>NC_138132.1:40516603-41116603 GCF_964188305.1 Podarcis bocagei
AGAACTGATGTAATTCGTTCTTTGCTGTAACTGAGAAGGTGGGCTGCTGTGTGTTTTTGCCAAGTGAAGCTTCTGGATATATCACCATCTAGGGATGCCCAAGATAGAATGTATTACAGTAGTTTGGCCTTGAGAGACTAAAAGAAGCTAAGCAACACCCGTTATTACCTACTTCTCTCCCCTAGAGCACACATCCTGCTGCATATAATGGAAACAGGAGTTGCTAGATGTCTGGGGCAGCCAACCTTGGTGACAAACCATCTTGATGTTTTGATAGCAAAGCTGCCAACAACTCAATTAAACACAATTTGTGTATATCGCAGCCAGACCCAAGTGAAGACTCGCAGGGAGCAAGCTTTCAGAGCCAAGCAGGGCAAGAAGTGCAACCCTGACACCAAACACACACACACACACACACACACACACACACACACACAGGCCCTCTCCAAAGTCTGCTGCCATAGGCCTGCTGTCTGCTGGTGTGGTGTGACATCTGGTCTCCACTCCAGGCCCTTGTGCCAAGGACCCACTTCCTCAAAAAGCACCTCTGCACAGGTCTCGTTCATTTCAAGGGAGTTTGCAAATTAGAGAAATGGCTCATAGTTCAGTGGGATAGCAACCAATTTGCCCACAGAAGGTCCAAAGGTTCTATCCCCGCTGGCTTCTCCAGGATGGGATATTAAAGACTCCTCTCTGAAACTCTGGAGAGCCACTGGAAGTCAGTGTAGACAGTACTAAGCTAGTTGGACAAATGGATTTGACTAAGCATAAGGCAACTTCCTATGTTTTAACATAAATCCAACTGGATTCTGCCCACATAACCAACCCTGCTGGTGCAGCATATCTCTGAAGCCAACCACCAAGAAAGGACAGGGAGAAGGAGTCAGGAAGGAACAGACAGACAAATACACACTCAGGTTTCCTAAACAGCCAGTTTTTGCCTTCCACAATAGAGCATGCAAGATGCTCTAACCTGCTTGAAGCATTCATCAAGATCTTTACCTAAATGCTTCTTCAGGGAGGGAGCTTCATTTGCCTTATGGATCATTTTGAAATGTGTGTTAAGCAACAACTGTGTGGGCAGGTAGGCCGGCAGGCAGCCGATTCCTCTGACTCAGCTCCAGCACGTGCCGAGCGAGCAGGCAAACTCACTCACATGCGCTCCACAAGTGCACACCAAGCAAGGCCTGTTTCTTTTCATGTCACAACAACAAGGACATCCCTAATGGACTGCTTCCCTGCCCATCTTCTCATCCTTCTGTTTCCACCCCAGGTGATTTTTCCTAGCTGCTGCAGCAAAAATAAGCCATGATTTGGTTTTGCATGTTGTCTGGACCCAGGCTTATGATTTGTCTCACTCCATAGCACAAGTTGCAACCAAGTGGGTTTCTAGCTCACAGTCTGCCAGGGGGAGAAAAACTACAGTGGTGCCTTGCAAGACAAAAATAATCCGTTCTGTGATTCTCTTCATCTAACGGTTTTTTCGTCTTGCGAAGCAAGCCCATTGAAGGATTAGCGGATTAGCGCTATTAGCGGCTTTTAGCGGCTTATCTGCTGATCGGATCAGCTGATAAGCGGCTTAGCGGCTTAGAAAAAGGGGGGGAGGGGGGAAAAACCAGCAGGAACTCGCAAGACATTGTTGTCTTGCGAAGCAAGCCCATAGGAAATTCGTTTTGCGAAGCACCTCCAAAACGGAAAACTCTTTCGTCTAGCGAGTTTTCCGTCTTGCGAGGCATTCATCTTGCGGGGCACCACTGTACAAGCCTGGGTTCAGACAACATGCTAAGCCAAACCATGGTTTAGCTCAAGGTAGCAGGGCAGCAGCAGCAAGGCTGGAAGAGGAGCAAAGCTGCGACCTCATCTCTGGGAACCCTCATGCCTGCATATTTAAGTTTAGATTAGTGTTATAAAAGCACTATAGAGGCCTATGTATATGCTGCACAAACACTCAAAAAATCAAAATCCTGCAACCAGAAAATTAAATTATGTATCCAGAAAAGTTTGCACACTTCAAATGTATGCAAATTGCTTATTTGCACAAAATGGACCATAGGAAGAGTCCTGTTGGATCAGGCCAATGACCCGATGCCTGTAGGAAACTGGCAAGCAGGACCCTTCATGGAACACAAGGGCTAGAAATTTGTGTGGGTTTTTTGTGGGGTGTGTGTGTGTCATTTTTTATGGAGGATGGGAAAAGGAGAGCGGAAATTGGTAGGATTATTACTATTTATATTCAACCCTAATTTAGTCAAAAAATGTCCTAGGATACTCTGAGGATGCTAAAGCTCCTCCCTGGTGCAGGGAAGCATCAGAGGAGGCCTGAACTCTCAACCTTGCCTTCCTTGCATAAAAGTCACTTTGCCAGAAGAACAAACAAACCCACATTTCCCAAATTAATGACACAAATCCTACCTGTGACTACTTGGTCCCCATTTGAGACATTCCTGGTGCTTCCTTGTAACCTCGTTTTCACTGGTGCAGAGGGCAGGGGTGCTACTGGGCCCTCCTTATTGGGTTGGGGCTTGCCTGTCAAACATTCCACCTTTGGGGGGGTTTCCAATATCAAAGTGTTTGGTTTGCTTAGCAGGTATGGTAGGTCCACCCAGCAAGCCGCAGCTTCTTCTTTGTTACCCTGATTAGAAGCATCCTCAACTTGTGCATCTGTCTCCACAGAAGGGCTGCTGCAGCTGCTCCCCAACATTTTTGCTGGTATCCCAGAACTGAGAGGCAGAAAAGCACTCTCAGCTTGCTGTTGAGAACAATCCACATTCTCTTGCCCAGCCTCTTGGAGCAGGTGTGCCTCTGTCTCACCTTGGAGTGTGCTTCCAGAACTGGTCTGCTTCTCCTTCTCAGAGAGGCTTTGCTTGGCTAAACATTGGAGGTTTTCCTCTCCATAAACACTGCTACCCAACCCCACTAATGCCTCTGCTGGCCTTGGGCTCACCTTCTCCAACTGCTCAACTGGGTGATGGTGCTCCACCATCCACTCAGAAGTGTGACATGTGACTTCTACTGACAGTTCTTGTGAGAGGTGACCGTGTGCTGCCGCCCTCACATCAGAGAAGGGTTTTGGTGGCAGAGACTTTGGCATGGGTGGGGAAAAGGCATTCTCCTGCAACCTTGGGCTGGAAGGGTCAGAGTCCTTGGCCAAATGTCCCAAATGAGGCTCAGGGAAGTTATCCTTCCCAGAACTCCCACAACCCTCCCTGGTGCCTGTTCCTAGCACACTAGAGCAATAGCCATGCTCAGAGACCCTGCTGCCATTTTCCAGCTCTGTGCTATTCCTCTGAGCTGTCTCTGTCATTTCAGAAGCCACAGCTGTCAGAGACCTGCATTCAGCATCTTCTCCATCATGGTAGCTGCACATTGCGTACCTCCAGTCAAGCTCATGTCCTGGCTGGGCCTGCCCCTTTACATCAGAAGGCTCCTTGGGATCAGAGCCAGCAGCAGGCCCCTCATAATTTTCCAATAGCAATTTGTTACTTTCTAGTTCATGATCATCCTCCAAAAGATTCCTAGCATTACTGGCCTGGGTATCAGAGAGCTTTGCTGTGTCCAGATGCCCATGTGGCATTGGTATGACTGCTAAACCAACTCTATTCCTCAGGCAAGTGCTGCTGTCCTGACTGGCTGCAGGCTTGTCCTTTACTCTCATCCTCGGCTTAGTGCAGTAACTGAGGGAGACTGATTGAGGTCCAAATTTAGTCAGTGAAACGTCTGTGAGCTCCACATATTCCCCTTCCAGGTCACTTATAGAGTCTTCTCTAAGGCCTGGGCTCACACACTCCATGCTAGCAGCTGCCCTCACAAGTTGCTCTGTTGTATTGGTCATAAAGAAGCTGTCTTCAGGTAAACTTGGCCCATTAAAAAGTTGGGACTCCACTTCAAGGGAGCTGCTTTGAGACGGCACCTCTGAAAAGACCAAATCTGAAGGCTGTTCAGTCACTGGAACAGAACTTAGGCCACCGTTCATTTCTGGGGGGCTTTCAATAAATTCTGGATTGACTATTCTGTCCCAGGGCACCCGGAATATTTTATCTTCTGTGCCTAGTAAGCAGTTTTCCAGTGCCATTCCCATCCGCTCCCTGTTGATGCCATTCAGCCATTCCACAGTGAAAATGGAAGTGTAGGAGACTTCAGGGACCACAAGCTCATCAACATTATGCTTGTCCTCGGCCAAACATTTCACAATGATTCGTGGGGACTTTTTCAAGTAAGGGACCACCTGCAGATAAAAGTCTCCTGGTCTCAGGATCCGCCAGTCGAAGGAGCCAAGTTGAACTACAATCTTCTCATGGATGCAGAGGGGCCAGCCCTCATGCCGGAACAGCAATCCACAATACTGGACCTGAAGGAAAATGATAATCCAGGTGAACTGACCGCAAGTAGGTTTTCAGAACAGACAACAGACATCCTAATAATGATCTCATAGCTTTCTATTAACAGCAGCACAAATGGAAACAGCCGGATGCTGGAAAACTGGGGCTGGTCTTACATTGACTTTTGGCATGTCTGAGTGTGCACAACCCATTTTATTTCTATATAATACATGGCAAATTGTGATGAGAGTATCTCAAAGACCCCCCTGACTCACTAGTAAGATCTTCAGGTAACGCCACCTTTCAATGTAGCTATTAGAGACCTTCCCCTGTGGTGCTACATTGTATACCTTCTTCCCCGTATCTATCAATTTGCTGCTCTTCATGTTTAGGTTTCTAAGAGCAATGAAATCTTGTTGAACGCTTTTTCTTTTTCAGCTTTGCAAAGTTTATGTGGTTGCAGTCCTGGAGCATTTTAAAAAATGTCAGGCATTTCCATGCCCTTCAGAACATCAATCCCAGGATGAATGTTTTATTTACTTGTCAATTTTTTTGTTTTGCTGTGAAACTGTTTTAAAGGATGAGTCAGGGACCAGGATCAAAAGGCAAAGCATCAATGCATCAATAAGCAAAAAGCTGCTCAATGAAGCATTTTGGTGGTAGCAACACCAAGGGGGAGGGGCTTTCCATTCTCCTGTTCACTTTGAATGTGGTTCTACAGCTTGAGAAAAGAGGAAAGAAGGATGGTGGTGATCCTGAAGCCACAGAAAAGCTAGAACAGGCCCCAGGTCCTTCCCTGCTTTGGATTTAGTCTGCCTACGCAACCCGCAACCCTCTGACTGAC
Source organism: Podarcis bocagei (assembly GCF_964188305.1). NCBI lineage: Eukaryota > Metazoa > Chordata > Lepidosauria > Squamata > Lacertidae > Podarcis > Podarcis bocagei. Next base: position 40,521,767 of record NC_138132.1, read on the forward strand.
TCTGCGCACAAAAACAAGTCCCTTTGACTTCCATGGAAAGCCAATTTGGGTATGAAAACACGCTACGGCACGAGTCCCACACAGAGGCAGCACTGCTAGGAGGCAAGCTGGGGCAGCCATCCCTGGGGACAGGTTTTGGGTTCCATGAAGACCATGATAGGTTACAATCTTCCAATTCTTCTATGTAAGTCCCACTGAAATGAATGTGCAGCAGTGGGGAGGGAGGGAAGAGCCACCTGGATGTTCCACATCATGCACCAGAGTCCTGGGCCAGATCTGGTTCCGTAAAGTCTGCACAAACCAGAGAGCCACAGTTGCTACTGGAGAAGGAGCCTCCTTAGCAGCTACTGAGTTCCGCAAATATTGTGACAGCAAAGGAGAACAGAGGCAAAACTTCTGATTGGGCAATCACTTGGCACCTTTCCATCAGAAACTTGACAGTCTGCTGCCTGCCAAGAGTAGGTGGGGGGAGGGAGCTGAAGGTGAGTAACTGTAGAATCCAGGCAAGAGAACACACCTCCTACAAGACACCCCACCCTTTTTGTTCTTGCGTTAATATGCATCTATAGAGAACATGTGGCTAATGGAGGGCATGTTTTGTTGCTAATGTTCAGGCTGGACCCTCAAGCTAGGATGCCGGCATGGCAATGCAGCGGGGTTGGAAGGAGGTCACACGGTGACTGGACTTCAACACTGATGCACTTGCATAAAACAAAATGTTTTTGAATCCGAAAAAACATTGTTTTTCTTAAGTAGGACAGTTACATAATTGTTCACTATGATAAACACTTAACAAGTCAGAACGTTTAAAGATTCCAAAATAATCACTGCTACTGGGAGGTGGGGGTGGAGATGGAGAATCCAGAGTATGTCTCATTGCCATGGGCAAGAGGGCAGCGTCCCCTTAAGGATTATTTGGCTACCCTTTGACTACTTTCACCAGTGCATCCGGTGGCACGGCTCCCTGTCCCCCCTCCTCCTTAGCTGAGTAGGAGCCTAGGCATGAGCATCATGGCGGGTTCTCAGCTCCCACCTGCAGCGCTAGCAGAATCTTCTGGGCCAACCTGGAGGCAGCATGATACTCACACAGGCATCCTGCTGAACGCACTGCAAGATGTGCTTGGCTGGAATCAGAAAGTCGATGAGGTAGTGCAGGCCGTCCCCACGGTATGTCTTCTCCACCACATCAAAGACCTGGCACAGAACCGTGGCTGCTGTGACCTCGAATGGAGGGTAGAGTGCCGAGAGCGTACTCTGGATACAACTGTCCAGGGACTGGGAATCCTGCCAAGAGAAGGAAAGGAGGGTGTGAAGTGGCTCAGGAGGAGCAACAGGGGGAAACTGTGCCTGCCGGGACTCAGGTTGCTACTTGGCAGAGGCCATCGACGTATCCGCCCTCTTCATTTTTTGTGCCACCATTCTGAACCACCGCCATCCACCGAGCCCAGCTCCTCTACCGTGCAAATGAAGCGCTCACCTAGTCTCGACAGAGTGGCGGCAGACAGCTTACGCTGCAAAATCCTTCCCCTGACTGAGCAGGGGTGGGGCTGTTGCTAAACTATTATTATTGTAGATATCAGTGCGCAGGGTGTGCATGTGTGTGAGAGAGAGTGAAAAAGAGAGACTAAAAGGGCTTATGCAGCTGCTGGTACGGCTTCCCAGGACTGCAGGCTTACAAGGTGTCCCCTGGTGGAATTATATTGAAAAAGGAAAGTTCCCCCTAAACTGGGGGTGGGAGGTATGGGAAAAAAGAAGTGGCTAAAAGTGTTTAGTACAGTTTTCTCACAGTCACTCCAGCTAGAAATGGGACTCTAAAGCCAAGAGCTTTAGAACAGCCATGATGACAGCATGGCAGAGCAAGAGGAAGGCCCGACCCATCATACCACCAGCACAAGCTGGGTTTGGGTTTCTAAAGCCAGCTAGAGCGTATCATAAAGAGTTTGTATTATACTTCTGAACATTGTCCATGTTGTCCCCTGTTCTGCTCTCAACATACAGCACACTCTCTGCCAGCCCTAGCCTGGAGGTGCCCTCCCTGCCTTTGAAATCTGCAGCTGCCCACCTTTCTTTATGAGAAAGCCAGCTCTTGCTCTGGTGACTGCTACATCAATCCTCTTTCTCCTCCAAGAAAACATAAATTCTTAACATAAGGGAATCTAATTTACATAATTTTAAAATAGCTCTTTTAAACTGTTAATATCAGTGATTTTTTTTACTCTTTTTGTAAACCTCTTTAAGGTTGCTTTGCTACAATCAAGTGGTAAATAAATTTTATGAAATAAATGTGCAAAAACATTTAAGCATTTAATAAATTACTATTTTAAAAATGAGATTGTGTTGCTTCTTTTAATTGCATTATTAGCATTTACTAGAATCTAGGGTAGGCTATTTAAGCAAGAATTAGCAGAACATATTGTATTATTATTATTATTATTAAAATTCATACACCCTTCATCATAAGACCTCAGGGTGGTTCACAGAATAAAATACAAGATAAAAACACAACTAAATAATTAAAACAAACCAGCAAAGCAATAAGCCCTCTTCCCACATTATAAGGAAACAAAGCTAAAGGAGAGAGTAGTCTGGGCCAAACCCCCTTCCGGTTTCTGGGAGACTGCATCACTTACCCACTTTTCAACTACCACAAAGAATAGGAACTCTAACTCCAGATTAGGGGAACCCCAATATGTATCCACATTCTGAACATTGAGAAAATTGTGGCCTTTTTGACTTAAAATGGAAGCAGAAGGTACAGTAGCATCTACGCACATGCTCAGAAGACATAAGAGTGGCCTCCTGGGAGTGATCTTTGTAGCAGGGTAGGCCGGAGGCTCAAGGGCCAACCTCCCTTCTTGCAAGGGTGGCTTCCTTCACTGTGACACCAGTGCCAAAGAGACCAAAAGGCGGGATCCTGCAGTCTCAGCAGTTCTGCTCGCTGCCAAAACGAATACATCTGACAACAATTAACTTGTCATCTCCAAATGAATTCAGATGAACCACCCACTCTGCAGAATGTGCTTCAAGCACAGAGAGTGTCCTTTTCCTCAACATCTGAGGCTAAGTCACACTTTTATTTTAAAGGTGATAAATCTCTGAATTTACCAAATCAGGGAAAGCCTTTAAGTCTATCGGTCCCTCCAAAGTGACAATGCTGGAGACTTTCATGCAGCTCAGTCTATCCTACTTTATCCTCTCCCTATCAAAGTGTGAGTCACTTTGAGTTGCCTTGGGCAAATTATAGCAACTAACAAGTATAATAAATATAACAAATATAATCAATCATCAATAATAAAATGATTTCACATAATTTGTTGTGAAGATGAAATGCAGGTGCGGGGAGGACCCTAAATTCCTTGGAAGAAAAACAGGATATAAATATAATAAATGCAATGCAATTAAATGAAAGCAAGGTGATAAAAGTTACCATGTGCAAACTTTCTTCCTCAGAAAGAACTTAACAAGAGATCCTGGGCTGCAAGTGTGAACTATTGCCTCTGCCAGAAATTAGCAGCTGTTGTTCCTGGGACTTTCTGCTTTTTCTAACCATGCCCAGCAGTCTCTTTCAAAGACCAGCTGCCTAATAAAGCATAGACCCTGGTTCTGAAATTAGGTGGGAGCTCTTAGGACGCACAGCGGAGAAGGAGAACACAACTTTTCTGAGTTACCCTGGCAGCCATCACTCACCTATCTGCAAAGCACAGCTGTGTTATAGCCATTCCATGCAGAGAGCAGACAAATCACTAAAATTTTGAACACTATAAAGAAGCAGGTTACAACGCATCAAGTGACTTGTTACTGGATCCATTTTTCCTTTACACCTGAAGTAGACTGAGGTGTGCCTGAATCTTTCTGAGTCGCTCAGCACTCACCATATTACAACCAAGATACCATGATTGGCATACCCCACAGAAAATTAGTGAGGCTCACCAGTCCGCAAAATGGGGGTGCACAAGAGAAACCTGTCACAAAATGGGGGTGAAGTCTGACATAAACAGCTGGCAATTGTTGGCATCATTTTCTACTGATAGCAGATCACTCTTTGGAAATGGTTTAATTGCTTGCCATAGGTTTTCCTATGAGGGGAAAGGTTCTCAGATATGAAGCAAGAGGTGGAAATGTGGGGCTGGGCTCACAGAGGGGAAGATGAGGCTGGCATCTCAGTTCTCACCTTCTTCTCGCCCTGGTCCAGCTGAATCTATGGGGCCACCCAGACAGTGAAGCCAGCAGGCCTCCTCTTGACCTATTGGACAAGGCCTCTTGGCAGGCAAGATGGAGGACAGCAAACCCTCCTGGCTCACTCCTTGCCACCACCAGCAGGCCCTTCACGCTGCCTGCCCTACTGAGTGGCACAGGGCACAGAGGAAATTATCCTCGTAGCAACTTAACAGAGGTCTCCCCTTCCCTCAGAGGGAAACATGGAGGGCACTGCTGCCTGGGGTTGGGCACTTGGGTATCGGCATCTACTGAATCAGCCACCCCACAGACAAGATGCCTCGCTCATTAAGGAGCAGTCACTGTCCAACACACACCCCTTTGCAAAGCCCAAAGTGCCTCCCTCCCTTCTTGATGGGCCTTCAGGGGTGTATTCCAGAAAAGATTCCGTGCCAAGAATCTCTGCCTTTAGTACTCCAATTACATTATATAACTGTGCATCAATGTATACAATTTATTCTGGCAGCCATAATTTGCAAAACATAGGGTGAACATTTTGACAAGAAATAAGGTGATGGGGAATGATGAAGTCAGATGCAGTACAGCAAAATATCCCACACACAAAAATCAAATCAGTTTTCCTGCTTGGTTGCAGCCTAGGATCATGGCAATCATGAGTCACCGCTTTTTCCATTTTTATTATTTTTTAAATCTCACACTGAGAAAAACGCAAGACACCAACCTGTTATGTACTGAAGTTCTCACCCTGGGTCAGCAGGGGGATACTGTATATAGTTTTCACTCAGGTCCACGTCAGTTATTTTAGGCGGGAAACCCTGGGTTGTTGTTGCTACAATGTTGACAGCCGGCTGCCTATAAAAGCAGGCCGGCTGAGCTGTTTGCTGTTCAGTTCTGTTCCAGCTTACAAAAATAAAGAGCGGCTTTGGAGAAATCGCTGTGTCGTCTACCATGTCTACCCACTATTCAACACAACCCAAATCTTTATTTTTCCATTCACACCAATGTCTCTTACATATATACTGTAATTCAAAATACTTGGCAACATTTTGTTGTCCTCACTTGTAAATACAAATTTTTTAATTTAGAAAATTTATAGACCACTTGATATATATAAAAAAAATCATCATTCTTGCTGTTATTCCCCTGCCTTAGAAGCGCACCCAAACCATATTCTGTTCTTTTCTAGGCACTGAATTTGTACCGTTAAAACCAGGGCCTCAAGTGCCATAATGTCTTGGGCCAGCCCTGGTTAAGACTGCCATAGTAAAAGTTTACTTAGGAAGCACCTCTGTTATCTGGCCGCAAATGCAAGCCAAGGCAGCATCCCTAGTGAGGAAATGTACAATGCAATAGGAGATTTCTTACATGTTTGGGTGTCTTTCACCCAATATGTGTTCTTCCCCATTATTAATGTCACTGGCCTGCGAGTTTTATCATTATTTTTACTGTGTTTAATCTATTGCTCCTGACAAAGGAGATGCCTCTGAAATGCATTGAGCTAAATAAACAGCTGATTAACAAAAGCACCAGATCTTGCCTCCTTTTATTTTCGTGACCTTCACTGCCAATATCCTAGTATTCCAGGGGGCCTTTGTGATACTGGCTCCAAAAAAGCATTTAAGCCATGGGTAGGCAAACTAAGGCCTGGGGGCCAGATCCGGCCCAATCACCTTCTAAATCCAGCCCGCAGACAGTCCGGGAATCAGTGGTTGTTTTTTTTACATGAGTAGAATGTGTCCTTTTATTTAAAATGCATCTCTGGGTTATTTGTGGGGCATAGGAATTCATTCATAGATTTTTTTTCAAAATATAATCCGGCCCCCCACAAGGTCTGAGGGACAGTGGACCAGCCCCCTGCAGAAAAAGTTTGCTGACCTCTGATTAAAGCATTCCTGAAAACTAAATGAATGTGTTCCCATGGTCTTAGCATGGATTTATTTTCAGTATTAGAGCACCTACTTGCTATGCAGAAGGGCCAAAGCTCAGTCCTTAGAACCACCAGTGAAAAGATTTCAGAGAAGCATTCTGAGGGGGTCACAAATCTTGAGTAGCTGCCAGTCAGAGTAGACAGTAGTCCCACACGACATAGAGCAATGATCTGACTCAGAGTTACACAGCTTCGTACGTGTGTGTGTGTGTGTGTGTGTGTGTGTGAGAGAGAGAGAGAGAGAGAGAGAGAGAGAGAGAGAGAGAGAGAGAGACCTCATCTGTAAGCGAGGCTGTTCCCTCCATTAACAGCCCACTCTGAGACCTATTCGAACAGCAACAACCTCACATGCCCCTTCATTTCCATGCAGATCAAAGAAGGGTGGAGACTTTAAACAACTTGTAAAAGACGCCTTTGTGCAGAAAGGGACGTGTGCCAAAATATGGGCGTTTATGAAGCACAAGCACACAAAGGGGAACATATCCCCAGGCGTTTCTCCCTGATCTATTAATCAGCCTAGCATACCAGCCTTTGGAAAGTGTAAGGAAAACCTCAGTTAAAAAAATGAGATGTGTTCCTGTAGATGGTCCAGTGAACAAAGAATTGACAGCCACCAACCAACTACTGAGATAAAAGCTCTCTGATTTTGCAGATCTAGGAGGATCTCTAGTTGGCTCCTTGGCATTTCCTACTGTTGAAAATGGGTGGGTGGGTGGGTGGGGTAAGAGAACCTTAACTTTTCCATCCCCACTTCCCCCCATTCTCTCTCACTGTTGGGATCAAACTACAAGTTCCACTTATTGTGTGGCAAATTGGGTGCTTCTGCCCTTCATTTTCCGTCATGCCCTCTGCAGATTTGTTGCTGATGATGCATTCCACCTTTGGAATTCATTTTGTGTTTGTGGCCAAATGCCCGGTCATACTTGTCCCACTGAGATCCTGCATGCTACCCCAGGAGTACGTTCATCACCCACTACATGAAAGGCAAGTAGGGCACAGACTGGCTCAGATACCACTGGGCACAGGAAGCCAAGAACCCTCCTTGCCCGCCAGGCTTAATTCCAGGTTGTGGGAGGCCCCCAGCAACATGCCAGTGGGAGCGGGAGCTCTCATATTTTTCACAAACACCCTCAATTGCCTTTAATTTGTTCCTATTTTTCTTGTGCAGCAGGTTGTTTAATACTAGTTCCCTGTGTTTAGCCAGCTCAAGTGTGCACATAAGGGGTGAGAGAAAAATTATGAGGAAACTCATAATTAAAAACATTAGAAGAGCATGGCTGCTCATCTAGTCAAGCACCTAATTCTCACAGTAGCCAGCCAGATGTCCCAAGGGAGGCCCATTAAGCAAGCAGGACATGAGTGCAACAGCACCTGTGCAATCCCCACCTGTGATTCCCTGCCCTGTAACTGTTTGGCCATGAGATCATTATTAGAGTGTGGACTTTCTCCAGTATTTCCCAGGATTTACCAGATAAAAGAAATACAGTTCATTCTCTGGAAAGAAGTGAGTCTGGGGCATTCTCATGCAAAAGTGGTGGGTTGTGGAAAGTATTATTATTGCCTTCATCATCATTAAAAGGTGGCTAAGGTTGTCACCTTTTTACTGCCTGGCTCCTGTGCCTTGAACAGCAACTCGACACATTGAAATTCAAGCTTATGTCCACATTCCCCTTTACTGGGCACTCATTAACTTTCCAGTGCTGGGTTTTTAGTCACAAGACATTATAAAAAATGCAAATGAATATTGTACTTCGTTATAAGATACTACTGCCTGATGCCGTTGCTTCTCAAAACCAGCTTCACACTGATTGGAGCCCTTAAGCTATTCCTAATTAGTCTCTAACCAAGGTGTGGGCAGCTATGCATCAGGGAAAGACGTCCACACCCCTGTCAGTGCGCTTTGAGGCAGTAATATAAACACACCCTTCGTGGGTGAATCTTCTGGCAAGGGAGGGAGAAGCTGCACATGCCTGATTTCACTGTGTCAAGCCTACTGTTTAAGCACAAGAGCAAGATCAGTAAAAAGGTGGCAATCTTCAGCAAGCCCCCATCTCCCAGGAACCTCATGTCATCTTTATTCTTAATAATTCATCTCACAGTGGGGGTCTTCTCATCTCCCTCTGCCCAGGTTCTAAGCCAGACAGAGCCTTAATGGGATTTTTATTTTTAATTACAACAGAGCTAGCCAAGCCCTGCAAGGATTCACTGTGCCTTCCAGATGTTGTTCCAGCACTCCAATTCCTAGCAACCCCAGCAGCCAGCATAGATTAAAGTCAGGGATGGTGGGACTTCGAGCCCAAGAACGTTTGGTGTGGGTGTGCGTGCACCCAGTTGGCAAAGGCAACTGCTGCAGGCTTCAGCTTGACTTCCATGCTTGGAACTTGACCTTGGCCAGCGTACTCTCACAAGGCCCAAGACAGATGATGCATATGGTGGCATAAGATCTATCTCTGGCAGAACTCAGCCCAGCCTGGCAGAGACTGTTCATGCCGTGATGCCCACAAAAGGAGCACTTTGCTCTCTCCTAGGGAGAAGTTTCAGTCGCACTTTGGTGCAAGGCAGCTGCCCCCATGACCTTTGCCCTGGGCCCATCGGAAATACCACAGGACAAAATGCCCCTTGAATCTCTCCTGCAGAAAAAGCTCCTGCCCTTCCTGTTTTATGGTGAAGTCAGCATCCTCTTGCTGGACATTCCCACATGACTCAGGCTGGTCACTGCCTGTTACATGATGCCATAATCAGCTGCTGAGAAGGAGAGCAGGAGCCTGAACTCTGGGGAGGGAGAACAGTGGGGGCACGTAAAGGCCCTCAATTCTGCTCCAGCAGTCTCCTCTCTACCTGCAGTCACACAGGACATCAGGTGTGTGGCAGGTGGGCATGGTTTGGGGGGAAACAGCTTTGCGGGCAAAATCTGAACGCCTGGCAGGTCAAGTATGGCCTGCAGACCAGAGGTTCCCCAGCCCTGAGTTACAAGGGGAGGGGCTCTGATGGCTACAGTTCTTTCTCCATCTCTCTCAAGAGAGCACCAGAGAGTTAGGAACATTTAACTTCCTAATCAAATACCTGATGTATCATATTCCTGTATCATAGGCAGTTCTGTTGGGCAACTGTGGCTCCTAAGGAGGAGCAGAGCTGTCAGGGCCTAGAAGTCAGTCTCTCTGGAAGGAACACCCAAGGGTGGGGCTCACCTTTGAGAGTGCTGCTGGGTGCAGTTGGTGCCTATGGTTTACCACATGCCTCCCACATAAACTTTCTGCCCAGATCTTAAGATCATCTTCAGAGGCCCATCTTTGCCACGTTGCTACTACCAGAGAGGCCTTTGAGGCCTTTCAGTGGTCCTCAAAGAGTTCTGTGATCGTCCCAGTATCAGGCTGAAGCCCTTTTAATCTACCCAAGCTTTTTAGATGCTGTTGATAAATGACTTTGCCTTACTTGCACTGACGTTAAGCAGTTTTCACATCTGCTGCTGCTAAGGTTATCCTACTTTCAAAGTTTTACTGTGCTAAATTGCTGCCTTAGGGAGCTTCCAGATGTGGACAGTTGAGCAGCACCTCATCATTACTGTTCTGTTTTAAGCTGCAAGTGGAACAGCAACTCTGCTTCCAGACTTCTGAAATCCAGACAACATGCTGCAGCCAGGTGAGCAGTGTCTCATTCCCTGCCTTAAAGATGAGGGTGTGGAGTGAGGAGATTGATATTCGTTTGGACAATGGGGGGTGCAGATGGGTTTACTATTCGCTCCACCTTGCTACATGACTGCCCCACCCTGCTACAAGATGGGGGAAAGAAACAGATATAAATGAAATACTATCTCCATCTGTCATGGATGCTTTAGCTGAGATTTCTGCATTGCAGGAGATTGGACTAGATGACCCTTGGTGTCCCTTCCAACTCTGCAATTCTATCATTCTATATAAAAAGGAAGACAGAAATGCATCCTTGTGTCGTGTTTTACCTGTTCAGCTCTAAAGAAAAACAGCAACAGAAGCTGAACAGGTAAAATATGACACAGGGATGTTTTGTTCACATCATGTAAATGGTCATAAAAAGTGAGTGGACACTGTGTGGCTAGTCCCCAGTAAATTCTTAGTGTGGAAACAGCGATAGTTTAATTTTTTGGAATTCCTAGCCACTCTGGAAAACCTTTCATGGTTGAAGAGTGATATGTAAACTTATGTAAATAAACAACAGCCCTGCCCTCCAGGCCTACTCTGCACTGTGCACCACAGTTACTATGCATGTACGCCCATTTGTACCCCCAGCTTTCACTGAGTCTTAGCTGTTAAGTCAGGGACAGGCAGGAAGGTAAGTTATCCTCTATGCACATTTTAAACCCAGATGCAAGGTTGCAGAAATCTGCCCTGTGCATTTAAATCTCTGAACTGCCCTCAAAGATGAGGAGGAAGCCACAGCAGTTCCTGCCCCTCCTTTGCCCTTCTCACAGCTGCTACTGCTGCAATAAGTAAGTAGCAAGGGGGGGCATTCTCCCCCAGGCTGAGTTCCCCCACAGTCCAGTCTGTGAAATGAGATAAGGAAATGTCATGACCTGGTCCCTCTTCTAAGCATGGGTACCTGTTGCAGCACAGCACAGCACGGCTTAAGGGCCCAAGAGGAGCCCCACCCACGCACTTCTGGGGTGAGCTTTTGATTTATGCAATGCTTGAATTGGTAGGTCACAAACTGGACCCCTGTCGAGCGAGAGGGCGGCCCTGAAAGCTCTGGAATGCTTTTCCAGTTCATGTGTCCCTCCCCTCCTCCCTCCCCCCCCCAGCCACCTCACTATGCAACCAAGGCCTCACTTTTGCAGACATAAAATCCTGCCTTCAAGCAAGCGGAAAACTTCAAGAATTGCAGTTAGCCACTGAAATCAACCCCATGTGCATCTTCAAAATAAGCTCTCTCCTCTAGAGACTATTGGAAGGGCACCATCTAGTGGCAACACTGCATTCAAAATTCTGACCGCACAGCTTGCATCAAAATCTTTGGGAAGGAGATATCCTGGCACTGCAGGGAGCCCCATCCGCCAGCGCAAGCACATGCAGAGTCTTCCTGAGAGAAAGGAAGCAGGAGCCTGACAGGGCCACATATGGGTCTAGCCAAACCAAACTCCCTTATGCTAAGGAGGCAAAGGGGTTTCATTTCCTTGGTGCTGTCAACGTTTCCCTTTTTTTAAGGGAAATTCCCTTATTCCGAATAGGATTCTTCGCAAGAAAAGGGAAAAGTTGACAGCTATGGATTTCTTCCCAGCAGTGACTCTGTAGTGTAGCTGGACTGGTGCAGTTGTGTGGGTGCAGCTTAGCTGCACAAGCAGCTTACATGCCCCAAAAAACAGGGGAAGCCAATCACCTGCAGCAACAGGAACCTAAGCAACAGTCTTTGCCAACTTGGTGCCCTTCATATGTTTAGACTACAATTCCCATCAACCACAAAACATCTACAGATCTTATTATAGGTTGGCCTAATAGTATTTTTTTAATAGGTCCCCCCCCCCCTTGTGGTCCAATGCAGCAACATTTTGCTTCTTATTATTGTGTTATTATTTATCCGTTTTTACTAGGAGGCCTGCTGTTAGGTAGAAACGTGGGGTATAAATATTGCAAATAATTAAATCATGTCTGCCTTGATTAACCCCCAAGAGCAAGTGCCCACCCTCAAAACACCAGCCACCACAACCTGAATGCTCCCAAAGAGAAAGTACCACCCATTACACAAGAAAAATAGGAACCACTATGAAAAAAGGTGAATTCCATGCTTAGGGATCATTGGGAAAAGAACTGAAAATAAAACTGCTGATATCATAATGCCATTACACAAATTTATGGTGTGACCACATTTGCAATACTGTGTAAAATTCTGGTCGCTTCACCTCAAAAGGATATTGCTGAGTTGAAAAGGTTGCAGAAAAGGGCAACCAAAATGACCAAGACGATAGAGAGATATCCTCTCTGAGGAAAGGTTGCAGTGTTTGAGCCTTTTTAGTTGACAGAAAAGACGAGGAAGAGGTGACGTGGTGGAGGCAAATAAAATTATGCATGGAGCGGAGAAAGTGGTTAGAGAAAAGTTTTTCTCCCTCTCTCGTAACACTAGAACTCATGGACGTCCAATTTAGCTGAATGTTGGAAGATGCAGGACAGGTAAAAGAAAGTACCGTATTTTTCGCTCTATAAGATGCACCAGACCACAAGACACACCTAGTTTTTGGAGGAGGAAAACAAGAAACAAAATATTCTGAATCTCAGAAGCCAGAACAGCAAGAGGGATTGCTGCGCAGTGAAAGTAGCAATCCCTCTTGCTGTTCTGGCTTCTGGGATAGCTGCGCAGCCTGGATTCGCTCCATAAGGCACACGCACATTTCCCCTTACTTTATAGAGCAAAAGATACGGTATTTCTTCACGCAATGAAGTTAAACTATGGAACGTCCCTTCCACTTGGATGACTTGAAAATAGGATTAGACAAATTCTTTGAGAATAAGGCTATCAACGGTTACTAGCCACAATGGCCATGCTCTGGCTCCCCTGCCCAAGGCAATATGCCTCTGAATCCCAGTTACTGGGAATTACAAGTGGGCAGGATGCTGTTGTGCTCAGATCCTGCTTGTGTGCTTCCCATAGGCATCTCTATGAGAACAGCATGTTGGACTGCCTGATCCAGTTATTTATAAAGATGTTGGACAGGACAGGACAGAAGCCTGCAGCACTTCACTCTACTTGTCACTTTTTTCCAGGGCATCATTTGTCTGCATACCAGGAGAAGGCATTTTGCCTAATGAATTTCAGTTTGTCCAACCGCCATGGAAGGCCAAGCAAAAAAGCCAGCAAGGCGAGAAGGTGCAGTTCCGCTTCCGAGGGTGGCCCCAGCATTCCACTGGGACTGGGACTCCAGTTCATGCATTTGAGCTCCGTGGGCGGAAAGAAAGGAGCACTTTGCAAGGGCAAAGTGATTTCCTTGTGAAGATTGGAGAGACGGGCAAAATGTGTGCAGGCCTCCCTGCAGACGCCTTTGCCCTGTGCTCAACGGCCAAGCATTCCCAGGGAGCGGGATGACTGGGGCATTGTGCTCACGCCTTCAGTCCATATGGTGGGCATAGAGTTAAAGGGCTTCATTTTCTCATCCATGTCTGTGCTCTTGAAAGGGCACATTGGGGAAATGGAACAAAACAGCATCCACCCCCTACCCTGCATTTCAGCAGCCTTGTGCTCGGATGGCAGGAGGCAATTAAAAATCATTTCGAATGAGCTCATTTGTTTCTTCTGCTTCTTGTACAAGGACCATTGTGGCCTTGGCTTGTGTCTCTGAAATCTCAAGATTTACTCAGCAGCGAACCTGGATGAGGGTTCAGTCCCATTTCCTGCCCTGAGGAAGCTGACGTTTTTCAATAAAAGGAATATGAGAGGACGCCTGTGTGACAGTTTGATTCTGTCCATTTGGACATGAAATAGAGAATAGTGCTTTTCTGTCCCACTACAGGTGCAAACAGTCAACAATGTGGGGATGACTGTGTCATCACAGACGGATGTTGTTGTTCACTGGGGTTATTTTGCATACATTTAAGATTAAACTGAATGTTCACAGTCTGCATACCTTTTGCATTTCTTTCCCATTTGATCTCCAGTTTTTACCATTTTATCTCAGCACCCATCCCTGCCAGCTAAGACTCACCCTCCTTGCATCTGACAAAATAGCCTCTGTTCCACAAATATTTATGCCAGAATGAATTTGTTTGTCTTTAAGGTGCTGCAAGCCTGTTATGAGGAATGCAGAATAACCATGCAACGTTAGTCCCTATTTTGTTTTAATTAGGGAGATGAGTCGTAGGCAAACACTGTGACCAGGATTCCACAGAGAGCATGTAGATGCTGGAGAAAGCCTCCTGAGGCCAGATTGGAGGCCAAGAAAAGGAGCTGCCTGCCACCCCCACCAGCACCAACACCCCAAAGAAAAGGCAACCCAAAGTTCAAGAAGAAGCCCTCCTGCCCTGTGTCAAAGACCCTTTCCAGCCAGGACACACGCAAAATCAGACACAAGACACGAAGATGGGGGGTCTTTTTCAGTCCATGTAGACTTGTTTCTCTGCTTCAACTGAGCAGGGACACAAGAAACCCTGGCTAGGAATTGGTTGCTATAAGTAAAAATTATTCTCTGTGGGGAGTGGGGTTGAAAGTTTTGTTTGCATTTTGATGAGAAACTACTTTGCAAACCAATACACAGACTGAGACACAGGTATCCTTCCACATTCCCTTCAGAAGCTGCCTTGTATTGAGTCAGTGCATTTACCCATCTAGATTAGTGTAGTTGACACTGACTGGCAGCAGCAGCAGCAGCAGCAGCTCTCCAGGGTTTTACAGACAGAGAGCTTTAGGCACTGTGCTACTACTACTACTACTACTACTACTACTACTACTACTATTATTATTATTATTATTATTATTATTATTATTATTATTATTATGTATTTATTTATACCCTGCCTTTTTCCCTGCTGGGGACTCATGATGAAAACGATGGCCCTTCCTTTGCTAGGATGGATGGCTGAGGACAGGAGCAGACGGAGGGTCTCAAGACCCCCTCCTCCTTCTTAGTACAGACAGGCAAGTAAACAGGGTCAGCTGCTCAAATTCCCTGGGAGTGGAGGAAATCTCATTAAAGAATTCTGGAAAGCCTCACCTAAAACTATACACATCACTCTATCATGTTTGGTTCTCTGTGTTTATGCAGAATGAATAAATGCACATCCTTAAAGTTATTTGTTTATTGGCTGAAACTATAGCATTTTTTTTCAACTTTTAAAATCTCATTATTAGTTCAGCAGCAGGTGCTGAATGACTGGAGTTTTTCACTTGCTTGTGCTGAAATATTACTTGGCACCTTTCAGCTGCAAACTGGTGACTGTGTACATGGGGTCCTGCACCCTTTATCATTACCAGGTAGCAGAGCTGGTGGCCGGCCTCAGGGGTCACAGTTTGGGGAGGTTTTGAACCTGGCACTCCAAAACTTTAACAACTACTGCATCCTATATTGGCACACATTTCTGAAAGTCATTTCCACTTTCAGACCAGTTTGCAATGGCAGGGAGCCTGTTTCCATGGACCGTGCCTTGCCCTCGGTGGCACCAGTTTCAAGCTGGAAAGCTGCTTTTTCCCCTTCTCAAACAGCGTTCTTTGGAGTGTGCCGCGCGGTGACTTTTCCGCAGGGAGGGTTAGCCAGGTGCGCTAGAAGAGGTGCCTAAGAGAGAAGGGGCTCATCCCAGGGGCCCCCTTGGTCCTTCCCGCCAGCTGCCCAACAGGAGAAGGGCAGGAAGGTCACTCTGCAGCCCCGGCATCCTGGAGAGGCGGGCTGCCTCCGAAAACGGAGGCTCCGCCGTTCACCCCTCCCTCCCTCCCTCCGGGGATCTGTGCCCCACCTGAGCCGGGAGGCCGCCGGCTCGCTTCCCACCTCGTAAACACTGAGAAACGGCGAAGAGCAGCGATGGATTGGTAGATGGGGTCGGGCGCAGCAACTGCCCTCGAAGCTGCTTCGGGCAAGGCTCTCCGACCCCAGTTCCGTGCTCGAAGGAACCTCGGCGGCCCCCAAGCTCGGGCGCCTCTGAGATGGTCCTCGTCCGCCAGCCGGCAAAGTTCGGCTCCCGCTTCCCCTGCGGAGCTGGAGCACCAGGCTCCGCCCGCTCCTCTCCCCGAGGCACTCTGCACATGCTCATAGGATCCATCAGCTTTGCGCGCGCTGCCGCCCCCTCGGGCGCGACTCACCATGGCTGTTGTTGTTGACGATGCTGCGGCCGCCGCCGGCGGCAGGCGCTTCCCGGCACTGCTGCTGCTGCTGGAGGCGCCCAGCTGAGCCCGGCCCGCAGCCGCAGAGCCAGCCAGGCCGGCCCTGTAACCTGATCCCCCCTCCGCCCACCGCCCCGCCTCACCCGGCCGGGCTTCGCGGGCTTCGCAGACTGCTCCGGCTCCCAAGGCCCCGCGCCCTCCCAGGAGCAAAGCGGAGGTAGCGGGGAGATCAGCTCCCGGCCTCCGCTCCAGAGGCGCCCCCGGACCGCCCCTCAGGGCCCCGGGAGCGGGGTGGATGGTGCCCCTCACTCCCCGCGATGCCTGGGTTCGCTTGGGGCGAAAGAGCGGCTCCAAGGGAACGAACGGGGTCCCGCTGCTGCCCAGGCTGCGCCTCCATCCCGGCTAGAGGCTGTGCTAAAGGAGGCCCGTCCCAGGCACACCTGAAAGAGGCCTCGTTGCCCCAGGGTGACTGGTCGGAGGATCCCCCTGCCCGGGTGACTCGGGGAGCCCCTGTTGCTCACGCTGTTCTCTCTGCTTGCCCGGTCCCGGCGGCCTTGCTTGGTCCCCCAGCCTCCACCTGCCTCCAGCACTCCAGGCTGTGGTCCTGCAAAGCCAGTCCTTAGCCACCTCAGTTTGGGGTTCGGGCTCCTGCTCCACGTTGCAGGGATTGCCAGAGAGGCCACCACTAACCTCCTCTGCGCTCCCTACCACTCTGTGACTTTGCCTGTAATGATCCTGGCACTGGCACCCGCCAGACCCCAGAGGCCTCTTGGCAACCCCTGGCACACACACAAGCCATCTAGTCCTTGAAGCATTGCACCCTCTGGAGCCCCTGGTTGGCCTCTTCTAGTGCCAGCCACATCCTCACCCAAGTGGATTCCCAAACTGTGTGGTGGGGAGAGGGGCCTAATGCCAGGAAGAGATGCCAAGCCTTGAGACCACCCCTTGATTTTGGCCAACGGAGTGATGTCCAGCTTCAAGCCAGTCTTCAAGAGGCAGGCATCATGTTGGGTCCCTAAAACAATCCTGAGCCTTGAAGTCAGCATTTTCTTTTGCCCCCCTCCCCATGACCCCAACCCATCTGACTGCACTTGTCCTTCAGCCTCTCTTAGCAAAAATAAACCCTTTAACGCCCCCCCCCCCACAACAGCTTGGTCTGCCAGCGTTGCACTTGTCACCCCCTCCCTTCTGTGGTGCCAGGTTCCGAGGCCCTTCGTTGCCAATCCCAGGTGGCACCAATATGCAGGTATAGTTTAAAAGGCTAAGTAATTCCTGTAGCTGTTCAGGAACAATTTTTCTGGGGTGTATACTTGGCTTCTCAGGTGACAAGCTGAGTGCTACGAGTTCAGTGTTGCTGTGCTGTGCCTTTTGTACAATCTAAATAGGTCAGATTGGGAAAAGGGCCCTCAGCCCTTTGTGGTGCCAACAAATCACTTGAGCTTGTGTGAGTGGCAAACTTGTGCCTAAACTGCCTACATTCTAATCCAGCTCCCGGGCCTGCAAAAAGGACATTGACCAGATGATGTCCCTAGTCCACTCTTTCAACACCCACTCCAATATGGAACCACATTTTTCAAAGGCAACTCATGAAACTGATCCTCCCATGTCGTGCGCCCATTCCCCAGAAAACTCAACAAGACAGCTGGGTGGTGAAATGCAGTTTTTATGCCACAAGGCCCCTGGGAATAAGTGGTGCATCACCCCTTCCAGTCTGTCCTGTTCCAGGTAGTGGGCATTGCTTGAACCCAAGTGGGTGGGTGTTCTATGTACAGTTTTCTAGAATTGCAGGCCACCTACCACTCGTCCCAATTTGGGATCAAGCAAACCAAGTCAGGTCTAGCAAAGGCCAGCAAGGTAAGGTCATATAATGCAGGGTGGGAAATCTAGATAAACAAGGTCAGGCAAAGCAGAGGTCAAGGTCCAAAAGGCAAGCAAGCAAGATGTTTAGCATCCTGGAGAGCTCCAAATGGAGTCTGGAGAGGCAGGCTGAAATGTTGCTCCAGCTACCAGCAAACCCAGGCTCAGGGACTACAGCTTCCTCTGGGCAGCTACTCCTGCCTCCTCCTAAGGAGTGGAGTCCTGACCAGGCCCAGTTTGGCATTCTTTTTTTTATAAATGTTTTTATTTATTTATTTTCAAATTACAGTAACAACAAAAAAATAAATTGTCCAACAACAACCAACCCAAGCTTGTCCTCTTATATGTACAGATGTGTATCATGCATTATAATAAAGTTTCATTCAATTATTCTAAACGGTCTTGCCATGTTTTCCCATGAGCATCAGGTGGCTTCCTTCCATGGTCTAAATGATTCATGTACTCAATAAATATTTGCCATGTATTACAGAATGAGAATGGATTGTGTTTGTCACTAGCTGCTCTGACTTGACAGGCCAGCTTCTTGGCCAATACTATTGACCACACTCTAGGAGTCAATGTTAAGACCTGTTCCTGTTGTCCAGCTTCTGGCAATTTCCATACATGCTGCTGTTAGCAGAAAAGTTAGGAGCTCATTATTAGAATAATCTAGAGTGGGTGGGAGTCTAGAGCACTGAATAAGCCTGAGTTTTTGGCCCAAGATGCACTTGGCATTCCCAGCGTCTTCCCTTGAGTCCTGATTCATGGCAGGCTCTTTTCCTTAATGTTAGTCTTCATCCCTTCCAGTGAATCCCTTGCCATCCTAGGCTCCCAGATGCCTTGGTAGAAGGGTAACACAGATCTCTGCCAACAGATAAGTGGTGTGGTCAGCTTTGGGGTATTGATCGAACACAAGGAGGGGGAGAGCAGCCATCACTGGGATGGTGTCTCTTGGTGGAGCTTCTCCCTGCTCTCTTTCCTTGACTTTCTCTCTTTGGACAGGAGGCAAATGGATAGGGGCCAGGACTGATAGGGCACTGGGCTCAGCACCCCAGGAGTTAAAACTCCCAACAAAGCAGGAAGGGTTGAACCACCTGCCCCAGCCTCCTAGTTGCAGAAGTTCCACTCTTGAGTGTCAGAACAGTCCCCACCGACCATGCACCAGAGAATGCCCAGATACAATGTCCAGGTGCCCAGTATACCTGAAGGAACGCCTCCACCCCCATTGTTCAGCCCAGACACTGAGGTCCAGCTCCAAGAGTCTTCTGGCAGCTCTCTCACTGCAAGAAGTGAGGTTACTGGGAAGCAGGCAGAGGGCCTTCTCGGTAGTGGCACCCACCCTGTGGAATGCCCTCCCATCAGATATAAGGAAATAAACAACTACCTGACTTTTAGAAAACATCTGAAGGCAGCTCCGTTTAGGGAAATTTTTAATGTTTGATGTTTTATCGTGTTTTTAATATTCTATTGGGAGCTGCCCAGAATGGCTGTGGAAACCCAGCCAGATGGGCAGGGTATAAATAATAAATTACTGTACTATTATTACTACTACTACTACTTCTTCACCGGGCTTACTGCCCCCAAGTGGTGAGTTTGCAGACTACATCATAGAAATGGTTAAATCCTGCCAGGCAGGTTTTCCCGTTTCCCCCACACTTCCTTGGCCTCTTTCTGCTAATCCTTGGCTTCAGTCTTTCATTGATATAGTCCTTTCTCCCAATCTTTTATTTTGACCCCATGCGAGTCAATACCTTCCCTGGAGCACCTGCTAAAAGCAGCAGCACCACCAGCCCAGCATATGAGGCAGCTTTGCCCAACCTGGTGCCCTTCAGATGTCTCAGACTGTGAATCCCAAAAGCTCCATCCAGTGTGGGAATAAGAAAGGCTGTGTAAGACGTGGGACTTTCTCTCCTGGAAGCTCCACTGGGATGGACAGGGTTCTTGAGTACGTCCTGTCCCTTGCAGGGGAGCTGGTGTGTGTCCTAGTAGGGGGCTGTAGCCAACACAAGCCTCCTGATTTTCCCAGCACCCAGCTAGTTCCCAGCCCTGCCCCGTGGCTGACCACCAGGCACTCCTCACAAATCGCCAGCATCTGGTTCCACGGTAGGACACAAAGGTGGAACTTCCAAAAATCCCCCACTCCCTTATACACACACTGAAAGTTCTGCTTAATAAATGTTGGGAATGAAACATTACGGAAATGCCGATTGCAAGTCATGGAACCATAATCACAATCCTATCAAGGGAGGCTGAAGGCTTTTTCCTCTTAGAGAGGAAGTCATTTTGTGTGGCAAATTCCTCCACCGGTCACAGTCAATTGTTTCCAATGGCCAGGGGCCAAAGGCGGGAGGGAGGGGTTACAGTAACAGCCAGGAAGGAAATGGTCTGTTAAACTGGAACAAGGAGAGCAATGCAGGGAGTGGGTGGCTGTTCAGGTAAGGTCTCTCAGGGCTTCCAGTTCGATAAAACAGGCAGGAAGAAGCAGGTCCAAGGCCCAGGCCCAGGCCAAGATGGAGCAAATAAGAGAATGCTCAGTTGGGGGGGGGGAGTCATAAGGCAACTGGTCCTGGTCCGTCCCCCCCTATCAGAAGCTGTATCCTGAAGGTTGGTGGGATCCCACCATTTATCCATGGCCTGAGCAGTCCAGAGGGAGAAAAAACAAAACTAGAAAAGAACTAAGCTATGGTAACATCCTTCATGGGGTTGCCACCCCTTTTCGTTAGTATCTCAAAGTTTTGGACAGCCCCCTCACACCAACATTTGTAGAACTGCAACTTTTAAGCACTTGCTTTTTCTCTCCCCACCCCCCAATCCCTTTTTATTATTTGATTATCATTATTATATTTCTATATTGCCCTTCATTTGAGAGTCACAAGGCGGTTTACAATGTAAGACCACAAAAATGCATAACATTGTAAGAAACAAACAAAATAAAAAAAGACCTCACGTTGTTTAAAAGGCTATAGATTATTTAATTAGCAAAGGCCTGGGAAAAGGGAATGTTAGTTTTTATTTATATATTAATTTCCCTCACGTGCAACATATTTTGAGATAGTAAGTCTGAGTTTCTTACTACAGTGGTACCTCCGGTTGCAGATTGGATCCGTTCCAGAGGTCCGGTCAGATCCGGTGGTTTCCGCAATCTGAAGACCGCTTCTGCGCATGCGTGCGGGGGCAAGACCTGGTAAAATACTTCCGGGTTTGCTGCGCGTGCATCCCGAAGTTGACATAACCAGAGGGTTACGTAAATGGACTGTACAGTGGTACCTTGGGTTACATACTCTTCAGGTTACATACGCTTCAGGTTACAGACTCTGCTAACCCAGAAATAGTACCTTGGGTTAAGAACTTTGCTTCAGGATGAGAACAGAAATCGTGCAGCGGCGCAGTGGCAGCAGGAGGCCCCATTAGCTAAAGTGGTGCTTCAGGTTAAGAACAGTTTCAGGTTAAGAACGGACCTCCGGAACGAATTAAGTACTTAACCCGAGGTACCACTGTACTGATTTTTGTTAGCTGCTCTGGGAGCACTTTCAGCTAAAGTGTGGGGTAAAAATAGTCTAAATAAACCCTGCTCTGTGTAGCCACCTGGGGTAGTTTAACATCTACTGTGAAGAGAAACATGGAGTGGGAATGCACAGACCCTCAGTTCACTCTGATCCCTTAGTTTGTGGGAATAAATACACCCCTTCCAACATGGTTGAAAATAAAGTTGGCAGAAATGCCCGTGTGCAAAAAGTTCTCAATAGGTGAAATCTATAGCTAGGAAATGATTCAGCCTCAGCACAAAGGCTAAGATTTCTGGCAACTCACTACTAGAACACACTGGTGGCCAAATAAATGAAACCCCCCTCCCTAGGCATTTTGGTGGGGTGTGGCTGACTTGAACTGGCCACCTTTCGGACACAGGAGAGGTGGAAGTCTGTATGGGACCCCCACTCTGAGCATACAGGGAGACCTCTGCTATCCATGCGCCCACAAGGTGCACCCAGCATACTGAGAGTCAACATGGTGTAGTGGTGAGTGTTGGACTAGCATGGTGTAGTGGTGAGTGTTGGACTAGGAGATTGGGGTTCATATTTGCACTCGGCTATGAAGCTGCCTAGGTGACTTTGGGCCAGTTTCTGCCTCTCAGCCTAACCTACCTCACAGGGTTGTTGTGAGAATTAAACGAAGTGAGGGAGAACCACGTACACCACCTTAAATTACTTGGATGAAAAGGTGGGATAGAAATGGAATGGAATGAAATAAATCAATGCAGAAGCCTGCACTACCTTGGCCAAGAGGAAAGTTAAGTTCCAGGCTACATTGGCGAGATCAGAAGCAGGAGAGGATTTGAAAGAAAAGCTCTGGGAAATCTCTGGTCTCCTCCCATCTGTGGGAACCATAAACGAGCCCACTGCTGACCTCCTGCTCATCCCAGCAGAAGCTGCTCATTCAGATCAGAAAGGCTTCCCTCTTCCCTCCCCATCCTCTGCCAAGCCAGATCAAAAAGCTATTGGATTATCTTGGCAATGAAAAATGTTTATCTTGCTGACTCTTAATCACCTTCATTCCATGCTGAGCAGCTTTGCAGGCCTACAGGGGTCTGGATTAATGCTGTGGGCTCTCCAAGGGACAGAAGGGCAGCCTGTCTACAGCAGCCAGATGCTGTCTGCTGCTGAACCAGCCAATGCATTAACTGCTCCAGAATTAGGGCAAGTTGCCCCCCACCCACTGCCTTCCCCCTCCCCACAGGTTTGTCCTTCAGGCAGCCTCTTGGCTTTCATGCCTGTTGCTTCTGGGGGATCCTCCTTGGTGTTCCTGACGCCCTGCTTTCCCAGTTAATGGTGGCTCTACACAAGTGCTTGACATAGTGCTTATTATCCTGTGGTGCTCTTCCTGATGGCCAAGATTCTGTAGCATTTACTCACAAGGCGCTGCGGGTTAAACCACAGAGCCTAGGACTTGCCGATCAGAAGGTTGGCGGTTCGAATCCCCGTGACGGGGTGAGCTCCTGTTGCTCAGTCCCTGCTCCTGCAACCTAGCAGTTCGAAAGCACATCAAAGTGCAAGTAGATAAATAGGTACCGCTCCGGCGGGAAGGTAAACGGCGTTTCCATGCGCTGCTCTGGTTCGCCAGAAGCGGCTTAGTCATGCTGGCCACATGACCCGGAAGCTGTATGCCGGCTCCTTTGGCCAATAAAGCGAGATGAGCGCCGCAACCCCAGAGTCAGTCACGACTGGACCTAATGGTCAGGGATCCCTTTACCTTTTTAAGCTCTATTCAGCAAAGGATTCCAGCAGTTAATTAACTGCTTCCTCCAAGTAGATTCAAATTGTGTTCAAGGCAGCTGAACAGTCAGTGGAAATACCTCATTTATTGTGCCTTGATTATTGTGACTTTATGCCTATCAAATCTTTATTCTGCACTTCTTCCAAGCTACTCTCTTTTTCTCATCACAGCAACCTTGTGAGGTGGGATGGCAACCCTTCCTTCTTATAGCAAAGCAATTTTGTTCTGTTAAAGAATGAAAATAAAGCCTTCCCCCTGCAAGAACAGAAACTTGACATTGGAACAGTGAAAAGAGGTTATATCAGGCGCAGTTAATAGGCTATCAGTTACCAGACCCTCACCCTTGCCTCTCAGGAAGCAGTAAAATGGGATGAACCTGCAAGCAGGAAATGTGTAATTAAAGCTACACTTTTAGAAAATGGGGGGGGGGGCAGTTTGAACACAAGGGAACAGGACTGCATTCTTTTGCCACCACACAGTGTGGCTGACCTTTGGAAGCTCATTCTCTCTCACACACACTTTCATTTTCACTGCTGTGCTTTCCCCTTGTTCATCACATTAGAGCACCAGCAGCAGGAATGCGGCCTCTATACTGCTGCAAGCAACTGGTGTAAACTTTAAGAAGGGTTGTGGGTATGGGGCTGGCTCCGCTGCTGCCTGGGTTTGGACTCGCTCTGCAATCTTGCACTGTTGGGCAAGAGCTCACCTGCCCTTCAACAGGTGCTAGAAGGCAACAGCGAAGCCTTTCAGATGACTTTAAAACAAGAAGTTGAAGAGCAGAGGGAAGAAACACAACGGAATTCCTCCCAATGGCATTGAGAGTGGGGGTTATCAGCACAAGGCAATGTGAAATCCCAGTTGGACAGACTCCACATCAGAAAAAGGGACAGAAGGAAGAAAAGCCACCTCTACACCTCAGGAGGTTGGACACAGTCCTTGACATGAAGTGAGTGACCTGGTACCATCTGGTCCAGAGGCCATGGAGTCCTCTGTTAACAGAGGGAGGGGAAGGAAGACCTGTGAAGGCATCAGTCTGGCACAAAGGTTTGGATTCTTCATCACTGTTATTATGTTATAGTTACGGATTTTAAAACAGGACTTGTGGAAGGGTTTGTGTGGCATGAGAAGCCACAGGGATGTCTCTTCTAAGAGAGGGTAGGGGGGCAATGTCCCAAAAAGCCAGCTATCTTAAAATCTGAACATTAGATACCTCCTTAAAATATATTTGTTGTTACATTATTCAAAAGTCTCTGCTGCACAATATAGTAGACTACAATACTGTACTGTCAATCATATTGTTAACCTTACTGACTCCAGACGAACTGCTTTTGCCCTCTGCTGTACATTGCGAAGGCCTTTGGCTATATGCAATAAAAATTTATTGATTGACTCCAGTCTAGCACCTCATGTTTCCCAAAGCTTATTTTCATGTTCAGAGAAACTGAGCCTGCCAGGAGCTTTATTTTGATCCAGCAGCTTAGGTTTTGCATTGCTCTTGTTAGTTAGCTGGCCAAAGAGCTGCTTGGCAAAGTCCTTTGATTAAATGCAGTTCTTGTATAGTTTATCTGAACTGCTGGTCTATTTTTTTTTCATGAAAGAACAATGAAGTTAAAACTTAGTCCATCAGAAAGGTTAAGGGCACAATCTAAACCCACAATCCACCATGCTAGGGATGGTGGTGGATGCAGCATTGAAAGTGCAGGAGAGCCACTGGTGGGCCTCCTGCTCATAGCTGTCAAGTGTCCCTTATTTGGTGGGACAGTCCCTTATCCCAGCGCCATGTCCCGCTGCTGTCCCTTATCGATGAGGCTTCGTTTGGCTGCTGGCTGGGCTTTCTGCCTTTGGCTCGGAAGGGCTCAGAAGTTGAACATACCTGTGCCCGGAAAATCCCTTATTTTGGATGCTGATCCCTTATTTTCGAGGCTGCTGGTCCCTCATTTTCAAATCTGTAAGTTGACAGCTATGCTCCTGCTGGTGGAAGCCTAAAACATCTCAGTGGCTACACCAGCTCCAGAAGGGAGTTGCTGCCGCCAGCATTATGTGTATGTGTATTTAAATAAGAACAAGAGAGTGTAAGATTATGAGTCATGGGGGTGTCGAGATGTGCATATGAACTTAACAGTGCTTACTTTATTTTTTGGTTGCAATTTTGTTAATGCCGTTAATATTATTTTATGATTATAAATGCTGTATTGATTTGTCAATCGTATAAGATGACTTTTGCTTTAAGTGTGGATATTTAGCTTGTTTTTTATTTGCTGCTTTGTTCACAGTGTTTTACCAATTGTTTCATTGATGGTTTGTTAATCTATACGATTTAAGCTGTATATGTTGATGCTCTATTATGCTCGATCATGTTGTTATTATTGTTTGTAAATCGCTTGAGGATTCATTTGAATGAAAAAGTGGCATAGAGATATAAGCAGTAAATAAATCAAAGCAGGATTTTGCCTCCCCACCGCCACCTTCTGCCCAAGCTAGCTTGAAAAACAGGGCTACTGTGGAGATGGCGGATAGTGACTGTGCCCCTATCTGGCTGGGATTTAGACTGCCCTGTAAGGAAGAAGCTCAGCTTTCTAAAGAAGCACGCAGAGGAGAAGAGCAGGGCAGGGCAGGGCAGAGCCCATAACTCATCAGCAGAGCCTTCCAGTGCACCTCCAGCAAGAAGGGTCTTAGGAAGGGAGCTATCCAAAGTCAAAGTGGTGGGATAACAGTCTGACTCAGCATGTCAATTCTTGCAGCTCCTGCTCTGCATTAGAATCTGGGTCAAGAAGCCTGAGCAGAACCAGCAAAGGCAGCTGTAAAATACAGGGCAAAGTGTAGTTTAAATGCTGGTTCTAACGTAATTACAGTTCTTAACTAGCTTGTCTTTATTCCTTTGTATTTAGTAATGTTTTGAAACACAGTAATCCACCTTGGAACCCAACTTGAGAGAGAAAGGCTGGATATGAATACAATATGTAATAATAATAATAATAGTAATAAAAGCCACCTGAAAACAAGGTGATGTCTACACATTAAGCAAACACAAGAGGCTGGATTTGGGATGAGTAGACAAGCGTGGGACTTGTTGAGAGAAATGGTGAGCACTGATGGATTTGGGACTGAGGGGTTGTTAGGACCAAGGCAACACCACCTGCCTCTCTAACCCCATTGCACTTCTGCAGAGACCCTCCCAAGGTGGCCACCCTGAGGGAAAGTTATGTTGCCTGGCAAAATCTGTTTCCTGAAAGTCCAGAGAGTGGATGCCTGTCTTATCTCAACAGGGATGCTGTTCCACAAAGCAGGGACTGTGGAGAAGGTTTCTGTTATTTCTAGCACTTTGAGGAGAGATGCTCCTGCAGAACGCAGGGCATAAAGGACATGTACAAGATAAGGAAATCTCTCAAGTAACCTGGCCCTGAGCCCTTTATGTTAGTACCAAGCTGCTACCTTGAACTTGGGTAGCAGCTTGGCAGCCACTACAAATCCTGCAAGCAAGGTGCTAAGTTCTGGCAGTAGTTTGCCCCCACAAGAAACTTGGCCACTAAGTTCTGCACCAGCTGAAGCCTCTGGACCAATTTCAAAGGTAGCCCCACATACAGCTCAGTCGGTAACAACATGAGATAATCTCAGGGCTGTGGGTTCAAGCTCACATTGGGCAAAAAGATTCCTGCATTGCAGGGGTTTGGACAAGATGAGCCCCGTGGTCCCTTCCAGCTCTCTGATTCTAAGATTTAATAAAGCTATGAAAATGAATTGATGAGTTTCAATCCATCCCTTTTACGGTGGACTCTCCTCACCTGTCAAAGTGATCTAGCAGCCGTGATGAGTGATTCAATCATGGAACCCAGGAGTTCCCCTCTGCCTCTCTGGTTCTTCAAGTACAGCATGTGGCAAGAAACAGGTTTGGTTTTCCTCCTACGGCAACACCAACATGGCAGGGTCAGGGTCCAGAAATCAGGGCAGCTTCTCAAACTCACTGGCCAGGTGATGTTCTGTTGTTCTTCCTCACTGAAAGGCTCCAAAGGGAGGTTGCTGCCTTCTTAAGTGCAGAAAGTCCAGGGAGAGGGATGCCAGTTTGCCAGTCGGTGGGGCTGCATGCCTGGGAAGACAAGGCTGTCACTCCTGCTGGTCACCCTTGTCTGTCTCTCCACAGCTCTCTGCTCCTCACTTGATGTCTTGCAAAAGAGAGACCCTGCTAGTCTCCTGGCCCCCACTGGGAAACATAAAACATACCCAAACACTGGAGAAAAACAGAATAAAATAGTGATACAATTTGATGTCCCCAAAAAGTCTGGACTGGATGCAGGGCTGCAGCCAGCAGCTGACTAGCCCTCTGAGTGCTGAGGAAGATTTTCCCCCACTTGTGGTCAGACCCAACAGCTCCAGCTCCTGCCTCAGAGACAGCTTGCTGAGGCGATGGGCTGCGGAAGGCCATCAGAGGTCTGGCATGGAGTTGAGGGCAGGCGCTGCCAAAACCAAGCAGGCTTCTAAGTGCATGCGCCCTACCACCAAAAAGGGGATCAGTTTCTAAAACCTCTAAGTTAGGATTGTGTAGCCACTCTCCAGAGAAACCAAGATCTCCCCCTACCAGAAGGGTGGAAAATAAGAATTCAGGTCACCCTCTGCCATGAATAAGAGTGAGTGGGGTGAGGTGGGAGAAGGTTGATGCTCACAGCCCAAGGCAGTCCTCCTCCAGTTTGGCCCTTGCAACTCCCTCATTACGCCTATTGTTGTAACACACACATACTGTATCCCACAATGCAATCCATCAACCACACTCAGAGCTGGTTCTACCTCTGGGCAAAAGGGACAGTTGTCATGTGTGCCAAGCCTCTTGGAGGTCTGAGAAAGCTGGCATATGGACCTCATAACTCCCCTCCCTCCCTCCCAAGCAGAGAGGTCCCCTTTTAGGCAGGAAGGCAGGAAGTCACTGTTCTGTAGATCAATGTGCTTCTGAATATGGGGGGGGGGGGTCCTCCACTTTCAATGGAAGTATATTGGTGAAAAATAGCTCTGAAAAATAGGCTGTTTCTGAAGGGGCCACTCAGTCTTATGGACTATGCAGTTCTGCGCTAGGTCCAAAGCATGCATAGACAACCAGCATAAATCATTTGTGGCTTTGTGGGAGTAGGAGCTGGTCTTTCACACAGACATACCAACTAGAATCAATGCAGGCCAATCTGCAAAACTGAATCAGTAGTTGAATCAGACCCAGGTTTGGTCCCCAATAATTTCTCCGGTTAGGGCTGGAGTCGGACTTCCCTGGAACCCTGGAGAGCCTTTACTGCCATTCAGTGTAGTAGACAGTATGAACCAATGAACTCAGCATAAGCGCATTCCCTGTGTTCCTTTTCCTAAAGTGCTAATAATAAAGTTGTGTTTTTGCATGACTCCAGCCTTCATCAAGCTGGTGCCCTCCAGATGTTTTTACAACTCCCACCAGCTCCAGCCAATGCAGTAATGTATTCCAAAGCATCTTCAGGGCATCAGGTTGGGGAAGGCTGTCCTCAACCATTCAAAGGGATGTTTCCCTGCTTTCAATTCTCTGTGCCTCTGTAAAGGGGGGGGGTTGCAGAAGCTTCAAGAGGGCACCTTTCTCAGGATTGCAGGCAAGCTCGAATCATGTAGAAGAGGGTTTATGTTGCTCTTTCAGACTGGGCATCCCTGCCCACCCCACCCCCCCCGGCCACTGCATACAACTAGAAGTGTAACAGGCATCAATCTCAATGCAATATTCAAAATGACTCCCCTCCCTAAATGAATGTGTGGACTCTTGCTCTTGGGGTATGAGAGTTGTCCTTAATCCAAGTAAATGTACAGCCCCAGCTAGGAAAAGATGTCCCACCTCTGGGAGCCTAAGGACTGGGAGCAAAAAGTCCCCCAAAATGGTAGAGCATCACTGCAAGGGCTTGTTGGCATCTGTCAAGAGCCTCTGGCCACAGCAACCACTATTTTCTTCTACACCTCCCCCTTCCCTAAAGGATTCTAGAGATCTCCACAACAGACTGGAAAGCATGGTAAGAGGCAGGATAATTGTGGTTCATTATGGCTCCCCCAGAGACCATGGAAATTCCTCATCACATAAACCCAAATCTAGGCTAGTGATTTGATCCCTCTGGGATGCTGCTGCCATGGACTGCTTACTCAACTCTGACAACTCCAGGAATGATTCACAGAAACCAAAAGCAGTTTCTGGCTATGGCAAAGGAGGCTGCTCATCAGCCTACTTGTGGTATCTGACGGATTTTGTTCCATCTCTGGAAAGAAGAGTTGCTGCAGAAAAACGCAATCCTAGCAATTATTGCCCGTAAGCATCAATCTGCTGAAAAGAAATAACCCAATTGTTTCTGCCAGTGTTACCAAAGAGGATATATCCTGTGCAAAAATGAGAGTTGTTGCCATTTCTCTTCAAATTTTACCTCCTTTGTGAGTTGACTGACAGGTTTGTAAGCCCCTGAGCTAGGTATGTGTGCACTGCTGCTGGGAAAGGGGGTCATGGTGTACCTCAGGGGAAACAGGGCGACTTGAGAAACACGATCTCTGACAATACAAGCCCAATCATGTCTATTCAGAAAAAAATCGTGCTGAATTCAACTGCACTTACACAATATAAATTTATACCCGTTTAATCATATTTCAATAAAAAGCAAGCAGGGGGCCAACCCAAAAGATCCACAGGCCAGCTTTTATCTTCACTTACAAACTGAAAAAGGAAATTACTCTTGGGTCTTAAAGCAGATGGAAAGCACGTTGAAAGTAAAAATGTAAAGTTCTGAGCTAAACAAATCTATTCTGAAAGAAGAGTTCTTATTCATTCCTATAAAACCAGCCTTAAATGAATGCTGGCCTGACTTAGCTAAGGGCGCTCTGCCTCCTAGTGGCAGCGCCTGAGCCCGGGGGTGCGGAGAAGGTGGTCGGGGGGAGAGACACCCACCCTCCCCAAGGAAGAAGGGGCGGAGATGGCCACGGCGGGAGTGAGGAGCAAAAAACGTTCTGCCCCGGGCATGCAAAACTCGGGAGCCAGGCTGGGTTGAAGGGGCGTCCGGTGCGAGGAAGCTACCCCTGTGGGGTAGAGGCAAATCGAAAGAGAGCCTCACCAAGAAACCCCAGCCCACGCGGAGCGAGGGACCGATCGGAGGTCGGTCCGCCGTTCCTTCCCTTCCGCTGCGGAAACTTCGCTGCTGGCATCGCCGGGGCTGCCCCTTCTGGCTGGAGCGCGCGCACGTGGAGCAGGCAGCAAATGGCTCCGCCCACCAGACCAGCGGCGGCCAATCAGGCTTCGGCGCGCCCCCCTCCCTAGGACCAAAGAGCTCGGGACTCTGTGGGCGCAGATACTTCCGGCTCTCAGTGGTCAGCAGGAGTGGCCCGCATGGGTCTCTCCCGGTGTGTGTTGGTGTATTGTGTGTGGCCAGTAGAGGACGGCGGAGACCGGGTGGGCGGGGCTAGTAGCTCCTCCCTCTGCTGTGTTTCGACTCCGCCCCTCGCCCCTCCCGCAATTCGGCTCAGACTCTCTCGCCGGGACTGAGGCGAGGCTTGCCTGGGCGCCGCAGCCATGGGCGAGCCTCCCGCTCCTTCCGCTTCGCCGCCTCCGGGCTCGGTGCTGTGCCGGCTGCAGTACCTGGAGGACGGGGACCCCTTCTCGTGCGCCGCCTTCCCGGAGCCGCGCCGCCCGCCCGCCCAGCCCGTCGCCGAGGCGCTGCCGCTCGCCGCCCAGCTGCCCGCCTTCCACCGCCTTCTCGACGCCCCGCTCCCGGTGAGAGAGAGAGATGTGCGCGGCCTCTGAGCGCGTGCAGAGCGCCGGCAGGCGAAACCGCAGCCGTAAGGTGCAACGGGGCAGGAGGCGGTAGAAGCCTCTGGCTGTGCTCCCCTCAGAAGTCCACGGGGCCAGCTGCTCCCTGGATGGGGCTGCCTGGCGCCGCCGCCCGTGGCTACTAGTCCCGGTGGCTCTTGGTGCGAGGGGAGGACAGCGCTGTGCGCAGCTGGGGAGGTTGCTGCTTCCTGAAGCCCCACGGTGGTCATGTGCTTGGTTCCTATCAGGGCAGGATGCTGGGGTGGGGGTAGGAGAGAGGGGTGATCCAGCTTCTGGGAAGCAGCATCTGAAGGTCTCCCTGGAGGAGAGAAGAGCCACCAAGGGAGGCCTGGCTTTTTCTCCTTTTTGCACTCTTGGCATGCTCAAGGGAGATTGGGGCTGGCATAGCTTCCCAAGGGGAGCCCCCCACAGTAAGGTTAGGGTACCCAAAGCTCATCATTCCCTTATGGGGGGGGGGTTGCCTTCTGCCTTCCTCTCTTGCCTTTAGATTTTTGGTTTCTGCTCTGTAAATTTCTTATTACTTTTAAAACTTCCAGCCTTGCACGTGGTCTTACTATAAGTAGGCGGCATACAAATCAGTGATGATGCATTTCTGGCCAGAGTCCCCATCTGCTTTGCCTGGCAATACAACATGGACAAATTTCTTCTTAAAAGTTGGGTGGTTCCCAGCTTAGAATTTTTGTGTGCAAAATTATGGCTATAGAAGGTCCACTTGCCTAACTTGAGATGGCCTTGTGGTGTATTAGAATGCAGTCCAGGTACGTTTGCATTGCGCAATTCTCTGTCTAACATGACATTTTTTTGCAGTCCAGAGATAACAAGAGACAAAAAGCAGTGACAGAGTTAAAATGATATATAAATTTTTGGCAGCCACAGGCATGAAATAGATAAGCGCTCAAAACACATGCAATAAATGAATATTGTCCAGTTTATATCTTGACATCATAGCTGAGAATGTATGCACTGACAAGATATTGATGGGCCTGTAGCATTTGCTGTGCTAGTATGACTCAAACCATATATTTAGGCCAGATCAGATATTTTGATCACCATAGATTGGTGTTCAGTCATGCTGTTTGGTCAGCCTTGCAGAGGTATCCTAGGAACAGTTATTGGCTGCCTCAGTGGTATAGTCCCTGTGTTGTGTCTTGTAGCCTGGGCCAGCAGAGGTGGAAGATGTGTGTTTGGGTTGCTTTTCATCTCTTGGCCTCTAAATAAGCTGAACTCCCTACAATTAGATGTTGGTCTTGATTTGTTGTTTCATTTGCTGCTTTATTTTTGGCATGAAGCAGCTGAATATCTCATGTCAATAGTCATGGGGTATTTTTTTTGTTGCGACTAAAGGGGGTTGGGAACAAACAGGCAAAGTCGTTCCAACTAAGTGTGCTTGGGTTTTAAACATGTGCTCTAGAGCCAGGCTGTGTGCACAAACAACAACTCTTATTATAGTCTAGATATTGCAGATATTGCAGGAATTGAGGGCTAAGTGAGACTTAACCCTCAGTGCCTCTTTGCATTTAACACAGACTCCCCTCACCCCACCCCTCTGCCGCTGCCACCGCCCTAAAAAAGGCAAAGAGCATCAACTGGGGATTCATCAATTGGGATTGTTGCTACGGTCTTGATGGAGGAATGTAACCCCTTTCTCTCCTGCTATAGTTTTGGGGAAAATACCTACTGTGAAGATGTTGATGCAAATGGAGGATTTCCTCCCAATGCAAAATACTTGCTTCAGAAGAGGTTTCCTCAGGAGTGCCTTATTTCCCCTTCCACTCTTCACCTACAAACTTATGAAGTGTTCTCCTTACTCCTGCTATTCATCTTCCAATTCAGCTCTTGCCTTCCTCCTCTGGCTTCTAAACCTGGAACTGCTCTTGCAAAAATCTGTTGATCTCTCACTACAAAAGTCACTATTTGGTCCTTGTTTGGTGCCTTTGCTACAGGGGGGGGGGGTCACTCTCTCCTGCTTGACTCTCTTTATGCGAATGGAACGTCACAGCTCCCATCATCCCTGATCATTGGCTGCTGGGAGTTGAAGTACAACAGCAGCATCTGGAGGGCCACAGGTCACAAACACACCCTACTTTATGCCCGTCAGTCAGTCTCTGATTCTGTTTTCATCTGGTTTTTTGTCTGTCTAAGTGTTCTTTCAGTATTTACCTAGGTGGAGTATCTTCCTTTGTTTTCTCTTTGTTGAGGGGCCTGCCTGGGGATCTCTTGTTGTTTTCTGCTCTTTTTTCCACACACTGAATGACCACTTTCCCATGGCTTTCAGGACCACCTGTACACAGAGGTTGAAGCGTAGCTCTTTCCCTTTCACTCCCATTTCTGCATCACCCAACT
Organism: Podarcis bocagei; assembly: GCF_964188305.1. Lineage (NCBI taxonomy): Eukaryota > Metazoa > Chordata > Lepidosauria > Squamata > Lacertidae > Podarcis > Podarcis bocagei. The sequence continues at coordinate 40,554,901 of NC_138132.1, forward strand.
GATATTTCTGTTCAGATGCTTCATTGTCTCAAGCGCCACTGCCTCCCAGACTGAACTTTTCATATTTCCTCTTTAGCTCTCCTTTTCTTACTATATTTGTTGACAATGTTACCATGTATCAGGCAATACATGTGCCTGCAGAGTCTCTGGTGCTCTCCCTGCTGAAATTGGGCTTGGAAGGAAGCTTCCTATTGTAGGCAATGGAACAGGTGGGCAGTGTGCGCTTGGTGCCAATGGCAGAGTCCGTGGTTTGCGAATGGGGGCCTAGAAAGCTTGGTTGATTTCCGCCACCCCATGTGTACTGTTGAACAGGCCTGCAGGCCTTGGTTGAATGCCCTCCCTGTTCCCTGTATTCACTCTGTAGCTGAGCCATCTTGTTTAACTTCTTTCCAACTTTACAGAGACCCTCCCTCTGTTTCCTTGAGAAAGGTAGTGACAAAGGTGATTGGTGTGGGCTGCAGAGTGTAGGGTAGACATGAGAAGTGTGGGCTGAGAGACTGTAAAGGATGCTGGGTGTGTCTCAAGATCAATTTGCTACATGGTAGATGGGTGAGTAGTGGGAAGTGCAAGAGCTCATTGAAAGACCAGGTGGAACATGCCTGAATTAAAGGTACCAGCCTCAGGCTAAGCGGTTGCTCTCTCTCTCTCCCCCCCCTACTTTTAGAGTGTGAAAATCACTTTAATTAGTGAGTATTGTTAGTCATATCCTCACATAATTCACTTTTTTGTTTAGTGTTCTTACAAGGGAAATCAGTTCCTGAAATTCTTGTTCCAGACTGACCTTTGTAGTACAAAACATGCTTTCTGAAGATGACCCACACTCTGACTCCTGGAATGAGTCTTGTCTGTCCACATTTAATCCTAAAAGCATTTGCAGAGCCTGTCACGTGTGCCCTAGTAGGGGCGTAGCCTTATTGGAGATGTTGGGCTGATGTAAAGGGGCCTCATTCTGAGGGCATTCCTGATGAAGCAGCAAAGGTGCTGCCCCTTGAGGGTGGACTGAGTCCTGGTTTTAGTAGCAGCAAAGCAATGGTGTTGCTGGAAACTTCTCTCCTGTACGCTGAGCAGACGGGATAATCATGCACAGCGAAGACCAGCTTCTGTGTCCAAAATTAGTCCAGTGACAGTCAGATTTTCCTCTGGAGTTTGTTTCAGCTATTTCATCTGGGAATATTAAAAATAAACGTTCTCCCAAGTATACTCAGGGCCATCAAGAACTTCTTGTCCTCTGTCTTGGGAGGGCTATTCCTGACTCCCAACTTTGTGTGCTGCTTTTGACAAGAGGGCTAGTTTCTTGGCCATCTTGTTTTCAGTTGTCCCCCACTACCATTGCCTGCCACAGGTAATGATGAGCCAACCTTCCCCAACCTCTTGCTCTCCAGATGTTTGGGGCTGATCGGAGTTATAGGTGGGTGCCAGCTTGTGGGAGGCTGCTCTAAGATTTGTGCTACATCAGCAAACTTGAGCAGATAAATTCACCCCACCCCCAGGAACTCTATTTTGGAAGATTCTGAAAGTTGCCATGTTGACAACAGCCTTGATCTCATGCCTGTCTTGCATATCCCAGGTGAGGCTCAGAACTCTGAGGGGCTGGAAAGCAGAGCAGCCAAGAGAGAAATCCATATGGGTTGCAGGAGCATCTGAGCAAGTGGCACTTCTGAGCAGTACTACACTAGACTCTCCTTCACTGAAGTTTTTAAAGCAGAGGTTGGATGCCCATCTGTCATTGATGCTTTAGTTGAGATTCCTGGGTTGGACTAGATGACCCTTATGATTCTGTGGCTAGGCTCTGTGACCAGTGCTGGTTGCTGAGCATCCCCTCCTAACCACAGCCTCTGACTTTCAAGACTTGGGTGAGGCCCACGGCTGCCACACTTCAAAAAGAAGTGCAGGCTGGCCCTTTCGGAAAACAGAGAGAGCAAGCTTCAGCACACAGCACACGGTGACAGAGTCCTGTGTTTAGATGAGAAGCAGGGCTTAGCCTCAGTTTCCAGGCCAAAAGGAGAGTTGATCAGCTTGCCTGCCAGAGCAGTCGTGGGTGCCTGTTCGTCATTATGTTCCTTGTTTTCTGAGCACTGTTGGCATGAAGGGTTGGCTCTGCTTGTGACACCCCTCATTAATCATCAGGGGCTGTTCTCTTTCAGGCACAAGCGCAACGTAAATAGTGTGGTCCTGGTACATTTGTCTCCTTCCTTTCTGCAGAATTTGAGCCTAAACAATCTGGTCACATGGTGCAGAATGGAAGGTGCAGGGGGAAGGAATGGGATAAGAAAGGTGGGCATCTAGACTGACTTCTCTGATGCGAGGCTCGGTTTTGGGGGACAGTAGCCACGAGAAGAGATGTTATGAGTTCTGGAAGCTCTGCCAGCCTGGACAGGTCTAGCTTGTGAGCCTTTCTCAGATGATGGCCACGTTGCTGGATAAATATGAGAGCTAGGAACTTTCTACTTCTGGTCTCCTCCTGAGATGAGTAGAATGCCAAATTCTCCACTAGACATCTTCTAATTCCGAAGTGGGAAGTTCTCAGTAGCCAGGATCCCCATCAGGGATTAATTTCTCTCTTGCCTCCTATAGCCTATGGAGGAATGGATCTTGCAGCAGTTTTTAAATGGTGACTGCAAGAAGCTGTCTGATCCTGAAGCAGACTATTGGGGATCCGTCTGTCTCAGTTTTGTACACACCAGTGGTTCCAGTTAAGTACTTCAGACCCTGCTTGGCAGGGGGTTGGACTCGATGGCCCTTGTGGTCTCTTCCAACTCTATGATTCTATGATTCTATGACCCTGTGTTTTTCAGAAGCCAAGCTATGAACCCCCTACTTTTGAAAATTTTGATATCTGTATAGAAGTTTTTGTTATGTAAATGGACCCCCTGAAGTCCAAAGACCACCAATTGGGAACCACTGGTCTACCCAGTGTTAGAAATTAGCCAGACACATTTTGCAACTGGCATGGCTCCAATTGCAACCACATGGAGATCTCTGGATGCCAGGTTGGCGACTGAGGAAAGCAAAATGCCAGAGGAGGAGGAACTGAAATATTTTCCTTGAAGCCTGAATTGGTTTTATTTGATGTTTTAATGTGATGTAAACCGCTCTGAGGTTTTTTTCTTTAAAGTATAAAGCGGTATAGAAATGAAATTAATAATAATAATACCTCACCGCAAAAAAGCCCCTAGTCATTCCATTGTGGTGACTGCAGCCTAGGTTTCAGGTGCCACTTGGCGGTAAGATTATATATCTGAGTCTCTAACAGTGGACTCTACACTAACTGTCAGCAGTTCTTACGCATTCAGGCAGGGAATCTTTCCTACTCTCCTTGGAGATGCAACTCAGGATCTTTTGTATGCAAAGCAGATGCCCTACCACTGCGCCTAAAGATGAAAGCTTCTCATGCTAGCTCATGGCCTGGCAACTTCCTGGGCAAAAAGAGGTGGTCCTTCTGCTTTAGGGAGGCTGGCAGCACACTCCATGTGCTCATTTTAAAAATAGATTTATATCCTGTCTTTGAGAAAATTGATCATGAGATACAAGTTAAACATATAACAATATATAGAACGTTCCAACAAAAGGCAGAAAATCAGTACAATATAGTCATAGGTAAAGCTCGTGGAGACAACCATTAATAAAACAAGCCACCATCCCACGTCCACTAAAACACAGCCAAGCTCAACAGTTGAAAAGTCCTGTCCACTTAGCCTTCCTTCAAGAAAGATCCTGCAAGAATAATGAAGTTTTAAGATCTCATTAGAAAGCCCGTAGTGCCGCTGTTTGATGGAGCCCAGTTGGCCATGAATCTCATTGGAGAGCGGCCACTGCTGCATCCCTGCCAATTCCACCTTTCCTTGGGATGAGCAAAGAAGGGCCTCTGTTGCTGACCCCCAAGTGCAGCCAGGTGTGTGCGGGTATGGGTGGTCATCCACATATTGATGCCACTTCAGTCCAAGCCTCTGGGTCACTCCCCCCCCCCCGCCCAAGCAGTTTCATGTAGATGTTCATGTAGATGTTGCATAGAGGCACTGATCCTTGAGTGAAGGGGTCATGTTTGGATACAGGCCAGCCCGTTGCCTTTTTGAATAGCCCTGCAACATGCCTTTCTGCCTTCCCAGGCCCATTGTCCTTCACTGAAGCTGTCCAGAACGTGGACAGGCAGGACTGGAATGGCCTGAATCAGTCTTGGAACTGAGAATACTGTGCCCTCTTTGAGGTTGAGCAGGATTCCTGCCAAAGCTCATCACAGGAGGGAGGGGCAGCAGCAGGCCTGGGACTTGGCCAGCCTTTCTTCTTCACAAGGCTTGTTAACTCTACATTGCCTGCCCTTGGAGAGCAACCAAAGAGTTGATGGTGAGGAGGGGATTTGCATCACAGCCCTTTTCCCAAGAGGAGCTGTTTCCTGTATCAGTACCTGCTGTGCCTTCCACAGGGAGGAGAAGCATCTCCCTGCCTGTCCTGGCTGAGCAGCAGGTGAGAGGGGCAGCCTAATCCCTCTCTGGATTGCACAGCTCTCCTTGCATGAATGTGTCGATCCAAGTTTGGCTAGTTTGACAGCCCTTCAGAGTGTTGGATGTGGGGCTTCCTATCCCTGTTCTGATCAATGCAAAGCCTACTATTTGGAAACAGAGCTGTATCGCTAGTTTGTTTTTGTTTTTTGTTTTTGCTTAAAGGCAATATTCCCCTCAGATCAGGCATTTCCCTTGTGATGGCTTTTGGGAATAGCTGGGAGCTTCCCGTTGTGGTGATGAGGTCTGACTCAGCATGGGGTGAGTCAGCTGCAAGTCTTGCAAAGGGAGGGAGGGGTGTGGCGGCAGATCTCAATCTTCCCTGTCTCTGAGATGAAGTTGGTTGCATCTCTCTGGGCTTTCTTGTTAGCATCCGTCTGTCTCTGGAGACAGTGGAGGAGTCTGCCTTTGGGAGTGAAGGCAAACTGTTGGGAGGAGGAGAGAAACCCCACAGCCCTTGGCTTTTGGTGCAGCCTGCCTGTCTCTGCAGTATTGGGCTAGCAACATTTTCCCCTTCCCAAGCTTGACACCTCACTTCCCGTTTTTCCAGCATATCTGGCATACTTGGGTCACCTGGGGAAGCTATTTCTCCCAAGAACCATCCTCACAATCTTGCTTTGCTCTGCTCTTCAGGCTGATCTCTGTGTCTTTCCTGCAAGCTTCCTCTGCTACTTCTAAAGCAGAAATAGCCCCTACCACGCCACTTTTCTTTCCTGTCCCTCTTTCTGAACACCTGGGCTGTCTATTCAGTTGGTGCAGGCAGGGGGCCAAACCACCTTGGCATCTTCTCTAACCTCATCACATTGACCACAAAGAGTTTCTGGAAATGAGAGATCCTAGTAGTGTACAGGCATGCTGGCTGTAGATTGACACAAAGCTACCACTGGAAATGGAATCTTTTATGCAGTTTCAACATATGCTATTCAGTTCCTCAAGCCAGAGGATTCTCCGTGTGACTTACAACACAATTAAAATCCACTTAAGCAGTAAAACCAGTAAACAGAAAGTGGAATAGAGACACCCAACTCCTTTCTGCAGTCACTCTTTGGGCAGTTCCCTCTTTTGCTGGTCATTTTCAGACATTGCCTCCATCTTCTGCTGGGGTTTTTATCCACTGAGTGGTCTTTGCATTCCAAGAATTCTGAGTTGCAGCTCACCCTTCCTGAGTTCTTTGCTCACCCCAAGGCTCCTGTTGCTCGTCCACTGAGGAAAGCCATCTGCTGGAGGCTCTATCTGCTTTGGGGTCCTCCTTCCTGGGATCCTCCTTCCTGGGGGACGTAGAGCCTAGGGCTTTATTTCATAATGGCTTTGGTTCTGCATGCTTTAGAACAGGAGTGGCCCATGGTCGGCATCCAGCCCACCACCGTAGCTGTACCTGTGGCAATTCACCCACATTCAGAGCAGAGGGAAAGGTAGCACAAGGGTGGAAGCGGAAGCTGCGGGTGGGTTTCTAATCAGCTTAACCTTGCATGCCACCTTTTCTGGTAGCAAGTATTCGTACTTGAGGGTATGTTTGGAGCCAGGGAGGGTTCTGCGCTAACCACCCCCAAATCATGGGAAGTTGGCTATCACTTCCTTGTGTCTTTTGAGTCACCGGGGGAGAGTCTGAATTAATTCTTCTGTTAAACTTGAAGGGTTTGGGGAAGGAGCACAGGGTGCCTGTCAGGATGGGCCTGTTCCCTGTGCTAGTCAGCCTTCCTGCCCTGTTGATTCTCTAAGTGAGCAGGCAGGCAGACTCCCTCTCTAATATTGGATGTGCTTGTGTTTTGCAGCTGGAGGACTGCACCTTGCAAGTCTTGCCTTCTGGGCACTACCTGGACCTGGAGCTTTCCCTGCTGGAGCAGAAAGATGAGCTGGAAGGGTTCTATGAAGAAATCAGGTGAAAATATCTCTCTGCTGCAGGGTATATTTACTCTTTCCCAACCTGTATTGGGCAGCACTTTCCATAGGTTTCTGGCTTCACAGGTTGCCATTTAACCCTAACACCTGATGCAATCTTGTCAAGCAGATCCCGAAATATGGTTGTTAGTAGATGTCCACACTTGTGAGGTTGGCATGGTTAGGTGGTCAGTGCCCCAAGTTCCTCTTGACTCCCTACTGAGCCAGTGGCATCTTCTCTCTTCAGCTGTTTGGTGAGCAAATGTGTTGAAGAGGAGGGGGAGGAGGTTCCCAGTAGCTGGCTGGCAAGTGTTCTTGGGAAGCAGACTGGGGCTCAGGGAGCCTGTGCTGATCTAGGTCCTGTTTCCTTTTCTGTCGTTGCAGCAAAGGGAGACGGCCCATCCTGCTTCTCCGCACACAGCTGTCTGTCCGAGTCCAGACCATCCTGGGTGAGTCTCAACTCTGTTATTGCTTGGAGCTCTTTAGCTCTTGCTGACCACGGATTCTGAAAGTACTTGTTGGGATTGGCCTTCCAAGGCACGACCACGGGAGGGCTAACACAGGGTCAGCTGCTGCTGCTGCTGCTGCTGCTGCCACTGCTGCCACCGCTGCCTAACTCTGAACTTGGCTTCTTCTAGTGCTATGCGGGGGAAAAAATACCTTGATGTGGGTTATCTGGAATTTTTTCCTGTGCAAATTAGGGTAACTTGCCCTGGAAAACTTTCTGCTGCCCTCAAGAGTGATCCAATCCAGTAGGTTTACTTTTATTTTTACTTAGTAAGCAAAGCTAAAAGTGCTGGAACCGCCAAGTTTGCCCAATTATTTCTACTCCCTCTAGGGTACAAAAGATTGACAGTCAAGCTTATTATCTCTTCCTATTTTAATTTGAGTGTGTAACAACCAAGAAACTCTTCCAAACTGAGGTTTTACCCAGATTACCAGTGCCAGTTTGCAAGCCTGAAATATGGCTCTTGGGACACCTTGCTTTGCAGCACAGTTAGAGCCTGTGGCCTTTCATCTCCCATGGGTCAGGATGATGGCAGTTGTTGTTCAACAATGTCCAGAGGGCCAAAGATTCCCCATTCCTACTTAGCAGCCTTAAGGTACCTTTGTCCAACTGAAGGAATCAACTGTTCACAACTCATACGGAGGGGGAGGGAAGCTTTGCTTCTCAACTGAGCCAGCAGACGGCTGCCTCTTCCCTCTGCCTCCTGCCTGCAATTGTTCTGCATGCTACTCTGCTGTTGCTTCAGTCCTGCCTGCTGTTTCCTTATGATTCAGCACACGCACTCCCGGGCTTCCCTTGGTTTGCATCCAGTCTTGTCAGAGCTGATAAATGTTGCAAGTATTTCCGGAGCCTGTGTGGGCGGCTGCTGGGCCTCTCCCTCTGCACTCAAAATAGACTCCATGTACTGGACAGCAGGACTGCCCCAAGAGAGAGTCCTGGAGAGCCAGAGGTTTATCTGGGAGGTGCAGTTGGGTGACCACAGTGAGGGAGGATGCTGGTGGGAGGAAGTGCTGAAGCACCGGCTTCTTCCCTGTGGCTTCTCTCATTATCCCAGTGTGGCCAGAAGAAGTCAAGCCTCAGAAGAGGAGGAAGGGGCTTGAGTGGTGATGTTTAACCAAGTCAGTGGAGAGGGTTCCTTCCTGCTTAATCTTTCATATAGCAAGGAATTCTAGAAACCTGGCAATTGTTAGAGTAGTAGCTAGTTAGTATTTTCTGACTAGGATGGTTGCAGTTCCAACACATTCGGACAATAATGGTAGTTGTAAGGAGTTAGCAGAAGATGCTGAATCTACACTGAAGAGACCATGAAGGCAACAAGGGTTCGGCTTGGTAAACAGCCCTGCTCTTTGAGTTCCCAGTGCTCTGTTGCTGCCTGCTTGGGAAATATGTACCCTTAAAGAGTGTCTTTTGAAGGGGCTACAACCATGGAATGTAGCTTGGAAGTCAGGCAAATAATGGAGTGTGAGAAAAGAGAGAAGTCCTTGGCCCGGCAGGAATCATAAAAAAACACATGGCTTTCTGTTGCTTTTCCTGCCATAGTTTTGCAAATTAAAGTTCTACAGTCACAACCCTACTTGGGTTCTTGCTTCACTCATGAAACATTCTGGGAAAGGTTTGGCAGACGCAATCCTGAAGTGGAGCCAAAGTTCACAGGCTGCTCTTTGACCTTGTTGTTCCTGGCAGGCTAGTGTCCGAGGGGGGAATGTGCTTGCTGTTGTGGTGGACCAATGCACTCCATAATCTGAATGCTCCTCTACAGATATTTCTATGTACTGTTTCTGTGGGGTCACTTGCCTCTTTGTTATCCAACCCTTGTTTTCTTTCTCTGTTAGAGGTTCTCTCTACATAGGGTCAGAAAGCTGCAGAGAAGTGTCGAGTGCCAGGCCTTTTCCCTGGGAGGAGTGGGTTCTGTTTGCATGGTTGCATTCTCTTGCAGTAGGACTGTAGGTGCTGATTGATACCCCTGATGGTATTTTTAGTTAGGCAGAAAGAATCCAATTGGTCTCACATAACTCTGCCCAGGAAAAGATAGACTCTAGTGCAATATTTTCTGCCCCACATTTTCTTGAAACCTACAGGGAGGGGGGACTCCACAGCCAGCTAGACAAATGTTTTCCATTGGTGAGAAAAGAAGTGATTCCCGGCTTTTAATTAAAATCTGCGTGCTTTATCGCTCTGGTCAATTAACATGTTCTGATACGGTACATCACCATTATCACTATGTACCGTGCTAGCTCTCAAACTTGACTTGCTGAATGTTGGAAGATTCAGGACAGACATAATTAAGTATTTCTTCACATGGTGTGTGATTAAACGATGGAATTCACTTCCACAAGAGATAATGATGGCCACTAACTTGGATGATGTTAAAAGAGAAATAGACAATTTCATGCCTATGATATAGACAATTTCATGTTCTCTAGCCACAGTGGCTGTGTTCTACCTCCACTGTTGGAGAAAGGATACTTCTTAATACCAGTTTCTGGGAATCACCACAGGGGAGAGGTTTGTTGCATGCATGTTGTGCTTATGTACATCCCATAGGCTTCTAGTGGGCCTCTTCTTTGAGAACAGGATGTTGGGCCACTGGTCTGATCCAGCAACCTGTTCTCATCTACGTGGGGTGTTTGGGTTGCCATCACAAAGCTGACCACCTCCCCTACATATCACCAGTTGCTTTTGAAACTTCTTTCAGTTTACAAAGCAGCTGACAGTCTGGGGAGAAAAGCAAGTCTAAATCCCAGGCCCTTGCTTGGGGGTGGGGCTGCCAGTTACACTTGCCCTGGGCCTTGGAGGGCTAAGTTGGCCATGGGGCCGTGCCAGTGACCGGCTGCTTTTTGGTTTGAGGTTATAACTTTATTCCAATAGGACTCCTGCCCCCAAGCCTCAGACAAGCTCTGCACAGGCCTGCTGAATTCCCCTTCAATGCACTGGGCTAGTTTCCTGGTTGCTGGATCCTGAACATAGCCTGGTGCTCCTCCTTGCCCAGAAAGTGATGGGGAAAGAGGACTAAGCAGGTGCCATCTGGGGACGAACCTGGCTCTCTGCTGCTATGTCTGTCCATGTGAATCTTTGGCCCTTCATTTCCAGGGGTTGGAAGAAGCACTCTGGGCAGCCTGGCGACATCTCCTGGGTTTTCTGCCTTCAATTATTAACAAGCACTTTTTAGTTCTTAAAAACTTCTTCAAATTTTTAACACGTGATGAAACCTTTTGGGTTATATCCAGTTGCATCCCTCTGTTGTCCTTGGTGCCAGGCAATAGAAGGGACACCTCTCCTCCTTCTGGCACCAGGTCTGTGGGCTCTTTGTGTAGGGCTGGCCCTCTCCTAGATGCCTGCTCTGCTCCCCCACCTCCCCATTCAGCTGATGATTCCTCAGTGTGGAAACAATTGTGCCCTCCTGCAGAGTGAAGTTTGCAAGGAATTCCAGGGAGGCTCCCACTGCTGCATTTAGGCCTGTTGCCCAGTTGGCTGTCTTCAGTATCGTTTTAAGCCACAACAGCTCCAGAGTGCCATAACCTCATTCAGTTCAAGTTGGGTAAACTTTTAATTTTGGACATGTGCGGGAAGGGCAGTGCTTCCACCGGAGGTTGTCACACAGTGTGTGCCTTGAAATGCAGGAGCTGGGAACTTGTGAAGAATACGTCCTGCTTCAGAGCCAGGCAGCCAAAATGCTCCTTCTAGAACTCCTGCTTCCATTGTCGTGGCAGGGGAAGTGAACAGCCCATGTGAACGCAGTGGTTCCTTAGGCAGCTTACATACAACTTTTTAACCTGTGGTTCTTGAAGATGAGAAAGTTTTGCAAGGGTTGGTAATTTGACAGGCCCCACATGCTTCCATTTGAAGGGGGAAGGCATGATGTGTAAAGGCATGTGAGAATAAAGCTAGATTGAATGCAGCTAGTGTTTGGGAAGATACTTTTCACTGCTAGCCTGTTGGGTGAGTCTTTCACCGTAACCGTAACCATGCTTACTTGTGGGTAGGCTCATGGTTGGTTGTATAAGAGGGGATCTCCTGGTGCATTTGCAAGCTTCCTTCCACCTGCAATATGCAGGTGGTAGGTGGAGGTGTCATCTTTTCCGCAGACTCATAGCCTACCAGAGGCAGTGGCCAAGTCCATTAACTTAGCTGCTGTCATTTTGCTGAAATGGGACTCTCTGACCTCTTGAGCAACAACATTCCCAAGAAGACAATTGGGACTGCTGCACAAGTGGCTCTTCCTCTCCTGCACCTTCTGAGCTGTCCCCCTCTTTCCTTCCTGTCTGCCTGATCCATGTCTGGCTCTTTTCCTCTGTGTGCACATGCTCTTTGGCTCACGTGCCCATTCCCAGCAGTGGCACTGTCATCGGCATGCAGATGTGCTCCCTTGCCAGACCCTTGTGCACCAGGCTGCCAAGGCAGGAAGTGTTGGAGGTTTTGTCTTCATTCATAGAGGAAGTGGAGCTTCCGTTCTGCCTCCTGCTCATCTCCACCTTCGCAGGCTGCCACTGCTGTAGTAAAATCTACTCTTGCTCCTTTGCAGACTCCAGGGTGAGGCCCCTGTGCTTTGAGCGAGAGTGACTTGGAAAGCAAGACGCTAGGAGCAAGGTGCTCGTCCTCCTAACCAGCCCCCTGGAGCTGCTGGGACCCTGTCCTCAATCCCCACCCAAGGCAGCTGCCTTCACCACTGCCTGTCTGTCTCTGCACTCGCTTGCCTGCCTGTACCTCCCACATCCCTTTGCCGAGCAAGCAGTGATTCCTATGAATGCTGCAACTTGATGGAGTGGGCAGCAAAATGGGGGTGCAAGTGGGCACCTTCACCTGCCTTACCATTCCACCTGCAGGGGGTCAGGACATCCCTACCACCTGTTCAGCAGTCACACCAAGAAGAAGTCCCAGATGGTACCAGCGGAGCAGGGCCGGTGACCTCTCTGCTCTACCATTCTCTTTGAGAGAGAATGCCTCAAGGGAGAGAGGCATTACCTGCCATTTCATTTTGACTAGTCAGTGACACTGGCTACCTTGACATCTTGGTGCCTGAGGAAGGAGTTGCAAAGGGCACATCCATGTCTCGATGGAGCTTTGGTCTGTTCCAGGGAGGAAGAGGAGCCCCCTCCGCTTGCTTGTTTATAGTGTGCAGGTCCCGTGCTCTGGCTCTGGGCTGAGAGAGGAGAAGAAAGAGCAGCCTGGCCTCCCTCCCTCTCTCTTTTGTCAGAGGTCTCCCTCTGGGCAGAGGAAGCTGTAAGAGATATTTATATAGTATTGCAGAAAACAGGAAGACTGCAAGCTCTGTGCCAGCCGGCCTTACTTGGGCTACAGCTGCTCTCTGGCGCTTGGCCCACAGAGGTGGCCTGAGGAGAATGGCCGCAGCTACTCTTCTGTTTCGGAATGGGGGCATTGGGAAGAAGCAGGGGCAGGCAGAGCTGAAGGAGCAACCTTTGGCAGTGCCACTTTGCGTGGAGAAAGGGCCATAGGTTTGTGGTAGAAGAGCATCAGCAACTCCTGCCTGTTGTCAGAGGCACCACTCCTGCCTGGGAAGAGATCCTCAGCCGCAGGAAGGCCGATGAGAGGGAGGGCTGGCCGGAGGAGCTGATTCTCTCTGCTCCAAACCTGAGCCAATATTGGCTTCAGAAGATGGAAGCCCCACAGGGGCGGTTGCTTTCTGGGGAGGTGAAGAAGAGCAGCTGTTAGGCATGCAGAAGGTCCCAGGTTTAATTCCCACTAGCAGCATTTCTAGGTGAGGTTAGGAATGTCCTCTGCATGAAACCCTTGAGAGCCATGGCTGGCTCTCAGTGTATGTATACTTTTTGAGCTAGAGGGACCAAGTGGTCTAATGACTCCATATAAGGCAGATGATGTGTTCTGTACCATAGGCATTGCGTGGTGCCCTTTATTCCTTGTTATTATTATTTGTTTTAATATTATTTATTAGATGTATATACCGCCCTTCATCAAAAGATCTCAGGGTGGTTCGCAATATTCTCCACAGTTGTGCTCCCCACACAACTGAATCACACCCCTTTGCCCTTTCCTGCTCTCCCTTTCCACTCTGCCTTCTGTGTCTGGTCTGACTTGAGTTGCAAGCCTGTGCAGTGCCCATGAGTTGAGGTGGGGGATGCAGGAAGGACAAGAGAAAGCAGATCCGCCAGAAGCAGCCCTGGAAGCCCCACGGTTCTCAGGGGTTTCTGGGGGTGATGAGGCACCCCTTAGGGCCTCCCTCTGGGGCTGGGCCAGGCCACTTCAGATGGCCAGGAAGGACTGAATGGCTGGACACTCCCGGACAGAAGTAGGCGAACCTGTCAAGATGGGTTTGCCCAAAAAAGGGGCCTTAAATAGAGGGAGAAATTGCAGGCTACTTCTAAACATCCAGGGAGGTTCTGGCTCAGAGGGAGCATTGACAGTCTGTTCTCTCAGCCTCTGAAGTGATGCTTCTGCTGCTGGGCTGATTCATGGGAGCCCTCGTGGGTAGCAAATGTGTGAGAGCCACGTGGCAGTGGTTCCAATGAAGGAGAGAGTAGCCTGTATCCTGGCAGCTGCACCAGTTGCAATTTCTGAAAGTCTTCAAAGGCAGCCAGATGTAGGGCTCCTTACACTGGTTTGTCTTTGATGTTACCGGTATGAAAGTAGGAGAGGATTCATCCACCCTTTCTAGATAAGAAGGTGCATGCTATGAGATTTAAAAGTTCTTTTAGAAACTCCCTCTAGCTATATAAAGTGCTCAGGTTCAGGGATGGCAGCCAGTCCCAAACCTCAGCCCTTTAGTGCAATAGCACAGTGGAGGATGTTTTTAGGCATGGGGGGGCAGAGGAGCTGCCCCTTTCCTTCCCATAAATTGCATCAAAGTGCTCAAGTAAAGAAATGTTTTTGGGTGGAAAAGACTGAACTTGTAAAATTAAAAGGGAAGCAGGTGCTTGTGGGTTCTCTTCTTTGGCTGGGCCAGTTGTTTCTGGTCAGCTGCAGCTACTGTGCTTATTCTGCCTTGCTTGGTTTTGCTTCTTCAAATAATGGCAAGTGACTGGCCCCAGGTCACCCAGGGCCTTGAACCCTGGCTGCCCAAGTCTTAGTCTGGCGCTTTCACTGCTGTGCCACATAATTAGGTTGTTTTTGCATTCTTTCAAGCTAGCACTTCCAGGCATCCTGAAAGCAGCTGGTGAGGAGGGGTCTCCTCCTGCTGCTGATTCTTTTGGAGCTCTGAGATGGACCCAGGGGTGCCTGTTCCTTACGGACAGAAATATTTTGTTTTTCCTCCAGAGAAGCTCTACAGGTCAAAGGGCCCTGAACTGAGGCGCTCCCTCTTCTCACTGAAGCAGCTTTTCCAGGTAAGGTTCCTGCCAGGCCCGCCCTGTTCTGCCCCCAGCAGGCGCGGCTTTGTTGGGGAGGGTATTGAGACAGCCAGCCCACTGCTCTGTGTGGACACCACCAGGCTCTGCTGCTGACTCTTCATTTCCCCTCCTCTTTGCTCTTGCAGCTTCTGTTCTCCTCTTGTGAGACTGGACTGTGCACAGACCTGTTCCCTATATGAGAAGGCAATAAGCAAACAGCCTCCCCCCATGCCCCCTCCCCCAGCAGGAGAATCTCCCAGAATGTGGGCGGCAAGTGGAGGGGTGAGCATGCACAGTACGACCTTTTTCTGCGGATTGCAAACATTCCTCTCTCTGGATTTCTGCTGCAGGAGGATAAGGACCTGGTGCCTGAGTTTGTGAATTCAGAAGGGCTGACGTGTCTCATCACAGTGGGAGCTGAGGCTGACCAGAATTACCAGAACTATATCCTCAGGGGTAAGTGACCACCAGGCCAGCAGGAAGTGGAGAGAGAGAGAGAGAGAGAGAGAATCTGAGCCCCTAGAGTGGATAACATTTGGGACCTCCCACCAAAGAGTCAAAGTCGGTGAAATTAAACTGACACCTCCAATTCCCAACTGAACATCCAGGAAAAGGATAGAGCACCCTAGAGATCTCTGGGAAGAGTCTTTTAAGTGGTTCTCTTTCCCAGTTTTCATCTGTACTGAAATTGTTTTAAATATGTTTTTTATTATTTTATCCCTTGCTGTTTGCCACCTGGGGCTCCTTGGGGAGGAAGGGTGGAATATACATTTAATAAATAGACAGATGCTATGACTTCCCCCTTTTGCGGTCTGCATTTGCCCATGTACGATGTTGATCTGAGGGATGCTGACAGGACTGTGTGTGTCTCTTGTCTCTGACTCTCTGCCTCCCTGATACTTAATCCAGTATGGGGAGCAGCCCCAAGGCTGGTGTAGGCAGGCTTTGCAGGACTTATTTCTCCTGTTTGCCTTTAAGCATTCCTATATTTTCCTGCCTGAGCAAAATTTCAGTGGCCAGGTTTAGACTGCTGCTGAGGGATAGTGGCTAGGTGAGGAGATTTGGCTGTACTAGGAAGTTTTTTGTGGTTAGGTTTTTTAATGGTTTTGACCCATTTCTGAGCCTTCCAGGTGTGGTGATAGCTCCATCTCACTGGCTACTCAGCTGGGGATGTGCAAACAGGCAAAATTCAGCATGTAAAATTTCAGCTGCAATTCATGAGCCGTCTTGGAGTTCACTTTTTCTTTTTCTTTTTGTAAAATGATCTTTATTGGTTTTACAGATTTTACAAATTTCACATCGTAATACATAATACATACCTTCTTCCTTTTTTAGAGTTAAAGTATTAAGGTTAAAAGTTGAGAGGCCACTTTTTCTTAATGACAGAGCTTTGGGCCCCAATTAAAGGAGATGTTGGTCTCCATGATCATCTCTTTTCTCCTAGGACCATGGTACCAGTGGAGGGAAGGAGCTGAGACCTTTTCTGCCTGCTCCCCACCCCCCTTCTGATGCTATTTCCTCTGATGTCATTCATGTAAAATTACTGTTTGCCCTGCTGTAGGGAAGATGTGACTGTGTGTCTATTTTCCCAAATGGGGCAAGCAGAAGCTGGGGGAAGGTATCAGACTCCCCCCACATGGCTGGTTTTAAAAGCTTCATTTGGCCCTTAGTCTCAGGGGCTTGTGACTGGAAGGGACCTTTTGTAGACCTGGCAGCCTCTGTGGATCCTTTTGACAAAGAGGACTCTTTTGGAAGCAGCCTAACTTTGCAGCTTGCACCTCAGGGTGGAAACAGCCTGCCCTGGCCTCAGCAGCCTTTTGTGCCAAGTCATTCATGTCAGATGTGCAAATCAATCCATACTGCTGACAGCTAGCCTGCCCTACCCACCTGCCTCCTCTGGGCACTACCATCTGCTGTGTGGCAATTCCTAGTAGTATTAGTAATAATATTATTATTGCATTTATTTATATCCCACCTTTTTTTTTCTAAACTGGGACTCAAGGCAGCTTACACAAATTAAAATGGCACACATAACATACAAGAAACTAAAAACATAAAAAGAGAATAATTAAAAAGTAATTAAAATTCTACAGAATAAAAACAAAAACAAATTTATTAAAAATACAGATAGTAAAAGAACAGTCAGTTCCCAATGTTGGAATAAAACAGTCTTCACCTGCCGGCAGGTGAAGCAGGGAGTCAGTCTAGCTTTTGTAGGAAGGGAGTTTCAAAGTCTGGGAGCAGCCACCGGGAAGGCCCTCTCCTCACATCACCACCTAGTGTCCCACTCCCCAGTTGATGTCTGCATGGAGAGAGAGAGACATCACCCTGAAAGGCAAAGAGCCAGACTGAGATGGAAGGACCAGAGGAGGGAGCAGAGGAGACTTGCTGCTGAGTGGCAGGCATCGTGTGGAAGCTCCACTGCAAGCGAGTGAGCAAGGCACATCAGTTGCCCATGGCCAGCTGGCATCCTCACAGGGCTCTTTGCTCCTTCCTTCCAGCTCTCAGCCAGATCGTGCTCTTTGTGGATGGGATGATGGGGGTGATAAACCACAACGAGACGGTGCAGTGGCTGTACACGCTGTGCGGGAGCTTGGTGAGTATGTGGCTGCCACAGAGGGAAAGATCCCCTTGTGAGCATCAGAAGAGCCCTGAAGCTGAAGCTGGATCAGGTCAGTGGCCCACCTAGTCCAGCATCCTGTTCTTACCGTGGCCAACCAGATGCCCCAACGGGAAGTGCACAAGCAGCAACTGGTATTCAGAGACAGTGGAGGAAGAACGTAGCAATTGTGGCCACAAATTTGTCTATTCCTCCTTTAAAGCCATCCAAGCTGGTAGCTATCACTGCCTCCTGTGAGAGGGAGTTCGGTACAGTGGTACCTCTGGTTAAGAACTTAATTTGTTCTGGAGGTCCGATCTTAACCTGAAACTGTTCTTAACCTGAAGCACCACTTTAGCTAATGGGGCCTCCCGCTGCCGCCGCACCACCGGAGCACGATTTCTGTTCTCATCCTGAAGCAAAGTTATTAATCCGAGGTACTATTTCTGGGTTAATGGAGTCTGTAACCTGAAGCGTCTGTAACCCAAGGTACCCCTGTAGTTTAATTGTGCCCTGCGTGAATAAGTACTTTCTTTTATCTGTCCTGAATCTTCCAGCATTCAGCTTTGTTGGATGTGCACAAATTCCAGTGTTATGAGAAAGGGAGGTGGGATGGGCTTTGAAAAGGGAGGGTTGTGTGATGTCCTCCTGACTGAGGCCCAGTTTCCAGCTCCTTCCATCTAGCTTTTCTCACCTCCCTTCACAGGAGAAGGTCATGGTCTCAGTGGCAGAGGAACCAATCCCCAGTGGCATCTCAAGGCAAGATGGGAAAGTCTCCAACCTGAAACCCTGGAGAGCTCTGGCTAACAGTCAGCGCAGGGGAGGCCAGGCTGAGTTTGACTGAACAGGATGCTAACTAGATGGGCCACTAGCCTGATTCTGAAGGCTTTTCTTAGGAGTAGACCCCAGTAGCCTGGCCCACTATTAAGCAACTTCTGCTGTCCCTCTGCTAGTACCGCCTGGTGGTGAAGACGGCTCTGAAGCTGCTGCTGGTCTTTGTGGAGTTCACGGAATCCAATGCCCAGCTGCTTGTCCAGGCCGTCATAGCAGCAGAGCAGGTCAGAGGTGAGTGTACCACATGGCTGCCCAGGAGAGAGAGAGAGAGAGAGATGGGCCTGATCCCATTAGCCTGCGGATTTGGAAGAGCAGTCACTGAATCACAGCAGGCAGCCCCTTGCTGGGCAAGGCCAGTGATGAGGAGAAAGGAGGGTCTTTTCCTTGGCTTGTGTGGTCAACCACATGCCTTACTCATTGCCTTACAGGTGGTTTTCCGTGGTCTCCCATCGTGGCAATCCTGGAACAGAAGAATGGAGCTGACACGGAGCTTCAGGTGTTCGCCATGACACTTATCAACAAGGTGAATATTGCCCAGGTGGGGAGGGAAGCAGCAGGTGTCAGGCTGTTTTGCTGAGCTGGGCTGAGCCGAGCTGAGCACCTTTCCTGCCCTGACTATGGTGCCCTGTGTTGGTGTTGTGCAGACTCTGGCTGCCCTCCCTGACCAGGATTCCTTCTATGATGTGACAGACTGCTTGGAGCAGCAGGGCATGGAAAGCATCATCCAGCAGCACATGACCAACAAGGCTACTGACCTGGACTTGAAGCAGCAGCTGGTTATCTACGAGGTGATGCATCTTCCCCCTTGGCGGGAGGGAGCTGGGTATAAAGAGGAGGCCTCTAGAAAAAGTAGGCAGCTTCCCCACTACACACTCAGCACCTAGCAGCCTGCCCTACCAGGCCCCCCTGAGCTTCTGTCTTCCTTGCAGAATGCCCTCAAGTACGAAGATGGTGTGGAAGAGCCTCCCCCTGGAACACGCAAGGAGCGGAGGAAAGGGGAAGAGGGCAGGAAGGGGCAACGACGCTCCCTGGGCTACATCCTGGCCCAGGAGGAGGGCCAAGGGGCTCGACCTGCAGAGAACTTCCAGCCCAGTCCTGCAGAGGCTCCCAGCCTGGACAGAGAGAGCAGCCAAGACAGGTGAGTCGTTGGCCAAGGCAGTTTCTGCTTGTGGCTTTTGCTCTGCTCGGAACTGGTGGGAAAGAAGCTGAGCCAAGGAGGTTGAAAAGGCCCAGCCTAAAGAGTGGGGCAGAACTGGCAAAACTGACATATAAGCGACGGGACAAGGATAACTGTGACTTTAAGGATGAATGGAAACCCTTTACAAAGTATCTGAAGATGCAACAAAGCGAACTGGACTCCTTGGCAGGTTTTGAATAAACATTCACAAACTTTTTATTGAATATAATCAGCTAAATAGTTTGAGGATCTATACAACTTTGTAACATGCAGAAAACAGCATTCTTAGAGAAACCAAAGACTGGAACTGAGGGAAGTCGGGGAGTGGGCGGGTTTTTTGGGGGGGGGAGGGAGGAAAAATGGGGGGGACAAGGATGATATGTTTTTGGATAATATATCTTGTTATAATTTTGAATAAAAAAAAGAGAGAGGGGCAGTTGGCGGAAGTTGGCAGGAGGCAAAGGGAGGCTGGAAGAGGAGTGTGTGGGTCCTCCAGAGGCCACCTTTGCCTGCCTGTGGTGATATCGCCTCAGAACCCCCTACTTGGCCCAGGAGGCCCTGTTCCAGGGAGCTGCCTCAGAACGACTAGAAAGTCTTGATGGGCCCCCATTGGAGCCTTGTGTGCTCACAGCCCTCCTCCTGCTCTTCCCCCTCTTCCTTTTCCAGGCCTGCCTTCAAGAGCATGTACAGCAGCGCATCCAGCGTCCAGCTTTCCACACCATCCGTTCCTGTGGAAGGAGAGCAGAGTGGCAGCCTGGGCGAGAGGAGCATTTTCAAGTAGGTCTCTCTGGCCAAAGGGGGCCCTGCTCAGAGCTGCCAGAGGGACTGAGCTTAGTATATAGGGCTGGGGGGCAGGTGAGGAGATATGGGGGAATATGTTGACCGTACTGGGGAGATTCAGGAGCCCTCCAGAAGCTCCAGGGGAGATGGGTTTGACTCTCCCCATTCTCTTCTTCCCTGGCCAGCAGTTCTGAGGAGGCAGCTGTGGCAAGGAGGTGTCCAGTTAGCAATGGTGGATGGGGAGGAGGTGGCAGCCCCTGCTGTCCACTAAGGCAGCTCCCCTTCCAAAGGGGCTTTTTCATGTCCTGCAGGGTAGGGTGGGGTGCAGAGTGGCAGTGAAAAATGCAGCAGGAGCCTTAGAAGAGGAGGGGGCCTGTGGTGGTGGTTGAAAGAATCTGGCGGCTCTGTTGCAATTCACCCAAAGTGAATGGAGTTTATAGTCAAATACTTTCCCCCCTCCTTTCTAAGGTGGTCTAACCTTGAGATAGGCTTCTGTAATCCTCCCCACATGATGGAGGGCACTGCTGTAGATGGGGGGGTGCAGGGGGGATTCAGAGCACAGGTGGATTAGAGGGTGGCAGGTTTTTCTGTGGGTGGGGGTAAGGGTCTGCTGGGCTGGGAGATGCAGTCATCCTTGTTGCACAAGTTGGACATTGAAGCAAGCTGTCCTGGAGAGTCCCTTTTCTCACTTCTTCTCTCCTCTTATTGTGCCTCACCTCCTTCCGCTCCTGGCCCAGCCCACCACCCCTCTTCTTTTTCTTCTTCTGCCACCTACTTCTCTCGCGTGCTCTCCTGCTTAAACTCCCTTTCCTTTTCCAGACTTCACGAAACTGCCCCTGCTTGGTAAGTGATGCCACAGATGTATCTGTGTGTGTGTGTGTGTGTGTGTGTGTGTGTGTGTGTGTGTGGTGCTCTTGGCCCTGTGGTTTCCTTTCCTCTGCTGTTCATAGCTTTGAATTATTGAATGAGGGATCTGTTTGCAAGCTTGGGGCTTCTGGCATGTGGTTTGGGTTCCTCTGCCTTTGTGCTTCTCCAGCGACTTCTGGGTCTGGATCATGCTGGATTGCCTTTGACACAGCAGAGGAGGGGAGTATGTTGGGGTGAAGGGCCAAGGGTCTCAGTTGAGCTGAGGCACCAGCAAAGAGGGGACACGATCCTGGACCAGTTTACAGAGTCAAGAGTGTGGCAACAGCCCTGTGTTGTGCTTCTGAACAGCTGCAGTGTTTCCACTTGTGGTTGTGTGGCTGGCATCTGCTTGGGGCTCCAGGAGTAGACCTTGGTGCATGCATGAGCAGCCCTTTCGTCCAGACTTGGAACTCCAAAATGAGTGGCTGCAGGGAAGTGAGGTGGGATTTCAGCTGGACAGGAGGAGTGAGTTCACCCCCAGATTGCATGGACCTCTCTGCTTTGGAGCTGGTGTAGCCTTGGCAGACCTTGTGGGCATGCAGAGTGTGGTTCCTGTGCCCAGTGGCACTAACTGACTTTTTCTCCCAGGCAAGAGGAAAGCCCCTCAGTATGTGGGGACAAGCCTATTCTGAGGCGCTTTGAGTAAGTACAGAGATCATGTGTGTTTCATCAGGCTTAGGCTGGTTCTGGAGATCTCGCTTTGGTTTCAGGCCCAGGAATTTGTTGATCCTTGTTGAGTTCCTCAGGCAAAGAATGCTCCTGAATCTCTGCAGTGGCCTCAAAAGTGCCTGGTGGATGGAAGCCAATACTCTTGGGCAGCCTTGGCCCCCTGCCACTGATAGAAGGTCCTTCCTGGCCCACTGGAGGCAGTTCATCCAGCAAGCTGCATTTGGGCCTCTTCTAGACCCACCATCCCAGCTTCCATGTTTCCTCGTACAGGGCAGCATTGATGTCAAGACCACCCAGTAGCCAACCCAGGTTACCTAGCAGAGGAGGTGAAGCTGAGAAGCAGCAGTGACTTGCCAAGGGACCCCCAGTGAATTACAGGGCTGAGTGGGGCTTGAGCTGCTGTGTGCCACCCATCCACTCTCTCTTCCATCTGCTGCACTGTCCTGGTCCATGCTGGCCTTCTGGTGCCCATGGGAGAGGGCAGGGAGCAGGATTCGGGGCTGGCTGAGGTGCCATACTTTCTTGACATCCCTTTCCCACCTTATAGGCTGCTGGGTTCTGTATGAGATGGGGCCCTGGGCCAGTTGGAGTGTGGCTGTCCTGGAGCAGTCCTGTGTTGAGGAAAACTGCAGGAGCTTGGGAGAAAAGACTGGAGGAGGGTCTGCGCAGTTGCCTTTGCTGATGCTATTGAGGATCTCAGCCTGTACCTCTTTAAACAGGCGCCAAGAGAGCTTTGGGCCTCAGAGGAACCACCACTGATGGGTGTCAGCATTTGTGCCAAGTGCTGGACCTCCTGTGTGTTGCAGTGTCTGATAGATTGGCTCTACCAGTCTCTGGGGGGGACAGCTGTTGGGTGGGATGAGCCTCATCCTGATTGCTGTGTGGTGATGGAACATTGTGTCCCTGGTGCTGAATGATGTAGCATTTTGCTTCTCTCATAGAGCACGCTTCCTGGAAAATCTTGCTGCTTCCCAGAAAGAGAAGTTGGTTGCAATCTCCAAGGGGCGAGCCGAGGTCCTTGCTGAAGCTACTCCGAGCACTGAGCAGCTCTCCCCAGGTAATGCAGCAAAAGAGCCGGCAGTGTTGGCCAAAGGTTTGTTGCTGAGGCTTCTCCTTTTCTGTGCTGCTTGTCAACTGCCTAGCCTGTCTCCTTTCCTAGTTAAACCTTAACTCTTCCTCTGTGCCCTTAGGGAGGTGGCGTGAAGGACAGGAGAGAAACGGCGATGGAACAGAGCTCAGCTCTGCATTGGCCTTGGCTGGCTTTGAAGGCGAAGAGGCCAGGGAGAGCCTGCCAGGCGAGGGGCCCTCCAGCAGCAGCCCTGGGCTGGGTCCCAATTGCACCCCAAGCCCAGAAAGCCCAGTTCCGCTGTGCGATGGAGAAGATCCCCGCAGCCACCCTGTGCCTGGAAAGAAGCTCAACCTTGACACACTGTTCTCCAATAACAGCCCTGCAAGCCTGGAAGGTGTGATTCTTGCCCCAGCAGAAGAGTTCCAGGCAGACGCCGGGAGTGAAGAAGGCAGCCCACAGAGCAATGGGAAACAGGGCAGCCCCTCCAACCTGCAGGCCCGGCCATTGCGGGCTCAGTTCAGCCTTGAGGCAGAAGCCAGCCTGCAGAGCCTGGAGAGGACTTTCATGACTCCCTACAGGAAGGGAGCGGAGGTGATGCGAGGGCCCCTGGAGCTCAGCCCCAAGCACCTGAAGATCAGAGATTTGGACTTCTCTGACCTGGGTGAGGAGGAAGACTTTGATATCCTAGAAACAGAGACTGTGCCTGACCATGTGGTTGTGGCTGCCAGTGGGGCTCCGGCCCCTCCACCCCTCCCTCCCAGCTGCCCTCCACCCCCACCAGGCTGTGCCTTTCCCCCTCCCCCTCCCCCACCCCCACCAGGCTGTGCCTTTCCCCCGCCTCCTCCACCCCCACCAGGCTGTCCTCCTCCAGGCTTGCTGGGCTCCTCCAGGGAGGATGCCCACTCCCCAGCAAAGAAGAAAAAAACTATTAAGCTCTTCTGGAGGGAGCTAAAGAACGTGGACAGCTCTGCCAGGCGGGAAGGAAGAGGAGACCCCTTTGGGCCAGCCACTCTGTGGGCATCTCTGGAGAAGGTGGAGGTTGACACCACCAAGATGGAACATCTCTTCGAGTCCAAGACGAAGGACGTGCTGAGCTCGAAGGTAGGTTGGGGCTCCTCAGTGTTGGCTACAGGAGGGAGGAGGACTCTCTCCTGAGCTTGGGCTGTGGGGTTCTTGCAGGAGGCTTTGCCCATGCTTTCTAGTGGGGTTGTGGAAAGGGAATGCAGAGCATTTTTAATAGACTTATTTTTAAATAAGTGTGCCAGAGGCTCAAAGCAGAGGAGCCCAAGGAGCTGCCTTGCCCTGAGTCTGACTCTTGGCCTGGTCTGACCAGAGTCCCTAGGGCTCTGGAAGCTCCCTTGACCTGCTCCCTGGAGGTGCCAAGAACTGATCCAGGGACTTTGGGCTCTGCCCTTGAGCTTCTCTCTGACTTCCAGTCTCCTCTATTCAGTGCTGCTCTTCCTTATCACTGCCCCTTCGACCCTCTTTCCTTCAAGGACTACTAGCCCATGTGATTTCTTCTTCCATCTTGAATGTGCCTGGAGCAAGCTGCGCTGTCAGGGCCTAGCCAGCAGAGCCTCAGGCAGAGACTGTTCTTGTCAGTCAAAGAGAAGAAGCTTTGTCCTTTGCAGGCAGAGACCAGCCACTATCTTGCTCTGGGGTCCTCTGCCTGTCCTGCCCAGTTGTGATACTTGCGGGTTGACATTGGGTCCAGGTCTCACCTGCCGGTTTACGCTACCTTGCAGGAAAGTTGTGGGGCTGAAAGAGGAGAACCTCCAAAGATGGGGTGATAGTATGACAGACAAAAACATCAACCCTTCCCTTCTTTCACTCCCAAGAAAGCTGTTGATGGGAAGAAGCTAATTGTGGTCTTGGATCCCAAGAGGAGCAATGCCATCAACATCGGCTTGACAGTGCTGCCTCCCATACACATCATC
Organism: Podarcis bocagei; assembly: GCF_964188305.1. Taxonomy (NCBI): domain Eukaryota; kingdom Metazoa; phylum Chordata; class Lepidosauria; order Squamata; family Lacertidae; genus Podarcis; species Podarcis bocagei. The sequence goes on from NC_138132.1 coordinate 40,579,055, forward strand.
AAGACGGCGATTGTCAACTTTGATGAATTTGCAATTAACAAGGAAGGGATTGAGGTGAGAATTCTATGTCTCCTGAGAACCCTTGACCATAAAGAGGCCTTCTGGACTACAACTTGCATCAGTCCCAGCTTCATTCGCTCATGCTGACTGGGACTGAGGGGACTTGTAGTCCAGAGCATCTGCATGGCACCCGGTTTGGGAAAGCTGCCATGAAGGGCCAGGTGGAGTCATTGTGTCCTGACCGAACACCCTCTTCCCTCTTGTTTTGCAGAAAATCTTGACAATGGTTCCAACAGAGGAGGAGAAGCAGAAGATCCAGGAAGCACAGATGGCCAATCCCGACGTGCCTCTGGGTTCAGCTGAGCAGTTCCTCCTCGCTCTCTCCTCCATCACTGAGCTCACTGCCCGGCTTCAGCTGTGGGCTTTCAAGCTGGACTATGAGGCCATGGAGCAGGTACACCCTCAGGATACTGCAGAACCTCTGAAATTGGGGGTGGCACAGGTGGATCCCTCCCCGAGTGCTCTAGCCAGTCCTCCCCATAAATTTGGCTGGACCTTCTTGCTGGGCTTGCAAGGGGGCCATCGCTGGTGAACCAACCTGCAAGGAAACCGGCTAGCTTGGCGAGAGTGGCTGCTGTGGTTGGACTGGCCACATGGCAGATGGTTCCAGGTGTCATTCAGCTGCCCTTTGCTTCCTCCTGCTGCTGAATCCATCCATTGCTTTTGGGTCCTAAGCAAGAACCTGCGTATCTGAGCCAGCAATTTGCTCGCTCCCTCCAATTTCTGGGGGCAAACAGGTCCTTACAGCTTGTCTTCTGTGTTCCTGCGCAGGAAATTGCAGAGCCGCTTTTTGATCTGAAACTTGGGATGCAGCAACTGGCCAAAAACCAAACCTTCAAGTGTATCCTTGCCACCCTCCTGGCCATGGGCAACTTCCTGAATGGATCCCAGGTGAGGCATGTAATGAGGGCGGGGGCAGGGGCTCAGCTCAGGAGCCAGCACCAAGCAGCTCTGAGCATAAGCTGAGCACCGTTTCCTTCAGCAGGTGGTCAGACATCTGGGATTGGAGCCTGAGTTTTTTTTGTTCACAGGGCCTGCCCAGATTTTTTTCTTGCCTTTCATGGACCCTCTTAATGTCCACTGTGGTCACAGGAAGCTGCCTTCTGTCAGGTCAGGCACTTTGCCTGCATCGCCCTGGAGTCCACTCTGGCAGTGACTCTGACAGAGCCAGGTCTTTCTCCTCAGTTGCACCCAGACCCTCTTCCAAACTTCAGGCACTGGGACCCTCCACCTGCCGGTAGACGTGCTGTGGGGGCAGGTGATCCTGCACCTGGAAGCTGGGGCTCTTTTTGCAGGCATGCAGTGACTCTTCAGTGTCACACACAAGGCCTGTTGTCTGGCAGCTCTTGCCATCCCCATTGCGTGTGCATCTGTGTCATGCACAAAGGCCTGTCTCAGGGCACATTGTGCAGGGAAGGTGGGAGGTAGGGCAGACTTTTAGGGCTGGTAGTGGCGACGGCACCTTCCTTTGGTGCAAGTAGCAGCTGCCGGGTGTCTGTCATGCTGCTGCAAAGAGAACAGGTGAGGAGCTTTCTTCCTGGGCTCTGCTTCTTCCTCAAGCATGGTGCATCATCTTAAATTCCAATTTTTGGGGTTTCAGAGCCAAGGGTTTGAGCTGAGCTACCTGGCCAAGGTGTCAGAGGTGAAGGACACAGTGCACCGACAGACCCTGCTCCACCACCTGTGCCACTTCGTGGTGGAGAAGTTCCCGGACACAACGGACCTCTACTCAGAGATCGCCGCTATCACTCGCTCAGCCAAGGTCAGGGCTGTGTGGGTGGGTGGCTTCTCCTCTCCTGCTTCTGGGAGGATTTGCTCTGAGAGCCACATCCTGGGCCAAACTCCTGTGTGCAGAATTGATTTGTGTTTGATTTATTCAGCTTGTATATCACTTGAGTCCTTTTCTCAGACATACATACATACATACATACATACATACATACATACATACATCTCCTAGTGGGAACATGTTAAATAATGCACAGTAGCAATTATTAAACCACAGACTAAAACCCAGATTGAGTAAGAAGGAAGTTGGCATGCTGAAACGTGTGCACAGGATGGCAACCAAGACAATAAAGAGTCTGGAAACCAAGCTTTATATATATGAGGAATGGTTGAGGGAGCTTGGTATGTTTAGCCTAGAGAAGAGAAGACAGAGAGGTGGTAGGACAGCTGTCTTCAAATATCTGAAGGGCTGTCACATGGAAGATGGAGCAAGCTTGTTTTCTCCTCCTCCAAGGCGTAGGACCCAAACCAATGGATTCAAATGACAAGAAAGGAGATTCTGACTAAGCATTAGGAAAAACTTTCTGAAAGCAAGAGCTGCTCACCAGTGGAACAGACTTCCTTGGGTGTTGGTGGGCCCTCCTTCACTGGAGGTTTTTTAACAGAGGTTGGATTTCCATCTGTTAGGGAGGCTTTAACTGTGATTCCTGCATTGCAGGGAGTTGGACCATTGGGATCCCTTCCAAAACTACCAATTTTATGATTCTATGAACTCTTAAAGAACATCATGATTAAAGCTGCCCATATTAAAATGTTTTTACCTGCTGCGAAAAGGATAGTCCATTTGGCACCCGTGAGGAGCATTCCGCAGAGAGAAAGGGGGCTGTTGGCAAGAATTGCAAAAAGGCCTTGATATTTCCCTCCAGGTGGACTTTGATGCGCTGGCAGAAAGCCTCCTGCAGCTGGAGCGACGGTGCAGAGTGTCCTGGGAGAGCCTGAAGGCCATCACAAAGCACGACACCAAGCCGGCCCTAAAGAGCAAACTGATGGACTTCCTTCACTCCAGCACCCAGAAGATTGTCATCCTCAAGGTGGTCCATCGACGCGTGTTAAATAGGTCTGTGTTAAACAGGGGAGAGGCCTTTGGGCATCTGGCTTCCCACTAGGTGCCCTGGGTGGCCATTGTGAGGGCAGGGTCCTGGTCGGCTGGGCATCTGTTTTGTTCTTGTGGCCTTTCTGGAGGTGTCATTTTAGAGGTGTCCTTTTACTGATTACTCTGTTGATGTAGCTTGATGTTCGGTTTGTTGCTCTTGCTCAGAGAAGAGCAAGTGAGTGACAAAGGTTATAAATAAATAAATGCCCTGGGCAGGAAGGAGGGAGAGGATGGTGATGCCAGTCAGTTTCCTGCAGTTTAGCCTCTGCCTGCAGGTTCCGCTCCTTTCTGCTGTACTTGGGCTATGATCTACGCTTGGCACAGGAGGCAAAGGTCACGGGGTTCTGCCGGACCCTGCGGGAGTTTGCCCTGGAGTACCGCACCTGCCGGGAGCGAGTTCTGCAGCAGCAGAAGAAACGAGCAGTATATCGCGAAAGGAACAAGACCCGCGGCAGGATGATCACCGAGGCAAGTTCTTCCTGCCCCTCCTAACCCTTGCCTCACCTGTCCAATGGAAACTTCCAGCACGTGAAGAGGCTTCCTAAGCCCTCTTGTGCCCTTGCAAGAGCAGCTCCTGTGACAACATCTGTGTTGTTGCCTCCCCAGCTGGCAGCAGGTGGTGTACCCCCTCAGCGTTCTTTCTCTCATTGTAGATGGAGAGGTTTGCTACCGTCAGCAAGCCCGAAGACAGTCCCGCCCCCGCTGTGCTCTCGGCCAGCCCCGAACAGAAGGACGAAGCTGGCCACAAAAGCATGGCCACAGTGCTTATGTCCACTCCAGAGCCATCTGGCCGCCGCTCCCGAGCCAGCAGAGGTAGGGAGGTGGGGAGATGTGTCTGTCTCCAGGTAGGGTCAGTCTCCTTTCCCACCCTCATCCAGCTTCTTGGCCACTCCAGAGCCCCTCTCCCTGGGGGTCTCCCCAAGCCACCAGCTTCCTAGCCGCTGCCTGGCCTTTACAGCTTTGTGTTCTTGCTTACAGTGGTGGTTTGATAATTACAGTTGTTGCTGGAGTGGTTAAGAAACTGGATCCTGACACAATGGATGGACAGTTCCCAGGTGCAGGCACTGGGTTGTGTCCCAGCTCTGAATGAGGTTGTGGTGCATTGCTTGAGGGTGCTCTTAGATCCATCACCATTACTAAAGGCCCGGGTGAGCGCAGTGGATCAGAGTACCCAGAACCAACTTTGCCAGGGGTGCCAAATATTATAATTCCTGGACAGGGATAGCCTTGCCCTTTGCAGCCTCATGATCAGACTACTTTAATGTGGGGCTGCCCTTGTGCCTGATCCAGAAGCTGCAACTGTTGCAAAATGCAGCTGCTCTGGGTGCTTGGCAGGAGACCCACAATCCTATCAAGCATAGATTCTGATTAGGGCAGGATGGGGACAGGGATGTGCAGCCAATGGGCATTTTGTTAAGGTAATGCAATATGCCCCCATATGACCCCAGTGCAGAAAGATCAGCACTTTTGGCTACTGAACCCAAGTACAAAGGTTTGTTATTTACATTTAAAACCCTAAAGAACATGGGGGCAGGTTCCCTACCAGGTGGACACCCCCAGTGCAGACAGGCTGCTCTTTCAAGGAGCCCCTGCTGGTCAGCCTGCAGCTGGCAGACTATCTTTTGGGAACCATGCAGGTCTTTCTGTGATCAAGTCCAAAGTGGGAGGGAGCCTGCCTCTCGGGAGCTGGTTTTCATGGCAGCCTCCTCTGTTCTAGGTTTTGGGAAGATCAGCCCTGCCAGCGTGACCCCTCCTGAGGACGATGCCTCTGGCTCTCCTGAGGATGCCTCTGAAGAGATCATGGACCGCCTGGTGAAGTCTGTCACCCAGAGCACTCCTCCCCGGCCAGGTGCAGGGAAGGAGCGCAAGCGCTCGCGTGGGAACCGGAAATCCCGTAAGCACAGAGCTTCTTTTATCGCCCCTTCACAGAGTGCAGCCATGTGTCTGTTTGTGTATGTGTATTCATTTGTGTGTGTTGAGCACGCTTGGATCTCCATTCCAGGCAACCCAAATTCAAGACTGGCAGAGAAGAGTGACATTGCTTGTGCCAATTGGCCAAGGGGGCATCATTTATGAGTTCAAACTTTGTTCCCGTTTCTTTTTCCCTTTTGCATCATTTCCTCTGTTTTTTGCCAATCAAGGGGCAGGAGTGAGAGCCATGAAGGGACTCCCACATTCCACTATATCTTCATTTGTTTCTCATTTGTTTTCTTACATTTATATCCCCCCTTTGCACCCAGGGGGCTCTGGTGGTACCAGCTTTGGCCTTGTTTTGGGACTGGGAGCTCCTGCCCCGTGGCTGTTAGGATGGGGGGATCCTAGGCTGCCTGTGTTAGAATATCCCTGCTTACCTGGACTTCCTTGATCCTTTTGTGCTTCTTCTCAGTGAGGCGCACCCTGAAGAACGGCCTCAGTGACGAACTTGTCCAGGCTCTGGGCCTGGCGCAGGCGGCTGGAGTAGCAGTGTGATGGCGAAGAGGGCCCGTGGCCTTGGAGGAGATTCTGAGGTAGAGCAGACTGCCCATCGGCTGGAGGAAGCTGGGGCTGGCCACTGCTTGTGTGTCCAGCAGAGCCCTGTGATACCTGCACAGTTCTACGTGGGAGACGCTCATCATCAGATTTGCCTCGAGTGGAACCTTGCCAGCGTGTTTAGCTTTTGTCACTCCCTGAAGCCAGCCCCCTCACCTTCCCCTGACTGTGGTGCAGCTGGGGGGGGGCAGTGCTGGCCATGCTGTGCAAAGACTTCCCCAGAGTGTGGGGGAGGGACCCCACCTGCCTAGAAAAGTATTATATATATATATATTGTGTGTGTGTGTGTGTGTGTGTGTGTGTGTGTGTGTGTGTGTTGTGTTTAGACTGTTTCCGTCCAGTTCCTGATTGAGGGGCATGGCTCAGGAACGAGAGAGTTGGCTACCTGGCTGCTGGGAGCCAGCTGGCTCCAAATCAATTAGCCTCTCTCTCTCTCCTGGGACTTCTCCTACGTAGCAGGTCAAATAGTCCACAGCCCTTCTGCAAGCCTGGCCGCTCCTGACTGTGAGATGGAGCCACCTCCCTGGGCAGCCCTGAGCCCAGTGAGCCTTGGGACAAGCTCTTCCTGACGCCCCCCCCCCCCGCAAAGACAGGCTCTGCTGGCCTGTGTTTGTCTGCAGCAGAGTCGCTTGCATCCCCTGTGTGATAAACTCCCAGCAGTCCCAACGTGAGGGTCCGTTCTGGGCAGCCGGAGAGCTAAGTGAGCAGAGGGGACATTTGGGCAACTCCCGCTGCCATCCAGGTACAATCCTGAACAAGGGTTTATAAAGCTGGCAGCCAGCTTCCCTGTTGCATAGAGCTCCTAATCAGTGGTTGGCTGGTGTTCAAATGAATAATGAGAAATAAAGGCTGTTACAATTAAGGCTGATGTTAGCATGGCAAAGTTTCTTTCTTTGTAATATTTCTGTGCTGGTATACAGAGGCTGTTCTTAAGTCAGTAAACTGAACAAAAGGCAATAACCTTTCCTTCATTACCTAAGCATTATTGTTTCTGAAAGCTGTCCTTATAATGATGGGAAACATGGTGGGAAATGGAAGGTCCCCTTTGGAGGTCTTACAGCAGAGTGTTGGAGGCCCCCTGAGGTGGCATTTCCAGAGCTCTCTAGTGGAGCCTGAGAAAAGGGTCTGCAGGGACAGGAGCCACCTGCTCTTCCGAGGGCTGCCTGCAGGTGGCAACAAAGCCCCAGAGCTGACTGCCTGGGGTTACTGTGTCCTGCCAGATCGCCACCACATTTGGCTTGAGCCAAACATCTGTGTGACTTTCAGAGGGTAATTTGAAATCATTTCAACAAGGTGAGCATATTCCTAACAGGGAGTGGGCCTTTCCACATCTGTATTAAAACCCAGTACAGTCTGGCATAAAACCTTTTTGGCATCAGCTGATGAAGGGGACCATGAAAATCCCCACCCCTAAATTCTTTTTTTGCTAATCATATCAAAGCTAACTGCACCAAAATTCTAAAATGAAGCAAAAACAAAACTGGATAATGCTAAATAGCAATGATATTTTAGTAATTTTACTATTTATATGTCACCGGTGTTGCTGGGCATCCAGACCCCTCTTGCTCCACGATGGGCTTTTCTGAAGGGGCTGAAGCCAGTCATCTATCTTTCGCACATAATGGGACACTTGGCGTTCCACGGATCCTTGAAGCCAAAGGAAGCCTGCTCAGCCCTGCTTGGGCTGCATCCGCACCTCCTCGCTCTTCCCTGTGTATGTTTTTTAAAAGAAGTGTTTTGTGCTCCCGTGGTTCACTCTGCCATGTGTTGAAGCGCCTGCCTGCTTTGGCCCCAATCCTGTTGGCACTCAGCCACCACAGTTTGCTATTAGGATGAAGAGGATGGTGACTGTAAAACTGGTAGCTTGGAAGCTGGCTTGGGTACTTAAATCCAATTTAACAGAGTGAGTAACAATAGCTTCTTGATGAATGGAAGTTTCCGATACTTTGGAAGTTGCCGTCCTGGGCTGATTCCCGGGAAAGTCTGCCAGAGAGGATCCCTCATGCCCAGTGATGAGGCTCATGATTCACGAAGGAGATTGCTATGTAGAAATTGATTGACAAGAGGAAAAGCTAGTCTCCCTCTGCCACCTTTGGATGTGGCTCTGAAGCTGCTGCTGCCACCTTCTGAGTGTTGGATGTGCCCTCCCTCCTCCACACACTGCAGGGAAAGAATAGAGAGGGCACCACCTTGGCTGTGGGCAGCATGGCGGAGAGCCAGAGCTGGCCTAAGCAGCCCCGACAGACAAATTGGGAGCCCCCAGGAGAAGCCTTTGTTGTCTTTCAATGCTGGTGTTCAGCTCTGGGTTCTCCCTCTGCGTCACTGAGCCTATCCCCTTGATTGTTCCACCCTCAAATCTTGCTGCCTCGAGCGACGGTTTCACCTCTTGCACCATAATGCATGCCTAGGGGGGTGCCACTGCTGCTCCCCCGGCAAGTCAGCAGTAAGACACAGGCACTGGGGTAGGATTTCTGGGAAAGGAGGAAGAGGACAGAGAAGCTTGAGCATGGGGCATGTGGAGCCTGAGGTGTCCTGTGCTGTTGAGGGCTTTACTAGGGACACACAGGATTTTTGACCCCCACCACAAAGCAGCAAATCAGAAAGGGGGACCAGGAATGGCAAGGATGTCTCCTCCGCCCACCTGCTTGACGGCTGCTCCCTGCCCTGGAGGAGCTGCAGCCAGACGGGCTGGGGAGGGGTCTTTGGGGGAGAGTGGGGGCCAGTTCAGGCTCTGGCACTCCTAGGCAGGTGGTATGAAGGAGGAGCTGGAGCAAAAACAAAGGGGGAGGAAGACCCTGTCTGGTGGGGGTGCAGAGGGTGCAGTTCCTCCAACAAAAGTAACTCTTCTATCATCTGGCCCCCAACCAGAGAGAGCCTGCTGCTCCTCTGAGACTGGTGGGAGGTTTTATCATGTTTTTATGCCACACTGAATCTTCCTTTAGTTGATTGCTTTTTTTGCAGCAGACAGCGAACGCAGGATGAGCAGACAAGAGAAGAAGGACGAGGGGCCCTCTCTCCTGTTCCTTGTCTTCAACTGGCACCTGCTCCCCGAGCCGAGCTCTTGGGCTTATGCTGTTCTTTTCGTCGCATTTATTGAATTCATTCTCAGTGTTCTACCAAAGGCTCAGAACTGGAGCTGTCATCTGATTCAAGAAATATCATTAGTTAATCATATGATCTTTGTGCCTTATTACATTTGTATAAATAAAACCAAGCATTCTAACAGTACATTTCCCAGTTGCCTAAGATCCAGCATGTCTTACGGACAGGTTTCCAAGGTTCTGGCACAGGTCACATGCCCATATGACATCAATCATTCGAGCCCCCACCCCGATGAAGCAGCCCACTCTTCAGCTTGCCTGGCCAAATAAGCCACTTCAAAGAAACAAATTAATCAGGAGCTTCCATGACTCTCAAGGCAAATGACAGCTTAAGGCTGGAACCTTCTCATGCAGAGAGAATAAAAATGTCATTGCAGGAGAAACCTAGTGGGCGAGAGAGGCTGGGTTATGTCAGCCCATATAGCCAGGAGCAGGAACACAGAGGGAGGAGCTCACAACAACCCTGCAGTGTGGCCCTCTGTTGTTATCTGTTGCTGTTTTTTTTAAGGGAAAAATGGCTGAGGGGCTGTTAAGTAGCTTGTTGGTGAAACATGGGGAGAGCCATTCAGCTGGGTTGGTGGGTGGGTGGGTGTTTGCTGGTATGAACATTTTATTTTGCCTTTGGTTTTCAGCAATTTTTTTTGTTGCAATCTCTTTCCAAAGTACAAATAAAGCAAAATCATTTCAAGTTCCGCACCTCAAAGATATGAGATGATGTACAAACAGAGCCAAACATACAAACCACAAGCTAAATACATGCAAATAAAACTCAAAATTGCCAAACCAACAAAAATAGCAAATATACTAATGGCAACAGCAGGTGCGAGGGTTTCAGTGGGAATGATCTCGGGGATAAAAAGTCATTAGGGAGGCAGTTCAGGTGAGCACCTGTTCTCTGTATAGTAGGAACGCCATGAGTGAGTATGTTCGTGCCAAAGGCTCAAATCCGTTATGCTCAAAAAAGGAAAAGGGCAGTTCTTTGACCCATGCTGATAACATGGCAATAGTTATTATATAACTTCAGGCGCCAGGCGAAAACCTTTATAACCAGGCCTTCCTTGGGCTGATTAAACATTCTGTGACCTTTTATATGTGCTTGTAGGCGGATGGGTCATTATGTATTTTGTGTTTCCATTTTGTATTTTTTATGTTGTGAACTGTCCTGTGATCTTTGGATGATAATAACAGGTATAACAAAATAGGTACCCCAAAAGCTATTTTGAGCAATTAATTTATTCATGTGTGGGTGTTTGGAGCTTGTCATGCTCTTTCCCCTCAGGATCCCAGTCCCAAGTCCCACAGGTAGCCTTGCGCTCAGTGGAGAATTGCCAGCCTAACATCAGCTGCTGAGAGAGCTCCAGGAACAGAAGAGTTTGGCAATTCCTGAAGCTTGAGTTCCTTGCCTGGTTCAGGGTTCGCCTTCAAGGAGAGCAGGATTCCTGTGCCATTGACAGTTGGTGTGGCTTGCAGAAATTCAACAGGTTAACCCTTTTCTTTATGGAAACATGGTTATGGGGAAAGCTTCAGCTGTGGACATTCTGTCTGTCAGGCATTTTAATACTCATGGGTGGCTCTTGACTTGTGTTTTCCCAACCCTACCTCAAAAAAATCCAAACAGGTATCAAAGGTCGCCTGACCTGGTGCTGATTCTACTTCTAAATGTCCATTCATACATCTAAATTAGCCTATGCAAATTGTATGTATTACGGGTGCAGCAGAGGGTACAATCCTCATGCAAAGTACTGTGCTTAAAAAATATTGTCTCCCCCCCCCCAAAAAAAAAAAAATCCATGGAACAGGAATCCTATGAGCATACTTTTGCTCCATCAAAATGAGATGGAATCTCATTTCTCCTAGATTTGTTGGCGTCTCAAACCGGCTAAGCAGGGAAATGGCATTAGCTTCTCCTTATTGACCACTCAGTTGACTGGGAAGTTTATTCTTCTCAGGGAGAGGCAAGATACCAAACTCATTTTTGGGGGGAAGGGGTATGGATGAAGTCTAGGAGGAATTGTGAAAAGGGGATCCTGTGCCAAGCATCCTTGCCCACCCCCTTGCTGAATGGCTTTGTAGCCACTGGTTCTTTGCTGCTGGTGACCAAAGCTTTCTTTACCATCATAATGGCTAGAAGCTTGATTTTAAGGGGAACTGTCTCCCTCCAGAGGTTGTGGACACTCCTTCCTTGAAGGTTTTTAAGCAGAGGATGGATGGCCATCTGTCATGCTTCAGCTGAGATTACTCCTGCATTGCAGGGGGCTGGAAGATGACCCTTGGTGTCCCTTCCAGTTCTATGGGTCTAAGTGGAGATTCACTAGAACAGCCCTACTCAAAGTACTGGTCCATGGGCCTGTGTCAGACCAAAAACCAACAGTTGCTGGTCCATGGCAACTCCACCACATCCCAGGTTGGGTGGGATGCTTCAGGGACCAAATTTGATGCCAGTCACTGCCACATTGTATATGTGTATGGATATTCCTGCCTGCCATCCCCAACATCAGAGAGCTTGAGAAGCCCTGCTTTGGAATACACATGTGAGGGCAGCAGCAGCAGAAGAAGCAGCAGCAGGAGGAGGGATTTGGTCTTACCTAGAATGTGGTACGTGCAGAAGCCGAGGACGTGTGAGACTTTGACCTTGAGCAAGTGTTTCCAAGAGAAACAGCCGGAATGAGCTTTTTCCCCTTTGGCGTTTTAGTAAGTCTAACTGGTTTTGAGGATAACACTCTCCCCCCCCCCAACAGAGGGGCATGTTTTGTAAACAGCTGCTGGTGCCAAAAGAGGACGGCTGAAGGAGAGCAGAGCCTCCTCATGGGACATTTGTCAAAAAGGGGCAGAGAAGATGCTGGTGGAGGAGGAGACCTCTTGGGGCCGGATTAGTCTGCCTGAAGGAGGCAGCAGGGATGTGGGGAGGTGCATCCCAGGCACAGGGATGGGGTGGGGGGGACAAGGACCCTCCTGGCTGCTCACTGGCCTGTGTTGACCTTTTTCTTGGCACATGAAAAAACCAGGCCTGACTGGATCTGGGGAGGACAGTTTACACTCTGCACTAACATAGACATGCTGTATTTTGCACCCAAATAACTCCCCCCTTTGGTACCAAACAAAACTGCCTCTTGTATAGATTTGTTTATACTGCAACATTCCGGTGTTTGAACGATGGAGGGGAAAGGGGTGAGTGATACACTGTGTTGAACAGTGGGGCTATACGTGCAAAGCCTTCCCTGGGAGTAAGGCCCACTGAATCCAATGTGAATGACTCATGAGAAAAAGTGGTTAGGATTCAGGCAGATGGAGGCTTTGGCCCACCTCCAGAGAGCCGGAGGAAGTCTTGCTGAGTTCCATAGGACAGATTTTCCAGCTAATGGCATAAATAATTCTCCGGGTGAGAAACTTTGTTGGAGTTTGTAGATAATGAAGCTGGTTTGCGGCCCAGACAGCCAGAAAGTGCTGTAGACCAGGCTGAACTTCCCCTGGTGAAACAAACTGTGAATCAAACTGAAGGTCAGACAAAGGATTTCAAGGTGATTGAGTGAGCCTTGGAGTACTGGGTGCTGCAAAATGATTGGTCCAGTGGAGCCTGGGTATCCCGCAGCTCAGGGCAACATTCTAAAAGTGAAAAGCACCAAGGAATGCTCAAATGGAAAGTATAAACTGGCTGACCCAGTTAAAAAAAATGAAAAAGAGGCATAAAATGACCTGCACTTTGACACAGTGACAGAACGTCACACTTGCCAGAGTGGCGCTAGGCAGCACTGATTCCCACAGGTATTTCCCCATCACTGAGCCAGGGTGGTGGTTTGGAATCCCCCCCCCTTCAGGCAGCCCATTCCCCATTGATCTCCCTCCACACCCAGCCCACCCTAGAACTGGCTGACCTTGCAGCTCTTGAGCAGCCCAGATCATTAGGTTCACATGTGTTTGTGTATGTGTATGTGAAGGAGCTTTGTGTTCCTGTCTTCTATGTTTATATAGGGCTCTGTGCTTCTCCGTGTGTCTGTATGTGAGAGGTCCATTGCTGGTCCCTTGCCTGGAGCACACAAAAACCTGGAGGTGGCTTTGCTCCAGGGTGGTACAGAAGATTCTGAAGCTCTTTGAGCCTGGCCCATTCTCTCCATCCCCAACCTCACCTTCTCCTCCTGTTGCGAGTCTGTGAAAACATGGGCTGTTTCCATGTGTGATGCTAGAAAGCCTTTGTGAGTGTTTCTTCAGCCATTGGTGCTGCCACACAGAATTACAGTTGACATCAAAAGAGCCAAACTTCTTATTCTTATTCTTCTAGATAGACGATCAGTGATATAGAGCTGAGGTAAGGAACCTTCACTCCAGCAGCCAAATATGTTCCTCCAGGCATCTCGTCTGGCCCTTGAGACTCCTCTCAAGCCACACCTCTCAGCAGCCCTACTTCATGCCATTCTTGAGAGGTTTTGCCTGGGTGGAATATGCCCTTTGAAAGCTGATAACACTTCTTAGTTGCCTGAGTGGAGGATAGAGATGGGGAGAGTGGGTTTGAAAGTATACAAACATAAAATTTGCATTCATTTACTTGCTCACTTTTGCCTCGAGCCTCATCCACCCCTGGCATGTGGCCCTCAGAAAGTTGTCCTGATGGGAATGCAGCCCCAGGCCTGATCAAGTTTGCCCACCCTGCTACAGAAGAACAAGTCTTGTTGAAACAGAACCAGCATGGCTTCTGCAAGGGTAAGTTATCTGAGAGTGTCAACAAGCATATAGACCAAGGTGGTCCACTTTGACATTGTGTAAGACTTTCAAAAAGGTCCTTACCAAAGGCTCCCAGGTAAGCTTAGCAGTCATCGAATATGAGGCAAGGGCCTCTTGCAGATCATGAATTAGTTAAGTTGCAGGAAACAAAGAGTAGGAATAAATGGACAGTTCTGATGGTGAGATGGAGAAAGTAGGGTCCCCCAAGGATTGGTATTGGAATCTGTGCTTTTTAACTTGTTCATAAATGATCTAGAGTTAGGAGCGAGCAGTGAGCAGGTAGCCAGGTTTGCTGATGATACTAACTTTTCAAGGGTCATTAAAACAATAAGAGATTGTGAAGAGCTCCAAAGGGATCTCTCCAAACTGATTGAAAGGGCAGTAAAATGGCGAAGGTAATTCATTGTAAGCAAATGTCAAGTGATGCACACTGGGGCAAAAAATATTAATTTAAGACAGACACTCATGGGGTCTGAACTTGTGGTGACTGGCCAGGAATGGGAATTTAGGGGCATGGGCATGGGCAGGGGGCTAGTTGCCCTTCCCGAAATCAAGTAAATAAATAAAAATACTTAACTGACTGACCAATCGCATTGCAGATAGCTTGGTTCTGCCCCCCCCCCAAGTCCTGCTTCCCCCAACATAAATCCTGGCTACACCTATGTTTGGGGTCATTGTGGATATCTCTAATATGTTGACCTAGAGTGCGGTATTTGTGAGAAATGTGAATTTCATGCTAGGCATCATTCGGAAAGGAAGTGAAAACAGAACTGTTGATATAATACAAATTGATGATGCGACAGCATCTGGAATAATGTGCACTATACTTCAAAAAGGATACTGTAGAATTGGAAAAGTTCTATAAAAGGGCAACCAAAGTGAACAAGGAATGAATCCTCTATGAGGAATGATTGCAGCATTTTGGGATAAGATGATAGAGATGTATAGTATTATGCATAGTGTGGAGAAAAGGGAGAGGGTTTTTTGAATGTGGGAGAAACTGAAATAGCTGTCAAGTGAAGACATCTACATCCCCTGCACCTACCCTTAATAAACATTTTTACCACTTTTGCGAGCAGGTCTTCTGCCTCTAGAGAAGAAAGGGCCCCTTTTTGACGTGGCATTGCATTCTTAGATTCATAAAGGAGCCCAGAATATACCCAACACCCACTTATGAACTGGTGCACCTATGTTTGGGGGCATGACCCCCTTCCTTGGCGGTGCTGCTCTTTTACATCTCGCCTCGGCTAAAGTCAAGCCACTCTCAACTCCCTGGAGCTTTTCAGCATCACCACGCCCCAGAAAAACCACTCCGTCCAGTTTGCTGCCACTCAGCAAAGGTGCTGGTGTTTGGGCTGGTTGTGAAATATGTTTTTCTCGCCCACCCCCCTCTCCACGTCCACCCGCACTGCTACCACCAGCACTGCAAAATGGAGTTTGTTTTTGTTACAGAGTTGTGTGTGAGGACGGGGCAAACCTCACGTCCCAGTGCCTGGGTGGTCCTCCACTGCCCCAGGCTCCAAAGCCAGCACGTTGCCCTTCAGGAAGAGAAGGGAGCTGGGCCCTTGCAGCAGGGGCCCTGTGGCACAGCTCTGGCACACTGCCTTGCCAACGGGTGTTGATCCTGGCACACAGCGGAGTCTCTCCTAATCCCATGTGCCGCAGAGGACAGAGGGTCACGTTTTGGCACAGGTTGTGTTGTGAGCCCCAGGGTTTCTTAGATTGGGGCTGGTGTACCCACAGGCTATGAAATGGGCCTGGACACGTGGGTCTGGATGGCTCTCCCTTGATGAATTACTGGAAAGTGCTCTGAGTTTAAAAATGATGTCAACGTCTCTTCCCATGCAATTAGATCTGCCTGTGTTGCCTATTACTTACCGGGACTGGATATTAGGGGCAAGTGCCAGCCACACTACTTGGTTCAGACCCCAGTTCAGTGCTTTAGAAAAGAGCAAGATTTGGCCCAAGGTACTTCAGAGATCAAGGTCCGAATACAAATCCTGACCTGGAAAACGGGTGAAATTTGCAGGGATATTAGCCCCTGCTCGGTTGATAGTAACTGCCTGATTATAGTCAAATATGCCCACGGTTTTTATGTTGGACACCTTAAAGTTTTAGTAGGAAGTTTTAAAATGCTTTTAAATATTTTGCATTGTTGTTACTGCTTTTTGTTGTTTGCTGCTGTGAGAGGAAGTGCAGGCTCAAAAGCTAATTCTTAATCATTAATATTCATAATATCCCCCCCCAAAAAAAACCTCCTGTCTTTAACTTTTTTTATTTGTTGGCACGATTGAATGAAATTTGAAGGCATGGTTGCCCTTTCTGAGGGGGTGAATTGTGCCAACTTTCAGAAAGATGTTGGTAGCATTTTTTTCTGCAATGGCAACCTTACAAATTTGTAGTAAAAAAAAAATAAAAATTCCTTTAATCACCTGTGTTGTTTTATAGGCAATATGTATAAAAACAGCATAAACAAGAGACCTGTTCCTTGGTAAGAAACCTGCCAAATTACAGGCACCTCTTATACAGTGGTACTGTACTTTAGTACTTATACAGTATTTGGTACTTATACAGTGGCTTGGCTCCCAAACAAATCAGCTCCCAAACGCTGCAAACCAGAAGGAAGTGTTCCAGTTTGCTAACATTTTTCGGAAGCTGAACGTCCAATGCCTCTTCCACTTGAGTGCAGGAAGCTCCTGCAGCCAATCAGAAGCCGCTCCTTGGTTTTTGAACAGTTTCAGGAGTCGAACGGATTCTCGGAATGGATTAAGTTCAAGAACCAAGGTACCACTGTAGTTGACTTTTGGTGGGGAAGGTAGGGAGAACTAAAAGGCATTTAATGCTCTTTCTGTGGCTTTTGGGGCTATGATTTTATCAGGAAAAATTATATTGATTCATTGATCATTGATCTTCTGCACACACCTTCCAGGATAAAGGAAGCACCTCTCACCAGTTTCTAGACAGTTCCATGGATGGTCATCCCCTTTCCAGGAATAACTCTTTGGTGCTGGTTGTTACCTAATAAAATGGACTTCCAAATTTGGCTTTCAGACAGTTTCTGGTGGTGTCATTTATCAAGCAGTATTCTCTGTTGACTAGCAAATATTGCCAGAGTCCCAATGCCAGGGAATCAAGTGCCAGATAACCTTGTGTGCCAACTATCAAATTCTCAGATATACAGAAAGAAGTGTCATTGGATGCTGAATTATGAAATATGTAAAGGTAGACAGATTCTTGGAGAACTGTGTGTTTGATCCTTGACCTTCATGACAGATTAAGATTGACAAATCACAGAATCTCTGAGGGGCAGGGCATGTAGGCCACTTGGGAATTCAACACACACACACAAACATACATACTGATACTCAGCGCAAGAGGCGGGGACTGAAGCATCCATCCCCATCAGATCAAAGAGGGGCTGCCTAGCCTCTGCTTGAAGGCAGCCAACCAAGGAGAGCCTACATGTTCTCCCCCATGAAATTGGTGCCCATGTCCAACGGCTCTTCCCAGCAAGCAGTTCTGCCTAACGTTCAACCAACATCTACCCTTCAGCAGAGGCAGAGCTAGCTGCTCTGGCACCCAGAGCGGCACACATGCTGTGCACCTGGGGGTGAGCGGGGTGAGAGTCCCAGGGGGGGTGCTGCCCACAGCGAGTGGCAAGCATCCCAGGGGGGCACCGCCCATGGTGAGCGTCCCAGGGGGCAGGGCGACAATGTCAGCCCCCTCAGGGATGACATTTGGGGCAGACTGCACCTATCACACACCCCTTCCTCCACCAGTGCCCTTCAGCTCATGGGATCTAGACCCTGCCTTCCCTCTGGAGCAGCAGCAGCAGCAACAACAACAACAACAGAGAACAAGCCTTTTCCCTCTTTGATGTGATCTTCAGAGATTTGACAAGTTCAGTATGATCTATCTGGACAACTGAGTTCCTCAGTGCTTCACTGTGAAAAAGCATGTGCTCCATCCAGGCTCAAAGGAGCAAGCAGGGTACCCTTTCCAGAACAGAAAGCCACATATGGGATCATACAATTTCAATAATGAACATCCTCCTCCTCCTCTTCCTTCATCGTCTACATTTTTTTTTTGCAAAATATGCAGACACACACAGAGAGACATACCAGATCCATACACCACAGTACAAGGGGAAACATCCAGTTTACTAAGCAAGTAACTTCCTCCAAGGTCTGTTGTGATGGCCAACAGATTAGGAAGCAGAGAGTGGCAGATGGAATACCTATGGCAACATTTTCAGACCAAAGGGATGAGACCCAAGGAGTGGGGACTGGGGGCTGCAGTCACATGCTCAATTTGCATGTTTGTATTATTAGCCGCTTTGATTTGTTTGCAGAAAATAAAAAGTTCAAGTTCATAGAATCATAGAAGCGTAGAGTTGGATGGGATCCCAAGGGTCATCTGGTCTAAACCCCTGAAATGCAGGAATCTTAACTAAAGCATCCAAGTTGCACACTATGTCCACAGCATTCCCCTGATCCACCATGATTGTAACAGCATCACAAAAAGAAATGAGATTTGTCTGGCATGACTTGTTTTTGAGAAACCCATGTTGGGTCTTAGTAATCACAGGATCCTTTTCTAAGTACTCACATAGGTAAAGGTAAAGGGACCCCTGACCATTAGGTCCAGTCATGGCCGACTCTGGGGTTGCGGCGCTCATCTCGCTTTATTGGCCAAGGGAGCCCGCGTACAGCTTCTGGGTCATGTGGCCAGCATGACTAAGCTGCTTCTGGCGAACCAGAGCAGCACACGGAAACACCGTTTACCTTCCCGCCAGAGCGGTACCTATTTATCTACTTACACTTTGACGTGCTTTCGAACTGCTAGGTTGGCAGGAGCAGGGACCGAGCAACAGGAGCTCACCCCATCGCGGGGGTTCAAACTGCCGACCTTCTGATCGGCAAGTCCTAGGCTCTGTGGTTTAACCCAGAGCACCACCTGCGTCCCCTAAGTACTCACATACCAACTGTTTAATCATCTGTTCTAGGACCTTTCTTGGTATTGATGTCAAGCTGACTGGTTCTTCTTTCTCCCCTTTTTGAAGATGGGGGCAAGATTCGCCTACTTCCAGTCTGCAGGAACATCATCAGTTCTCCAAGAATCCTCATAGATTATAGGCAGAGGCTCTGAGATTACATCCGCAAGCTCCTTTAGTACCTTTGGATGCAGCTCGTCAGGCCCTGGAGATTTGAATTCATAGTAGCTATGTGCTCCCTTACCACCTCTTTTTCTATCTTGGGCTGCAGCTCCCACCTTGCATTGCTTATTTTGTTATCACCAGGTTGGGCACTGCTTTCCTTCTGAGTGAAGTAGGTGTTGAGCAGTTCTGCCTTCTCTTTGTCACCCAGTAGCAATTCTCCATCTTCTCCACGTAGAGGACCTAATACTTGCCTGTTTTTCCCCTGGCTTTGAACATAGCCGAATAAACCTGTTTTATTATTTTAACCTCTTAAGCTCATTTTGAGCTTTAGCCAGCCTGGCCTTCTCTCTGTAACTATTGGCTACTTGTGTATTCCCTTCCTTCGTGATCTCTCCTTTCTTCGTTTTCTTATACATGCCCTTCTTATTTCTCAGCTCATCTGTAAGTTCTTACACAGCCACACTTTTTTAAAGGTAATTCCCACTTTTCTTTCTTGTTGGAATTGTCTGCAGGACTTCCGGGTTAGCGCCTCCGGCAATGGCGGATTTCCTCTGATCGGGAGGAATCCGCTTCGTGGGAATTAGGGTCTGGACCGCCACGGCGAGGCGGAGACCCACCAAAAATCACAGGCGGGAGAAGCCTGTGGACATGGGATTCGGCTGGCACCTTTTGCGCCTCCCCTACTCGCGGGGAAACCCGGTTTCGGGGATCCGGAGCGACGTGGGGTGAACGGCGCAGTGCTTCGAATCGACTGCTCTTTTCACGGAGTGAAGCCGCATTGCTGTTGCCGGAGAGCGCTGACTTTTTCCTGTGGACAATTGGAGTAGAATGGAAAATTGGACTATGAAACATCTTAATTTGGCACCGAAGCAGGAAGGTCTAAACAGGAAGTCCGCCTTCCGCTTTTGTAAATAGATTGAAGCAAAGACATTGCAAGCTAAAGTCTGGAAAGTCATTTGTAAAGGACTAAATTTCCATCAGCTAAAACTACCAAACCCCCCTTGGAAGCAGGAGAAGAGGGGGGAAATCTTAGACTGTTTAAACCTGCAGGAGAGAGAGTAAAGAAAGATAAATTTCCACCGTCTTGAACCTGGGAACGGGGTGTCAGAGACAGACGCTTTGGGGAAGTTCATTGACTGTGAATAAAATGTTTGGTTTTTTTGACAGATAGTTAAAAAAGAGAAACATATTGATTCCAATGTTTCCTTTTGCATTTAAAAGGAACAAAATATCTGAAAAACGAAAGGAATTTTGTTGCTGGATCTGCTTTTAAAAAGACGGATGCAAACAGAAATTGTTTCCTCTAGAGGGAGCTTGTGAAACTTGCTGGAGTCGATCTGGGGAATTCTACAGCTGTAGAGATTAAAGATCGTGAGAACCAGACATTGACCTTGAACAAGAATGTGCCCAGAAGAAGCCTTAGTGCTTGATTTTTGCAAGACAAGCGCTTTACTGGAACAGCTACATGAGAAGATGGATTTGATGACTGTTGCAGTTAGCAATTTTGGACAAACAGTGAATACCTATATAGAAACCACTCAGGAACCAACCCAGGAATTTGCTTTGACAGGGCAAGTTGTGCAGAAGACAAAGGAGGAGGTTGTTGCTGAACCTCAAGTAATAGAAATGGAGAGAGCCGCGGCCTTGCAGGAACATAAGTTGTTGTTTCTGACGACTGAACCTGGAGAAAGTCAGATTTGGAGAGATGGAGTACTGTTTGGTTTGGAGATGGGAAGTTGGATAGATCCCCCTATGCAGGGATGTTTTGACTTTTGGGATCTGGTTTTGGGCCAGGGGGAGTTTGAAGTTGTGGGGGCCCTTAACTTTGGAGGGACTTTGAAACATGCCTTCAAATATCTTTTGGATTTCAGTGCTGACTATGGAGAATGGGCTGACCTGTCGAGAAGGGATAAAGATATTGTCAAGTTGGAGTCTCCCCGAGATCTACCCCTCAGTGAGAAAGGAAGGAAATTAAGAATAAGATCAGCAGAAGACAAAGTAAAGTGCAGGTATAAACATGAAGAAGACCTGCAGAAGGGACATGGAAAAGACTTAAGAGCCTCGGACAGAAGGTCACCAGGTTGATGGACTAGATGGAAGGGCTAGAAAGGACTGACAAAACCCGAGACCAGGAAGAAGAGACGATGGATGAAGATTGGAAGAAAGTTTAAAAATTCATTTAGAGAATTATTGTAAAATTAATGAGTGTTAGAAAAAATGTTGGAATGAAACTATTTGGCTTTAGTAGAAATGCTAAAAGGAATTATGTATAAATAAGTTTTAAGTTTTAAGCTTTAGGGCTTTTTATGGTAAGCTAAGGTTAAAATAAATTAAGGTAAATTAATGACAGAATATAGTGAAAGATGGAAAGGATTTGCTGAGATAATTAATAACTAGAATACAAAAAAGGGAGGTGTGAGGAGGTAGATGAAACAAGTTAACGAAAGATAAAGATTTGGGAATATTGGATTTGTTTTAAAAAAAATTGTTTGCTTTTGTTTTTGGTTTTGATGTATTGTGTGTTTTGTTTTTTCTTTTTTCCCCTTTTATTGACTTGTATTGTTTAATTCCTTTTTTGTCTATCTTTTTTCCTTTTCGTTTTTTTCTCTGTAATTTTAAATTCTCAATAAATATCATTTAAAAAAAAAAGGAATTGTCTGCATTTGGGCCTTCAATATTTCACCTTTAAGAAACTCCCATCCATGTTGGACTCCCTTCTATTTGAATATTGCTGACCATGGAATCTCACCCAGGAGCTCCTTACGCTTCTTGAAATTGGCCGGAGTGCAATTGCCTTGCCTGTGTATAATGAAACCCAACAGGGCACGATCACTTCCTCCCAGGTTTCTGAGTAGTTCCACTTCATCCATCAGTTCCTGTCGGTGAGGACCAGGACGAAGAGATATGACCCACTTGTTGCTTCTTCCACCTTCTGGGAAATGAAATTGCCAGTGAGGCAGTTGCGGGATTTATTGGACCTTACATTCTTAGAATCATAGAATTATAGATTTGGAAGGGACCATGAGGGTCATCTAGTTCAATCCCCTGCAGTGCAGGAATCTCCTAACAGATATCTCTGTGCAATATTCACTACTTGCTCCATTGACTTGATCATTTTGTGACTCCATCAGTTCTACCAGATGGTTAGCAATGGCTGAGAATAAAAGGTTGTCCAGTTTAAGCTGGTCTTGACTGCTTTGTTGTCCTCCTTCTTTTAGCTGTTACCTTTCTGCTGAAAGCTCCAATTAAGATGGCAAGGAGGATATTGAAGAATCATAAACATGCATGTATGATTTGAAGACTGTTGACTATCAATATTTGCAAAGGAAAATCAGTCTGGACGGGTGGAAGTGAAAGCACCTTCATGTCCCTGGACTGAGTGTCCAACCCTGCAGGGAACTTTTCTGGGTGTGAAGCAGGAGGGAGTGTGGAGGTTTTGTCCTAAGTATGAACTGGGGTATGAGTCATGTCCAACTTTTGTGTTGTAGGTTTCTTCTTTGTGACTTCTCCCCCAGACACAGTCCTCTGCTATGCGTGTCCTTGGTCTTTGAGGTGGTCAGGGATGTCTGTGTCTGGGGCAGGGACAGGAGTGGGACTGCCATCTCTGGGGTGGTAGATAGGGGAAGCTATAGAGGTGGCCAAAGGTATACAGGGGTGAGGAGAAGGGCTAGTTACATCAAAGCCCTTGCCCACTCTGCTGTGCCCACCGTGCTTCAGAAGCTGGAGACTCAATATTAACAATCCTGTCTAAGTTTGTCCTGGCCTACAGGTCAGGAAGAGACCTGAGTATCACTCTCTCCCAGTGAGTAGAGGACCTACTACTTGCTTGTTTTTCCTCTTGCTTTGAACATAGCTGAATAAACCTGTCCTGGGAGATGCAGCCTGGGAGCAATCTGAAAACTTGCCAGGCCTTGCATCACAGCAAGGTCTCCTGAGCTGGCCTTAGAAGGAACATTCCACACAGGCTACCCAAATGTTCTGCCTTGCAGGTCCTTAGGGCCATCACTCTACTGGTACCCAGGATGTGGTGCTCCCTCCCAACCTGAAAGATGGTTAGTTGGCCCCCTCGCTCCTAAATAAGCAGGACTTGTAATATCAGGGTATGAGGCTGCAGACACGTCATACATTTAAATCATACAACTCCCCCCCCCCCAAGAAACCTGGGACCTGTCACTTGTCAAAGGTACTGGGAACCCTGTGAGGGGTAAACTACAGTTCCCATGATTCTTTGGAGGAAACCATGTGCTTTAAACGTACAGTGTGTGCACCACCTGAGATGGCCAAACAACATTCTTTGGAAGAAGAATGTCACATTTCAGGACAGTTTTGCCTGTTTGCCTAGAAGCAGACTGCAAAAGGACTTGCCCGTCCTTCTAAGGCTTTCTGATCCAAGCAAGGAAGGTTGTGCCACGCATTTGGGAAACTGAGCAGATTGTAAAACTTTGGAGTCATGGGCCATCTTTGGGCAAGGACCTCTGCAGCATCCCAGGGAGTCTGTCCCCTGTGCTGCTAGAATGGCCACCTAGCTAGACAGAGCAATGACCTCTGGTAAACACATCCCATGACAATGGGGTCATTTTAATACCCCTGCCTGACGACCTCCAGTGGTTCAGATCAAGGGTATTGTCTGTAGCCTGATGCATGCACCAGAAACCTCAAGACTCAGTTATTACAATGTGCTCTATCTGGGGCTGCCCTCAGGCCTGGTCTGAAGGCTCCATCTGGTTCAAAACACTGCAGCTAGAATGTTGATATGGCCAGCACAGAACTTTCTCCAAAACTTGCACCGGCTGCCCAGAAGCTACTTGGCCAAACTCAAGGTTCTTGCCTTAATTTACAAGGCCCTTTAACCATTTGGGCCCAAGAGACCCAAAAGAAAAATCTTAAACGAGGAGCTTATAGGCACCCTGTGCAGCTCCCTTGGTGTCAAGCGACTGTCCGCAATCCCAGTTCCCATGGACTGCTCTGGCCTATCCCTGCACTGAAGAGGGGCCCTCATTTCTCTGACATCCCAGGTCTCCAGCTTGAACAGGTTGTTCCACTCACTCTGCACTGCAGGGCTGGGAGACCAGTGGGGACCCCCTTTAAAAGCCAGCAACCCCGCCCCCAGCCACCTCCTGCCTCATTAAACCCTGGCTCCATAGTTCCCATTGGATTCAGGTAGGAATGTCCTTTGATAACCTTTCTGCCAGCCTAAAAGACGAGACTTGAACTCGCAGCCACCTGCTGTGTTGAGGACTCCCCGCAGGCAGCAGCAGCCTCCGGGGGAAGTGCGGCTTCGGGCTTGACGAGGGGAAGGCTGCGCGACCTGGTGGCCGTTCCGGGAACAGCGCCTGGAAAGCTCCCTCCCGCTCCTGCCACCTGCTCGCCAGGAGGAAGCCCCGGAGGCGGCGAAGGCGAAGTTATTTCCAAGGGCGAGCCCCCTCCCTCCTTACCTCCCTGTTGCCCCAGTGATGCCCTGTAAGGGGAAGAGGACGAGGGGGCTCTGGGGTCCTCTTGAAGGTCTCAGGGAAAGGCCCAGGAGCACCTGTGGCTGAGGAGCCCAGGCTGTTCGGCAGGCCCCAGCAGGGACGCTTGGCTGGACGGGCTCCTCTGCCGGAGTCCCAGCGGGCGAGGTGGAGGCTCTTGTGTCCCGCGGCCTCCTTGCCAGAGCGGCGGGCGGACGGGCTGCCCACAAGGGAGGCAAGAAGCCAAGCCCCTGGCAGGCGGGCTTGGGACCTTCCTGGCGAGGCAGAGCGAAGGACTTTGCCGCTGGACTTTGCATTTGCAAGTTGCTGGGTATTTTTTGCTTGTTTGAACACTGGCTGGTAAGAATCCAAATATGTGTAGGCGGAGGGGGAGGAGCCCCTCCTGGCTTGCTGGAGGGCAGCACCAGCTGCTTGTGGGGCCCTGCTCCTGCCCAGCACCCCTTGTTAGGGGACAAGCCCACCGACGCCCAGCTGGCTGGCTCCCTCTCTCTCTGTCTCCTTCGGCGGAAAGGCCAGGGCGCCTCGCTCTCCGGAGGGGCCTCCCTGCAGCTCTCCAGCCCTGACAGGCCAGCCTCCTCAGGCAAGGCCGTGGCTGCTGCCCCACGGGGGCAAAAAGGCTCCAGCTGGAGAGAGGGAGGGGGTGGGAAGGATGGTAGGCAGGAGCCAGGCGGGGGAGGAGGGAGGTACCGGCCGGCTCCCGGCCCCCTTGCTTCTATCCTGGGGCCACCATGTGCGCCTCTGCCTGCTTGCGAGGGAGAGGGAGAAAGAGGGCGAGAGAGAGGGGAGCCTGCAACTTCTCCCATTGGCAGGGCCCGGGCAGCTCCTCCCCTTTCCCTTGCCTGCTGCTCTTTTATAAACCTGGTGCCGCTTTCGATCTCCCAGTCCTGCAGATGCACCCCGTGGGCCCTCCTGCACAGAGGCCTCCCCCGGCTGTCCCTCTGCCTTGCAAGCCCGGGGTTCCCCCTGCTTCCGCCCCTCGCGCAAGCTCCAGGCTCTCCTCCCGCCCGCCCGCCCTCCTAGGCTATGGAGCTGGGCTGGGCGTGCAGCTCCCTGCTGTGGCTGCTTTTCCTCTCCAGCCTGGCCGTCAAACTCCTGCGCGCTGACCTGTTGCTGACCCCCGGCCTGCTGCTCCAGGTGGGGCTCCTGGTCCTGCTGCAGAGCGTCAGCCGAGCCTTCCTGCCCCTGCCCCTGGGCACAGCTCTCACGGGCACCGCCTGCTGGCTTGTCTTGGCAGGGGCCACACAGAGGAAGAGGATCCCTGCGGTGGGGAGAGCCGTTCTCATCACAGGTGAGCCCAGTCAGCATCTCCGCAGGCTCTTGGCCACCCCGACACATGCTGGCTTCCCAGAATCGAGGGAATGGGAGGGAAGGAGGAACGTGCCATGCCCCTGGCCTGGCAGAACCTCTCCTGCTTTGGCTGATCCACAGAGCAGGAGGGGGACCTCCCTTGGACAGAGGCCTGTGGCATGGGGAGGCTTGTTCAGCATCTGGACCACAGGGCTGAGTCAAGGTGGCGAGAGTTCCAAAGTGAAGGGGCTGGTCTTCCTGTGCGGCTTCGCTTTCTTGCACAAGCCATTTCAGCGCCCTGCTTGCTGTGCAGGACGCCTTCCTGCAAATCACCTGCTCTCCGCCTTAGGCTTCCACAGGTGGATCTGTGGCTGGAGCTGGGCTTTGCTGTCCCTTCTTCAGGGGCCTGCTAGGTAGGGAAGACTCCTGGGCCAGGCAAAGCAGCCCAAGGACAGTGAGCATGCCACAATTGACTACCATGCAACTTAACATTTGCACTGTGTTCTATTTGTAAGGGAAATACAGAGAGTCGTTTCTGGGTCTTGTGTGTCAGGACTCAGCTTGAGAGGTTGTGCCTCATCACCAGGGAGCTCTGAGAAGTCAGTGATGCCAGTTTCCAGGAGCACTTTGTGAGGGATGGCTCTTTGTGTGGCAAAAGATGCTTCCAGCCCCTAGGGTACCCCCTGGAAGACCAGATGTCCTGCAGGAGCAGAGGACGGGGGTATCCCTGCTCTCTGAAAGGGGATGGAGTGGTGAACTGCCCCCCCCCCTCATCCCAGGTGTTGGAGAGGCCAAGGTCAATTTTATTCTTGAAGTAGTGATGAGGAGCCACTGGAGTCCCGTCCCATCCTGGGAAACCTCTTGCCTCCAGCAGACCTTGAGGGCATGGCAAGCATCTCTCTACCCCTACTTTCCTCCCTGTTCCAAGTTTTGGGGAATAGTTTAGAAGCCAGCCTGGCAGGTGTGAAGCATGTTGTTGTTCCCAAACCTTCCTGCCAGAAAGGCTAGTGAACTGAGGGTGGGCAGAGATCCACACCCCCCCTCCTGCCCCGCATTTGATTGAAGCAGCAATCTGAAACTTTTGCAGGTGAATGGCATCACAGTCCCTCTAGCTGAAATAGATGGAAGTCCCCAGCTGGTGCTCAATGGGAATTCCTCCCAAGGAAACCTGCAAAGGTTGGGCTTTGAATCAGCAGCAGAAGCGAAGGGTCTTTCCCCTTCTTGAGATTCTGGATCGGCCAGAAGAGGAGGGTGAAGAGAAGCCCTAGGGTGTCGGGAAGAACCAAGGCAGGGTTAGGTCAAGAAGATGGGCAGTGGGGCTGAGGCTAGCTCTGGGGGACATGCTGGTCAGCTGCACCATCTGCCTGCTAGAGCAATGCAAGGGCTCTTTGCAAAAGGGGTGGGGTGGGGAGGAAATTGGCCAGTCCTGCTGTGGAAATAGGGACAATTGGGATGAGGGCTCTTTGGGGTTTAGTGTCAAGTCTGTGATGGAGGAGAGGGGGCTGAGCAATATCTTGTGCCTAGTAGGGCAGGCAGTTTATAAAAAGAAAGGGATGTAGATGAGCCCCAAGTAGAGAACCCGCCTTGCAGGGACAGTGTTCCTGTCTGAATCCCGGATGGCAGATAGGGCTGAGAAGCACCCATCTCTGACTAAAACTGAGGAGCTGCTGCTGCTGCTGCTGGCAGTCAGTGTAGGCAAGACTGGCTTAATGGACTTGCCTAACTTGGAATTTGCAGTCCCTAACTGTGAAAAATGGGACCGTCTGCTTACATATCACATATGCTGGTGCCAGCCCCTGACAGTGTTGGCAGTGGGGATAAAAAGAAATCAACTAGTAGTCAAGTTGCTCATGGTGGGGGTGGGGACACAAGCTGCAGAGACAGTGCACCTCTGAGTACCAGGTATGTGGGAGCTACAGATACAAGGCGGTGAGCATCACCTTGATGCATTTTCTGCTTTGGAGCTTCTCTGAGGCACACAAGCAGCAATGCCGCTTATCTGCCCAGTAGCACCCCCCCCCCTTGGGGAAAGTGCTCTTTGTGGCACCTGAAAGACAAACACATTTGTCACGGCAGAAGCTTTTGGGAGCTAGAGATGCTTGAAGTGGTGTCCTGAGTGGTGCATGTCTGCATGTTTGAGTATACGCATGGTTGGTGGGGATTGTTAACAGTGAGGTCAGAAAGAAATGAAACGCAGAAAGTACAGATAGTGGTAATTACTGTATGAACAGGGTTCATTCACAGAAGTCTGCTGCATTGAAAACACTGACGTCCTGGCACTGGTGAGCCAATTAACGTACGTTGTGTGATAAGATTCCATAGTGCTGATACTGTCCACCAGTGATAACTTCTTGAAGAATTGTAATTCAGCGGTTTCACGTTGCAGAGTCGCCCTTTGAAGTCCATCACTGGCTTTTGAATATTGCCATTCCTGGTGTTAGATTTGCATGCTGATTTGTTTGTTCTGCGTAGAATGTGGAAGAGCATTGCCTCCCAAGACCTGTCGGGGGGGGGGGGGGCGTCATTGCCCAGCATGGGCTGTGGTTTCAGTTGGGAACTGTTTTTTTTCTTTTAGGTCTGCCTTGTAGTAGAAGATTCGTAGGTTACCAGGAGCCTTCACCACCTCCTCTCTTTTTTCACTCGGCTGAAACTGTGATGTTTAAGTGATTTGAAACAACACCTAAACAAACAGAGTCACTTTCCTGGTGGGCAGTGATGACCTCTGGACCTGCCCCAGGGGCTGATCTTGTCTGGCCCTTTGTGCCCATCTCTCAGTCTGTAATGTTTTGTTGTTGTGTGCTTGGGTACATTGATGATGAACGGACATGGTTATACCTTTGGGCTAAGCTCCCATTGTCTGCAGGGTATTGTTCCACCCAGAGCACACCACGATATCTGTTGTCACCAGTCAAGCCCTGCAATACATCTGTGTCTGTTTGGATTCTCTGGACACAGACTCGCACCAGGTGTTGTGTTCTCCGATGCTGGAGCACAGGGGCGGGGCGGACAAGCAAGACTGGAAGCTGGTCAAAGTTTGCTGGACCAGTTTGTAAAAAAAAAAAAATAAAAAAAAAAATCAGGCAGGCAGGATATAAATTTTATAAAATGAATAAATGTATAAGCTCCAGAGCCTGGAAGGGCCAACCCTGGGGCTGAAGACAGGCCCTCCTTCCTTTGTTCCATAGCTTTCTTCCCGGCACTTCCCGAGTGGTGATGTGGGTGGGAGACACCTGGTTCTTCCAGCTCATAGGAAGATGTCTTTGAGGGTCCAGGATCTAGCCCTATAGTCCCGGGGCTTCTGGAAGGTTTCTCTTGAGAGTTCTTGGCATTCCCTGGGGACAGGGAGGAAAGTGTTAGAAAGCTAACAGGAGAGCCTGTGATAGAGATAGGATTGACGATAACCAGGAATGAGCTTTCAAGATACATTTTTATTTTTCCACCAATGTCACTTGCTTCTGTTCTTCTCCTTTCCATGCTGACCTGTCACAGGCTTTAGATCCTCTCTGATCCTGTAGCAGCCTCTGCCCTTTTATGAAAAAGTTGGCAGTGGGGGGTACAGTTATAACCCAGTTCCACACACCAGGGAGGCCTCCTGTATCCAGGCTGGATGCTGGGCCCTTGTGCCCGGGTGAGCTCTCACAAGGAGAAGGAATTCCTACTGGCACTTGCTTCAGCAAGGTCCATGGGGTGGTGAGTGGGGGGTGGTTGGACGCAGCTGTTCAAGCCCTTCCGCTTGAGCCTCCCTGATGCAGAGTTCCTCGCTGGAGAGGGATTCCATACTCTGCTTGTTGCAAGTACTTTGCCTGCTGCCAGATTAGGGGTGGTCCCTTGGTCTTCCCTTGCTTTTTCATACCCCTCCTCAACCATCTTGCCAAAAATCTTGCATGTCAAAATCTGGGAGTTGCTTCTAGGTCACCTCTTTTTTCTTCCAACTCTTGCATCCTAGTTAGTCTTCCGTGCATCACTTGAGGAAACCCCCAGAGATCATTCTGTTTCCACATGCTTCCAAACATTTATTTGACCTGTTGCTGCCTTTGGTCCAACAGGTCTGGCAGGTTTTTGAAACCATCAAAGAATCTGTGCAACCTGTTTGACCAGAGGCAAAAGTAGGGTGGGCACGCAGACCACATGCAGTGATGCCTCTTTCAACCAGCCTTTCGCTTTTTGAAAAAACAACCCTCTGCCTGGGCTTCAGGTGGCCCCCTCACTTGCCAGGGGACTTCATCCAGTTCACTTGGGGTTGACTCAGTGAGCACAGCAGGAGTTACCCTGTCCTTCCCATGGCTTCCTCTTGCCTCAGAGCCTTCTCTACCCTCTGTGGTGGGGATGGAGAACTCAGGCTCCGAATGCCAAAGGGTGTCCAAATGTGAAAATAAACACTGTTCCTGCTGATGCATCAAATAACATTTCATGGGACACTTAAGATTGCTATGGGCCATGAAGGGACACGCAAATATTTGCTATATCTGAAGACCAAGAAGAAAAGAATGAGGGTACGCCGGGGTGTCTGGGTGTGGGTGCTGTTCTCAAATCCCAATTAAGTTTCCAGGGCTGTGTAAGCTGGCGTCATTTTTGTAAGCTGCTTTGGGTCCAATATTGATGGAGATAAGTAGGATATAAGTTGCTAAAATTTAAAATAAAATCAGAAACTAATGTTCGAAGCAGATCTTGTTTCACAGAAACAAAGTATGAACTCATGGCTAGCAACTAGCTCAGGTTCCAGAGCTTCCCTTTGTGAAAAGATTAGGATTTTGTAACATTCTTGGGTACAACAACACCCCACTTTTAGGGAGCCTCCTGGAGCCATGAAGAAGCAGTGGTGAGATAGCCTGATTCAGTCAGTCCCAGGTAGATGGAGGTCCCACAATCTCTCCTGTTTCCCCTTGAGCAGTGCAAGCTCTCCTTGCAGCTACCGCTGCGCTGGTGCTGCAAACAACTGAACAGGCCAGAGCCCTGGCTTGGCCTCCCTGTGTGTGTGTGTGTGTGTGTGTGTGTGTGTGTGCCTGCCTGCCAGTTATGGACAAGGAAGGAAGGAAGGAGCTGAGGCTGGGAAGAAGCCCCTTTTGACAAGGGGCCAGAGCCCAAGATAGTGTAAACCTGAACAAGTCACTCTTTGGAGCCATCAGCATCAGGACCAAAAGCCCTTCTTGTCTCAAAGAAGGATGGAGGCAGCTGGGAAGATCTTGAGATGCTTCTTGGTAAGTGAAGCATTCTGATGCCTCTTTTTGCACAGCCACCCACAGCCCACCAGCCCCTCAATCCCTCTGGCCCACAAAACCAGACAAAGGCTGGTTGGTGCTCACACCTTGAGGCTGACACTGAGAGGAGGGCTCGGCAGTGGCCCACCATGACGCAGCAAGCACAGTTTTCTCTGGAGAGTCAGCAGTTGGGGGAGAAGCTGCACATTTCATGGGAGAGCCACGAGGGGATCTCTTGGTCTTTTCATTCCAGTACGACTGCAAGTGTTGGTGTGCAGGCTCTGACTTTGATCGTATGCTTGCTGGTGGTGGGGATGCTTAACTCTTCCCTCATCAAAATTGCTCCCTTAGATCAGGTCTAAGTCCCATGGAGAGAAGATTGTATTTCTTCCTCCCACCCCCAGCAGCATTTTTTTGGGGGGGTGTCACATCAGGCATTCAGCCCCCCCCATAACTGCTCAATTAAACATGTCTGAGCCATCACCTCAAGAGAGTGGGGTGCCTTCCATGACTTAATGTGTCAGAGTTCAAGCCCCACATTTTCTGACCACCATGAGACACCAGTGATGGTTCCTTCGTCCTTCCTTCCTTCCTCCCCTCCCCTCCCCTCCCCTCCCCTTCACATCTGTGGCCTTTATTCCTGTCCCAGTGCAACTGAGGGAGATCAGCTGGGCCCCCTGGAAGGCAGGGAGGGGCACCCAGTCCAGGAGAGGCTGGGCTGACTTTGGGCAGGCTATCCGCCTGGGCGCTTGCATATCTTGGTCTCCTCTCTAGCCAGAGAGATGGAAATGAATTGTCATGAATACTGCCAGGGAGGAGGAGATCAGAGGCATTGTCTCTGCGTTATTCTATGCCAGGGCTGAGTGGCTCTCTCTTCTCCACTGCTCTGCTGGCAGGAGATGTTGACTGCATCCTTCACATGTGTGCATTGGGGTACGTCCCTCCACACATGAATACTTTCAGTTTTATGCCTCCAAAATCTGTCCCAGTGTTTCTGCACTGTTTCTAGTGTGTGGCTCACGGAGGATGTGCTCATGCTACGTGTGGCTGTCCCTGCCCTTCAGTTGGCACATCCCCACCCACCAGCAGTTCCAGAAACCTGAGGTTGCTTGTGGTCACGCATACAGGTACTTTGTTTACTTCTGCATGCAAACCTTTTTTTTTTAAAAAAAAAAAAAGTAATACAAGTTTCCTGATATGCCAGAGCAGTAGAAAAAAAAGAATGTGCCCGTCTGGCTTCGAGTCAGGCCAGAATTTGAAGCTACTCCTGTGAAAAGCCTGCCCCTTCCTTTCCTCCCCTTTTGCTTTTCCGTCTCTGGCACCTGCAAGGGCAGATTTTATTATTATTTTTCCATATTATTTTCAAGCGCAGTTCTGTGCAAGTGAGCTGCTTGAAAATAAAAATAACCACAAACATGACTTCAGCAACAACCGGTGAAAAAGGCAGGCTGCATCAATTCCTTTAGGCTGATGGAAGCATAATGGCAGGGGACATGTCAGCCACACATGCTGAGAAAAACACCCATCCACACAATGTACGTCCACAGTCCACAGTGGTTTTATATTGAATTTTCTACCCTAATCAGATTGGCTTAATTGGATGAGGAGAATTGTGTGTACATTACAAAATACTTACAACAACAGAGACACGAGCAGCTTCAAATGCATATAAATCTCCATTGTGGACAAGCCGAAAAGCCTATTATTATTATTATTTTGACAGGATGAGGTGTTCACTGCAAACTGGAATAAAGTGTGTGTTCAAATTACTACAGATGGCTGCTGTGTTCCATGGGCACTCCCTCCCCCACTTTGCATTTCCCCTGTCCAATGCTGGAGTTTTGCTTCTGATTCAGCTTTATGATGGAGCTACATGATAGCATCCAAAGGCAAGTCCAATTGAGAGTAAGAGGCTCCTTTCTCCTCCACTCTGGGAAGGAAATGATGGCTAGGAATGATGGCTGGGAGTCCTTGCCATTGCTGCCAGGGCTGAAATAGGAGCAAAACTGTGGCCAGCTGTACACAAAGAGGCTGTGAAGTCTTTCTGCTATCAAGGCTCCCTCTTGGAGCTGAGTATAATATTTGACTCTTTTACCCTGGCTTTAAATAGAAATTCTGGGCTGTGGTCCCCTCCAGCTCAAAGTTTGACCCATGTGGACCAGAGCCCAACATATCTGCACTTGTGAGTCCAATGGAGAAGATGTGGGGCCTGCCTGTCTTGGCTATTTGGAATGGAGATCTTGCAGTAGAAGAGTCACTTGGCTTTGCAACTTTCTCAACAGGGGCCCGAGCTTAGTTTCGCTCATACTTAGAAATGAGTTTTGAGTCACTTTAGGGAGACACCCAGGTTTTATTCTTGGCCTTTCCCATTCATGCTCAAGGACACTTTGGTTGAGAGAGCCCTCTTAGTTTTCAGCCACAGAAGGAACAGGTTAAAATTCCCATCATGGGTCAAGCCCACAGTGTGGTTACTGGTGGATGAAGAATTGATGTCACCAACAAATGTTCAAATCTTTCATCTTTTGGGTTGTAAGTTAGTCTGTGTTCTCATGCGCAATTCTGAGATGGTTTAGGAAAAACAGGACAAATTTGTCCAATTTGGGCAGTTTCTGTGGTCAACATGTTTCAGTTTAAAAATGGATGGTCCAAAACAGTGGTAAAATCAGTAAGTTCTAGGATCTGATGCCCCTGGGGTTCCATCAGAGCTTGCACTGCCCTGGTTCCCACCAAACTAAACTATGCTTGTAAGCTTCCTTTTAAATAGGCGCCTTGTTCTCGTTGCTTCATCAGGTTCAAGCTCTTGTTTGCTAACTACTGATGGAAGTGTTGCAGTGTTTGGTTAAGGAACTCTTACTTGAACTTCTGTTCTTTTGCGCTTCCTTTGTTTGTTTGAATTAAGCTTAGTCTATTGTAAAACTTTGCCTCTTTCTTTAATGTTCACGTGTATCGTTCGAGGGACCCAAATGGTGGCCAGGCCATCACTACATCTTGTGTGAGTATCAGTCCCACAGTTTAACTCTGTGCTGTGTGAAGCATTTTCTTTTCTCTGGCCTGGATCCTCCAAATTGAGCTCTGTTGGAAGTCCACAAGCTCTACTCTTAAGAGAGACAGAGGGAAACTTGCCTCTGTCCACTTTTTCAATGCCAGGGCTAATTCTATGCACCTCTGTTATCTTCACACTTACCTTTTCCACACTAAGAAACCCCAAACCTTTCCTCTATTCCCTCAAGAATCCCGTTGGTCCTTTGCTGAACCTTTTGCAGCTCTACAATATCCTTTTAGATGTGAGCTAACCAGAACTATACTTACACAGTCTTGCCAGTGTGGTCACTTAATAGATTGGTATACAGTAGTGGCATTATGATATCATCAGCTTTATTTTCAATTCCTTTCCCAGTGATCCCTAAGCATGGGTTTTAATGGCCAAGTTGTTCACCAGGGCCAGATGATTTAAGCACTGGCCCAACTGCACTGGCTGCCAGTTAGTTTCTGGGCCCAATTCAGAGTGTTGTTTTTGACCTATAAAGCAGCAGTACCTCAAGGACTGCCCCTCTCCATATGAACTGACCTGGACCATACAATAATAATCCAAGGCCTCTCTTTGTGTGCCCCCTCCATGATTGGCCCAAAGGGTGACAACACGAGAATGGGCATTTTCTGTGGTGGCTCCATGTTTGTGGAATGCCTTTCCCTAGGATGGCTCACTTGGCCCCTTCATTACATATCTTCAGATGCCAGGCCAAAACTTTCCTCTATAACCAGGCCTTTTAGAAGTGGGTGGGATGTTTTTAATGTATTTCTCATTCCTCTTGGTTTTAATGTACCGTACCTATGTGGGGTCTACTGTCTGTTTGTTTGCTTGTAAGTCACTTTGGGTTGCCCTGGGTACATACATACATACACGTTTTTCAAAGCTGCCACAAATCGGTCCAGCACCGTCACTGAGCTATCTGCTGTGACCCCAAGGTATCGTTGCTGGTCAGTCACTGCCAGTTCAAACTGCAGGGACATAGGTGTGAAATGAAGATACCTTTTTGCTCACTATACACTCATTCATTCATTCATTCATTCATTCATTCCCCACCTTTCACCCTAAGGTCCTACTTACATTGAATTGCATTTGTATTTTAATGCCCATTCAACTGGTTTGGATAAATCCTTCTGGAGCTCCTCAGAATCCTTCCCCTCCCCTGAACAAATTGATATTGTCAACAAACTTAGTTACCTAAGTGCTCATTCCTCACTCTAGCTCATTTATGAACAAATTACCATAGACCTCTACTACTCAAAGCACAATGATTCAATACTGATCATTGGGAGGCTCCACTTCCTACATCCCTCCATTCAGAAAGCTATTCACTTATTCCTACTCTTCACTTCCTGTTCTTTAATCGCTTACTGATCCAGAAGAGGTCCTGCCCTCATGACTGCTAAGCTTACTCAGGAGTCTTGGGTGAGGTCTTTGTTGAACTGCTCACCTCTAACTATATGCTTGTTGACACTCTCAAAGAGCTCCCAGTGAGTTAGTGAGACAGGAGCCCAGGGCAGCAAATGTTTCTCTGATTAAAGAGCAAAAATCAAATAAAAATATATTTAAAACTATTTTAAACACCTAAAAACAATAAAATGCAAACAAAAACAAATAAATCAAATTGAAGAACAGATGTAACCAAATCATGTGTCAGTGGGACAGCCCACTGTAACAAATGTTTTCAGCATATATTGTACATTGTTGGTGTCTGCCTAATATCAATAGGCAGGGAGTTCCAAAGCAGAGGTTTTGCTACCCTCAAGGAATGACTCCTTACAAACGTGGGATGGATATTGTGTGAGACTTTTAAGATATATTGCCTGGTTTTAATGGGGGAAGGCTGGAGGGTGCTGAGAACTGGATGGGAGAAAAGCAAGACTTCATTCCTCTTGGCCCAGCACTTGTCTCTCCAATGGAGAAAGATAGAGTGTTGTTTGTTTGTCACAGAGGAAGGAGTGAAGGTGCTGAATGTTGTCAAAAATAAAGCGCTTCAGCATTTTCTAGTGCTAAACAGAGGGGTGAAAAAAAGTGCTTCCCAAATGTTCTAATTAATAAAATAATAAAAATCTAGGCTTTTTAGTCTCTGTGGGAAAATGTGGAGGTATCCATGTTTTCTTTTTACCTTTTCAGCCCTGCCCAAATTTGTTAAAGCTCTTTTCAAGTGTCCTGCAGCCTGAGACTTTCTCTGCTGAGCTGCTGGGAGTTATAGCCCAAAGCCTCTGGGGATTGGCTGGTATCTGCCCCCCCCCCCATAAAAACCCCACTGTCTTCTCTGGGTGAATAGGGGGCTTGTCTATCTTCTCCCCCAAATGTACTGTTGAGAGTAAAGCCTCTGTTTCCACTTAAGAGTAGCAGGATCCACCCAGGGCTGCTTGGGTAAGATTTGCTTATCAATGGAGCATTTTAGTGTTAATGTTATTGTTTATACTTTTCCCTCATTTTTTACAAGGTATCTCAAAGTGAGTTACAAAATATTAAAATACAGAACAGCTCCCTGCTCCTACTGCCATCCCTTCCACTGGGATAGAGTTCGGCTTCCTCTTCTGTGTTGGTGCATCTTTCATGGAC
The DNA here is from genome assembly GCF_964188305.1 of Podarcis bocagei. Classification (NCBI taxonomy): domain Eukaryota; kingdom Metazoa; phylum Chordata; class Lepidosauria; order Squamata; family Lacertidae; genus Podarcis; species Podarcis bocagei. Next base: position 40,615,052 of record NC_138132.1, read on the forward strand.
ACCTGCCTTTCCTTTCTCCCTCATGAGCATGTTTAAAAATTAAACTTTCAGAAGCAATTCTACATTTAAAAAACCACACACACCAGATTATTGAGCTCCAGCAAATCACAATCATGAAATCGTATATAAATATAGTCCTTCCAATTAATAAGATAACTTATAAATAGTCGTGACATTTTCCAGAGACTATATCTTAAAGGTTTCCCAGCTATTTTCCTCCCAGTCGCCTCTGGGTGTTTGCTGCCTTGTTGTTCCAGGAGAAAGGAGGATCCCCAGTTAACACTGCCCATCCTTTCGCCTTCTTTCTCTGACTCTCAGCTACAGCATCATGCATGCTCCACCCTGTATTCAGACAAGCCAGCCATCTGTTCCTTCCATTCCTGGCATGTGCCCTCCCCTCCCCAGGCTGCAGCAGTGTATAGACAAAAAGTTGTATCTAGTCTTTCATGAAGATTGGTGTCTTTAAAGTACCCAGATGGAATAATCCAAAGGAAATCCATTGGAAACGTGAGAAGACAAACATGTTATTTCCTTGCTTATTTTTACTTCTTTAGAGGCAAAATGCCCCCGACATTCCTTGACATCCCTATCCTTCCAATTCCTCTGTCCAAAGTCTCTCCTCCCTGTTGCCTCCTGAGGGCTGACCCCTACCCCTTCGTACCCATCTCTCCAATGCCTCTCACCCAGCCAGAGCAGCCCACTCCCTCCCTTCTCCTTTCAGCCAGGGTAAGAATGGCATTGACTTGCGGAAAACCCTGTGCAAATTTCAGCAGAGTGTAGCTGTGTGTCTCCTGTGTCTGTGAAGCAGTCTTTGAAGTGGTGGTGGTGGAGGGGCTCCCCAAGGTCTGTCGCTCTCCAGCTAACGCCAGGTTGTCTCTCTTCATGTGTAGATGGGCCCCCCCCCACCTGTGCAAGGTGAGAAGCTGGAGCCAAACAGCCCGGCAGCATCAGCACAAGGAAGCTGGAAGGTAAAGTGGAAGCTCTTTTGTGCAGCCTCTTCTCTTGGAGAGCCCCGGATGGCTTTGTCCTCCTCCTGCCTCTGCCAAATAGCTCTCTATAGTCAAGACCATTTGTGGCTTCTGGCTTGTGCTGTTGATGGCCTGGAAGGAGGGGATCTTGGGGAAGAAGCCTCAGGAAAAAGCAAGAGGGGAAATCGTAAGAGCAACATCAACAACAATAGTGACCAGCCTTTATCTTGTGCTGGTGAGCGTTCAGTGCGCTTCAAGCATATGAGCACACACTTAGTTTCTCAGCCACAGGGTACAGAGCTGAGGCTGACAGGAATTTCCTTTCTCGGCTTGCTTAGGAGAGCTAGCATTGGATCCAGGGACTTGTGCCACCAGCTGCCATTCCGAGTTACTGCTACCTCTGCTGTGTGCTGCTAGGTCTCTGCCTCACTTGTAGAGTTGGAGAGGGCAGGGCACGTCAGGGCTTGGCCTGCACCTCTGCAAGCATCACTAGTGCACCCACCACCTGACACTGCATGGCTCAGGGGCGCCTAAAAACACTTGCAGTGCCTGGTGGGGAAAGTCCACCACTGTCGATTTCAGGAAAAAATATTCCCGCCTTGCTCTTCTGGAGCTGGTCTGTTGGCTCTGTGTTGGAGCAGGGGGCATCCGCTTGCTTCCTATTGAGACACCTCAGGACCTGCCTTAAAGGTTGTTATAGGGCTCCACTGCTTGAAAGCACTAGGCAAATGTGAAGTGTTGTTACAATGCCACCCAAGTTTAGCTTTAGTTGCCTGCCTCGGGAAGGTTGTGCAGGGCTCACCCACTCTGGGGGGGGGCAATGGGCGCATTTGGGGTGCTGAGGGAGTGCTGTGGGCACCAGGGGTGGCATGGCTGTTGTGGGGAGGAGTGTGTGCATGGCATCACACACAACGGCTGCCACATCTTGCAGGAGATGAGGCAGAGAATGGTGTGAGACTGCCACTTTGGACTCTGGTATAGGAGGGAGGGAATAGGATGCAAGAAGGAGAGGAAAAGCACCTCCAACAGCTACCACTGCACTTGCCCACAGGGAAAAGCTCTTTGCACCTCTCCTCTGTTGAGAACGGAGCAGAGGGAGGGTGCCCAGTCCTGGTATCCAGTGAAAAGCTGGCATGTTTAAGGGGGTATGAGAGGCTGAGGGGGGTATTGTACATTTCTGAGGGGATATTTTCTGAGCCCATTCACAGGCACCGTATGATGTATTGAATGGCACACTGGCACCCCTGGGTGTCATTTTGATGACCCCTGCCTTAGGGTGAAGAAGTACCAGGACTAAATAAATAAGGGGCAGCCCAAAGGCCACTTCTCCAGAAGAGCTGCTGTTCTGAAGTCTCAAGTGGTATCCTTGACTTGGTGCTTTCTATCCCTTCTAGAAAGATAGAAGGAATTCATGGTCCTTTATGGGCAGACTGCCAAGCTGGCAGTGACATCTGTCTGTAGCTATTGACCTATAAGGGCTGTTGCTGAGATGGGTTCACCTGTTCATCGCTTGGACTGGAAATACTTTTTGGAGTGCCACTCTGAGGCTAGCATCCCCAGCAGGATTGCACAGGTATTTCAGATCATTGCATAGGACAGCTGCTGGGCTGGTAAAACGGCTTTAGGACTAGACACCCAAACATCACCTCTGGTTTGGCGTGAGGTGCTTTTTCCCTGAGAAAGGCAAGCAGTGGTCCTCATTTGACCTATTGGCAGGAGTTAGACATGTGGGGAGATTTGCAGTTTTTTGTTCCCCACCTGTAAGACTTGGAGCCACCTTAATGCTTGTTTGCACTTCTAAATGCCCAGCCCCCAGTGGTGGGGCTTATGGGCTCCCCTAAAATTCATTGAGGAGAGAAGCAGAAGGAGAAGTTCCAGACCAAGAAGAGGGCAACGGAGGGAGGGAATCTGCTTTGCTCTGACCTGCAGCTAACCCTGGGCAGGAAGCGGCTTTCTGCTGACTAATCCAAGGCATCTTTGAGCCCGCTCTGGACTTGCTCACTGGTCAGCCTTTCCCTGCACATGCTCATAGGAGCTTTGTTCCTATGATTGACCCTGTGACAGGCATCAAGACCACGCAGGTTGCTGGGCTGATGCCTGGCTTCCAGGCTGGACCCCAATCCTCTGTCAGGGATGTGTGCGCCGATAGTCAGAAGAGAAGGGCTCCCCACCACCAGAAGTCACAGGGGCTTCTCAAGTCTGTCCTCTACTTTGCGGATTAGCTGCCCAGGACAGCTCCTTAACAGGCATTGGCACTGCTGTGGCCCACAGCCAGCATCTGGTGCTCCAGGGCAAACTGGGCAACTTCCCGCGGCACTACACTTCGCATTAGCACCTGCAACCAATGCACAGCTTTGGCAACACTTCAGTTTCTTCATTAAGTGTAATATTCAAGAAATGTACTGCAATTTAGATGTAGGGCAATTTCTCAGTGTACCTGTGTCTGGAGAGGTTATTTTCAAAGTTGACATTTGATGAAAGAATTACCTGCTCTCTTTTGCATTGCAAGAATGCCCAGCATTGGGGGAGGTTTGGATTACAGTGATTTGATTAGGATGTTTCTTCCAAGGCGGCTTCCAAAAGTTCATTTCATTACACACGGTCCTGGAGCATCGACTCTTCCATGATTAATTGCTATGTCATTATTTATCAGTGAGCTCGCTGTCACCAATTCCCCATAGGTCCCTCCTAGCATGATATCACACAATATGCTTTTTAGGCTTGTTATTTATTTATTTGTTTATTATTTATTTTCTCTTTCTGTTGACGTGCTCTAGTAATGGGTGGCTTTAATTACTCTCACATGGATGGGGCAAATGTGTGTTCACTGGTCACTGCTGTCTCTTCCAAACGTTAGTTGTTTGCAAGAGCTGCATCTGGAAGGAGGAGCAGGTTGGGCTGGAAGATGGCTGGCTCCGGGGCTGCCTGGCAAGGGCCCATCCATCTGCCAGAGACACTTGGCATCTGCTCTTGGGTGTGGGAGGAAGACAAACAGCTGCCTTCATGCTTGAAATCAAGTTACTGTCCACAAAGCGGCTGTGTGGCCAGCTCCCAAATTGGATGAGGATGGGGATGATGGCAGTCTCTCCCCCCCCCCCCCCGCTGGAGATGCTGGATGGAGGAAGGCAAAAATGGGCCATCAAAGAGGCATTTCAGAGCCTCCGGGGATGTGATGTGGGAACACTGCTTCGGGGAAATGGTGGCACTCTTAATCTTGATCTGCGCGTGATGTTCTTTCTTACCTGCCTGGCCCTGAGAGTGTCTACGAAGGGGAAGGAGGCAGTTGCCTGGAAGCGTGTGTGTGCTCAAAAGGAAGCAAGAGCGACACTCTCTCTATTGTGGTTCTGGTGCCAGTAGATGCGCCTGCTCAAGCAGGTGGCCCTGGAATTGCCTCAAAGGAGCCCCAATGCTGCATGCCCTGCAGGTTTGGGGATCACTGCCCTCCCAGCAGGAGGAAGTAACCCCTCCAGTGGGCTCTCCTCCTGGGTGCTGGGCTCCAGGTCCCCAAAGTGTGAAAGGGGCCTTTGGAAGGGAAGGGGTGGCCTTGCACATTTCAGGCTCATGTTCATTGGAGATGGAAGGGTGTGCAGCTCATAGTCCCTTTCAGTAATGCAGCTAGAAGAGTTTAAGAGCTCAGAGTTCTCTTTTTTAAAAAAAACGGATAGTTCCACAATTTAAAATCCCTAAAAATCACATTCATTCTAGGATGAAATGGAGTTCGCTTTGGCTGTCCCAAACACATTTATTTTGGGATAAGCACCTTTTGGTTGTAGAAAAGGATAGCGTACCTTTAAACCTAAAACATTAATCTGCATAATCTGTAACCTTGCTTGTGCCTGGCTGGCCACCCTGAATACAGAAGGAGCCAGCGTTGCCCCCTAGGGAAGAGGGAAGAGCCAGCTGCATCTCTGGCCATCCGCCTTGGGGTGAGATCTGGACAAGGCAAACTCCTCCTCGCGCTTCTCCTTCCTGAGCTTCCTTTCTCTTCTCCCCCCACCCCGGGCACTACAGGTGAAGTTTATGACACGGCCTCAAACCGCCTGCAATCTGGCTTTCCTTCCGTGTTCTGCTCCGCTTATCTCTTCCATTCCGTGTCTTGGGGCAGGGCTTGTTCCTGATAAAGCTGCCTTTTGTGGGCATTAGATGAGCCTGCCCACACGCTGCGGTTATCTGCTCAGATAGGGAGCTGACTGAAACCTCAGCAGCGCAGCAGAGGTAGCAACAGCTTGGCCACCCTCTTTCCTAGGCAGGTCGCATCTCCTCTGCCTCTGCTGCTGCCTGGTGCTTGGAGGGAGGCCAGCTTCTCTGCGGGGGCTTCCCCACCAGCTTTCTGCCCTTCTTTGGTTCAGAGAAAAGTGTGATAAGTAGAGCAATGAAGCAGGAGGTGCCACGGCCTCTTTTGCTTTGAGGAGCAGGGTGGGGGGAGGTTCCTAACCCCCATCACAACCACCCCAGAAAAGTGGTATCAAACCTCTGGTTGGCCCTGTTGGTGGTAGCAGAGGAGCTTTGGGTGCTGCCTGGTTGGCACTGACCTGTGGCCTTCTTGTTGGTTGTGCACTGAACTCTGCACCTGAGTAGAAATTAGTACTTCCCATTTTCAGCACCCCAGCATGCCCTGCAGATACGTTGTGCTGTGCTCTGACGTGCCCTGACTCAAATGAAACTAATGGGTTGTTGTTTTTTCAAATTTCAGAGGTGCCTGTGCGACGCCAAAATTGGGCGCCCCCTGCCTCTCATGCGCCATTCTAAATGGTAGTTGTGGCGTCCCCTGCAACACCCAGTGTGACCAAAGACACTGAGCAACACTAAATCCACCTCTGGTTTAATTGTATGATGAAGTCCTTTCTTTTCTGTGTCCTGAATCTTTCAGTACGCAGCTTAGCTGGGATCTTGGGGTAAAGGATATAGACAAGAAATCTAACTAACTAACTAACTAACTGATGGCTACGCATTGCCATTACTATGAGAAAAATGGTATGTGTGGATTACTCCTTACTCTCTTTCTCCATACCCTGCATAACCACACATCTCCTTTTTTCTAAACTAAAAAGCCCCCAAAGGTTGTAGCCTTCCCTCGGGGGAGCTGCTCTGCCAGCCCCTTCATTTCACTCTTTTTCTGCCCCTTCTGCAGTACTGTTCTGCAGTATCCTTTTGAGGTGCACAAATTCCAAGATCTATCAACCCGGGCTTGGTACAGAACAAAACCCATTCAGATTGAAACCATTCTGAGCCCAGGGATGTGTACATAATCCCAGAACTAAATGGCACTTACGACCTTTCCACACAAAAGTCCACACCGGGCTTTCTTCTTTTTTTGGGGGGGGGGGCGGGGGTCATTATGAAAGAATTGGAACTCAGAAATCCTTACTGATCTTCAGGTCACCCAGAGATCTCCCTGTTGATCCTGATCCACCTTCTGTCTGCACCCCCACCCAAACCCCAGCCAGGCCTAACCTTATGACTTTTAAACTCCGTCTCCCTTGTTAGATTTAATCTTTCCTTTTGCCCTTCAGTCCTGACTGCTTTTTGCTGTCTGCCGTTTGGAAGTTGTATAAAAACTTCAAATGGGTTGAAGGATGGTGAGTTGCCTCCATTGCCTGATTATTTTCTCCAAATTGTGATACCCCCCTTTGCGATTTTCTAGTCCCCTTTTGCCCAGTGGGCAGATAGAGCGTGACCCGCCTGGCCTTCAGGATTGCCTAGGGAGGGAGGGCCACATTCCTCAAGTGCACCCCCCTGCCTGCCCTCCCATGTGGCTGATTTCCACACACTTAATTGCAGGGCCAGCATCACTTAAGCTAAGCTGAAGAAGCGCCAGGGTCTTGGCTGCATGACAAAAAGTGTAAAATCAGAGGATCAAACTGATTTCGCCAGGGAAGCAGGCTGTGCCGAAGGCTGGTGCGGTGGAAAGAGGACCCGTTGCTGCTGCTCCTTTGGCCCTGAGTTGTGCAAGTCCGCCTGTGTGTGCAGCACATTGGCTTCCCAGGCTGCCTCTTGGCCTGTCACTCAGTGTTAATGGTTAATGTTGCCATAAACCCGCTGTTGAGGTTTGTAATCTCTGGGAAGGGAAGCTATCAGCCAGCCATCAGAAGTGAAAAGAACAGTCTGTACCCTGCACAGGCAGGCGGTGGGTGGGGTGTTTATGGCCCTTCCTCGCTTCCTCTTTCAGCAGCGGTGGGGGAGAGAAAGAGCAGCTACTGGCTGCTGTCCCTGGGAAATGCAGAGAGGGGTTGTCACAAGGTCCCTTAACCTGACTCTGGGGCAGGACAAGATGTCCTCTCACCTGATCTGTTGCCAGGTGCTCCATCTGTACTCATGGGGTTTTTTGGGGGGGGGCAAAGCAGAGGGGCAGCTCCCCTCCCTCCAAGGTACTAAGATGAAAAGAAAGGACAGTCTTGTGTTCTACACACACACACACACACACACACACACACACACACACACACACACTTCTTTCTCATCTCAGGGTCTCCTCAGCCCGCTCCTCAGTTACTTGGCAAACAACTACCACTCTGCTCATCCCCATTTGCACACGAGGGTCCCAAAAGCTCTTGGACCCCATTCAGTATTTGTGCTCTGTTCCTCACCATTGTGGCCATGGTACAAGAGTTCAGGGTGGGGAGAGAAAGGGCAGTCTTCCTCCCACAACTCCAAGCCCCTGCTTTGTGTTCACCGCCTGATATAGGTGGAGCTACATTTGTGTGCATACTCAGCCTTGCCTCTGGCTGCTAACTTCCCCTCCTCGCTCTCTCCCTCTGCCAAAAGGTAAGCAGCATCTTCTCCAAACAGAGATCTGCTTTGTTGCCCATGGTGGCAGAGGTAGCAAGAATAAGAAGGATAACTGCAGTGAACCCTAAGTATAGCTGTTCTCGTGGTGGTTGGCTGGGTGCCCTAAAGGGAAGCCCAGAAGCAGGAGTAGAGCAGCCCTCTCCTCAATTGTGCTTCCAAGCACCTGGTATTCAGAGATGCACTGCCTCCAATATTGGAGGTAAAACATAGCTGAGGGATAGTTGCCATTGATAGTTTTCTTTTCTATGAATTTCTCTAATCCGCTTTAAAAGCCATCCAAGTTAGTGGTTGTCACTGCTTCCCGTGGGAACAAATCACATCATTTAACTGTGTGCTGCGTGAAAAACTACTTCCTTTTGTCCATCGTGAATCTTCAGCGTTATGAGAGAGGGAGGAAAACTTTTCTCTAGCCCCTTTCTCCATGCTGTGCATCATTTTATAAATTTGTATCATGTCTCCTCTTACTTGCCTCTTCTCTAAATGAAAAAGTCCCAAAAGCTGCAACCTTTCTTCATAGGGGAGTCTCTCCATCACCATGATTTTGGTTGCCCTTTTCCAAACTTTTTCCCGCTGTATGAAATCCCTTTTGAGGAGGTGACCAGCTCATGCACACAATATTTCAAATGTGATTGCACCATAAATTTATATAACAGCATAATGATATTGGCAGTTTTATTTTCAGTCCCTTTCCTAATGTTCCCCAGCATGGAATCTACCCTTTTCACAGCTGCCACACACTGGGTTGAGATCTTCACCAAGGTAACCATTATGCATCCCTCAATTGGGAGAACTGTTCATGTATTCCTACTCTCTGCTTCCCTAACCCTAAACCCGTAAATGTAGATATGAAATTAGGATTTTTTTGCCCCAATGTGCCTTACTTTACGCTTGCTTGCACTAAATTGCATTTGCCATTTTAACTCCCATTCACTCCCTTTTTGGAACTCTTTGCAATCCTTTAAGAAACGAACAAAAAACCCCAGACCCTGAACAATTTAGTATCATTAGCAAATTTGGCTACCTCGCTACTCACCCCTAACACTACACCCCTCCATTCAGAGAACTGTTCATTTATTCCTGCTCTCTGCTTTCTGTCACAGGAGTACCTCTCCTTTTTATTCCACAACTGCTTTGACTTTGTCAAAAGCTTTCTGAATGTCCAACTCTGTCAGTTGGATTTCTTGTCTATATGCCTGTTAACACCCACAAAGAACTTTTAATAGGTTAGTGAGTCAGGATTTCCCCATGCAAAGTTGTCCTCAGAAAGCCAGGAGGTCATTGCACCTCACACACCTGTGACTTCTGCCCACTAGGCAGATTAGTACCATAGTAAACATAGGACGGTTAGTGTAAAACTCTGGCAAACCCTCAAGCTGGCTTTCTGCCTGCATTCTAGAAATTTTGTAGTTTATTGAACTACAGTGGTACCTCAGGTTAAGTACTTAATTCGTTCCGGAGGTCCGTACTTAACCTGAAACTGTTCTTAACCTGAAGCACCACTTTAGCTAATGGGGGCCTCCTGCTGCCGCTGCGCCGCCAGAGCACAATTTCTGTTCTCATCCTGAAGCAAAGGTCTTAACCTGAAGCATTATTTCTGGGTTAGTGGAGTCTGTAACCTGAAGCGTATGTAACCTGAGGTACCACTGTACTTTATTAGAAGCTTAGGTTTTGCTTAGATCAAGGAGAGGAGGGGCAGAGTAGTGTGTCCACATTTGGCTGTTTCTCACACATTGCAGAGTTTCAGGATTTGGAATTCTAACAGCAAAACACACTTGCATGATTTTGTCACACTAGCACTTTTAATTCTTGCTTTGTTTGTGGGGAAATGCAGTTTGCCGTTCTTCAATTCTGAATTAATGAGCCCAAACAACATACAAATGCCTTTGGAAATCCTGACAGTGTGGACTTCAGCCCTGCAGTAATGGCTTATGGAGGCCACCCAACAGCCAGCCAGGCCAGTGTGTGTGTGTATGTGTGTGTGTGTCCCCGTCCGTCCTCCTGCGGTTTATGCCTGGACGTCATGACTGGGCTCCTGTGTGCAGCATAGGAAGGTGATGGACCCTCAGTGTCAAGGGGAGAAGTGATGAAGGCCCAGAGCACCTCCCCTAAAACAGGGAGCTGTGTTGATTGGCCCTTGGGTAGGTCTGGGCTTTTGCTGGGACCCCAGCAATGTCTGATTGTGATGATGAGAGGCGAGTTTGGGGTTGTGGTTTCTGGGCCCAACTTTTTATTAACTGGCAAAGTTAATGGAGCGGCAATCCAGAGCAGGGAAGTGGAGGAAGCTATTTTTAGAGTGCCTTTTTGTGCAACAAATCACAAGATAAACAGGCATTTTGTTCCCTTTTCTGTGTGAGCGCAAGGTATATAAACAGCAGATCCGTGACTGAATGAGTTGTAGAGCCAAGGTCCCATCCCCAGGTTGTGGGTGGAGCCACTAGCCAACACCTGAGCGGTGGCAGCAGCAGCAGTCAAGATAATGAGGCAGCAGAAAGGGCTGGAGAAGTGCCAAAGCTCCACCACCGCCAGTGGCGTAGCGTGGGTTGTCAGCACCCGGGGCAAGGCAAGTAATTTGCGCCCCCTAACCTGTGGATTTGCGCCCCCTAACCCCCAAATGTTGCGCCCGGTGCGGCCGGCCCCCCCTGCACCCCCCACGCTACGCCACTGACCACCACTAGCCCCTTCTCTCGCCCCCACCCCAACTGCAGCAACTGCCCTTCATTTTTCTGCATCCTATACTGGGAGAATCCCAGATTGTGATGGACTGCAGACCAAGCTACCGCATCTTGGGAACGCTGACTCCTGCCGTTGTGGCAGATTGACACAGGGGGTGACAAGAAAGGGGCAATTTCTGCCCCCTTCCTGTCATGCTTGCCATTGCCATTGCACAAGACCGGACATCCTGTGTCTTTCTCTAAAGGACAACCGTGTGTGCAAATTATAAAAGAAAAAAAATTAAAAGCTGCTGTGCCGAATGACCCATATGGTGAACTGTGGAGTAAAAGGGTGGATGTGCTGCTGCTGAAAATGCCTCATGCAAGGCAGTTCAATCCCTGGCAGTGTTTTGTGTCTCTGTGCTTGTTCTAGCATCTCCCAGCTACCTTCCTCCTCCCCACCTTTTTTCTGATCCTATGGTTGCTCTGTCCCCACTGCTGCCTCTCCTGTAGCAGAGGTCACATCTACCCTATGCATTTAAAAGCAAATGGTTTCCCTCATAGAATCCTGGGAACTGTAGTTTAAGGGTGCTGGGAATTGTAGCTCTGTGAAGGGTGAACTACAGTTCCCAGGACTCTTTTGGGAAACCAGGTGCTTTAAACGTATGGTGCGGTTGCAGCATTTTGAGTTTTCAGGCAGCATCTTCATGGCTTGCTGACACAACCTTTCAGTCGCAAATTCCTGCCTCCCTCACTACAGATTTATAGAATTTAGTTGTGCCCTGTGATAAAGATGAATGTGTTGCCAAGCATGTTGTTTTTGTTTCAAACATTGCAAATTTTGGATAAGATGGATTGTTTCAAGAAGTGGCAGAAAGAATTTCCAGATTTGTCTGGCAGGGCAAGAAGCCTCAAATAAAATTTAAGATATTAACTGATGCCAAAGAAAGAGGTGTATTTGCCCTGCCAGACCTGAAACTTTATTATGAATCAGCTGCTTTTTGCTGGCTGAGAGAATGGCTGCTTCTTGAAAACACTGACGTGTTGGATTTAGAAGGTTTCAACAATGCATTTGGCTGGCATGCATATTTGTGGTACGATAAGGTAAAAGCACATAAAGCGTTTAAAAATCATATTGTTAGAAAAGCATTGTTTAATGTTTGGATAAGATATAAGGATTTGTTAGAAAAGAAAACCCCAAGATGGTTGTCACCAATGGGAGCGAAGGCACAGAAAAAGCTCAATATGGAGGCCAAATGGCCAAAATATTGGGAAATTCTGGAACAAGATGGAGACAGAATAAAATTGCAGAGCTTTGAAAAATTGAAAAACAAAGTGCGAGATTGGCTCCATTATTACCAAATAATGAAGGCATACAATTTGGACAAAAAAGTTGGCTTCCAGGTGGAAAAATCAAAATTGGAAACAGAATTGCTAGATCCAAAAATCAAGAATTTGTCAAGAATGTATAACTTGCTGTTGAAATGGAACACTCAGGATGAAATGGTGAAATCAGCTATGATTAAATGGGCACAAGATGTTGGACATAACATAATGATGGCTGACTGGGAAAAGTTATGGACCACAGGTATGAAATTCACGGCATGTAATGCCTTAAGAGAAAATTTAATGAAAATGATTTATAGGTGGTACATGACACCAGTCAAGCTTGCAAAAATTTACCATTTGCCCGACAATAAATGTTGGAAATGTAATGAGACTGAGGGTACATTCTTTCACCTTTGGTGGACATGCCCAAGGATTAAGACATTCTGGGAGATGATTTATAACGAAATGAAAAATATATTTAAATATACCTTCCTGAAGAAACCAGAGGCCTTTCTCCTGGGCATGGTTGGCCAAATGGTGCCAAAGAAGGATAGAACTTTTTTTATGTATGCAACAACAGCAGCAAGAATACTTATTGCGAAGTATTGGAAGACACAAGATTTACCCACCCGGGAAGAATGGCAGATGAAGTTGATGGACTATATGGAACTGGCGGAAATGACTGGCAGAATCCGAGACCAGGGAGAAGAGTCGGTGGAAGAAGACTGGAAAAAGTTTAAAAACTATTTACAGAAATACTGTAAAATTAATGTTATAAGGAGCTAAGTATAAATAGATTATTAGAGTATTAAAGGAAAAAATAAGGTTAGAATGTGTCAAGATAATTATAGGATAGAAAACAGAGGAAGATGGAAAGGAATTGCTGAAACAATTAACAGAAGTGGAATACAAAAAGGGAGGTGTGAGGAGGTCGTTGAAATAAGTGAATGAAAGATAAGATATTGAAATTGTTTGATGTGTTTTAAACGGTTTTTGTTTTGTTTTGTTAGTTTAATGTGTTAGTGTTATGTAGTGTCTTTGTATTGTATTGTCTTTTTTGTGTTTAAATTGTTGGAAAAGTAATAAATATTTTATATATATATATATATAGATAGATAGATATATAGATAGATAGATAGATAGATAGATATATAGATAGATAGATAGATAGATAGATAGATAGATAGATATAGATATATATAGATATAGATATATAAAAATAAAATTTAGTTGTGCCTTTCCAAGCATCTCAGGGCAAAGATCCTGATGCACCTCCATCATCTTTACATTTGAACTCCCTCAAATTACAAAGAGCCTTGGAGGTCTTCCCTTTAGCGCAAAAGTCCTCAAAGTATGCACCAATGTGCTGTGAAAGCTCTGCTGAGTGGGGCTGTGACTCAGATACACCCATTAATCCAGCCTGTCAGTAACAAGGGCAGATTTGTCCCTCCCTCTTTCCTTTCTGTCTCGGGAGGCATTTTACTTTGATAACGAGTTTTCCTGCTCCGCCAACTAGAGCCCAGCATCCCTCACCACCACTTTTAAACACTTAGTTCATGGCAACATTAGCCATCTTGGCAATATCTGCTAATTGGGATAAAGCAGCTTTGATCTGATCCTCCAGGGGCTACAAGGTGGCTGCCAGTCTACTGTAAGCACTTTCTGTGTTTGCACATTTCATTATTCATTGACAGGAGACGAGTCCATTTCATATCTTTTAGCGTCACTCAGTTTATTCTTCCCTGATAGTTCAGCAGAACTTGACCCAGTATGAACCGCAGTGCTAATTTTGGGAATCTTTGTTTGCTTCCAGTTTTCCATCCACTGCATGACCTTTCCTTGGTAATGGTGATTTTTTGGAATGTCTGAGTTTTCCTGCTGTTCACCCTATGGCTTAGGAATAGAAAGGCAACATAAAAACAAGCAGCAGCAATTAATTAATTTATTATTATTATTATTATTATTATTATTATTATTATTATTATTATTAGGTAAAAAGGTAAAGGACCTCTGGACGGTTAGGTCCAGTCAAAGGCAAGTATGGGGTTGTGGTGCTCATCTCGCTTTTTAGGCCAAGGGAGCTGGGGTTTGTCCACAAACAGCTTTCTGGGTCATGTGGCCAGCATGACTAAATGCTTCTGGTGCAATGGAACACCGTGACGGAAGCCAGAGCACATAGAAACACTGTTTACCTTCCCGCCGCACCGGTACCTCCTTGCACTGGTATGCTTTTGAACTGCTAGGTGGGACAGAGCAACAGGAGCTCACTCCATCGTGCAGACTCGAACTGCTGACCTTCCGATAGGCAAGCCCAAGAGGCTCAGTGGTTTAGATCACAGCGCCAACCACTCCAAAAATATTAATAATAGTAATACTGATGGTAGTAGTAAAAAAAACAGTGCAGAAGTGTGTCTGGATTGTGCCTATTTAATCTTCTTGTCATAACAATGCTTGGAGGTAGATCATCTTTATTATTTATGTGCAGCCACTGGAGAACTGAGGCTAGGAGGTGGTCCGTTGTCCACCCTTGCCCACTCTTTCTTTTGTCATTTTCCAGGATGTGACACTGGCTTTGGAAAGGTGGCTGCTCATCACTTAGACACCTTGGGACTGACCGTCTATGCTAGTGTCCTGGATCTGAAGAGTCCTGGCGCAGAGGAGCTTCGGCAGAGCTGCTCGTCGCGCCTGACCCTGCTGGAAATGGACCTGACCAAAGCTGAGGACATCCAGAGAGTCTTGCAGTTCATCAAGGCTCAGACAGTGAGGACAGGTAACTAGAGTGTTGGCAATCAGAACAGAAGCAAGGTAGGTGTAGGATTCTCAGAGTCTCACCTTTGGGATTTGAAACAAAACATTCTGGGTTTCAAGGCTGGAACATGAAAGCGGGTGGTAAGCATAAATCTCAGAATCAGATTAGATAGTTGAGTGAATTTCTGAAAAAATCTTCAGTTTGTAGGCTGTCTCATATTAAAATGTAACAATCAAACAAACAATCTCCACACCAGCAGTTCTAGGGTACAGTTATATAGGGTATTTACCTATATGTTTTTGCAGGTGCAAAAACATTTTGAGAAAAGATGTCGGATGGTGGGTTTTTGCTTAATCCAGCAGCAGCAAAATGTCTTTGTTTGTCCACACACATGGGGAAAAGCAGCCATTTGCTAATTTATTTTTATATATACCACTGTATCATAAAAATAGGTCACAGTGGTTTACAATAATATAAAACCATGCAGCAGAACTGTAAAAATGGAAAGTAAAACAATTACATACATCAGCAAACCAGTTTCCTTGGCATGCAGGGCTCTGGGGCCTGGTGAACAACGCCGGCATCAACACCACCCTTGCGGATGCGGAGCTGACGCCTCTCCACGACTTCCGCAGCTGCATGGAGGTGAACTTCTTTGGCACTTTGGAGCTGACCCAGGGGCTGCTGCCTTTGCTGCGCTCCTCACAAGGAAGGATCATCACCATCAGCAGTCCAGCAGGTAAAGGGAAGGAGAAAACCTTCCATGGGATCTGGTTTCGCCAATGGGAAAGAGGGGGTGTGCCTTTGGGAGTTGGGCTGCCCTAGGAAGCTGCCTTCCCTAGGAAGTCAGGCCCATTGGTCCATTGAGCTCAGGACTACCTGTATACTGACTGGCAGATTCCACCGCT
Source organism: Podarcis bocagei (assembly GCF_964188305.1). Lineage (NCBI taxonomy): Eukaryota > Metazoa > Chordata > Lepidosauria > Squamata > Lacertidae > Podarcis > Podarcis bocagei. Next base: position 40,630,446 of record NC_138132.1, read on the forward strand.
GGGGATTGAACTTGGGACATTCTGAGTGCAAAGCAGGTGCTCTACCAGTGACCTACAGCCCTTCCCTACTATTTGACCCTCCTGCAGTCAAGATGGGGGTAGAGAGTAACCCCTCCCTCCTCTCCTTCTGCAGGTAACATGCCGTTCCCCTGTTTATCTGGCTACGGGGCATCCAAAGCTGCTCTCAGCCTAGTCATGGACACTCTGCAGTATGAACTTGCACCCTGGGGGATCCAAGTGAGCGTCATCCTCCCAGGGTATTTCAAAACGGGTAAGAGAATGACTGGGACCGCTGGCAGTGCACAGGGTGGGTGAATGGGATAATGTGTCTTTTCCTTGTCCGCTGCTGAGGACCTGCTCTGTTTTGCAGGTTCCAAGGAAACTGAAATTATTGGGGGGGGGGGGGTCCAGGCGTAGCACAGCCTGGGTGTGGGGCTTCCCTTACTCTTTATGTGTGCAGTGAGGCTTCTAGAATACACCCAGCTAAGATTTCTTCCCCAGAGCTACCAAATCCAGGGAAAGAACCAAAGGAGTCTTTAGGGAAGGGAAACAGGAAGACAGAGCCAGGAGAGGCAGCTCCTCCAGCACCTCCATGAGTGTGGTAGAAGAGGTACCGAGTGCCAGAGTGCAGGATCCATCAGTGGGAATTTTGCACACCACAAGGAGCTGCCAGTTCATTCTCTTACAGATACATTTGCACTTGGAGGATTGGCTTTGACCCCTCTCTCTGAAGCCCTTACTGACAACCACTTTGAGATACTTAATATAATAGTAAATAGTCTATAAGCAAACTAAAATAAAAGTAAAAGAACAAATAAATGTCCCATCTGCCTTGTTGCTGTAACTTGGAGAGGCCCCTCCTGGGCATCACTTGGGGCTATCTCTCTCTTCTCTCCTCTCAATGCGTGATTCCTGCTTGTTGTGTCCCATCAACTGCTCCAACTGGCTCAATTTAACTGCTATTATTCATTTCATTCACAAGATCCAAATGGGAGGAGCAAGGAAACATGAGGAAATGCTGTCTTGTTGCTTGGCTCATGCTGTGGCTTTGGAAATTGTTCCAAACACTGCCCTTATTTTTTCAAGTTTCACTTCAGTCATAAGGACTAGAAACATGCCTTAAGTGGAAGCTGAGATTCTGGGGAGGCCAAATTTTGCACTAGATACCAAACTCCAGGATGAAGGAACTGTATAAGCTACATGGGCTACACCCAGCATGGCCTCCTCACCACCTACAAAATAGGTTCTAAGAAATCTCTTACTCCCCCCCCCCCCCCAACCTGTCTATTCTTTGCAGATGGTTCTTGTAATCATGCTTATTGGAAAGAAAGGAAGGCTCAGCTGCTGGCAGCTCTATCCCCTGAACTCCTGGAAGCCTATGGAGAAGAATACCTGGAAGACATCAACAGGCAGTTTCTTGCTTCCATGAAGTTTGCTGTGGAGGACCTCAGCTCAGTCGTGGAGAGCATCGTGGACGGCCTCCTGTCTACCAGGCCTCTGGTGAAATACTACCCGGGGAGAGGCCTGGGCCCCATGTACTTCATCCACCACTACCTGCCCCACACCGTCCGCAACCTCTTCCTCAAAGCCTTCTTCATCAACCCAAAGTTGCCCAGAGGGCGCCAGCCAAAGCCTTGCAACAGCCCCCGGAAACAGTGAAGGGCAGCTTGGCAGAGAAAGCACCTGGGAAAGACTTCAGGGCCCAGAGTAGCTGCTTAAGGTGTTTCTACTGAAAATGCACCAGCTCATTTGTGTCAGTGCAGGGAGAGGACAAGCTGCGGCCATTGCTGCTACCCAGCCAGTAATGCCTTTTTCCTAAGTGAGCATTAAAATTATAGGAAGATGGTGGGATAGGGACCCATTCGCTTCAATGAACAGAGTGCTGGAAAAGCCCTACTGAGACCAATGATTGTTGCATTTGGGGAAGGGGGGAGTTACCAGTGGCAAGTGAACCCCTCCCCCCCAATCCCTGGCTGGCTTTTCTCTCCCTCTTTGTGCCAAAGGAGATGGCTGCTGCTGCTGCTAACTGATAGTGAAAGGGCTTCACCATACCTCAGCTTTGTGATATACCTCTCTGTAAACTTCAGCTGAGCCAATGCCATGTCTCCTCACTGTACTGTGTCTTCTTCACTGCAAATAGCCAAAGGCCTTTCCAGCTTCTCAGTCTGTATGTAGCACCCCCACCCTCGGCACAAGCATGGTAATATTCATTAACAATAGTCACCACAGCAATCATGATCAAAATCAAAGTATTATAATTAAGAATCCATATCAGCCCATAATTGGTACCTATTTGAATCACTCAGTTCAATCAATAAAGTATTTTTTAATATTAAAAAAATGCACACCTAGTTTCTTAGCAGCTCTGGAAACAGTAGCCACAGAGTAAATAATACAAAACTGATTATCAATTAATAGCTTAATTTTATCCAAAATTAATAGCTTGTGTTTTATCCAAATACTGAGGCAGCATATGTTAACAAGGTTTTACTCCCTTGGATCCACATATAATGGGCAAAAAATAATGAGTTGTAATTTTAGATTGCCTGCATCCAAAAAAACCCCACCCTACCCCAGTTTTCATTGATTTCATTTATTCTGCTCCACAGTCTCAGGTGTAAAGCAGATCAGTTCACACACACACACACACACACACACACACAGAATGGTACCTCGGAAGTCAAAAGGTGTCCATTCCAGAAGTCCATTTGAATTCCAAAATGTTTGAAAACCAAGGTGTGGCTTCCGATTGGCTGAAGGAAGCTCCTGCAGCCAATTGGAAGCTGTGTTGGACATTCGGGTTCCAAAGAACGTTCACAAACCAGAACATTCACCTCTGGGTTTGCGGCGTTTGGTAGCCAAAACGTTCAAGTCGCAGGGTGTTTTGTCAACCAAGGTACGACTGTATCCCAAGATTTCCAAGTCTGATTTTACTCTACAGAATTTTGGCCCTACAGAATAGTAGGGCTAATAAGTCTCTACAGAGGGCAACTTCCAGGCACTTAGAAAGCCCACCAGCTGACCTCCTTTGCAACCAAAGAATTTTAGGAGCTGACAATTTGTCCTAGTAACTTATATTTTAACAGCTGCTAGTTCTCATTTCCAAGAACTTTTGTCAATACCTCTATGGATTGGGCCATTTATATTTCTGGGATCTGGGACCAAAAACTAATCTTAAAGGTGAACAATTAATGCCTAACTGCTCCATCCTAAAAAAGAACCAAATATAAGCAACATTAAAGCACAGCTTGTTTAAGGAGAATAATTCAAGGTTGTTTGGTCTAGAGCAAGATGAACACCTTTCATTCCACCAACGCAGGGAGGAAAAAAGAGGTGGCATGCCTGCAGCAATGTTGCTTACATAAAAATAAAAATTGGGCCAACTTGAAACCCTGCTTTACTGTGTCTGTATAAGGGTTCAGGCCGAACCCCATTTACCTGAGAGTAAGCCCCACTGAATTCAATAGGCCTTACTTCTGAGTAGACATGACTAGGATTGCCACCTTACTTGTGTCAAGATCCCATAATGGCCAGCCCTTACTTTTGTTGTAATATTACAGTGTAATAATAGCTGTATATGAGCCAAAGAAATATTTTGCTAATATTAGCTGTAGCCAAATTGCACCGTAGCCAGATCAAAGGTGAAGGTAAAACCTATGAAGGATGAAAATAACTGCTTATTTGGACCCTTGAGATAATGGGAGATTAAATGGTGTAATTTGTAGCCTGGTAAGGGTTCAAAGTATGTAGAACAGCATGTATGTACAAAGGGGCTTCTCTACATGTGTTCAACTGAAGGGGCTTGGAGCCTCTGCTCAGCTGGGGGCCATGTGAGAAGGCTGAAGAGGCCTGTGGCTGGAACTGCTTGCAGCAGCATCCAAGTATTCATCAGTAGTCACTGGTGTCTGCTCATTTGGAACATCAACCTTAAACGTTTGGGGACAAGAGGGGGAATCACCCAATTTCACAAACATGTTGCGTATTTGTGCAAATGAATGCAACACATTATAGAACGCTGCTTGTGTGGATCTTGTTAGTACCTCTCATTCCTGCGGCTGACCTCAAGGATGCTGGGTGTTTTCTTTTTTTGCTGCTGCAGCAAACCTGCTGTTCTTCTGTCCTCCAAGCCTCATCGCCATGCAGGAACTGAGCCAAAAAAGGCCTCCCCAAAGGGGGCCTCTCCTTGCCTCCAGAAGAGGGCAGGGACTCCCAGGCAGATGGCCTACAAATCTTGTCACGAAGAACAAGGTCACGATTGTCACTTGGAAATAAATTAAAATGGTTACTTCATACTTTGGTTGTGTATCTTGATGTCCTGGGGGAAACTCAGTGAGTCGGGTCATGTCAGAGAAAGTGCTTCGTTCCAGATGGTGGCAGAGGCAGACAGTGCACATCCAGGCAGTGTGCAGAAACCCCTGTCTCAGCTCAGGGGGGACCTGCTGCTGGCAACCTTACATAGGTCCTGGGGCTGCAGAGTAGTAGGGGCCTCGTGCAGGCTGGAGCCAAGTGGCCAAGCCAGATCCACCACCACCCCGGGGTTCCCTACCCCCTAGTCACACTCAGCCTATCCTTCACACAAATGCTATGAAACTTGTCTGGATCTCCTACGAGGAAGGCACGGGAAGAGATAAATAAAGATGTAACAAAACAAGCAGCTTCTTAACATACACAGGGCAGCAGGAAGCATCCACCCAGCCCTTCTGCATGTCCTGGCACTCCCTTCAGCCTTAGCCAGTGATGAAGACTTGGGTAATGCCACTTGCAGTCCCAAGACCTGGAGGGCTGCTGCTTCCTCAGCCTCACATTAATGTGGAGACACCACAGAACACATCACTTGTATTCTGCATTTGTATGGTGGGAGGCAGGCAGAAAGTAAAGTCAGCTGGCCCTCATGAGGTGTAAAGCAGCGGCTGCCTTGCTTCCCGCTGGCAGAGGTTCTATTCTCCTGTCCCCTGACCCACCAAAGAACCCCTGAGCATTGTGGGGGATTTTGCAGCATGTTTCCATGTGTCTGACCTCTGCTCCTCACAGCAATTCTGTGGATGTTTCGAGGCTTCTGATCCATCTGAAAAGTCCTGGGGCAGGGAGCACAACCACATCTCCCTGCTAGAAATTGCCAAGCATCTCAGACCCTGTCCGGGAAGGGGCTGCTTCTCAGAGGGCCAAGACAAACCAGCAGAGCGCTGCAATCATTTGGGGAAATAATTTATTGTCACAGTTTAACAGAAAGGTAATGAACAGCAAGCGAAACTCTTGAGGGGTCATATACCATGGAGCCAAGGCGACTCATTTGGAAGGAGAATTGAGACAGCCTCTTTCCATCCACACCGGCCAGAGAAAAGCCTCCCCACCCAGCAGCCACTTACTTTGCACATACAAAGGAACTGAGAGACAGCCCCCCATGAAAAGAGGCACAGCCCAGGAACACCTTCCCAAAGTGCTTGCTGGCTGCATGGGAAGGGCCGGGGGCTGGCAGGCTGGGTGAAGGAAGGGCAGCTTTTCTGCAGTGAAAGGGCTGAGACCTGTGCAACTCACAGCAAAAGGCCCATAGCCTGAAGAGGGGCAGGGGAAGACCCACCACAGAACCTGGGCTAGGGGAGCTCCCAGCTGAGGCCAAATGGTTGCTGCTCTTTAGGGGTCCTGGTCATTCTTCCAAGTGCAGGTGGGGAGGAGCCTTGCTTGCAAAACACCTCCAGGCAACTGGCTGGCCAAGCAAACTGCTCTGCCACTCGCAGAGAGGCATGTGCAGCCACAGATCTCGCTGCTTTGCCTAGTAAGTGGGCAGGATGCTCCAAAGCCAGCACCACAGGGAAGGAGGCTGTGCCAAATCCAGGGGACTGTCCCGGAAGCGGAAGTTCCACAAACATGCTTTAAACCCACTGAGTGGTTGTGGCTTCCTATCAAGAGCTGCTGTAATGGCAGAGCTCCAAGGGCTCCCCCAGCCCTGTGCCCTTTGCAGAGCTGGACTTCCCAAGACTTTCAGAGAGAAGAGCCAGGAGAGTAGAGTCGGCTGAAGGATGCAGTACAACGAAGCCTCAAGTTGTGCAAAGACAAGCAGATGCTCACAGTCGACACAACACAAACACATCTCTTCACTGCTCGCATGACATTGTGCTGGCCGACCAAAGTGTTGCATGAGGGCACAGCGTTCCTGCTGACCCTCAGAAACACCCAGAATCCCTCCTGTGGAGGACAGTAAACTTCTAGTAATACTGAATGATCTAGTCTGATCTACACAAAGCACATACAGTGACACGTTAATGAGGAAGGAGGCAGGGCCCCCCACGGCCCAGCAAGACCCCAAAGGCTCCTCCCGGTGGTCCCTCGGAAAGCTACATCCAGGTCTGGAACTTGGGGAAAGGGAGGCGAGGAACCTGTGGACTTGGCCGGGCAGGAGAGAAGGGCTTAGAAGATGGGGATGTAATTGTCTATCTTTGCCCGGTGGCGCTGGGCGATGCACTCCGCAATCCAGACGATGTTGCGGCACTCTTGCTCCTTCAGCTTCACAAAAGCATAGAAGACACCGAAGTGGAACTGGTTCAGGAAAGCCAGCTTGTTCAGCTTCACCTATTGAGAGCAGATACCAGGTGAGCAAACACAGTCCTGCCAGCCGCTCTTTCCGTGCAAGCATTTCACAGCAACACCCAGCCAGCTAGGAGGAAAGTCACACCACTCTCCCCTCTGGCTTGTGTGTGGAGAAAGGGGCCCACAGACAGGATCCAAGCTGGCCCCAGGAACCTGCTCTGTGTCTCTGCAAGTGGAAATTAGCTGGTGAGAAGAATACACAGTACAAAACACCCCTGGACACATTCACACCAGCTTAGTCGGATGGGCTAACAGAAGCCTCTCCTAGACATATGAGTGCTTGGCCACTGTCATCTGTGCTGCATGCTGGTTCATGCCTTGCCCAGGTTAGTACAACCCTCAGTGCTTGGGGCTGCTTTGAAGGACACTTGGGAAACTGCAGTTGGTGAAAGTAGGGCAGCAAAATTATGATCCTGGGACTGGGAGATGCATCATCTTTGCCAGCTATGCTGGTTCCCAGGCACAATTTCAAGGGCTGGTTTTGACCTAAAAAGCTCTCAGTGGATGAGGACCAGAGGAGGTGAGCAGCAAAGCCAGAGGGCTGTGGCTCCTCCACAGAGTGCTCAGGCTTCTGGGCTCCTTGGGGCTCCTTGTCAGCCCCACGGCCATTCATGCTTGTCTGACCTCAGCAAGTCAAGACAGAATAAATGCCTCCTTGGCATAACGGTGCCCTACCCACCAGACCTGTGGCATTCAGATAAGGCAGGGACCAGGCCCAGCAATCTCAGAGTGGCCTAGCCCTGGTTGGTATTGGTAGCGGCTGTTTCCTTCCACACTCTGACTCAGTTGGGGTGGGGGGAGAGGTGCTCCCTGCTGTCAGCTTCCTCTTGGCTGCCAAGGACAGTGCTAGCAGCTGCAAAGTAGCTGGCTGGCTTGGGACAAATGCATACAAGGCAGAAATAAATGCAACAATGGATGTGTTGGGGAAGCTTTCAAGAGAGACTCTTTGCTTGCCTCACGCTGGGGAAGTGAATCATCAGGGCAGAGAGTCTACAAACGCCCTGCCCACCGTGTTCACGGGGCTAGTCAAGCTTGTAGGGCAATCAAGGCACCTGATAAGCAAGGGAAGCCTGCTCACCTCATGCTCAAAGAATCGGTCCTCGAGAGTCTTGTCCCCTGGGTTGCTACCAGCTCCTTCAAACAGCAGCTTATATTCCTGTGGGGGAGAAAAGCCGTTACAAGACGAGTCAAGCAAGGGGACCAGCCTTTCGACAAGCATGAAATGAAACAAGCTCAGAATGCCATCACTGCTCCCTACTGGGGAGAGAAGAAAGTTGAAGGGAAGGTGGATCCTGGGGTGGGGTGTGTGACTTTAAAAAGCACAAGAAGTAGCAAGGCAGCAACACCGCCATGCATGAAGCAGCTGCAGGAAAAGGGAAAGAAGAGCCCTGCAGCTAAAGAGAGGGGGAGGGATAGAGAGGGAGGGAGGGAGGGAGGAACACACACTGAAAAGCATTTGAAAAATTAGCAAGTTTTGAAGGTCAAGAGCATTAGAAGTTGACACAAATATGGAGCTTTGATGGGGGGAGGTGTTGCTCCTCCATCAGTAGTGAAGGTTAAAGCACTAGGCTTGCTGGGGGGGCAGGCGTTGGATGCGAATTCCCCAGAGACACAATACTGCAGCTTGAAAGCTAGGAAAGTGCAGTACTAATGACAAAAGAAAGTGGACTTTTCAGACCCCCCACCCCTGGCAGAGAGTAGCCCCTGGGAAGGTCATGCTATAAGCTGCTCTGGTCTACCCTTTCATGGGATACAAGGAAGGAGGAGTGTGACAAAAATGTGGAGAGTGACACAAGGAGGGAGATTTATCCCCATTTTCAAAGCTCCAAAACGTTTTGGGTTAATAGCCTGATCACTGAAGCCACAGCCTGCTGCTGACAGCTAGGTACCCTTTGCCTATGGGTGAGGACTGAACAACCACGTGATTGCCCCAGAAACTAAACATGCCCACCCACCCCCAAATTCTACACTGTACATTGCCCTCCTCCTCCCCTGCCCTGGGCCCAGCTCAGAGGCAGGAAGCTTACAGGGTAGTAGTCAGCCACTGCCTTGACTTGCTCGTAGTCATCTGCCCTGGCCAGCTGAGCCAGGCCCTCTGGATAGAGCTTTCCACAGTGGGGGAAGAGCTTTGCGCGATCCTCCTTGGACAGCTCTGTGCCAAAGGAGTTGATGGTGATAATGAAGGCTCTTCGGTCAGCTTCAAACTGCAAGGAAAGAGATGGGCAGGTTAGCAGTGTTAGAAAGGGCGACAGGAGCCCAGCACCACCACTGCCCCCCCAAAGCGGGCGGCAGAGGCCAGCAAGTCCTCCAGGGCTCCCAGCAAGGCTGCATCCCCTCCTACCAACGTTTTGTCTGCAGGAAACAAGGGGCCAGATTCTATTCAAGGAAAACGTAAGAGTGTGATCTGACCAGCTTCTTTAAAAGTTTCTAATGTATCCTAAAGGGGGGCGGCAGCCATTTATTTGAAGGAAAGCAGCAAGGGATGGTGAGAGGAGGAAGAGTTCAACTCAAATATATCCCTGCTGTGGCCACATTAAGAGCCCTGGCAGCTTCTAGAAAAGGCTTCAGTTGCAACTTTGGCAGACCCCTACCAAAAGGGACAGCACAGCCTTTTGAAAGCACTGAAGTGGGAATTCTTGGCTGGGCTGTGGCAGAAGGCAGGAGAGACAGGCAATGCTCACTCCAGGGGCAGCGGGAGTGTCTCTGCTGGCTGGCCCCACACAAAACCAGGCAAGGGGGCTGCCAGCTGGCTCCTACCTCCAAGATGGGGCACATGGCATCAGCTGTTGTGCCACCCAGGATTTTGCAGAACTTGTAGAAGGACTCAAGGTAAGCCTGGGGGGAACCAAAGCCACACAAGAAGAGTCAGTGAGCCTGTCAGAGCCGCAGAAGAACACAGTCACGTCAACAAGAAGGAACAAGGGCTGCTCTGCACACAGGAGGTACCAAATGGTGAAGGTGCAACCAAGGAGAGGGACAGCTCCTTGGCCTCTGTCCTACCCCTGCTGTTTCATCAGTGTTTTTGAAGAAGAAATGCTGTAGGGACAGGAATCCAGAGCATCTTCCACCCAACCCAAGAGTTCATCCAGTGCAGAGACAAAATGGAAAAACCTCAGCAGCTGCTGCCTAACTTAAGTTACCCCAGTGCCTCCCTTACTTGCTACCTTTGTTGTTGTTCTGCGAACCTCAGACAGCCTCTTGGGGGATTCACTGCCCATCCTTGTGTCAATGCATGACACCCAGGACTCTCTGCTGTCTGTAAGGTCCCAAGCAGGAGCCCAGCAGTCCACACAGCCCCTTTGCTTGCTTGGATAGCAGCTCTCTGCAAACATCCTTTTCCTCACCTGCCCTTTAACACTCTGGGTGTCTCATGTAATCCTTGGCTCTCCCCCTGCAGACATGGATCTACCTGTAGCTAGTTAGGACCAGTGGGATCTAGGAGGGCAGCTGCAATCCAGACACCCTCTGTTGCCAGGCATGTGAGATGGAGCGATAGTCACGCAACCACAGCAGCATCACTGCCCCCCCCCGCAACATTTACACACCAAGAACAAATCTTCTGACTGCGGAGCAGACTGATCCACCTCAAACCAGCCGGTGCCAGCTGGAAGAGCTGTGGCAGGCAGGCTGCTCACAGCCCAGCAGGGACACGCCCTGAGGTTAGGTGCCAACCATTCCCCTCCACCCCACCTGGCTCCAGCCAACCGTGTTAGTGACTGTGTCAGGGCAGTGACAGTGCTGTACTAAAATCCTACAGGAAGGATAATCACTAATTCAGAAACAGCTTGGCATGCACCAAAGCTCAGTGACTCATTAACTTGGGGGGCTTGGAGACCCCCACCACCCCCACCAAGTCCTGCTAGGCAGAAGGAAGCACTGAGAGGAAGGGGCCTTGGGTGGGACAAATGGCCCTTTCTGTCAGCAAGGGCAGCTGCAAGTGGCTCTTGACTCAGCAGCAACAGCCAATCGGCCTGGCATTTATTTATTAATTACCATGCTCATAGTTTGCCCTTCATCTGAAAATCTCATGGCAAAAACACATAGAATTAAAACCAAAGTCGTCATCCCCTGAATATAATTGTCAATAACCTTAGATATAATAGAATTAAAACCAAACAGCAATATTCAATTGCATGCATGGAAAGCATCTGAAGCAAGAAAACTCCAAAAATGCATTTAATGGCCTCAGACAATCAGCATCAATTTACAAGGTTCTTATTTGAGGAAAGTAGCAACTGACTTCACTCTCTTTGAGTGCTTACCTTATAAAGTGTGTTCCGGATAATTTCAATATTCATTTCATCAAGGTCCTGCTCAGATATGCAGTCTTGGAAAAAGGCAGCTGTAAGGAAGGGAGAAGGGTGAGCCCAGCTGAAGGGCCAGGGAAGGAGAGCCACCTCCCACCCAGGCTCCCTGGCCAGCAGAGTTTCAAGTTCTGTGTGGTCAAGGCAAATCAGGAGGAGATCCTCCTCCTCTTCCACTGGCCCTCAAAGGTAAGGAGTCAGTGATTTTCACATTGAGCTTTCAAGTCAGTCAGTCAAAGAGCCCAGAAGGATTGCCGGCAGTTACCAAACTGTAGGCAATGGCTCATATTGTGTGTTAAAACACCACTACAGGAACCCTTCATGTCAAGAACCCCCAATAATTTTGGGTCTCCCTTTAAATACATTCCCCTGCGGAAGAGCAAAGCCCCTGAAACTGCAAACTCTTCCTCACCTAGGGGTGTGTCGACCAAAATGGCGTTGTACAGTTCGGCAGGGGTTTGGGCAATGTTCACCGCCTCCATCTGCTCAAAACTCCCCAGGGGGTGGCATTTGGGCACAAGCTCAGCAATGGAGCGTTGATGCAGTGTCCCAGTGATCAGGAGGATTACGTTGTCAATCATGTAGCTGTACCTGAAAGGAAGTAAAAAAGACAACTGCTATGACCAGCCAAGTGGGGAATATGAACTCTTTGCCTTCACTGAAGTAGACTTCACTGAGGCTTCATGGCTAGAGGTGGGGTGGGGGGCAAAACGGCAGACTGAAGACACGGGTATTGCAAAAGGGGGCTGCCTGCACCTGTTTAATTCCTTTTCATCTGCAAATTCAAGAGCAGTTTACAAGCGATTTCACATACACTATTGGTCCAATAATGAAATCAGGTATTGCAAATCCTATTATCAGAGTTGGAAAGGAACCTCAGAGGCCACCTACTTCATCAGAACCCTTCACTGGTGGCCATCCAGGCTCTGCCAAAATGCCTCTAAGGAAACAGAGCCCGTGCCCTTCTGTCCCAGGCAGCCTCTCCCCCCCCCCCGCCAAAACAGCTGTTTAGCCAAAAATCTCTTTCATGCCACTGTTCCGTTTGGCCCCAGCTGCTGCAGCAACAGACGTCAAACCTACTCTATCATCTATATGGCATCTCTCTAAAATATTTGAAGGTGGCTGTTGTGCCACATCTTCTCTGGACTAAACATACACGAATCTGCCAGCCTTTCCTCCTCATAGGACTTCCTCTCCATCTTTGTCACCCTTCACGAGTTTGTTGCTCTCCTTCTAAAAAGGCAGCACCCAAGAGGGAAAGTGGTCCAGGTTGGGGGGGGGTGTCTGGCTGAAGGAGAATGGAGGAGAGTGGTTCTAGGACTCCTAGGCTATATATATATAATGATTTTCAGTTTTATACATTTCAATAATTTTACAGTCATTTTAACATTTCAAAACTTGACTCCCTTCCCCCACTTTCTGTGGTTCCTTAAATTTATTTTTAATATTTTTAATATTTTATGCATATCCAAATTATCTTAATTTGTTCATTTATTCATCTACTTAAATATATACAGTGGTACCTCTAGTTACGAACTTAATTTGTTCTGGAGGTCCGTTCTTAACCTAAAACTGTTCTTAACTAGAGGCGTGCTTTCACTAACGGGGCCTCTTGCTGCTGCTGCGCTACCAGCACACAATTTCTGTTCTCATCCTGGGGCAAAGTTCTCAGCTTGAGGTAACTCTTCAAGGTTAGCGGAGTTTATAACCTGAAGCCTTTGTAACCTGAGGCATTTGTAACTCAAGGTACCACTGTACCTTGTAAAACTGCAGGTTATTACAATAATCCTGCCGATGTTTTTATCTGTTTACAGGTTTTTTTGTAGTAAAAAAAACTTTCTTCCTGCTGTGTTGCTCTGCCAGCTCATGCTTGGTTTGTGGTGTACTAAAACCCCGAGATCCTTCTGACAAATGCAAATCAGACAAAGAGGCCGCAATTCATTAGGACACAAGCCTGAAGCTCTTCAAGTAGATTTAAGTGGTCCTCGGGTCTGGCACTAATAAAGCTCAGCGAGGCCTGCCTACAGCACACAGAGCAGAACACGCCCAAACAGGAACATCAAAGTGTTTCTCAAAGCAGGGCCACTGCAGCACATAGTCCATCACCTTACAAATGCCTCCAGCACAAACGGAGCAGGCCTGCTGCTGAACGATGGAGTCAGCTGACCAAAGCAGAACGATCAAAGGCAGCAAGGAAATCAAACTGAGGCAGCTGCTCCTTCGCCTTGGATCACTGAGAACAAGGGATGATAAGAGGGAAGCTGGGAAATCGTCCCAGCCCACAAGTCAAAACACCCTGGCCAGATTCAGGAAGTGGTTTCCATCCTGCAGGTACACTTAATTCCTTCTCCTTCCTTGCAACATGCCTCAAACAACCCTTTCAGCAAAACTGCCAGGAGCTTGGGAGTGCTGGGAGGTGGCCAGCAGCCAGTTTGCACTGAGGAGAAGAACCAATAGTTGCAGGGAGGTGTTCCCTTTTGCATAGTGTTGTGCAACATGGCCAGCTGCCCAGGTGGCAGGAGCCAGCAGTGCTTCCACTGGTAAGATAGAGCATGGCAAGGCTCAGCCACAGCCAACACAGAAAGCCCCATAGAGAGGCTCTGACTAGCTTTGCACCATGAGCAAAACATGGAGCAGCTTGCAGGTTACTCTTGGATTGCCAACCCAGCCGAAGGACGTGCATCTTTCCCCACAAGATATGGTGTGTTTGCCACCAACATGGACAACTTTAAAATTGGGTGAGCCTCATCCTCTGTGAATGGTTACCAGCCAAGGTGGCTGTGCTCTATTGCAAGGCGAGAAAGTGTTGCTGATGTGCTCACATCCTACTTGCAGGCTTTCCCTTGGGACTTCTGCCTGGCCACTGTGAGAGCAGGAGGCTGAACTAGATAGCCACCCTTTGGCCTGATCCAGCTTCAGCGCTCTTGTTCATAGATATGGTCCTTCCCTATGCAAAATGAATTCCTTGCATGGAAATTCAGTAAAATGAACCCCCCTTGCAAGCTGAAGTGGTGCAGTCCAAACGCAGTCCCTGATCCCCTATTTAAGAGAGACGGAGGAGCAGAAGGGCAGAATCTTCCCTCCATCTATTAGGCTCCATGAGAATCTTTTCCCCTTGCTTTTTATTTCTAAGCAGTGAAGTCCTCATGGTTGGAAATGTCTGCTGCAGCAAAGAGGGGCAGGCAGAGCACCATGTGCCCAAAAGGGGTGCTGCTGCTACAATGCTGTAAAAAGCCTCCACTCCTATACCTAGTGCTGCTGCCTGCAGAAAACTGCCCTGCCACTGCCAAAGGGGAGGAGGAGGTGGCAGTATCCCACAGCAGCCTTTGTTGCAGGCACAGAGATGCCACACCGCTGGCTTAGATGTCACCTGGTACAGCGGTGCAGGAGATGCTCTGCTGCTCAATGCTGTAAACTTGGACCATTTTATAGGGTGTGTTGACTTTTTCAACTTTCAAATTCTAAAAGTGAGTGGTGCTAAAAAGTTGTAACATGACTTGGGAGTTCAAAATATATTTTGGCTAAATTAATATAATTTAGTTTTGTTTGGGAAGCAGAATGTGTATACAATTGCACAGAAATCATCAAAAAATGATTGCCAAGTACTTGCAGTTATATTACATATTAATGTTATCATTAATATTTGTTATTATTTAGCATTACCTAAAGGTAAAATTAAAATACTTTGGTTTTCCAAAAGCAGTTAATGTGCTTCTTCATCAAAAGTAGACTTACCAGGCTAAATGTTGTCCAATCAGAAAAATACCAGATTGGAATTCCTCAAGCTGCAAAGCGTGTTTTTCACTGAAGAAATTTGAAGAAATTAAGTTTGACCGCCTGAAATGACATGCCCTGCTGGGCCAAAGAGCCCCACCCAGAGGACAGACCAAGGTCTTTGGCAGAGGCACACAGGCCTCTCTCTAGTCAAGATCAACAGAGACGGGGGGGGGGGACTACTTCAGCATGGGAGGCTTGCATGTTCTCCATCTCCTCAGGAAGCCATAAAAAAACTTTTATCTGAGTGACATTTGTTTTACTAGGTCTTTCAAGGCAAGGCCACCATAAAAAAGGATTCCAAACAAGGCACCATCTCCTAGGAGCAAGCTCTTATAATCCCCGCTGGTAATTAAAAAACTGGATGGATCAAGACTGCACCAGAAGCACTCAAGAGTCAGCGCACTCAGCCAAATCCTGCAGCGGAAGCCAACAAGCAGACCGTGTTCTGAAGCCAGAGTGCACAATCACTCACACCAAGAGGCCCAGGAAAGGATCTCGCTTCTTTGCCACGCCCAAGGCAGGAGCGAGAGCATCAGGACCAGACTTCTAGACAGAACAGGCAATGTTTCCAAGCTTCTGCAGAGATGAGCTCCAGTTTTCTTCAGAGATGCTGAGACCAGGCTCAGGTTTTAGTATTTTTTTGGTCTAGCCTTAAGAGCAGACACTGGATCTTCTCACATTTCCAGCCTTGAACTATCCACCTGTAAAACTTTTTTAAGCAGTGGCTCCCAAATGTTTCCCCACCATGAACCACTTGAAAATTGCTGTGGGTCTTGGCAAACTATGCAATGATTCTTCTGCCTGCCTGGTTTTTAATTGTATTTTTATTGCTTCTTATGTTGTACTTTGCTGTATTCTACTTTTAAATTCCACAAACCTCCACCGGCAAGTGAACCTCACTGGTAGGCCACAGACCACAGTTAGCAAATAGCTCAGAACAAGAATTTCCCAAAATCAAGATCCAAGGAGGAGCAGAAGAAAGGCAAGTTCCCTCAAATTCTCTATCCCTTTCCCCGCCTAAGTTGTATACTTCACCCAGCCATCTTCTTCTTTCTCTCTGCCTACCCTGAAGAGCCTTTGGCCAATTCAGCAAGCTCTTTCTGGGCATTTGCCTAGGCAGACTGGACTCCTTAGAAAACAAAGCCACCAGAGCCACTTGCCAGCTGGCTCTTTTGATCCTGCTACATGTGGCTCTTGGTGTGCTTCAACACCCTTTTCAATATTTCAGCAGCTAAGCTGCCTCCGCAAAGCCACCTAGGTGATGAAAGAGCTTCTTTCTCCTCCATCTATGGAGGATGCACTATAGGCCCCTTTCCCTCCCTCCACAGGCATCTGTCATTGGTCAAAACATCTCTTTTGGATCATGGCTCATTAAGAAACCCAACAAGGTGTGAGATATTAATCACATATGCTAACCAGGCTTACAGAACAGCAAGTAGAAAGCAATGATCCAGTCAGTCCCTGAGAGGGAAAACCAGCTGTGAAAGACCCTCTTCCACCTTGAAGTAGCTTCCCTACTTTAATGTGGAAACCAAAATCTAAAGTGAAGCTAAAGGGTTGCTCCATTATTATTATTATTATTATTATTATTATATTATTATTATTATTATTATTATTATTATTATTATTATTATTATTATTATTATTAACCTGACCTTCACCATGAAGTCCGGGGGCAGTTACAACAATACAAAAATATGGTATTAAAATCAGTTAAAATAATTCACTATCAGAATAATATGGTGGATGCTAAGAAACAGGTCAGGTGTCAAAGGCTAGGATAAGGAGGTGTTTCTTCAGCATATGAGGAAAGGTAAGCAATGAAGGTACCACACACCGGGGGGGGGGGGATTCCACAGCTTAAGGACTGAAACAGAGAAGGTCCCCATTGAGGTCACCACTCCTTGAACTTCCAAGGGCACCAGAACTATCAGGAGAACTATCAGAAGGCATCATCTGCCAATCATAGCAACCAAGAGTTTCAATTAGCCATAACTGCACCTCGGATTAACTTCATTGGCTATGAGGGGAAAAGACAGCCCTTCAGGTATTAGGGGCCTTAGTTGCTTAGGGCTTTAAATACTCTCATGGGCACTCTGAATTGGACCAGGAATAAACTAGCAACCAATGCAGCTGTTTTAAATGTGGGGTGATGTGAATTGCAAATAGAACTCCAATCATTAATCTGGTTGCTGTGTTCTGGACCTGTTGAGCCATCTTCAAAGGCAGCCCCAGTTAGAGTACACAGCATTAATCTAGCCTCAGTTCCCAGAGCATGGACTACACTGTCCAGGATCACTGCTCATAAAACATTTTTTAAGCCAAGCTGATCGGGTCAGATTGCTTGGCAGGAGAGACCACAGAAGTCACACAGAAGTAGGGACAGACACTACAGCTTCTCAAGGGAACCAACACTTTGCCCCATTGCACGTGCCCGCTGCTGGCTCTTACGTGATGAAGTCCAGGAAGCTGGCCAAAGGTTCATAGGCGTGATTTCTCATGTGGCGGAACTCCACCACCATCTTCTCCTTCAGCTTGTCATCAATGACAGACACAGTGAGGGGAGAGGCTTCGTTTGCAAGGAAATTCCCATAGTCTGTGCTCTGGAGATGAAGCTTCAAATCTGGGGGGAGAAATGAAGGCAAGTGTCATGACTGACTGAAGCACTACAGAGAACAGACCAAGCAAGGCCAATGGTGATGGAAGAGGTTTTTCTAGAAAGGTGCCGCAGCAACACCTGCTGGGTAGAATGAGGTGGTTCTACTTGTCTAATCTGCTGAGCCTGCCAAGCACAGACCCAAGAACGTGAAAAGGCACAAGGCCATATTTTGCCCTAGAAATAAAACGAAGGACACCACATGCCCCATTGTTACCATATAGCAAGCCTTGTATTTTATGCCGTGGCCAGTGCTGTGGCTTTGCCAAAGACATGTGATAACAGCAACAAGCTTGGAAGTCTCTGTAAGGAACAGCGGGCTGGGGCTGGGAGTGGCAGTTGAGGCTGTAAACTTGCCAAGCAGCATTTTGGGCCTAGGAGAGGCAATAGAGAAGAAACAGGCTTCTCTGATCCCTTCTTCACTGGGCCAGCTGACCCATTCATTCCATTCTGCCACCAGGAAGCCTGACTGGCCTCCCAGTGCTATTCCACCGCACCCAACTGCCTGGGAAAGAACTGTGCAAATACTCAAGCACCCTGATGCAAGGCTTTCAAAGAAGCCAGTCAAAGTAACCAGCGCATTCAACTTCAGCTAGTTAGTACATCGTAAAAGAAATTATTTTAAGTACCTGAGGAGGCAGAAAGTAATCAATTTGTCCATTTCCCAGGAGACACTGACTATTTACCAGCCGGTGGTTATGAGACCATAAGTGGACCAGATGAGAGATGACCTGCTCATATGGCGAGTCATCAGTACAAAACACCAGAAATACCTTTGCCAAACAACTTTTCAAATAGAGGTCAACCAAGCAGTCATTTTAAGGTATATGGATCAGTTTTATTATGGATTTTTATTGTTTCATTCTTTTACTCCACTGCTTAGAAACGCTAGTGATTAAGTGATATTTAAATTCTAGTGTCAGCGAGAGGGAGAAAAACCTTTTTCTATCCACTTTCTCCATGCCATGCATCATTTTATAAACTTCAAGCATGTCACTTTTTACTTGCATTTTCTCTAAACTAAAAAGTCCTAACGGCTGTGACCTTGCCTCATATGAAAGTTGCTCCACCCCCATGATCATTCTGGTTGCCCTTTTCTGAATCTTTTCCAATTCCACAACTTGAGGTGAAGTGACCAGAACAGTGCACAGTATTCAAAGTGCAGCCACACTATAAATTTGTATAATGGTGATATAAAAGCAGTTTTAATTTTTATTCCTTTCCTAATGATCCTTGGCATGGAATTTGCCATTTTCACAGCTGCCTCACACTTGGCTATCCACTATGATCCCAAGCTCTTGTTCCTGGTCAGTCACAATCAGTTCATTCCTCCACTGGAAGAACTGTTCATTTATTCCTGCTCTCTGCTTCCTGCTTCTTAGCTGGTTTCTGATTCGCAAAAGAACCTCACTTCTCACTTCTCACTTCGTGACCGCTAAGCTTTCTCATGAGACTTGATTCATGAGACTTTGAAAGTCTATGCATACTATTTTGACTGGGTCATCTTAATCTATATGCTTATTGGCACTCTCAAAATAATTCAAATGTGTTAATGAGGCAGGGCTCACCCTTGCAGAAGCCATGCTGGTTCTGCTTCAGCAAAGGCTTATTCTTCTATATGCTTGCTTATTGTATATTTACTAACACTTTCCACCAGTTTTCTGGAAGAAACATTAAGCTAACTGGCCTAGTAATTTCCAGAATGCCACGTGGATCTCTCCAAAAATTGTTGTCATATTAGCCATTTTCCAGTCTTCAGATATGGAGTCTGATCTTAGCGACAAGTTACATGTTTTTGTTGGAAGATCAGCAATTTCAGTAAAGGTACAGAGGGACTTAGTGGACCAGTCAGGAATGGAGTGACATGAGGCCCAGGTTGACATGCTGCTGTAGCGGGAAGAGGAAGGTGGCAAGAAATAGTTCAACCCTGTGTCAAATCCACATGCACAGACATATTTTCTCTTTCACTCAAGACAAGTTTTGAGGAAAACAGGTGAAGCTTTCCCCCACCAGGGCATAGGCAAAGAGCAGGACCACTACCAGTCACAGATGTGGCCCACTGGCATACAACTACCTGCCCTGGAAAGGCACCTCTTATCTGCCAAGGAAAGGCTTCATGGTTCAGGCTCTGATAATCAGGCTTCTTTAGGTAAGGGCTCTAGCTCCATGGTCCCCAAAGGTCTCAGGTTCAATCCCTGGCAGCATCTCCAGAATGGGCTAGGTAAGGCTTCCATCTGAAACCGTGGAAAGCCTTTGCCGCCAGTCAGTGTACACAACAATAAAGCGAGATGGACCAGTGTTCTAACCTGGCATGAGACAGCACTCAGTGCAGGCTAAATACATCCAGTTATTTCAGCCTTGCTTCCCAAGACCGCCCTTCCAGCTTCACGCTATGCTTGCAGCTCTCTTACACTGACTAGCCCCCATCCCAGCTGTTCTGACAAAGACTCCAGCATGCAGGATGATCTGGTCATGCTCTACCCAAGTCTGTACCTTTTGGGCTCCACATAATTCCTTTATGCATCCCTACAGGCTGCCAGCCTCACCAGCCATGAAAGGCACAAGTTTAAACATGCTCTTTAAAGAGCCACTTGTGGCCCCAGCACAAAGGATTCTCCTTCCTTTCCTTTTCTGAGAGTTCACTTAACAGACCTTCCCTCGGGCAGTAAAGGGGCACAGAAGGGGTGGGGGGTGGGGAGAAGAAGAGACTGAATGGAACCAGATGGAAAACACCCGCCCAAATTGCTCCGAGTTTCTTGGAATCTAAAGAACTTCAAGGCTCTCGATGCCTCCAGGGAAACAGCAAGTTGCATAATCACAGCTCAACTTTATAGCAAGAACCAAGTAAAGGGGGAAGGAGAGAAATTGCATCCAAGGTCAAAAGGAGCAGTGCCTCTCTCTGAGTGAGGCGCAAAATGGGGGCCAGTCACATGCAAGACCAACCAAATCAAAGGCTGGTTTGGAGCGACTACTGCCTCTCATAGCAGCAGCTGGACAGCAGCCTCCATCTTATACCTGTGATAAGTTACTTAAATACAAAAGGTCAGAGCACCCAAGGCACGGGTCAAGGCACCCTCTTTTGCCAGGTCTGATCTAGCAATACAGACAACACAGCAATACAGTGAGACGCCAAAGGGTTATTCCACTCCACCCAAGTTATTTCAAAGCTCACTTGCAAGGCTGCAGGATGGCAGAAAAATCTCACTGATGCAGCAGCATCTTTTCAGGCAATAAAGTTGCAGGCTTGGAAACCACCCTTTCTGTGGTAAAATCTCAAGGTTCCTCAAGTTCCTGTTTTTCATTAAAAAAAAAAAGCCAAAGTAGCGTATTTGATCTTTGAGAAAAGGGGCCTAGAAACCGAGGCTAGTACACCCTCCCTACCTGCAGCAGATAACAGAGTGGCCACCCAGCCTCTCTGTCTGAAGACCTCTAAGCAAAGGAGAGCCCAGAATCTCTATAGGTTCCATGGTTGGACAGCTCCTACTGCCAATCCATTTCTCCTAATGTTCACCTGAAATGGACTCTTTTGCTTGTGCTCTCAGCACACTCAATCAAATCCTGCTCCTTTGGGCAGCAAAGGAAACTCCTTTACCCTCCTCTGCCTGGAAGCCCTTCAGGTATTTGAAGATGGTTATATCACGCTCCCCTCTAAGCTCCAGGCTAAATATGCCACATTCTTCCAACCTTTCCTCATCTCCAGATCAGCATCCAGCATCCTGCCCAGTGACCAATCTAGTGGCTCGGGCCTTGAGGGTTCTCACTCTATTTTGAGCACAAGCCTCTCTCTCTGCAGCTGTTAAGGAAGACCCAAACACAACACAGCTTCCTCAAAGGCACAAATCCCCCAAGCACTTTGCTTTGGCTACTGAGAGCTTGGGCAGATGGGGAGACAACCTCAGTGCCCGCAGTGGCACCAATTCTCAACAGGGCACATCAGGGACTTGATGCAGCTGAAGGACAGGCCCCCTTTCAGGCCACAGCCAGTCCAGCAGGTCCTCCTGCAGGACACTACTGGGGGGGGGGCAGGGAGAGAGAGCACCCAGGCCAGATCCAGCCCAAAAGCAATTTTTATCTGGCTTCCAATGGTCTACCAAATTTTACAAAGATGTGGTGAAAAGTTTGCCCACATTTCTACTTATAAAGAAGTTAAATTGCTTTATAGTTGCATGAGATGGTAGTCATGTGCAAAGGTGACATCTGCATGCCAAATGCCCTGGGAATTCCACGTTCCGTAATGACAAAGCCCACATCACTATACCTCACTGGTTTTATTACAGAATCAGACTGTCAGCAAGCATGACAACCCTTCCCCCAAGGAGCACAGAGTGGCTGGCCATCCCTCTTTAAGAAGATCCTCCCCCTTTGGCTGCCTGTCTTCATGGCTTCTATTCATCTGCAATGCTAATCTGACTTTTTTCAAAGGTTAATGGATTTCGGGCTGTTCCAAGGACAGAAAGGCCCAGCAATGATGGGCCAAGCCTGAGGGCAGACAAGGATGCAAACTTCAAGCTTGCTCTCTAGAAGAGGCGCCTTTAAGGGAGACAGCAAAGTCTCCAAATATGGGCAGCAGCTGCAGTTTGACCAAACAAATGAGAAACATGGGGACAAATGAGAAACCAACATGGGGTTGTTGGTTAGACCTGATTTGTTGGTGTGCACAACTGACAGCTGATCATCTACATACTCTGCTTCTAGTCTTATGCTTTTCATAGGAATAGCTCAGTTTTCCCATCCATTTCAGTGGTCAAAGTATGACTAAATTATTTTATGTTGTGTTTTCTGGCCCCTCCCTTCAATCATTCCTCAATCTCCTTCTGGGCCATGGAGGCTGGTATTTCTGTACCTGTCTGCATGCACTTTTTAACAAGAAATCACTGGAAGTGCACAAGAGCTGGGCAGTTGAGCATCCATTTCTATCTGACTGTGAAATAAGAAAACTGAGGTTCCATAAAATAAATGCATGTATGTAAGTGCATTAGACACATTCCCAAACACAGAAAACATAAACCAAACACTAATGTTCGAAAAGCCACACCGTCGCTTTCGGAAGTGGCCCTTTAAATGTGTCCTGCCCTATACCTAGCTGTCAAACATGCCAGCCACTAAGGGTGCTACAGCTGATACCTTGAAGTGACAGTATCTGCTTTTTTGGTTCACATGCTGTTTTGAGCCTTGAAAAGCACTTAGAGCTGAAGGAGGAAGTTGGAAGACTCATTCTCCTTCCCACTTCCTCCTTCAGCTCTATGTGCTTTTCAAGGCTCAGAACAGCACAGCACGTGAACAAAAAGCAGAAGGAACAGGATGGTAAGAGCAAAAGGGAAAGGGAGATTCATGGCAGGAAAACAGAGGGTCTGTGGGGGGGGGGGGAGAAA
Organism: Podarcis bocagei; assembly: GCF_964188305.1. Taxonomy (NCBI): domain Eukaryota; kingdom Metazoa; phylum Chordata; class Lepidosauria; order Squamata; family Lacertidae; genus Podarcis; species Podarcis bocagei. The sequence continues at coordinate 40,653,140 of NC_138132.1, forward strand.
GTGAGATGCCACAGAAATCAAGGGAGATAATGGAGGAAGAGTTGTGTGGTGCATGAGTGAGTGAGGAGAGAGAATTGAGGGGAGTGTTAGAGGGCAGACAGAAGGTGCCTGCACACAGGCATGTACACACTTTTGAAAAGATGATCTTTTGAAACTGCATAATTTTTCCACAGGTTTCCACTATCAAATCACAAACATTTCTCTCCATTGACTGAATGAATCTGGTGCTTTCTATTACTGCTGTGGCGCAAAACCATGACTGATGTACAGATCCTGATAGATCCTCAATGTTTACAAGGTATCCACTCAAAATCTTAATCAAATCATAGGTCACCCTCTGCATCCAGATGTATTCTGCAATCTCAAGGGTATTGTTGTCATTCTCTTTAAAAATCATGAGGATCCACAAGGATTCAGGCACTGAAAAACTGAACACTTTTTCCTGTTTAAGCACAAAGAAACAGCAAATAAGCACACTGAGTTAAGAGAGGAAACTGTTAGTAACAAAACCAAGTGACTGGTGTTTTAACTGAAACTCCAAGCAGACCAGGAGCAGTAAGGATAATTACGAAGCAGGAGAGGGCAAATTAAGTGGAACCAGGGGAAACCTTATGGTGAACATGAAGCACAGAGCAAAGATCAAATCTACCACACACACACACACACACACACACACAAAGAGCATAGCACAATCCTGAGGAATCCATAGACTTACTGGGGAGTGCTCTGGGTCAAGCAAATGAGCAAAGGCATGCATTTCCTTTTGGGGGACACAAGAGGGCAGCATAATCCACTGTCCACCTCTGGAGAAACTTTAATTTGATGGGGGTGGGTCAAGGGGAAAAAGCTACAAATTCAAGAGGATCCATTTTAATTCTACTGGATCTGACTTTTACCCAGATTACATGGAAAAGCAGAGTTGTGCGTTCTTTGCCGGTAGAGGTGGGAGGGGGAAGGGAGAGAGCCAACCAGATGTGGCTGTTAGTGCTTATGGCATACTCTCAGCATTCAAAATGGACCCCCCAAAGATTGACGACTCCTTCACTTCTGCCTTGGCTCAGCCCCAGAACCACTGTTCAGTGTTGGTGTGGTGCAGAGGCTAGTGCTGGATTACATCTAGGAGATCCAGGTTCCAATCAATCATGAGGCTCACTGGGTGGCCTTCGGCTAGTTCATGTCTTGCAGCTTAATCTAATTCACAGGGGAGGAGGCTAGGCAGTTTGCAGGGGCTTTTTGTCCTTTGGAGGAATAACAGCTCAGAAATGTAGTAAACAGCAGCTGTGGACCATACAGTCCTTCAGACTGATCCCACAGTCCATCTCGATCCCACTGAATAACTACAGAGCCCCCACATATTAGGGGTCAAATGTTTTCCAGGCAGACCTGAGCCCACGACCCTACGGTAAATAAACAGCATGGAACCACCATGTTCAAAGGCATTATAGCCCCCAAAGGTCAGGTGCTGGGGCCAAACAGGAGGGGAGAGTTGCTGCTTACAAGCTTCTAGGAGTCATGCAGCAAGTGGGAACATGATGCTGCACTAGATAGAAGAAGGCGCATGGCTGTCCCAACAAATGCCAAGGAACATCCAGGTCAAAACAGCATAGCAGGCCATGGGAAAGGGCAAGAGCATACAATAAGCAAATTCTCAAACACTCTCATACAGCTTCCTGGAAAACAATGAAGATTCTGCAAACCAGCAGACATGCTTAACAGCACACAAGTTTTCATATATTTGGTTCTGGCAAACTGGAACCATATACTCAAAGGCAGGCAGATTCAAATGGAAAGTTTCTGACAAAGAAATGGCTCTTATGACGACCAACAGGGCCATAAATGCAGGGAACTCCCCCCTCCCCAATAACATAGGCATGGCCCTCCAGCTGTTTTGGGACTACAACTCCCATCATCCCTAGCTAACAGGACCAGTGGTCAGAGATGATGGGAACTGTAGTCCCAAAACAGCTGGAGGGCCAAGTTTGGCCATGCCTGCTATAACACATTGCAAAGTCAGACAGGAAAGAAAAGCCAGGCAGAGGCCTGGGGCACCACCTCATGGTGGTAGTGAGGAATTACAAGAGGCTGATCCCAGCAAGCAGGGAAATTAGAACACAAGCAAAGATGTGCAGAACTACTGGAAGAGAAGAAACCTCTAGAATGGTTTTAAACCTCTAGTCACAATCTACCCTTCCCCTGACTGCCAGAACAGTCATTCAATGTCATGTATTTATTACATTTCTAGACTGCCCTTCAAGCAAGGCATTGCAAAACAAAACAAAGAATCAACATAAGAATAATTAAAATGGCTAAAACAAATACATAAACATCTCCTCAAATGCTTGTGTGAAGAGATGTGTCTTCAGTAAACACCAAAGGAAACACCCCCTAACTTACAAAGGGTGGAAGTTCCGTAGCTGGGTGGGCCATGAAAGAGGAAGCCCTGTCATTGTGCAACAAGCCATGCCAATGGGCTAAACAGGGCTCCTTCCCCTGCCAATTACAGTCATACCTCAGGCTGAAGTATTTTCGGGTTGCACGCTTACTTCCAGGTTTCGTTGTTCGTGCATGTGCAGACGGTCAAAATGACGTCACACGCATGCGCAGAAGCAGCAAATTGGAACCCGTGCACCGCAGACGCAGGTTGCATTCACTTCTGGATGCGTGCAAGGCTCCAGAATGGATCCCGTTCACATCCAGAGGTACCACTGTATAAAGACATGGCTAGAAAAAAAGACAGGAAATTGGAGCTTCCTCCTTCAAGCAACCCCTTTTAGGGATTTGTAGGATCATTCCATTCAAGCATCTTGAATTGGCCTGGTAGCAAATAGGCAGGATTGCTATTAGAAGAGCCGTGCTTAACATTTTGAACTGAAGCTTTGAGACACATCATCTAGACAAGCAGCTCCCTGATCCCCTGACTTGAATCTCCCAACTTTTTGTTCTGTTTCCATGGATGTTTATACAGTGGTACCTCTGGTTACATACTTAATTCATTCCGGAAGTCCGTTCTTAACCTGAAGCACCACTTTAGCTAATGGGGCCTCCCGCTGCCGCCGCACGATTTCTGTTCTCATCCTGAAGCAAAGTTCTTAACCTGAGGTACTATTTCTGGGTTAGCGGAGTCTGTAACCTGAAGCGTATGTAACCTGAAGCATATGTAACCTGAGGTACCACTGTATATGTGTATGTTTATATATACAGGGAACTGTATTTTATAACTGGTTTTATAAATTGGTTTTATAACTGGTTTTGTCATTGGCTTTTATCAGTTTGTAAACCGCCTCAGTATTTCTTCTGGAAAGGAAAGGAGATATATAAATTATTTTAATTACTTAGTAATACCTAGACTAATGAGTAAAAACATATGTAATCACTAGCATTGTCAGTTCATCCTGTAAAGCCAAGGAGACGTCAATACCATCGCCCAAATGAGATGAAACTCATCCTCCTTTGGACACTAACAGATTGTGTCACCTGGGGCCCAATACTTAATGACCCACTTCCAGGGCAGGGGGACTTATCCAGAGGAGTGGCAAGAGGACTTTTTACACACACACACACACACACACACACACACACACACACAAGCACCTTGAACAGCCTCTTCCACTGAGAGCTCAAAGAGCCAGGAGAGACAGGCACTACCAAGCTATGAAGGACTCAAGGAAGAGCACAGGGGATGCTGCAGCTGCCCAATTTTACTACTCAAACTGCTTAGAGAATTTTTGCTGGAAAAGCAGCAAGTAAGTATTATTAATAAATGAGGTGGTTTTTTAAAAATCAACTGGTGTGAATTGAGTCTATTCAAAGTATGACAATTACTAGGTGTCATTTGCAGGACTGATTCCTTCCTTCCTCTTAAAAAGCATTCATTTTTTAATTAAAAAAAAAAAACGAGTAACAGAAGTAGCTTGTTCATTCAGCAGCCCAGGGCTCTTTTACATCTCCACCTCTTGCAATCCTCCACAGTGTGTCAGCCGATTACCCTCGAAAAAGAGAAAATGAAGGAACTCCTGTCAATATTATTCTCCATGTGCCAGGCGTGTGACCATATGGATGTTTACTCAGAAATAAGCCCTCCCAAGTTCAATGAGACTTACTCTCAGGTAAGTGTGTCTAGTCCTGCAGTCTACATTTGTTGAGTCCTTTATGTGTGGGATGAGCTTAGAGATCTACACTGGTTACCAATTTGCTACTGAGCCAAGTTCAAGGGGTTACTCTTAGTATACCAGCAGCAACCATTTTAGGAATGTTTGATAGGTATGCAACTGCGCTGAAGCCAGAAACGATACCAAAACAGGTAGAAACAGAACAGGGGCAGGATGGGTGTTTGCAGGCTTTTTCAATGCTGTTGGAAATATACATGATTTCACTTAAACGTATGGTGCCTTGGAACGTAATCCCCACATAAATTGGGAGCTGCCTTAGCACCTTGTAACTAGTTTACCTACCAGATCTCCTTACTCATATATGCCCAGTTGACAATATGTCAATTGTGGAATTGACACTATTACAGGTGCCACATAATATCCATTCCACATTTGTAAAAAATCTTTTTTTTTTAGTGTGGCAGCACCTAAAATTTGGAGCTTGCTGCCTACTGATATCAAGGAGTATTTGCTGTACTCTTTTCTGTACTTGCTAAAAACATTTTTCTTTAGACCAGCTTATCCAGACATAGATGCTGATGTGTTTTAACCTCTTCTATTGTTAATTTTGATTTTGCAAATTGTTTTTATTGATAATTTTAGTATTTCTGGCAAATCACTTTGAATTTTAGCCACAATTGAGCAGTAAATAAAATCTGGTAAAATAAAAGAATATTAATGAAGAAAACAGTTTCATCCTGCAAAACATTCTCTGAACTCAACTGAAAAAGCTGCCAAGACAATCTGGAAAACGCAGCACGAAATTTAACATATGATAAAAGGATGTTCAACTCAGGTGAAGAAATGTTGAATTTTGCTACTTATTTCCCCAGCTTACATTACCACTACTTCAAAAACTTCAGTCCTAAAGCAGACTTACTTGGAAAGAAATTGGGTTCATAATTCATTAGGAATTATGAACCCAATGGAGCTAACATTTAAGTGAATGAGCCAAAGCCTTTGGCCTTAGAAATGTGACAAGGCTTCCTATGACTCCCTTTCCATAAAGGAATTTGGGATTTTGCTCAGAGCCCCAAGAAGACTTGCTCCAGCCCTTATAGTCTGAAACACACTTTGGTGTCAGTTCCCACTTGCAGGGCTCTTGACAGCTGCCCTGCAATCTGGGAATTCCCTTCATTTAAAAATTTGACAAAGCTTGTTCTAGATTATCTTGCAAAAACACTCACTGATGACAAATTCCAGAGAGACAGACATGTTACATTACAAACACAAGAGTGCGTGCTGATATCATAAAGACCCCCCCAAAGTATTTCTATAGTGTGCTATCCAAAGATGTGCGGCCCAAAAATCTTTAAGTGGGGGAAAAGGAGGGGGGATGCAGAATCTTAATGCAAGTGCAGTTACTATTCACAAGGGCAGAAGCTGGTGACTGTGCTTGATGCTACCTTTGAACTTATGAGGCTCTAATTCTACAGAAACTTTCTGCTGCAATAAACATGTCAGCCTTTAAAGCATCACAAGTTGTGTGTGTTTTCAGGGGAAGCATGACTCTGTTTGTTCCGGCAGTTTTCTGTGGCTTTTGAAAGCAATGACCATGTGAACATATATAAGTTTGGAGTTGGCAGCACTGTTTTCCTGTCTTTCCGCTTGGACCTAGGCAGTCATTTCATAGCATCTATGCTTTGGGGTCCAGGAGGGTTCTCTCTCCTTACCCCACATTGCTTAATTAGGTGACATGACTGAATGAAGTCACCTGGGGACTTGGACTGCCGCATCATCAGTATTAATCACCAATACCCCAGCACCTTCACCTGCTCCAGGTTCCACTCAAAGTGTGTGCGTTTATTTTATTTTTTTAAAAAAAAATAAACGCAGGTGAAGGTGCTGGGGTATTGGTGATTAATACTGATGATGCGGCAGTCCAAGTCCCCAGGTGACTTCATTCAGTCATGTCACCTAATTAAGCAATGTGGGGTAAGGAGAGAGAACCCTCCTGGACCCCAAAGCATAGATGCTATGAAATGACTGCCTAGGTCCAAGCGGAAAGACAGGAAAACAGTGCTGCCAACTCCAAACTTATATATGTTCACATGGTCATTGCTTTCAAAAGCCACAGAAAACTGCCGGAACAAACAGAGTCATGCTTCCCCTGAAAACACACACAACTTGTGATGCTTTAAAGGCTGACATGTTTATTGCAGCAGAAAGTTTCTGTAGAATTAGAGCCTCATAAGTTCAAAGGTAGCATCAAGCACAGTCACCAGCTTCTGCCCTTGTGAATAGTAACTGCACTTGCATTAAGATTCTGCATCCCCCCTCCTTTTCCCCCACTTAAAGATTTTTGGGCAAAAAGCCCAGAATCAAATTTAAAATATTGACAGATGCTAAAGAAAGAGGGGGTTTTGCCCTGCCGGACTTGAAATTGTACTATGAGGCAGCAGCATTTTGCTGGCTGAAAGAATGGATGCTCCTCGAGAACACAGACATTTTAGATCTGGAAGGTTTCAATAATGCTTTTGGTTGGCATGCATATCTATGGTATGACAAAATCAATAGTGCCTTTAAAAATCACATTGTTAGAAAAGCATTGTTCAATGTTTGGATAAGATATAAAGATCTGTTGGAAAACAAAACCCCTAGATGGGTGTCACCAGTGGAGGCCAAGGCAGTGAAGAAACTCAATATGGAGGTCGGATGGCCGAAGTATTGGGAAATTTTGGAACAGGATGGAGATAAGTTCAAATTACAAAGTCATGAGAAATTGAAACATAAAGTACAAAATTGGTTTCAATATCATCAGATAATGGAATTTTTCAAACAGGACAGGAAAATTGGCTTCCAGGTGGAAAAATCAAAACTAGAAACTGAATTGTTAGAACCCAGTACTAAGAATTTATCTAGAATGTATAACTTGTTGCTGAAATGGAATACACAGGACGAAACAGTCAAATCGGCTATGATTAAGTGGGCACAGGATGTTGGTCATAACATTATGTCAGCTGACTGGGAATGGTTATGGAACACCGGTATCAAATTTACGGCATGTAATGCCTTAAAGGAAAATATTATGAAAATGGTTTACAGGTGGTACATGACCCCAGTCAAGCTGGCAAAAATTTATCATTTGCCCGATAACAAATGCTGGAAATGTAATGAGACTGAAGGCACTTTCTACCACCTTTGGTGGACATGCCCGAAGATTAAGGCTTTCTGGGAAATGATCTATAATGAAATGAAAAAGGTACTTAAATGTACTTTTCCTAAAAAACCAGAGGCCTTTCTCCTGGGCATTGTCGGCCAATTGGTGTCAAAGAGGGATAGAACTTTTTTTATGTATGCTACAACAGCAGCAAGAATACTTATCGCGAAGTATTGGAAGACACAAGATCTACCCACTCTGGAAGAATGGCAGATGAAAGTGATGGACTATATGACATTGGCCGAGATGACAGGCAGAATCCACGACCAACGAATAGAGACGGTGGAAGAAGAATGGAGAAAATTTAAAAGTTATCTTAAGGACTATTATAAACTTAATGAATGTTAAAGTGTTGTGGTTCTCAGAAACAAAGGGATACAGTGATACAAGGTCAGAATACGGAGAGGACTAAGATGACAGAGGTTGGAAAGTAACAATTGGGAGTTGCTATAAAATTATGGACATTGGGATGCAGAAAGGGGGGGTATGGGGAAGTCCGAGAAAAGAGGTTTATGAAAATAGGTGATGAAATTATACATGTATGTTTGTCCTTTTAAGTGTTTGTTTGTTTTCTAAAATTTTGTAAAAACAATAAAAATTTTATAAAAAAAAAAACAAAGTGTGTGCGTTTACCTTTAAAGTCCTTCATGGCCGGAACCTCAGCAAGGATAGAGCTATTTTTTTAAATCTGGTGAATCAAAGAACTTCATCATAGAACGCCACCACAAGGAAATCAAGCAAAACAACTTGCAGCTGAAGCAAGTCACCTCCAACGCGTCCCCACCCCCGCTCGCCCCCGCTTCTGCTCCAGGCTCGGCCAGTCTCCTGACTGAAGAAGCGGCCGTCCTGAGGATGAAGCGCGACCAGGCCAACCGAAACCTACCAGGAATGGCGGCGGGGCAAGGAGCAGGTAGCGGCCCGTGGTGTGGGCGGCTAGCTAAGAAGGGCCCGGAGCGGATCCCCGAGGAAAAGTCGCGCTAGGCGCCTCGCCCTCTGCACATGCTCAAGAACACCTCCCCCTCCCCAGCTGACCTTCGAGGCTCTCGCACTGGACGAGGTTGACATAGTCGGCCTGGCTGAGGACGCCGGCCTTGAAGCCTCGCACCAGGCCTTCCAGGTAGCCGCTGTCTACGTTGAAGTACAGCTCCGGGAAGCACGAGAGCAACATCGCGGCGGCGGCGGCGGACAAGGGAACCAGCCGGGCTCGGAGGAGGCTGAGGGGCCGCCGGAAGTGGGAGCAAAAGTCTCGTCTCTCACGTGATCCTGACGAAAACTCTGCTGCTTCCACGACTCCTAGAAAGGCCCGCCGGGGTGGTTTCCTGTTTCCTGTCAGACTCTCTTAAGCGCCCCCTCCCGGGTTGGAAATGAGGGTTGCCCATAGAAACCAATGGAGCGCTGCCATTGGGCAACAGAAGACCTCGGCAGCCGCCGGGGCGATTTCGGTGCTTCCAGGCCCTCATTTGTGTATCCAGGGCGTTAGTCAGCTATGGTTCTCCTCAGAGTAGACCCGCTGAGGTTAATGGACACGACTGTCTTGGGTCCGTTACTTTCAGGAGGACTTAGTGGGGGCCCGTGAGGAGTGCGCAAGCGCGGCTGCGGCTGGCGGCCCCTGGCCGACCCCGCACTTCCGACGACTTCGGCGCGAGGAGAGCCTCGCGGGGCCGTTTCTAGAGAGCAGGCCGGAGTGGCGGAGAAAGGCCTGCTGAGGCTGAGGCAAGGATGTCTCCTCTAGGAAGGCGCACGTCTATGGCTTGATGCCTAGAATGGCGCGGCTGCCCCCTGGCGGCCACATCGTACGCCCCTCCTCCCTCGGAGGTCCCTGGGCAGGTCCGGCTTCTCTGCGGCCCCGCAGACCAGCGGGTTGTTTGCTGAGAAAGCGGGAAAGGGACTCTCCCTGCCAGGACTGTCAAATGCCCCCAGCCCACTTGAGGACGCGGAATATGACTCAGCCTCGGTCCCAGGCACAAAATAGCGGGCCAGGCGCAGAAGCAGCCGGAGCTCGTTGCCATCAGCTAGCAATGCCTGGCATCGACGTTTCCTCAAGAGATAATCCGAGTCATCTTTGGAAATTGCTAAATAAACTGCGCTTTCTTTGTGGTGAGAAGTCCCAGAGCTCAGCGTTCCCCAACCCAAGTCCAGGCACTTGCTTTGGAAATTTAGCCACCTCCCCGTTTTACGCAAAATTCCCAGGTGGAGAATGGTTTCCCTCCTCACCCCCACGTTTCTTAAAGTATTTACACCCATCTCCTGTCTTTCTTCTTCCATTCTCCTTTCACACTAGACTTGTATGCCATCCTCCCTCCAAAAAGACCCTTCCAGTTTCTTTCATTCTTTTCTCCCCCCCCCCCTTTTCTATTTCTGTGGCCCCTGATCTGTTGCAGTGTTTTGTGTTGCAGTGTTTTGCAGGCTTGTCAAGAGAGATGCCTGATCTGTCACTGCTGTATTCTCCCCAACCCTGTGTGGTTCCCTCCAAAGTTCAGTGGGGACAAGCTGGTACCTTAATCTTACCCCTGTTACAAATTCCAGCTGTTATGCTAAAATTTTGAGCTGTTATTGGTTAATAAATACAACTACTGAAGTTCACATTCCTGCTGCTGCTTCCTGGTGTTGGGGCAGTCTTGTTGCAGAGTTTCTTCATCCAATGAGTGCCCTTCCTAAACCCATCAGGAGGGAGATCTCCCCACACACCTCAAACCTCTTTGTCTCTCAGCCATCTTCACAAGGGTTGGCACTGGCCCAACCAAAAGGCAATGGCACAGCTAAGGGAGCTGGCCAGACTGCTGGCTCCTGGCTCACTGTTTGTTGAACACTGCTCTAAACTTTGCCCCTTCCTGAGATGGTTTTTATCCATTGATATAGGACTAGTTCCTCCCTCCCTCCCCACTTCCTTCCTTTCATTGAAAGTGTCCACTGGTAGACCCAGCTGCTGAGTTTCACCTGCTGCTGAAAGTGCCCTGTTCATGTTCTGAGGCTACTTCAGAAGTATAACCATGCCACAAAATTCTATCCCACCATGGAGTGGGCTCCATGCCCTGGAAACCTTACCACCCAGGCATAATATATGTATACATTATTATTATTATTATTATTATTATTATTATTATTATTATTATTATTATCAGTAGTAGTATTTATTAATATAACACTTCATAACAAAAATGGGTTTCTAAGTGCTACCTACTCAGAAACCCTGAGATGGGGAACCCAGGTCTGTATGGCACAATAAGCCATCCCTTTCCCAATTTCAAGTACCCAAATATGCCAAGAATGGCTGGCTAAAGCTTTGGGTTTTAGGAGAATGCTGGAGAACTGTCATCTGCTGAGGTGATCAAGGCTTTTGGTTGTCTGTTTTTCTTTTGTAAGGAAAGAGAAGCTCGTGTTTTCGTCGCTCCTTTTTATTAAAATGGGTGAAAAGAACAGGCCCCCATTTTAACATAAGATAAGGGAGTGGCACCCTGATGAAGGCTAGTTCTTGCCACAGGGGAAAGTGTTGCTAAATTTCTTGCAAAAGCAATTGGCATTGAAGAAGCGGCAGTAGCAGGTGGCACATGGATCACAGCAGGGGAGCTTGTGCCCAAGGCAAGATTCCTGCAAGCGGACACATCTTCGAGGGGAACGCTCTTCCCTTCCCTGGGTCTGCAGGGCTGTCAGCAACATCTGCAAAGAGAGCAACGGGAAGGAATGAAGAGATCAGAGGTGCTTGGCAAGAACCACTTCTGCTGCCCTGAAGATGCACATTTGAAAAGAAAAACACACACATCCACCTATTTATGGCTTGGGTCTAGGCTGCACAGAAAGCAACCTGGCAGCAACCCGTTGGCCACAGTATATTAATCCAAACCTTGCTTTCCCATATATTGGTCAACAGCCTACCTGACGAAGACTCTGACTGATTGCTCTTCCTCCAGGTTTTGACTTAGAATACATGTATGACTATAAAACAAGTTATGACAACCTCAGCCTGCTCCTACTTGGAAGGAGCTTCTGGATCCATACATTTCAGGAGGATGGGGAAATGCCACCTCATTGGCTTGGTCCACCTGGAGTTGTTTGTTCTACTGGTATCATTATGGGATGTTTTCTGATCATGACATTGATCTAGCACAAATTGGGAAGGTTGACCAGTGTAAGGAAGAGGGGTGGATTATCCAGAGCTGCAGGATGCAATTGTACCAAATGTTCCTTTTGGAGGAAGGGCAGAGGATACTTTTAATAATAAATAAACTCTTCATCCTATGGCGTTGGTGGAGGACCCATAGCTCCATCACACACACCTTGCACAGGTAAGGTCCCAGATTCAATCATTTGGGATCTGGGATGCTTCTCTCTTGCAGAATGACTGCTAATGTGACTGCATGATCCTGGGCAAGATGGAGCGATGCCTTACTCAGTGTAGGGACACTTCTGATGTGCAAGCACAGTCAGGGAGCTTGTGGGAGGGTTTCAGTTACCTGCTGTGGCTCCATTGCGTTTGCTTCTAGCACAAGGTCATCTTGGGCAATTGGCATCTCCAGAGCAGCCAGGTGTTCAAAATCTGTGAAAGAAAAACAAAGGTGTAGAAGCTCCTTCACTGCCTTCCCGAAGCTGCTGTTCACAACTTCTGATCTATTCTCCCCAGAGGTGTCTAATTGGAGCCCATGTAAATGTCTTTTCAGCCATGACCAAAAACCCAAGCCTTTTAAATAATAATTTAGCTAATAAGATTGTTTTGCCTTTGGTGATTTGTTAAATTTTGTGTTCTTTGAGTGCTATTCAACTAAATTTTCCTCTGTAAAACTAGTGAACATGACTAAATTAGGTCCATTGATTTCAGTACATCTACTCTTGAGTAAAACTTAGCTGAGTACCACCACCCTTTGCCTCTTTTGCTCTTATCTGGCCTTGTCTTAATACTTCATTTAATGTCATTGTTATTGCTGTGGTGCATTGTTATTCCGTGAGCTGCCCAGATAACTTTTTGTTAGAGGGTGATTTATAAAATAATTAACTACGTGCATGAGATCAGTTGTGAATCTGGGTTTGCTTGATGGGTAAAGAGCCTGTCCACGAGAGCTCTTGGCATCTGTGGCTGGGCACAGCCTCCTTCCCTATACTGTACTCTCCCGCTGCTGGCTTGGGAAGCTACCATTAGCTAGAATCGACACTGTCCTGTAGTTTCCTGAGAAATACTGTGTTTCCCTCCGAAACAGCTTTGATCCATATGAAGACACTTGCACCCCTGTCTTCCCACCTGTGTGGACAGACAGCCGGCAACTTGTACAGTGCTGCCTCGCAAGACGAAAAGAATCCGTTCTGTGATTCTCTTCGTCTAGCGGTTTTTTCGTCTTGCGAAGCAAGCCCATTGACGGATTAGCGGATTAGCGCTATTAGCGGCTTTTAGCGGCTTATCAGCTTATCGGATCAGCTGATAAGCGGCTTAGCGGCTTAGGAAAAGGGGGGGGAGGAAAAAAACCCCGCAGGAACTCGCAAGACATTTTCGTCTTGCGAAGCAAGCCCAGAGGAGATTCGTTTTGCGAAGCACCTCCAAAACGGAAAACTCTTTCGTCTAGCGAGTTTTCCGTCTTGCGAGGCATTCGTCTTGCGGGGCACCATGTATAATGATGCACAGATGCTATTTGAAATGCAGGGGGTGGGGTTGAGGGTGGAATGACCTTACTGGGTTTGAAGCTGGTACGTAACATGAACACAGTGTTACTCACAAGCAGAGGGCTTGCAATACACGCTGCCTTAATCCAGGAACTCAAAAGTGTCAGGCCAAAGGAAACCACCCAGCGAAGGGGAAAGCACTCTGAGTTTCCCACACTCGGAAGACAAGAGGGTTTTCTTGCCCAGGGCCCCTCAACTACATTAGAGCTGTGTTGCATGTACAAAGGCTGCAGAGACAGGCAGAGGGGAAAGGAGAGAAACTGACCTGGGGGTCCCTCTTTGATCACCTGCAGAAGCCCTGGGTAGCTGGAGCGGCCTTCTTCGTCCAGCATGGAGGGGCCCCGCTCGGCCAGACGGCGGCTGTGGTTGGGGTTAGAGGCCAGGGTGGTGGGGATTTCTTGCAGGAGTCCTAAGGACAGCAGCAGGATCCTCAACATGGTCTCCCTGGATAACCAAGCAAGAAACAAGTGGTGGTGGGGAGGGAGAGGGCTGAGATGCTGGGCTGAGAGGTGGCCTAAATTGGGAATAACACAGGTGACGGCAAAGACCACCAACCTTTCTGGGGGGGCGTTCCATATCACACAAACCACACCATGCACACTGTATCCCCTTCCCCCCGCTCCCCAGCTTGTAGAGCTGGGCTCCCTCACAGGCTTTTCTGAAAGAGACCAAAGAGAGACCTTGCAAGGAGTTTGTCTATCCAGACTGAGAGCACCCCAGGACAGTCATCTCGAGGCTTGAAGCCCCTGCTGCATTCCGCTTCCCTTCCCTCAAAGCAATCAAGCCAGCTGCCTGCCCATCATCTTCTCCTCTTCCTTCTTTGCTCAGAGCAATCTCCCCAATTAACCCTCATAACAATCCTGTGAAGTAGGTTAGGCTGAGAGGGCAGACAGCTTGGCAAGTTCTGTGGCTAAGTGGGGATGTAAGGGAAGCTTGGTTTCCTCTATCAAGGGCAGCATTCAGGCACCCGCAAACCTTTGGAGCAGCTCAGTACAGAGATGTCTTCTTGAAATGGGTACACGGCGGACAAAGCCCTGTGGAAATACCCAAGCCCCCTGCAGACCCCAAAGGATAAGGTGTGCAGCAGCTGCTCCTCTTCCATGGCTCCCTTCCACTGCCCCCACCAAAGGGCTGCTCTGCTTAATGGGAGATGAACATACCACTTTCTTTGTGCAAAGCAACAAGTGCACACACACACACACACACACACACACACACACACACACACACACACATTCTCTGGGCCCTATCCTGTGGAATGTGCTGCTCAGCACATTTCACACTCAGTGAGTGGGAGAGGCAGAAAGTTACTGTACCTGACTCTTGCCGTCCGTCCGTCCGTTATCCTGATCGAGTGCTGTGGCTCTGCGGAGCTGCAAGTTGGCTAAGGGCTTTTATTAATCACACACGTAATTAATTGACTGGACCACATGACTGCAAACTAATGGGTGGGTGGGCTTCTGTGGAAGCATCACTTTGTGCATCTTCCTGCACGACTGAATTTTGTTGCTTCATAAGAAGATAAGAGCCTCAAAGCTGGATCAGGCCAAGCGGCTCATGCGGTTTGTAGCAACTGAAAGCATTACTGCCTCTGCCCATGGAGGCAGGCAAAACCATCATGGCTAGTAGCCATTGATAGCCTTATCTTCCTACATGAATTTGTCGACTTCTCTTCTAAAGCCATCCAAGTTGGTGGGCATCATTACATCCTGTGGGAGTGAGTTCCACGGGTGAACTGCTTTCTTTTATCTATTCTTAATCTTCCAACATTCAGCTTCATTGGATGGTTATGAGTTCTGTTGTTGATGATGATGATGATGTTTTCTCTAGCTAATTTCTCCACACCAGGCATAATTTTACACATTTCTGTCATGTCTCCTTTTACTTGCCATTTCTCTAAACCCCAAAGTCTCAAATGCTACAACATTTGTTCATAAGACTGTTGCTCTATCCTGTTGAACATTTTGGCTGCCTTTTCTGAACCTGTTCCAGCTCAACAGTATCCTTTTTGAGGTGAGGTGACCAGAACTACACACAGTATTTCAAATGTAGATTACACCCTTGATTATGATATTGGCAGTTTTATTTTCAATTCCTTTCCTAATGATCCCTAGCATGGAATTAGTCTTTTTCCACAGCTGCTGCACACTGGCTCAGCATATTTATCAAGATATCTAATATGATGCCAATGTCTTGTTCCTGGCCAGTCACTGCCAGTTCAGATCCCATGAGAGTTCATATGACATTATTATGATCCCAACATGCATGGTTTTAACTTGTTTACATTTAATTGCATTTGCCATTTTACTGCCTATTCACTCCATTTGGAGAGGTCTTTTTGGAACTCTTCACAATTTCTTTTTCTTTTAACGACACTGAACAATTTAGTATCATCAGCAAATTTGGCCACCTCACTGCTAACCCCTAATTCTAGATTGTTTATAAACAAGTGAAAAAACACAGGTCACAATATCAATCTTTGGAGGACTCCATTTCCTACATCTCTTCATTCAGAGTACTGTTCTTTTATTTCTACTCTCTGCATCGTGGCACTTTACCAATTCCTGATCCATAAGAGGAACTTTCGCCTTCCTTAGGGATCCAGCACCGTTCCCCTCTGAGTGGCACATACAACCAAGTTGATCTTTGAGAGCCCAGACCAGCTTTGTGTATCTGATTGGGGTGCCCATATTAAATATTTAAAATATTGGGGGCCATCCATCAGGGAGCAGAGGTCACCTCCTCACAAGGTCTGTGCAGCAGATATCTTAAACCTCTTCAGACCCAAGACCCACTTTTAACCCAAACATACATTTAGGGATCAATTATTTTACCATATGTCTGCTCCTGTTGCAACCCACCTTGGATCAGGTCACAACCCACTTGTGGGTCCTGACCTACCAGTTGAAGACCAGCGCTGCAGAGCTTTAAGGAAATAAAATTATACAAATAAAGCAAGTCTAAAGCACAATGCGGACAGGAGGGAAATTTAGGCTTTCACACAGCCCCGAACCCTATTTTTGGTTACCGCAGGCTGCAAAAATAGCATTGCTTCTTTGCTTAAAACTTTGGAAACTACAAACAAGTTTTGAGCTCCACTTTTAAGTATGGAGGTCTGGCTGGAAGAAACACTGTCCCTATCGGGCCAGAGCGTCTCCGAGATCTGGCGTTTAACATTAAGGACTATCAAAAAAACCGGCAGAGAGGAACTGAGAGAGAATTAAGAGCCTCGGACATGAGATCTCCAGGCTGATAGTAGATTAAGACTGATGGACATTTGTTGGGGATTGAAACCGGGAAAGGGGATGGGGTGGGGTTTGGGGATCCAAAGGGTGTATAATTATAACCTGTCTTTTTTCTTTTTATTCTGTTTTGTCATTAATATGAAAAGTGGGGAATTCGTGGAAGGGAATTTGGGTCGACTTTAGGAAAAGGAGTTAAGAATGAGCACTGATGTATAAACTTTGACGTTGTAAAACTGGTTTTTTAAATTGAAAAAAAGGTTAAAAAATTGGGGATAAGAACTTGCTGAATTAACAATTTGAATTGGAATATAAGTAGGGGAGGTGTGGGAAAGCCAGGGAAATATGTTACAGAAAATAAGGATCGTAAACTGTATATGTTTTTTTTTTGTTTTTTTGTTTTTTGTTTTTTTTTAATGGAAAATTCTCAATAAATATCTATTTACAAAAAAAAAAAAAAACTTTGGAAACTACTATTATACCTGATCATCCCCTCTTCATATTCCAGGAAACTGCCAAAGCCTTGAAAAAACCCTCTCCTCACCCCCCCCGCCCCCACCCCAGCAACAACTATAGCCCTGCTTTGTGCCCCCCCCATGCCCAATGTCCCCTGAGGACACCCCTGTTTTCTAAAGCTCATTAATGATTGTTTGTGCAGAAAGGAGAATCAAAACTGCACTTCCAATTAACTGAAAGCAGAGATGTTGTACTGAAAGCAGAGATGTTGTGTGTACTTTTGTAACCCAATAAAATCTTTAATAAAAACATTTAAAAAAGAAATAAAAGTAACTAACTGACCAATTACATTACAGATAACTCAGTTCTGCCCCTCCCTCAGCATAAAGAGTGCCCCCCCCCTTAAAATAAATCATGGCTATGCCCATGTCCCATAATGACAAATAAAGGCAGGAACATACGCACTGCTGCAAAACATTTATAGCTCCTCTGTATTAATGATTGTTTGTCTGAGAGGAAGAAGAGGATTCTGGGAAGAGATTAATGCCCTAATGAAGGAGGCAGCCCCAAACTGCCTTGAAAGCTTTTCAATCTGCAGAAGAAATGCCTGGCTGATGTGTGTCCCCCAACATTCAATAAAGGGATAACAACACAACCATTTCCAGGAAGCGAGGGGCCCACAGTAGGAAGAACACACGGTCAACAGAGCCTGCTCTCTCCCCCCCCCCCAATACAAGGGGCTGAAGGAGGTTCTCCTTCCAGATCAGTGTTCAGAGGTGGTGTGGTGTCCAGGGAAACAGCCTGAGTTCCTCAGCATCCTCTGAATACAGCTGCAACCACTGAGGTTTATGCACAGCCCAGCAAACAACAGACTATTCTGCATTCAGGGCTTTTGTGTGAAGGTGAGAGGGAGCCTTACTGTAAGGGAGGCAGAGTTGCTCAGATAGGAGGCTGCTCTATCCAGCACTGCGAACATCTCCTGCACACAAAAGTCAAATTGACAATGAACGGGAGGCCAATAACATTCCTCATGAGGTGTGTGTCTGGGGAGGACCGACCTTTAGATTTTTATATCAGGAACCAAAATATCTCTGGGCCAGTTCTGTTTGCGAGCCACTGTTTTCAGCCAGTAACCAGCCAAAGGGCAAAGAGGATTCTGGGAAGTTATTAGCATCATAGTGCAGGCAGCAGCTTCCTTTACGGCCCCCACCCCAACTGCTTTGAAAGCTTTTTAATCTGCAGGGGAAACCTCAGGCGTATGTTTTGCCCATGATGTGAAGGCGCTAAATGAAATCTCCTCTGTTCTGTACAGCCAATTCCAGGAAAGGATGAGCCCCAAATAGCAACAAAAGTGACTGACAAAGTGGTCAACAAAGCATGTTTTTCTGAAAACAGGAGAGCGTAAGGGGGAGTCAGGGGACAAACACAAACTCCCTCTTTCCATGGGGAGGGGAAAGGCGCCAATCAAAGTTTTTCCGCAATGCAGAAGGAGGCACTTGTGCCTGCCCTTCCTGCCTTGGCCTTTGATCCATTCATCCCAGTGGTTCTTGTTGCCAAGGAGAGTCCTAGTTTGGGGGTATCTTCATGGCCCCTCCGACCCATTTGGGGTCATGCTTCATGAAAATGATATTAGCACGAACTGCCAAACAGGGTGTCTTTCATAGCCTGGATCCATGCCTGGAAGCTTAAATCTACAAGTGGGCAAAGGTCGCAGGTGGCTTCTCTTGCAACTGCCCTGAGGGTGCCTGTCCTGCAGGACTCAGTGGGCCTGGCAGAATGGCAGCCTGGGCACCTGGGACAGAAGAAACTGTCACCACACCTGCAGAAACTCCACATCAACTCTGATCAGGGGGAAATTTATTTATGAGTGTGTTTAAGGCCTTCACTACACACACACACCAAAAATCAATACCTATAATAAAATAGCAACTCAGCAAAACCAGCCTTATTTCTCCTGGCAGAGTGCTTGGAGTGCTGGAGATGGATGTGTTGTAATACCTCCCTAAGAGTCAGGCTGTACTCCTGGAGCAGCTCCATGAGGCACACTCTGGCTTGAGGCAGCAGCTCCAAGTTACCTGTTGTGGCTCAGAGCAGATGGTGCTCTGCCTGGGCACCCAGAGAGCAATCTTCGTGAATGAGGGTGCTGTATGTGTAGCAAGTGTATGTAGGCAGGTATCCATTTGCCATGACCACCCCTGACATGATGTGGCTGAGGGGCAGCAGACCATTGTAGTCCCTCAGGCCCCCCAAAAGTTGCTTGCCCTTATTTAGAGGGAGAGAACCGGAAGGAAGGGCCCTTCAGTGGGGTGGGGAGCTGTTATGTACCAAGCTTGAATCCCAGAACAATAGGCAAGTAGGATCCTAGAATGCAACAACTGATTGGCTTGCAGGAAAAGACCAATCAGGCTCCAGGAGGGAAGCAGAATCAGCCAATCAGACGGGACTCATTGTGTAAACAATGTATATAAAAGCCTTTTGGGGTTTGGGGAGCAATTCAATCACTGTTTTACAAGCTGCAATAAAGAGCATGAAATCACTACAGGACTCCGAGTATATTTCAGGAGCACTTGGTTTTTTCTGCCTTGGGAACATTGGGGCAAATGAAGCTACCTCAGTAGACTGAGGAAATGACCCAGAAGGCAGGAAGTGCAGGCAGAATGTATGAGAGAGAGAGAGAGATGACAAATAAAACTATATGCAGGAGGAAGAAGAGGGGCTCAGCAGTTGATACAAGCTGCAGAAGATCCCTCTAAATCCTCTTTTGTTGCTCTCACCCACCCCTGCCGGAAAGAAGTTTTGCCAGGGGTTCAGTCTAGAGCAGTAGTAGGAACCACATTTTGTTTAGTTCTCCTGCACAATTCTTCCTTACAGAACAAGTTGCAACTGCTTTTTCTAATGAACATTTATTTTATTCACTCTTACTGGGCGGAAAATGTGGCAAAGTTAACCTGAGGAGCCAATATGAGTTGGTCAGCTCTCTGTGCCAGACATCACAATCCCCTCCCTGCATCCTCTTGTACCTTTGGCAGTGCTGAGTTGTGCTGCCCAGGCAAAGAAGCACCAGGGTTGCAAGGTGCTAGGCTGTCGTGGACTGGCTGGATGCAGATGAGTGGTAGGAGGCACCAGCTGGGGAACCCCCAAGGGAACCCCTAGGGCAGGGGTCAGCACCCTTTTCCAGCCGTGGGCCAGTCCACCATCCCTCAGACCATGTGGTGGGCTGGACTATATTTTTTTTTGGGGGGGGGGAATGAACAAATTCCTATGCCCCACAAATAACCCAGAGATGCATTTTAAATAAAAGCACACATTCTACTCATGTAAAAACCACGCCGATTCCCAGACCATCCACGGACCGGGTTGAGAAGGCAATCCAGCCCACGGGCCTTAGGTTGCCTACCCCTGCCCTAGGGGGAGAAGGCCAGAGCCAGGGGATTAGTGGCAGGTTGATGATTAGTGACCAGAGGAAGGAGCAGACGGGGAGCAGGAGGTGTCAGAAGCTGAAGAGGCAACAGGGTTTAGTGAGCAGGAGGAAGAAGCTGTGGCAGAGAGCAGTCCTGATTCAGAGGCTAGAGAGGAGGAGGGCCAGGAGATGGAGATGAGGCAGGCTGCTGAAGAGTCCAGGGAATCTCCCCCTCCTGCTACCGGCTCCCCTCTCCCCGGGTATCCCAGAACACACAGAGAAATGAAGAGGGCAGAGGAGAAATTGGTTGCGTGCAGACGCAGCCTCCAAATGCTTAGGAAATACCCTGGAGAGGAAGGGACTTAGGCAGCTGTAGGAAAGCGGGGACCTTCAGTCCTCACAACTGCCTCATTGGAGCAAGACCTACTGGGAAGAGTTGCTGGGATCACAAGGCCTGCACTGCTTTGGGTTCTTTGAATAAAGAGTTAACTTCACTGCCACCATTTTTTTTTTAATTGCTGACCCACATAGGCTGGCCTTTGAAGAAGACTGAGAGCTTTGAGAGAAGACAGGGGCCAGGGAAAGCTCAGCTGTTGGGTTCAGGGCATGTGATAACCACAACCAGCACTTCTCTGTGTGCACCATCTCCATCTGTCAGGCTCCTGCCCCCTGTCTCCTGTGCTTGCTCCTGCATTTTGCACATATTTAGTACCTGAGATTTTTGAACTGCCTTGAAAGGCAGTCCTACCCCAAGAATATTGCAGCAGTCAATCAAGTGAAGTCACAAAACAGTGGGTGAGGGTGATGTTTCTTTGTTGAGTTGCATTTGTTGAGTTGCATTTGCCCCAGAAAAGTTGAAAACCAATCACAACCATCAAAAATTACAAGTAATACAGCTGGAAAATGCTCCCATGGAATCCAAAACACATATTAAAAAGTATAACAACTAACTACACACAAATTCATCTGATCTCTAGTCTATGGAGAGCTAAAATGGTATCATAAAAGCTAAAACCACAAGACAGAGACATGATAAAAGCAGAAGCAAAACGCCACTATCAGCTTTGCACAAAGCTTACTGAAAATGTGAAAGAATTCCCTGGGTGGACAGAAAAGTCTTGCCAGGTGCCAAAAAAGCCACCAGCAGAAGCACCAAAAGCCTCCTTAGGGAAAACGTTCCATCACAGGGGTGGGGGCTAATGCTGAGAAGAGCCTCCTCCCTCCCTCCCAGCCCCTCTCCTCTGCACTTCAGATTGAGGTGCACTTGGAGGAGGCACTGTTGAGGATCTTGGGGCTTGATGGGAAGCAATGGGTGTTTTTTTCAACACCAAGGCCTGCAGCCAGGATACTTGTGAGGTCCTCATGCTCCAGGGTATATCAAGTCAGGCGTAACTGATTATATATAGAAAGGCAGGTGCTATAATTCTGCTCCTCCAGGGCATACCACATATCACCAAGAGGTGGTCTAGCTTGTTCCAGATCATAGAAGCTAACCAAACCATCTTTGTTTTGGTTTTATGTGGCCTCAGTTTATATTATGTCATATTCATATCTCTGTTTTCATATGATTGTGAATTGATAGCACATTTGTCACATATTTTGCGCGCTGCAGGCTGAGAAGCTCTGAGGCAGCCCAACCCTCTCCAAACCTAGAGGGTTCCCAAGTTTAACTTAATGTAGTGGACGGATCCTGCCCACCTCCCTCTCTGCATTCATAACAGTTTCCACCATGTAAACACAGACTCCAGTTCTTATAATGAACCACATAAAAAAATAGATTTTATTTTGCCCTTGTGCTGAGTGCATTCCCATACCACCCAAGTCTTTAGAATAATCATACATAATACTGCATTGGGGAGGAAGAGGACTTGTAGAATCCATGCAATCTCACACATGAGGTTGTTGGCCACAATCCATCAGTATCATGCAGCTTCTTGGGAAATAAAGCGCTCCTCTCAAACCAGCTGCCATCTGATTTGAAAACCCAAGAGGCAGTGAAGCAGAGGTGTGTACATGTCAAGCGGCGGCGGCACATGCGCCGATGACAAGTTTGCTGAAGGGTAAAATGCAGCTCCTGGGATCTGCAGTTCAAATTAGGGCCACAATGTGTGTGTGTGTGTGTTGGGGGGGGGGACCAGTAGCTGCAGGGACTCCCTCCTTCCTCCCTTTCCCTGGGACTACAGAATGGGGGAAGGAGGCAACCCAAATATAAGGGAAGCCCGAGGCGCTCTCGGTTCGGCTGGACTTTCGGAACTGGCGCTTTGCCCGCTCAGGATCTAAGCAAGGGGGTCCTGTGTCTAGCTCCAATGCCAAGGCCCCAGATGCCACCCGCAGGCCGCTCTAAATCAGCCCCTTCCCATCCTACGATTAGTCCGTGGGGAGCCTGGGAAGGTTCACAAGCAAGACCCCCTGCGAGACCCTCCCCCAAAGTGTTGCTTGGGCCACCAAGCGCTCTCCAATGGCTTCTACTACGTTTCTGAGACGTTGGCGCAACAGATCGACAAAATATGGTTTTGCCATGCCTCTGAGCATGTGCCGATTCGCATTTGAAACTCAAATCCCATCTGGACTGGGGATGGAGGGCTTTGCTTCTTTGCGGTGCCCTGTGCGCCTGTAACCATCTGCGTGCCCTCCTACGAGGGATGATGTTGATCCTCAGCCGCCCCCCCCCCCCGCCCCGGGGCCTGTTTGCAAGCTGGCAGGCGAGCTGAGCGGAGCCCGGAGAAGAGATGCGCGCGCGGGAGCGGGGGCGCTGCGGCCGCTGTTGCTCTCCTCCCTCTTCCTTCCGCTCTCTTGCTCCGCGGCTGCTCTGGCTCGGCTCCCCTCGCGTCTCGAGCCCCTTTAAGAAGCCGCCGCGGAGCTCCTTGACGTCACCCGCCGCCCGCGGAACTCCCGCCCGCCCCGAGGAGCACCAGCTGCAGTAGCAGCAGCAGGAGGAAGAGCCGCGTCGCCCGCCCGGTGAGTGGCTTCGAGGGCCTGTGGAGCAAAGCCTCTCCGGATAGACCCCCTCCTCCCACGTCCATCGCTCCGGCCCCTTTCAGATCCCCCCGATGCCCCCCCCCCGATCTTCAGTACGACCAGGAGCAGGCCGAAGCTGCAGCGGTGGCAGCAGCGCCCCCTCTCTGTTTGCCGGGCACCGACTACCCCGAGGCGGCGGGGACTTCTAAACTGGGGCCCCGAGAGCGACTCAGCCCCGGGCGGCGCCTCGGGAAGAGGGGCACTCTGCACGCGCTCAGGGGCACTCTGCGCACGGCCCATCCTGGCAGCTAGGGGGTGGGCAGCAACTCCGTCCCGCTCCTTGTCGCTGGGCAGGCGCCCCCCCCCCCCTCGCCATCCCCGCTATGGCCCTGCACAGCAAGTCCTGGGGCGGCCCCCACCAGAGCTTCCCCCCGCCCGCACGGCTTTTCTCCCGCCGCATGATCGTCCTGCAGCAGGCACAGGCAGATTTAGGGCGCCCGGAGGCGAGCCGGGCCATCGGGGTCCCCCTGGCTCCGGGTGCTGGGCAGCGGCTCCCCCAGGCGACCTGGATATGCTGCGGACCTTCCGCAAGCCGATCAACCCCCTCCCTCCCCCAATCAGGAGAGATAAAAATAAAAATCCACTTGCAAGAGAAAGACTAGTGTCCGCCCCCCGCAATCTTCTTATTCAAACAGCCCCTTGCCAAAATCACTTGGTTAGGATGCAGGAGGCTGGTGTCGCCGGCGGGTTAGACCTTGGCCGGGGACGCGCAGTGTCGCCGGGACCCCCCTTTCCGAGCTTGCAATGGGTCCGTCCCCGCCTGATTAAAAGCCAGCTGCTCTTAGGCCTCCTTGCGGGCGGTGGGGGGGAGGCGGATTTAATTTCTATCTTCTTTAGAGACGGGGTGACTGCGCCAAGGCCGAGGGAAGCCAGCCTGGAAAAAGGAGAAGAGAAACCCCAATCGGGTGCAAATCCCGGAACGACTCCCCAGGCTTTGCTCTCTCTCCCATCCTGTCATGGCTGCTGGTTGCAAGAAGGACCCTGTGATGGCTGCCCAGTTCCTGCTCAGCTGGGTTCAGGCCCTTGTGTTAACTTTTGAAGCCCTGCACAACGTAGGGCTGGGGTACTCCAGGGACATCCTGAGCCCTCTGATCCCAGCTCCCTGGCATCATTTGCAGGCGTGTTGTTGGCGTCTCCTGAGTTGGTCAGGCTTATCTGACAGCAAGTGAAATAGAGCCTGGAGTGCCAGGCTCTGCCGGGAGAGATTCCGCTGGTGCCCCTTTGGCTTCAGCCTTTAAATGCCTGCTGAAAAGTTTCCTATGATGCCAGGTTGCATTTGCAGGCTATTAAGAGCACCTCTTTCCATAATAAATACTTGGTCTTCGATTCTAAATTTTGTTTCAGTTCTGTAGTGATATTATTGTAAACTGCTTTGATTTTTCTTATGATACAGTGGTATATAAATATTTTATTTTTATATTTTTTTAATAAGGCTATTGCTTTAGTGGTGGTGGGGGAGCCAGGAACACTAAATGAGATCAACCAAGTGTTGCAAGGCCTGGTTGAGACAGTGAGGAACACCCTTTAGCTGTCAATTGGGGCCCTTTTAGGCTTTCTTTGTGATTTCATGCACAAATTTTACACAGTGGGTTTGTCTCCAGTCAGTTCATCATCCCCTTACCCTGGTTTGCTTGAGGAGTTTAAAAACAGCTTCCCATTGATCATTTGTCCTCCCCCAGCTTTCCAGTGCATCCCCCCCGTCACTTTCCAAACCACAGAAAGTCAAGATCCTTTCTTAAAGTGTTTGTTGTGCTCAGGTGACAGAGCTCTTGAATTCTCTTTCCTTGTATAAACTTCTCTTTCTGGTTTGTGCTTGGGTGTCTCCTGCAAAATACTGACCATCTGGCAGGCCCCTTACCATAGTAAGCAGCTGGATTAGCCTCATTGTTTAGGAAATGTATGTAAAGTGTCTGTGGGAAACATCTTAAAATCGGTCCTTTTTCTTACTGAAATACATATTCCTTTTTTAACTGTGGTGAGCATTTCTGTGTGGCAGGGCTGTCATCAAAAAAAAAGGATTGGTTCCAGAATGTATCGAGGTGGGGCAGTGGCATCACCGAAACAGTCTGAGGAAGCTGTATCAGCCCCTCAGATGAAGGCCAGGGTATGGCTTTTGCTGTCCCTCTCGCTGCCACTAGGCTTTTCAGCTGAAAGGTGCCAATGCCAATTCGAGTAGAAATGTGCAGATTCGTAAGGAACCTGTAAGGCTTGGCTTGCTTGCATGAGTCCTCTGGGCCAGGGCTCCTTTAGGATACGCTTTGCAGTCCCAAAATTCCTGAAAGCCTTTCCCTCCCATGTCGTGTGCTTGAAGAGGGCCATAGAGAAGGCTTCCCCTCCCTCCATTCACTCTGCGTCTTCTCTTTGCAGCCCCCACCTCCATGCCGAGACTCCTGTGAGGCAGAGGCTGTTGTGGACATGGCTGCCGGCGCCCGGGCTTTCTCGGAAGGGAAGATTGCTGGCCTCTATGACCTGGAGCGCACTTTGGGCAAGGGCCACTTTGCGGTGGTGAAGCTGGCCCGGCATGTCTTCACGGGGGAGCGGGTGGCTGTCAAGGTGATTGACAAGAGCAAGCTGGATGGTGGGGCGGCCGCTCACCTCCTGCAAGAGGTCCGCTGCATGAAGCTGGTGCAGCACCCCAACGTGGTCCGCCTGTACGAGGTCATCGACACCCACGCCAAGCTCTACCTCATCCTGGAGCTGGGCGACGGCGGGGATATGTTCGACCACATCATGCAGCATGAGGGAGGCCTGGGGGAGGAGAAGGCCAAGCACTACTTCGCCCAGATTGTCCACGCCATCTCCTACTGCCACCGCCTCCACGTGGTCCACCGGGACCTCAAGCCCGAGAACGTGGTCTTCTTCCAAGAGCAGGGCGTGGTGAAGCTCACAGACTTTGGCTTCAGCAACTGCTTCCAGCCAGGCACCATGCTAACCACCAGCTGTGGCTCCTTGGCCTACTCTGCCCCAGAGATCCTGCTGGGGGACGAATACGATGCTCCTGCTGTCGGTAAGAGCTGGGGGGGGGGCTCTGGTGGCCTTTCGAAGGGGGAAGAGTTGGCAAGAGGCAGAGAGGGACATCCTGAGACCTACTGCACATTATTTATTATTTTATTTGAAACTGGATAACCTGCTCTTTCGAAAAATATAGCAAGGCGGCTTACGGCATGTAAAATACACAAAACAGTCTATAAACATGTATAAAACATAATTAAAAGCATTGGTGAATGCTGGTTGGTTAAAAGAAAAACGTTTATTCTGAAGGCCTGCCCCAGCAATGCAGTTATCAAAAGACCGGAGAGAAAGCAGGGACAGTTTCTGCTATGCTTCCCCAGGTGTGGAGTTTCACAGGACAGGGCTTGCCACACAAAAGCATTGGTCCTTCGGGGAGACCAGATGACGTCATAAAAGGCCTAGAAGAATTGTAGAGTTGGAAGGGACTCTGAGGATTATGTAGTCCAACCCCCTGCAGTGCAGGAGTATGCAGCTCTCCCATACGGAAATTGAACCTGCAGCCTTGGTCTTACCAGCACCATGCTCTAACCAACTGAGCTATCCAGCCTTCTCTGGCTTGCCAACCTGCCCTCTGGTATGTTTTGGGCTAAAGGTTCCATCATCCCTGGTCATTGGCCATGCTGGCTGGGGTTGATGGGAGTAGTAGTCCAAAACACCTGATACCAGAGGCTGGAGCTATGCCACAACAGAGGGAGGCCTTCATGTCCTCCTTGTGGATTTGACAGAGAAAGCAAGAGGCCAAGCTGATTAAATGGCCCTTTGGTGTGATCCAGCAGGGCTCATATTTCGGCCTTGGATTATCATGAGCCTTTGACATATTAGGGTGGAGTTTAATCCAATGTCAGTAGTTGTGTTTGTGTAGGACATAAATATATTCTCTAAATGTGGCATTGCCCACACGGATTCCACAGTGGAACAACAACGCAGCAACATTTGTAGTATATCTGCAAGTTGTAATAGGAGAACTTGTGCTGCCCTCCCCAGATTTTGAAAAGGGCAGTCAGCCTTCAAAATATGGGCAACAGATAAAGGTTAGGAGGATAGAAGTTTCTGCCATGTTGTCACCATTTTGGTGGTTAATTCAACCTCTGTAAATGCATTTAGAGGAGAAGGTATGGATTATTTCAAAACAGAGAACAAACAGAACCCTCTTCCCCATTTTAAAAAAAAGGATTTTCACTATGGTGCATGATGCAATACCATCCAGAATGAATCTATGAATACTGAATAATGATCAGTCTTGCAAAAATTCAGGTCATTTTCTGATTCTCAAAAATCTCCAATGTTAATGAACAAACAACCCCCAGAGCCAAAGGAAGCAAAATGATGACAGTCTACAATGTAGGCCCAGGATGGTTTGGTGTTGTGGCCTTTACCCTTAAAGGGTGGGGGCAGGCATGGTGGGGGGGGGCTGCTGAAGGAAGTAATCACTCACCCATCCTGTTCTTTTCTGAGCCCTCCAACTTGGCTTGAGTCTCATGTTGGCAACAGGTAGCTTGACTCGGGTTCAACAATATCTGGCCATTCTTGGTGACTGCTTCCGTAGGATTGCAAGAGGAGGCGAGTGAGGGCCCAGCCAGGAATAAATGTCTGGTGTGAGTTGTGTGCCTGGCCAGACCCCCTCCCCACCTCCAAAGACTGCCTGAGCTAGAGAAGAGGCCTGGGCAGGGCAGGATGTGGTGAGTGAGAGGGAGGTGTGTGTGTGTGTGTGTGTGTGTGTGTGTGTGTGTGTGCCTGTTTGCTTGCCTGCTTAGAACTTTTGGTTGCGGCTGCTAGCAGGAAAGAGCAGAGCTTGTTGACAGGTGCAGAGCCTGCCTCCAGGCTGTGGCTTCTCCCAGCTGGCATCCCCATGGCCGCACCCTCCTGTGACCCAGAGCATGGGCTGCACAGCACAGGGCACTCAGGCCTGTTGGGCCTCACACCCTGTTGCTCAGCTGACCCTTGGCCTGCTGGTCTGCTGGTGGCCTTGCCCCATTAGCTGCTGCCCTTTTCATGCCATGCTGCTCCTTGGCATACAGGGCACCCTGGTAGCCTGCAGCAGAACAGTGTGTGTGTGTGTGTGTGTGTGTGTGTGTGTGTGTGTGTGTGTTTGTGTTTGTAGGGAGCCCTGTGAGTCACCTGTGGCATTTGCTTGGTTTTCTCTTACCATTCCTGTGGTGCTGTTCAGTAAATTGTGGAGGGGAGGGGGGGTTGGATTAGCTGCTTCTAGAAGGAGAGGGGGTGAGAGAGGCTGCTGTTCTGACTGCCTCTCCCACTCCTTGAACAGGGCTGGATTGTTGGCATTTTGCAGCCTTTCATAGACAGTTGTTGCCAGAGGGCCTGAGCACCCTCGCCTGCTTCCTTTGCTCCATCCTTCCTGCCCCCCTCCTCTTTTCCTTTGCCAAGGCAGCCGCTTGACCTGGGAAGTGAGAAATGGTGCTCTGGGAAGGAAGAGGTGAGGTCAGAGGGAAATGGGTGGGATTTCCTGCCTGCCCAGCAGAGTGTTGTTGTTTTTTTCTTCAATGGTCCCGGAGCCATGAGGAGGAGAATGGCCACTACTTCAGACAGCCAAGGATGGCTCTTTCAGGCTCTGGGAATAACGAGCTGAGTGCGTATGAGAGCCAGCCATTTCTGCAGCTTGCCAAACTGGTCCACTGACCAGGAGGCCAGAAGCCTTGAGAATGGGCTGGAAAATTAGAAAGGTTTCTGCAGCTTTGGGAAGCCTTTTTTCCCGTCCCCACCCTAACATTTCTACCATGCGTAAAACAAAAAGATGCTTGTTGAGCAGTGCAGTGTACAAAGGGAGCCCTCTGCCTAGGCAGACCCTAAACTGTGAAAGGTGACAGCTTCCTAGCCTGCAAGAGAGTTCATCCAGCAGCTTGAGGCCAGTGGGATCCCTAAAAGGCTTGAGGAGGATGCCATGGTGGGTTCCTGCTGTGCTCGTCTCCTCAAATGGGGCAACTGAGCCATTGAGCTACACTTGGTTTAGGTTTGAAAGAGGACATCAAGAACCATAGAGTTGGCGGCCCAAGACACCCTGCTGCCTCTGGCACCCTCCCATGCCACACACAGGATCTGCTCAGAGCGGCGGCAGCCGACTCTTCCTTCCACCTGTTCTCCACTGTGTAGGAGGGCAGCAGAGCTAGCTTACAAGGGTGCACAGAGAGCTCTGTCTGGATGGCACCCAAAGGGGATTGGCAAAAGTGGAGGCCTCAGGTGGAAGAGCCAGGGAGCTGCTGCTGCATCTGTGGCCCCACTCGCTCTGCCTAATGGGAAGCCTGGCCCAGTGAGAACAGGACTGGAACTGAATGGAGCTGCTTCTCTCATTGAGCCTATTGTGCTATTTGGAGCTGAGCCAGTGCAAGGTGCTCTAGGTTTCACCCTGCTGCCTCCAGGGGAGCTCATGGCCTTGCTAGTCCCTGGGCTTTGCAGGGGGTGTTTGTGAAGTGTGTGTGTGTGTTGGTTTTGCTGGCCGCAGTGCACATAAAGATCCCAGATATGACAACATGAAGGCAGTGGGGTTGATGTCTGTGTGAGCAGCGCCTGTTGCCTCTTCAACCATATACAAATCTTAATGCAAAGTTCCAAGAGGAACCAAAAGCTGAAATCGCAGCATCCTGCACCTTTGAGGCCATGTGCCTGTTCTGAGAACGTTGCAGATTTGCATCCACTTCCTCCTTCTTCCACCCTTTAGTTGAGGGCCCTGACTACGATACAGACAGCTGCAAGCCCTCCTGGCAGCTGAGAACTTTCTTTACGCCCCTGACTGCTGGGAGCCCAGCTACCCGTGAACAGCAACTTGCTGCTCTGCTCCTTAGAAGGAAAATGCTCTGTTTCAGAACAGCTGGTGTTCTCCTTCTCTGCCCCCGCCCCCTGTGCATGCATCACCCCACCCTCAAGTCCCCCAGTGGCTGATTTCTCCTCCCTGCTGCTCCCCCTCCTGGCCACCTGCAGCAATGAGGACCTTGACAGCATAGCAGCACCCCTTCGGCTGCTATTTATAAGCACCCTTGGAGCAGCGGCTGCTCCTCTATGCTGGCAGTCTGCTTCCTGCTTCCTGTCTCCTCTTAAAGCCGGCTGTGTAGGAGCCTGAGATAACCTCTCATTTTTCTTCACAGCCAAGCCGTCAAACTGAGGCAAATGTGTGGGCGAAGCAAGGCCTGGCTCCACAGTTCTCAGCAACTGGAGGGGGTGGGGGCTTTTTTCCTGGAGTCCCTGTGTCCTAGCTCAGTGTATGTGTGTGAAAGTGAGACAGATTGACACCTTGCCCCTTGTCAGTATCCCCTTTTAGAAGTGGCTTCCTCGCTTCCTGTATTGAAGGGACTTACAGCTGGTCCTGGGGCCCCAGCCCGTTGCTGGAGGGTGGAGGGAGTGGGCTGGAGTTGGGTTGACCAATGGGGTCATTGGTTTGTGGGCAAACAAGTCTTGCTTGCAGTAACAAGTGGTGGACGCACACACCCCGTCGGCTGTCCAAGGTCCACCTCATTCCCACCATGTGGCAACTGCAAATGTCAGCACATGCTGACAGGGATTTGAGAATAACTGTGGGAACCCACTTGCTGTAAGCAGCCTAGCCAGTTAAGAACAGGATGTGGTAGAGATGGGGAGGCCACTGGAGTCGCATGCCCCTCACACCCAAAGCCCCTCTCTTTATGGGCTCGTCCACACTTCTGCTTCTCCCATGCTTAGAAAGCATGGGTCCAAGCTGTTTCCCCCTTGTCCCACTCCTTTCCATTCTTTAAGTCTGCATCAGAGCATATGTCAATCTGGAGCAAACCCAAATTGCTGTTTGCTCCAACTGAGCACTAAAGAGTGGTTTTTCTGTGTGGAAAGCCACAGGAAAAAGAGGAACTGTGGACATGCCCTAAGTGACATGAGGAACAAGCCACACACAATATTTTGCTATCTCTCACCTGGGGGCAGCTTTTGCAGGCCACGTTCTTTGTTAAGCATTCGGTTTTAGTCTTGCATCAGCATTCCAGAGCACCCTTCTGCCTCACTGCAGGGAGGGGCTTCCCTAGTCCTAAACTACTTCTGGGGCACCATGGAGTGGCAGGGGCAGCCCTCTCCCTGCCTGCATCTCCCTTGCAAGTGCCAACATTCTGCTCCTGGAATAATTAGCCAGATAGCCAGCCTTCACACTGGTCTGGAAGGGAAAGATCATAGCTATGTTGTAGGGCCCTGAAGTCTGGGTGGGTGTGTCCATGTGCAGCCTCTCAGGCATCTGCTTTGAAGGGGGGCCTCTGGCTCTGCTGATTTCAGGGGCCCTTTCCTCCCCAGGGCCTAGCTCTGCAAAAGAAAGCAAGTCCCAGTGGTGGCGATGAGCACCTGTGATGACACCAAAGGGACCCCATGTCTGATAATAATGAATGATGATGATAGTTGCAATGAATGCACAGATAGTTGTGTGAATATTCATTCACCATTAAAAAAACCAAAAAACCCATACAATAATAAAAACCTGAGGAGGAGAAGCCTTTGCTTTCCAAGGACCTTCATGTGCCCTTCAGATGCTGCTGGTAGGAGGAGAGATGGCTCACCCCACAGCTGAAGGCTGTACAGTGAGGGTGGGTGTTTTTAATATTACAGCCACCTCTCCACCCTGAGATTTACACACACACACACACACACACACACACACACACACACACGAGAGAGAGAGAGAGAGAGAGAGACTGTTGCCCATTATTGTCTCTCTCCTTGTTGATTTGGGAAAGGGAAGTAAGAAGACTCTTTCAACAAGCATGGCAGTGCTACTCCTGCAACCTGTTCTGTTGAAACCAGGGAGTGTCCCAACAACACTCCTACTTCTGCGCACATCCCTCGCAGATCTCAGACCTGCCTGCAACTGTCAGTAGACAATCGCCCCGACTTTCTGTAGGATCCACCTAATGGCAGTGTGCTGTCAAGTGTGTTGTGGGGGGTGGGCTGAGTTTCAGTTCTCTTATAGCAGGACCCAACATTTCCTGTTCCTTCCACCACCCCCTCCCTAGTTTTTAAGCCTGGGTGCAGAGCTAGGGAGACCCAGGCACATACCATAGTTTCCTGGAGGTGTTGATAAAGTGGCACTTGCAAATTTGATGCAAATGCGTGCTATGAACTGTGCCCCAAGTAATTTAAATGCTTAGCAGTGCCCCCTAAAAGCCAGAACAACGGAGAGGGTTGCTGCAGTTGCAGTCTTTCTGGGTGGGATGGGGAACAGCTTTAGGCATATCGGGTGGGCATGCAAGGGTAAAATTGGAAAGGTCCCCTGGGTGGCCTTGGGGTCCTTTGACCCACTTGGGCAGAAGTGCCTAGCAGGAGGCGGAAGAAACAGCTCTTGCCAAGAGCTTGCCTGAGCCGATTATGCTCCAAAGGATTTGAGGCCCCCACCGCACTGCTTATCTCCTGGGCCATCTGTGCTCTGTCCCCTCCTTTCCTCTGCCTCCAAGAGCTTTGCCCGCCCCCCTCTCCAGGCTGCCTTCTTTCCCTGCCTTGTCCAGCCCTGCTGGGAGAGTCCAATTTGCTCTCATCTGCAGAGAACCCAAACCCAGGGCTCATCTTGGTGGTTCTTGAGTTGGGGGCAGGGGGCAAGAGACAATATCATCTGTGGCCCTCCAGACATTGTTGGGCTCCCCCTCCCTCCAGCCGGCATCCCAGCCATTCACCAGGATGGTGAGGAGTTGGAATCCAGCCAGGAAGGTGGGCTCTGGCTCTCAGGCCAAGAGGGCGATGGAAGGAGCCTTTTCCTGTTGCCTCCTCCACACATTTCACTGCTGCTTCCTTTTCCTCTCGTCTTCCTTGGCCCTGCACCTCCATCCCTCCCAAATCCAGGACAGCCAAGGTCCTTGGGCACCCCTCTCTCCTTTCCCCCATTTTTGGGGGGTTTGCAAATAACAGGCTTTTTTGCTTACGGTGTGCCGGTCCTTTTTTCATCTTAGTCCGGAGCTGGAAGGTATACATTATGCAGGATGAGGTGTAAGTAGGACTGCCCTTGGAGGCTGCAGCTGGTGCAGACGTTGGCAGCCAAGGGGCTTGTGGGGGCAAATGACCCCCTAGCATAAAACGCCTTGCTTGTGGGATTTGCACTGCCTGCCAAGCTGCTGCAAGGCCAAGTTCAAAGTGCTGGTCCCGCCCTATAAGGCCCCATGCAGCTCATCAAATGCTTGCAATTAATGTCACTTGTTGTTTGAGCTTGATCTCAGTGAGAAAATCAAAGAAAAGTTGGAAGGTTTTGGTTCAGGGCTGTGGGACTGAGGTGGGCAGGTGAACTTTGGGAATGCTCACCTGCATTTACGGCATTTATCCCCCACCTTCTTCCCTCCAGGGAGCTCATGGGGGTGTACTTGCTTTTCCTTTTCCGAATTCTGTCATCACGACAACCCTCTGAGGCAGTTTAGGCCGAGAGTGAGTGAGTGGCCCAAGGTCACCAAGGGAGCTTCATGGCTGAGAGGGGGCTTGAGCCTGGAACTCCCAGGTCCTAGTCTGACACTCGCAGGATCTCCATAGAACACTGAGTAGAGGTTGAGGAGAGGTTCTGATCCATCTCACGGTTCTGTGCCATTGAGGCCACCTGCCTTTTCCGCAGCAGCCTTAGTTTTACAAAGTGGTGCTGTGGTGGAAAGCCAAGAACTTGTTGGGAGTGCTTGTGTGCGGGTCTCTCTATTTCAGGCCAATGATCCCTGTTCCTCTCTTGCTTTCTGTCTTTCTCCAGATGTCTGGAGCCTGGGAGTCATCCTGTACATGCTGGTCTGTGGGCACCCGCCTTTCCAGGAAGCCAACGACAGCGAGACGCTGACCATGATCCTTGACTGTCGCTACGAGACCCCCCCTCATGTCTCCTCTGAGTGTGCAGAGTACGACCAGACCCCCCTCCCAACTCACTCCCCACACACCTGTCATGCACCCCACTTGCCCTCACCAGGTGTGGCAACCGGGTCGTGCACCTCCTTCCTCCCCTCCAGACAGAGAGAAGGCACCTGGGTTCCCTGCCCCAGATTGTAGCCCTGCCCCTTTGCTGACCCTGTGCCCTCCAGGCTCTGCCCAAAGCAGCATGGTTGTTGTAGAGTAGACCCTAGCGGGCATAAGGTTGGGGAAGAATGAGGGTTCTAGATCCTTCTGTCCTCACCCCCTCCCCCGGGACTGGGCCTGTTCCCTGTGGGGAATGGTGTGGGAGGTCAGGCAGGCATGCCTGAGATGGGACACAGTGCCCTTTCACATGCTCCTCCCTTTGTCCCAGGCTCCCTCTGTCCGTGGGGAAGAAAGGGGGGGGCTAAGGCTGACTGAGCTCCAGGCAGCAGCAGGCCCTGTAGGACCCGGCTGCCCCCGCTTAGAGACCAGCAATGACAAGAGTCACATGAACACATAGGGTGGGAAGAGATCTTGCCATGGGTTGGTGCTGCCTATCTGTGTGGGGTGGGGCTTCACAGGAGGGGGCAGGAAAGATGTGATATCTGAGGGCCTCCGCCTGACTTTGCCCCCCCCATACACCCCTTCTGTTGGACAGCCTGATCGCCCAGATGCTGCAGCGGGACCCCCAGAAGAGGGCCTCCTTGGAGCAGATTGAGAGCCATCCCTGGCTGCAAGGTGTGGACCCTTCCCCTGCCAGCCGCTCCCTCCTGCCTTTGACGTCGCACAGGCGGGTCTCGGAGGAAGAGCACGGCATCATCATCCAAGCCATGATGTGCGGCAACATTGCGGACCGAGAGACCATCCAGGAGTGAGTCTTCCAAGGGTGGGAGGAGCAATCTGAATTTCCATCCGACGGGGCTCTGGTTGGCTGGGAGGAAAGTGGTAGTGGTGGGGAGCAGGGAGAGAGGACTTACTTAGAAGTAAGTGCTTTGGGGGCTGCCTCCTCAGGCTAGCCCTGCCCTCTTTCCTAACCCCTCACCAGATGCTGTGGGCTGCTCTCCTCAAGAGTCATAAGGAAGGCTGCAACAGCCGTGATGCAGCAGTCCTCCTCATGTGGAGGACTTCTGCCCTGGAGCCACCTGCCTTCGCTCCTGGGTTGGGTCAGCTTTGGCTAGACTGAGGCCTTTCAGCATATTTGGACTACAGTTCCCATCAGACCCAGCCAGTGCTTGTCACTTCCAGCACCGCTGTGCTGGCTGGGGCTGATGGGAGTTGTAGTCCAAAACCTTGGAGGGCCTCAGGCTGGGATAGGCTGGTCCTCTTTGACCTGAAGCATCTCATTGGTTGAGACGAGCCTGTTGGCAGTGAGTGCCCTCTGAGCATTGGGGGTTTTCTGCCAGGAGAGGCTTTTGGCATCTTGCCTCTTTCGTCCTTCCTGGAGTTGAAGCTGCTTCCCCCTCCCCACCTCCTTTGCCCTTGTATCACCTCTACGTGCTCCTTGCAGGGTCCTCCGAGGGTCCTCTTGACTTCTGTCCCTTGCGTCCCTTGTGCACAGAGCCCTGGAGGCCAACCGCTACAACCACGTGACGGCCACCTACTTCCTGCTGGCTGAGAGGATCCTGCGGGAGAAGCAGGAGAAGCAGAGTCCTGGAGCCAGCCTGGCCTACAACCTGGCGCAGCATGTCCAGAGCAGGCAAGTCTTGGGCTTCTTGGGGCCGGGGTTTGCTTTGACCATTATCACAGCTTTCTGAGCACCTTCCCTTTTGCCTCTTTCTCTCAGGAGCTCCTTCAGCACTGTGGGGGACCCCGGCCAACCGCTGCCCACCGCAGGCAAAAGCCCTCAGCCACTGCCCACAACCAAGAGCGCCCTGGAGGCCTTTGCAGAGCATTCTGGGAAGTCCCTTCTGTCCTTCTCTGCGCTGGGGGAGGACGAGTCACCTTCCAGCTTCCACGGGTGCGGGCAGCCCATCAGAGCCCTGATCCGGCCCTCGCTCATCGAGACCCCCATTGCCAAGAGCACCCCCGCCCTGCAGCAGATTTCGGAGGAGGAAGAGGAGGAGGAGGAGGAAGAAGAGGGGAAGCCTGGCCTGTTCCGCAGGAGGACGTCTTCCCTGAACCAGGAGCAGATGAGTGACTTCCAGAGTGCCAAGGCTTCCTTGCTCTTCTGCCGGAGTCTTGCGTCCCACAACAAAACAGGGAAGGCTCTTGGCCCAGGATTCCCCAAGGCCCGTGGTGGCCCGGAGCCTCAAGGGCCTGAGGGTGGCCTCTCCCTGGCAGCGCCACAGAGGCCTTCATGCCCGCAAGGCGAACGGGAGGAAGGCACGGGCACTCAGGTGGGCAGCAGCCTCTGCCTGCCACAGGAGGTGGGCCCAGAAATGCCAGCAGAAGGAGGCCCAAGAGGCAGTTCTTGGATGGGCGGCGAGGAGAGGAGGAAGGGCAGTGCCATCTTTGAGGCAGTGGGCAAAAGGGAGCAGCCCCCAGGGAAGGAGGAAGAGGCCAACAACAACACCCCCCCAGGGAAAGGAGGCGCTGGAGAGGGGGAGGAAGAAAGACTCTTGAAGAAAGAGCACGGGCCACGGAATGACGATGAGACTCTGGCTCAGGGCAGCTGTGGCCAGAGAGCTGCTGGGATGAGCCCAGCCTCAGACCCGGAAGGCCAATTCCACAAAAGCCCTGAGATGGGACCAGCCCAGAGGCCGAAGCAGGACGGCCACCGGAACGGCAGTGGCAGTGAGGGCCTGGCAGACGTGATCAAGCTGGACCCTGCCAAGGGCAAGAACGCCAACCTGAAGGACCGGATCCTGCAGTTCCCACTCTGCGAGAAGGCCCTCGCGTTCCGGATGCGGCCCGCCTCCAAGGAGAGCCTTCTCTCTCTGGGACAGTTCAACTGTTGCCATGTCATCTGAGCCGTGCGTCTGCATCTGAAAGAGAGGGATGTGGGCTGAGGAGGGGGATGGCGGCGTTGGTGGAAAGGGCAAGCCCCCCAGCCAGAGGGCCTCGGGTCGCTCCATTCCCATCATCCTCTGCTCCCAGTGAACGGCTGCCACCATCCTGCCCACCCGCCTGCCTGCCTGCCTGAGAATTGCATTTTGACTCTTGCTCTGTATATCTGCTTGAATCGGGTGAACCAAATGGCTGCTCCTCTCCCTCTCCCCCCTTGTCCCAGCTGATGCTGTCCAAAGGCCACAGCCCCCCCCCCTTAGTTCACTGCATGCTGAACCTAAATCTCCACCCAAGACCAGGGTGTGGGTGTTTGTGTGCCCAGAGCTTCTCAACAGCAAATCGGCAGTTCCAATTCCGCTGGGAGCTCTGGGGCAGCTCATCTGGAGAGAGGCCAATGGGTCTATGGAGGCCTGTTTCCTCCTATGTCCCCCTGCTAGAGGCCAAGGGTGCCTGTCGCAGAGGCAAAACGGATGTCCCTGGTCCTAAAGCTGACAGAGGCGTTGTGGGTGGAGATTCTTTCAACCTCCTTTACAGTGGCCAAAGGGCAACCTTTCTCTCCCACCACCCCAGCAAGGCTCCCCACGTGAGTCTTGCCACGTGGGTCCCTGCAGGTTTACTTGTCCTAAACAGGTCAGCTTCAACGGCCGCCTTTCTTGTCCCTAAGGCCAACTCAGATGGAAGCCACGTTGCTCCCGGCCACCTTTGCTCTGCTTCCAAGCCCCGGCCACCAACTGCTGCTTGGCTGTGCCTGTCGAGGCATCCCAGATTGTGACTGTCTGAGCTGAGCTCCCGGATGCTGCTTCCCCTTCCTGCCAGGGAGGGACCAAAAAGCCAACTCTGGCCTGCATTTGCTAGTGGCTGCCTTTGCTTTAAGCTGACATGGCAAGCTTTGTAGTTGCAAAGGGGCAGCAGACCCAGGCCTGGACTCAAGCTCCTCTTCAGGTGCCCAGGGAAGGCTCCTGGCTGCCTCTTCTCCTCCCTGGGCTAGGAGTCCAACAGTGTTGGCTGGCCGAGGCTGCTTCTTCCCACCCCATCACCTCCCAGTCCAGCTCCGTTTTAGAATCAGAGCCAGGCTGCGGGGAGGTGCAGATCAAGCAGCAATCTGAGGTAAAAATTAGACACACACACCAAGTGGGGTAGGACAACTCCTGAGCACCAATGCCAAAAGCGGCTACTGATTTCACCACCTCTCCTGTGGGCCAGGTGACTGAGGTTGTGGCACTGCACCCATGGCAGGGCTGAGAGCGCCCCCCTCTTGGTCTTTCCTAACTGCTGGGTGTGGGTCCAGAAGGGGTGCTGATGGGGCTCTTGCTTTGCCTTTATGAAGGCATCCCTCTCCGTTAGCACTATCCATGTTGTTTTCGCCCTGCCCCTTATGGACTAGCTGCTTGGTTTGAGTCCCTTCTGGCCTGTGCATTGGAAGGAGCCCCTGCATCTGGCTGTGAACTGCCTGCCTCTTTCTGGCCAGTCCCCCTGGACCGCTTCCCGAGGAGCCGCATGCATTTCTCTTCCAAAGCATCCTAGCTCTGCCAAGCCTGAAGAGGTGAGGTTTTTATAGCAATTGAAATATTTTTTAAGAATAGTCTATTTTAATGTAACATAGAGAAGGCTCTGTATCCCTTTCCCCCGCAAGCCCAGGGGTTTCCCTGGGCAGCAAATGCACTTTTTAGGAGTCAACTAGCCATGCTCTTCTCCCTGCCTGTTCCTGCCCCCCCCGCCCCCGTTTGCCAGCAATGTTGCCCCTACTTACC
The DNA here is from genome assembly GCF_964188305.1 of Podarcis bocagei. NCBI lineage: Eukaryota > Metazoa > Chordata > Lepidosauria > Squamata > Lacertidae > Podarcis > Podarcis bocagei. Next base: position 40,691,725 of record NC_138132.1, read on the forward strand.
TTCCCTTCTTTTTCTTCTGTCCTCCTGAAGGACTTTGCCAGTTTGGGTGGGCTGGATAAAGGAGGGCCAAAGGAGGAGGATGCCACCACAGAGGATGGCTCCTGGCCATGCTGGGAGGGACCTCTAGTGTGTGTGTGTGCGCGCGCGCATGTGTGCACATCATATACGCACCCCCTCCCCATTGCGTTCCTCCCTCCTTCCCCCCCTTGAAGTGCTGCCAATCCTCATCCGCCTCCCCATTTATGCCCTACACCAAAACCTCCATCTTCTCTCTGAAACTCTTCCAGGAAAATAAGCTTTCTGTGTATTATTATTATTATGTTATTATTGTTATTATTATCATCCTTCTTTCTTGCTGGCAAGAAATGAATTGGGGATTTGATTGCTGAGCTCCCGCTGGGTTCTGTATCAAGTGCACTGACTGGATCTAAGGCAGCAAGTGGAGTCCAATAAAATGGCTGTGCTGGACTCTGGAGCCGCCTGTGTGTTTCCTCCCTCAGGGGGACGTTGGGTGGGAATGGGTGTGAGCAGCAGGAGGAGGATTCCACTTCAATCCTGCCTTTTAGAGGGGCCCCTGTGGCTGTTTTACACCTTCAACATTGCTGCTGCCACAGGAGAGTTTGTGTCTCTGAATAGGACAAGGGACAGTGATGGAGGCGGCAATTCCACACCTTGCCTCTTACAAACACATGAAGCTGCCCTTCGCCAACATGGTGCCTTCCATACGTTTTGGGTTACAATTCGCAGCCAACACAGCCGCCCAAACATCTGGAGGGCAGCTGGCATTGGGAAGTTTGGACTAAATGGTGACCCTTTCTAAAGGTGGGACAGAATAAAGCAGCTGTGGCAGAGCCTCTTGGAAGCAAAAAGGCCTAGTGGCGCCTTTGAAGCCTGAGAGGTGGTTCCTCACGGCCTGAGCTTTTGTGGACAAGAGTCCCCTTCATCAGACCCACAAAGTGCTGTTCTCAGTTACCGGCTGTACAAATACGCACATTGTTCTAGAAAGGGAAAGCATGGAAATAGTGGGGGCAGGAGGCCATGAAAGGCGAGAGGCTTGTGAATTCATAGCCATCTGGCCTCACACTTTACCATTCTCTCTCTCATCCTCCCCTGCCAATTCTACATGCCAACTGAAGATATCCGAATCTGCCTCCCCAAAAGCCTCAGCCATATTTACTCTCTTAAGTCTGAGACGCCACAAAACAGAACTCTGTTTTATTTTTTACCGGAGGACAGATAAATTGGAAAGCTGGGTTAACCTGGGGTTACAAAACTGAAGGTAAAGGCTGGTGTCAGCTTATCAGAGTCACTTGGCAGCTCCCCCCTCTCCATGCTAGAGCCCTGGGGTGGGGGGTGAGGGCAGTAGCCTTGGCAGAGACCCAGGCCAAGTTTTTCTCTCGTGAGATTCAGAGCCCTTCTCTTGACTGCCACATTTCTCCAGCTTATGGGGGGTGGGGGGTGTATCCAAGTGCTGAGCTCTTTCAGACTCAGGAGTTGATTTTGGCTTCCCCGGTGGTTCTCAGTGCCTGCCTGGCTAACTCCTTCCAGCCCTAGAGGCCGAGCGGCTCCTCTCCTCTGGCACAGAGACCACACTGGCAGCTGTTGGTGTGCAGGGGCTGCTTTTAGTCAGGCCAGGCTGAGCCTTCTCATCCCAACACCTGTTTTATGTAAGGCTTAAGTCCTGCAACATCCAGGCATCTTCACCTGCTCCAAGATGGCACATCCTGGAAGTCACAACCCTGCTGGGACTTAACCCATTTTGCTGAAATGTTGCCCCTCCAACTAACCTGCTCTTGAAAACAGATGGATCAGAGCAGAGAGACTTGCAGGGGTTCATGGGGGGTGGGTGCTCTGAGAAGGGACCTAGGAAGGGCATAGAAGTTCCCCATTCCTGGTTCACTTTCATAACCTTCCAAGAAACAACAAAGGTGGCAAATGCCTTCCAGTACCTGATATTTAGAGCTTTGCTGCTTCTGGGCATGAAGTAATGGTGCTAGTTTAGTTACTATTCAGGTCCTGTTTTTCTGTTAAAAGGAATCAAAGCAGCTTGCAATAACAATATAAAAATAATGAAAACAGCCACTCTCCACTCCAATCTGCAAATGGCTGGCCAAAGGCAACAATGGGAAAGAACAAATGTCAGGAGGCACCACATTTGCCTATTATATAAACAATTGCCAGTCTTGGCCAGCCTAAGTTTCACAAGGGCTGGCCAGGTCTCACCAGTGCCCTTGACCCACACAGTTGCTGGAGGGGAGGCAGTGAGGCACATGCAGTCTAAGAGAGGTGTGCCAAGAGCCATCGCAAAGTTGCCAAATACGTTTGGGGCATGTGCAAAGTTTGCAGGCTGAGCAATCCTTCGCAGCCAGGCTGCAAGGGGTCTCCTATGCAGTCAGGCTGTGGAAGGTACTTTGCCTAAGGCCTCCTTGTCAGAGAGTACCATGCTGGGTTCAGTGCTCCGACTCTGTATGAGGCATCTGCACAAGCTGACATATAGCCAAAGGTAATACAGCTATCTGAGATTCTGTAACCTGCATAATAAAGTGGTAAGGTCACTATATTCCCTATACAGAGAGAGCCCAGAGTGGGGCACAACTCTGCCTGCTTTACATCCAGTTGTGTACTTTGCTCAGAGGTCAGTCTCTCTCTTTGTATTTCGCAGCATGTTAAACAGCCATGGTCAGGGCAGTCAGCACGTTGACTGACAGACTGTGTAGGGGGGCAAGTGGGGGGTGGGGGAGAGATGTGTGCTTGCTTTGAGGAGAAGCGGCCCCGTCAAGGGCACATACACTTCACTCAAGGGCACATACACTTCACTCAATTTTTATGAAGCTTTGAAGCCATTTGATTTAATACCAACAGTTCCTGCTTCATGCTCACACCAGTTGGTACTACCTAGCATGCACTGGGCTCAACTATAATGTTCCACTGAATTTCCACTGATACAAAAGTGCCACTGATTTTTTGATGTAGTATATCTATCTTTTGGGACGTGGGTAGCACTGTGGGTTAAAACCACAGAGCCTAGGACTTGCCGATCAGAAGGTCGGTGGTTTGAATCCCCGCGACAGGGTGAGCTCCCGTTGCTCGGTCCCTGCTCCTGCCAACCTAGCAGTTCAAAAGCACGTCAAAGTGCAAGTAGATAAATAGGTACCGCTCTGGCGGGAAGGTAAACGGCATTTCCGTGCGCTGCTCTGGTTTGCCAGAAGCGGAATAGTCATACTGGCCACATGACCTGGAAGCTGTATGCCGGCTCCCTCGGCCAATAAAGCGCCGCAACCCCAGAGTCGACGGCTGGACCTAATGGTCAGGGGTCCCTTTACCTTTACCTTTATATCTTTCTTTGTTTTCTGAGCCAGAGAGTGGTTATACATTGGTGTGGAGCAGATACTTGCAGCTGATTGCCCTGAACTGCCACAATATGCATAAGCTTCCTGCAAACAGATGTCCCATTTTTGGTTGGCTTTCGGCCTGCAGACAAACAGGGAGGAATGCAAAGCTTTCAGAAGGGGTCTTGCTGAAAGCTGCATTTGTGGCTCCAAGCTGTAGTCATATGGACAGGAATCTCTGGCATCAGATGGTTTTGATTACTCCGGAAAAGTCAATCAGTCAGTAAGATTTCCTCCTTACTTGAGGGTAGCTTTTTCAAATTCCAGCGCCAACCAAACCCCTTTGGGTGCCCTTTGATTGAGAACAAGGCCTTCAATACTGGGAGGACAAGTCATGTCTCCTCTCCCACCCATTCCTGGAATGGTTGAGGCCAAGAGGCCCAGGCAGCCCAATGGGGCTGCTCTGTGCACAGAATCTGCTAATGATTTCCCCACATCCCGCCCTCTCACCCTCCCTCCTACAAATAGTGTGCTCCAGCAGAAAGGCTGCTGCTTTCTAGACCAGAGGCAGTGGCTGGAGGGACAGAGCAGAGTCCAGAATGGGGAGCTCAGCTGGGGCTGCAATTGTCCTCTTTCTTGTCCTCTGGCAACCAGCAGATGCTTTCTGGCTTTTCAACGTGCTCTTCCCACCCAGTACCACCCCAGAAGCAGCTCTCTCCAACAACACTCCCCCTGTGGTGCTTGGTAAGTTGGCATGGGGCACATGACAAGGGGGGCAGTGTCAGTCCTGGGGCTGGGGAGGCTAGCTCCCCACTGCAGGCAAAGTGTTGGCATGGTGGGAGGGGTCGGTGGGATAGTTGAGGGCAGTCATTTGTGAACAGCCGGCTGATCAATGTTGGGCAGGCAGGTGTGAGGTTTGAGAAGAGTCTGTGTTGGGTTGCTTTGGCTGCGGTAGTGCCCCTTCCCCTGAGACATGGATGGCTGAGAAGATGCTAGTCAAAGCAGATGGATCTGTAGGGTCTGATTAAGCTCACAGCTAGGATAGTTCAGGGCCTGATATGCTCAGCTGGGATACCTAGAAGCGGATTGTGCAGTGCTGGGCTGCTGGCCTTTTCTGTGGTACGCATTGGTGTGCAAATAGGTCTGAGATAAAGATGAACGGTGATCAAAGTGATGTCACAGAACCACTGGTGGGATTCCCAGGGCTAGAGGAGAGCCATGCTATTCTTCCCCTTGGAGGAGTACCTTGGAGGAAAGGGCATGTCGGGGACACTTTCCCAGAGGAAAGGCTGCAAGCTCTCCTTTGTCCTCCCAGCATTTGACTGCACCTTGCCCGACACTCCTGTAAGATGCTTTAGGAGGAAGAAGAAGAAGAAGAAGAAGAAGAAGAAGAAGAAGAAGAATAGTAGTTTGGATTTGATATCCCACTTTATCACTACCCAAAGGAGTCTCAAAGCAGCTAACATTCTCCTTTCCCTTCCTCCCCCACAACAAACACTCTCTGTGAGGTGAGTGGGGCTGAGAGACCTCAAAGAAGTGTGACTAGCCCAAGGTCACCCAGCAGCTGCATGTTGAAGAGCGGAGACGCGAACCCGGTTCACCAGATTACGAGTCTACCGCTCTTAACCACTACACCACACAGGCCGGTAACCTCTCCATGAGTTCTGCATTGCCCTGCTTCTCCCTCATTGCCCCACATGAAGGAGGCCTTGGCAAGAGCGGGTGGGGCTGGATGAGATGGTCCATCTCATCTGATTGTGCCTGGAGGCAGATCTATCCCGTTTGCCTCTAACATGGAAGCTACAAGGTCACCTTGTAGCAACCCATTGACATGCATGCTTAGCAGGGTGATGGTCAAACTGGGAATAAACTCTGTTGGTTCACCTAGCTGCCTAACGGAGCTGAAGTGTGGCTGCTGGGTCTTGCTTAGAGTGAGGCAGTGTGCCTTGCCTGGCATCTTCTCCTTCTTGGCCTCCAAGTTAATCAAGCACAAACTCCTGAATGTGTCTAATTCCCCTTTCTGAGAGATCCAGCATTGTCATGCTTAGATAGACCAGGGAGAGCTGAGCAGAAGGACATCATGGGGTGGCAAGTTCCTTTCTGTCCATAGGTTGGGGTGGAAGACTGTAGAGCAGATTGCAGTGCTTCATCTTGGGTAGAGGGCGGGACCTAGGAAGGAAATTCTTATTTTATTTTTGCTGGTGGCTCTCTCCCTTCCTCCCGCTGCAGAAAAATCAGCACTTCCATAATGCAAGAGTTAAAGGCAGAGGACCTCCTCTGTCCTGTGTTGAATCTGGTGAGCAACCTTTGACTCCTGGCCCAAAAGTGGCCTCTCCATCCCATGTATGTGCACACCCACCCACCCACACCCTGGGAATCTCCTCCTGTCTCCGTCCCTTTTGATCCTGCATGGAATAATCTTGCATAGTATTTTGTCCCGCTGAATGGCCTTGACCGGACTTTGTTTTGTTTGCCTGGCGCTCTGAAAAAATGGTCTCTTTGACCAGAGAGCAAAAGTGATCTAAGTTGGTTCCTGTGTTCCTAGGAAAGGATGAGAAAAAAGGACCAGCACCAAGAGGTGTCTTTAAAGCATTATATAAGGCTATATAGGAAAGGCTGGGTTGAATCCCACAGCCCTGGCCTTGTCAAAACCTCTTTATGGCAGGACTCTGGTGATTAGACAGGGGGTGGGGAATGCTTTAAAGACACCTCCTGGTGCTTGCCCTTTTTTCTCATCCTTTCCTAGGAACACAGGAACCAACTTAGATCACTTTTGCTCTCTGGCCAAAGAGACCATTTTTTCAGAGCGCCAGACAAACAAAACAAAGTCCGGTCAAGGCCATTCAGTGGGAACTTTTATCATTTTAACTTGTATTCTGTATTTTTTTGCATTACTTTCTACTTTCCCCCTCTGAGGGCAATTTCCTCCTCCACTCTGAACCTAACCCCAGGGCCCTGACAGAATCTTCCTCCCAGATCTGATGCTCCTAACTTACAGAGAGCTGTTACATTTGGGGGCAGTAAAAATAGCACTCCACACCCACAGCTCAGAGTGGTACAGTCTTCTCTGCTGCACATGCTGGTGGAGAACATTACTCAAAGTGGCAGAAGCCTGGACTACACTACTTCTAGCTTCAGGTAGGAATGTTTGCTAGGCCAAAGGCAGCAACATCCGTCCCACAGTGTGGTCAATGGATTTAGCCATGACAATGCTGCCCTATCCTTTTTGGCTTGAGAGTTTCATTGTTTGCAGGCTTTTCACATATATGTGTGGGAGCTTTCAAAAATATGATACCCACCCCCATATGCCCTTAAAGTGGTACAGTATGGAATATGACCATCTTGTTCCGTCTGACGTGTGGACAGCAGGTTCTGAGACTCCAACTGGATGGCAGGTTCATTAAGGACAAGCATGGGCAAAATCACATTATTGCAACCCCCAGAGGTAAGGGACTCCAGATCCCACCAGAGCACCTGTTTCAGAGCATCTGTGGGAGGACCTTGCCAGTAGTCTAAAACACAAAGCAGCTCCCTTGGACTGAAATCTCACTCTGCCCTTTGGCAGAATCTACTAGGAGACTCTGTGGAAGCCACTCTTGGAGGAAGACAGGCATTCTGACCATGTGGGATCAACAGATATCTTTTTTACATTAAGGGGACACAGGACCCCCAAGCACACAAACAGGATTCCTCATGCCTTGCTTTTTGCAATAAGCACGTCGTCTCACAGGGTAACCTGTGGAAAGACTTGCCAGACTAAAGCATTCAACTAATGCTCAGGCAGGCTTTTCATCACCTGTATTTGCTACTTACTTGAGGTTGTGCGGTCCTTCAAGACCACTTGGCAGGGCTGCAGCTGCTGGGAATATCCTTACGTGTTAAGTTTTGAAAAGAAATTTGGTGGGATTTTATCATATATACAACAAATACATACACACAGGACAAGGTACAGCACAAAATTTAGCTTCCCTAATAGTCTTAAGTACTCAACAATTTAAGTCTTTTCCAGATATGCTGAGCTTTTTTGTAGTTGTACTATTATTTTGTTGTATTGCTTTGTTTGACTTACTTAATAAAAACAAAAACCATATTTTTTGCCATAGCAAAAAAAAAAGTTTTGAAAATAAATAAAAACAATTAAAATCAGTAAACAAGCTGATCTCAAGGCGCAGGCTGGCCACAGGAGGTGACAGAAACTTGCTCAGACCTCAAAGCAACTGGTTTCAGGTCTGCTTGTGCTTCTAGGACCCAGCATGGAGGCAAACTCGAGAATCCCCCTGTTCCAGTCAAAGGCACAGCCCAGAGGCTGAGATTCAGAAGGAATAAAGCAAAGGCTGGGAGGGGCTGGGAACCACCACCATCCTCATTCCTTGTGGCTTTTCCAAGATACCTGAGTGACATGAGTATCCTATAGGCATCGCACCTACTGCAAGATCCTCACGAAAAGACTCTCAACGGTGTCTTGCTTTTGTTGGGTGCTTTACAGCAGAAGGTGGCCAAAACATTGTACCCCCAGATGCTGTGAGCTGCAACTTCCATAGCCCCTGAGCCTTGGCCGTGCTAGCTGGGGTTGAAGAGTGTTGTAGTCCACAACATCTAGAAGGTGCATCATTGGCTGTCCCTGCCTAACAAGGACAGGAGCGCCTAGCAAGAAACTCTGCTCACCACACAAGCAAATGGCTGTACATTTTTGCTAGGAAAATGGTTGCCACCTTGTTTTGGTGGCCTAGCTCCTGTTCCCAAGGTATAAACAGGTGAAGCTTTGCCCACCATTTATATCCATGATGGGGAAAGCTTCATCAGTTCTAAATTCCCATGCACCAAGAGCAGGGCCTCTAGAAAATATAGCAACCCCCCATCCCACCCCACTCACATTCTTTCGTTGCTACAAAAGAACTGCAATCTCTCCAGGACTTTAGATGCACCACTAAGGCAGGCTGCCACTCCTCTTTCTCCACCTTTCAGTGCCTGGTTGCCTGGGAAACCAACTAGAGGCCAAGCTGGACAAGCCAGATGTGGTGAACTGGATGTGCTACCGCCAGACAGATGACTTCTTCACCATCTGGCTGAACCTCAACATGTTCCTGCCTCTTGGGGTTGACTGTTGGATTGACAATACCAAGTACGTTACTGGTTGAAGCCACTTTATAGCTTGTTATTCTGTGACTCCCTCATGTGAGGAGGGTCTGCGAAAACTGAGCCAAAACAGGGTGAGGGACGCTTCATCCATGGTGGAAGCCAGAAGTATGTAGAAGTACAAAGTAGCACAGGAAGGGGATGGGGACCTGGTGTGTCCCCCCCTTCCAGCTGTCATTGGGCTCCAACTCTCTTCCATCCCAGCAGCCAGCATGGCCAATGGTGGAGACTGTAGTCTGTTGGTTGCAAGAAAAAAAAATAGGTATAAAAAGAGTATTCCTAGATGCCAAGATCCCAACCTGGGGCAAATACTCATCAATGAGAAAACCACAGTCAAGATTTAAAATCACAAAACCAAGTAAAGTGTAAAAATATACACTGTTAGACCATTAAAATATGGGCCCTTGTGAGTTCCCTCTTGTCCTAGCATAGGACACCACATGTTTGGTAAGTTAAAAACTGATTTACTTTCAAACTCTTCAAAGGTCAGGTTCATGTGCTTTTCTATACATCAGTCAGAAAAGTTGCACAGGCAGTAAAACTTCGCTGTTACAAAGTGGTAAAAGTTATTTGTATAGGAACTCAAGAGTTGCTTGTGAGAGCCATGCCGTCTGAGCTCGGAGAAACCAGCTCAGACCTCCTCACACGTTGAACTTTTCAGGTAGACTGAAAGGAACAAAGGTTTGATCCCCTCGTTCCTTCCAAGGTGAGCTAGGTTGGCAGGACATAGTAATCATTACGATTTTTTTAAAAAAGTATTTTCTATGACATTTTAATAGCCAGGAATGAAAATCCCAGCATGGTGGTTGTATTTTGCTTTGCACCTGAATCTGCCTTCTGCCCACAGAGTGATCTACAACAGGACAACTCGGAGGGTGTCCAATGCCCCTGGAGTCCAAATCAGAGTCCCTGGGTTTGGCAAAACCCACACAGTGGAATACCTGGACAGGAGCAAACTGGCTGGTAGGAGGCATTGCTACCTGCAAATCAGTCATCTCTCTGGTGGAGGAAGGAAGTTTGCTGCTTCACTCTGTTTGGAGTTGTCTTGAGCCATGGGCATAGCCAAGGGGTGGCAGGGAGGGGCAGCTGCCCCCCATCAATAAAAATACATAGCAAACTGAGGTTCTGCACCCTTAACGAAAGGCCTGCCCCCCAACAAAAATCCTGGCTACACTTTTCCACCATGGGATTAAAATGAGGGCCCTACATGGCATGGCATGTCATAGAGAGCTGCCTTATCTAGCAGCAAGGCCCATTTCCAAGATACTTCTGCAGTGCTCAGAAGACAACAGGGAGCCTTGGGAAGCAAAGGTGGTTTTTCCTCCCCCCCCCCTTGGTTAGGGTCATCTTCCTTGCAATATCCTCCCCTGGTTGATTCCTGTCCAATTTGGTTCCGGGATTAGTAGCAAACAGATCTTGCTCCTCTTCCCCCTTGGAGTGATGGGCACTTCATGCCACTTCCTCACTTTCTTTTTACTTACTTACTTACTTTTTTTTTTTGTAGTAAAATGCATAGAAAACAATTAGTGAAAATCAGTACCGGTAATTACCACCCCCAGCAATGACTGGGAACAGACTTATTACTGAGTGAATGAAACGTGCCCACTTCTGACTCAAAGCTGCTTCGGAAGTGACATGGGGAAGTTGTTTCTGACTTAGGCTTGTTGTGGGTTTTTAGGGGGCATCTGATAGCTGGGAAAGGCTTCTCTTCCTCCTTGCTCATGATCTTTTGTGGCTTTCCCCATTCCTCTTCTTTAGAAAAAGGTATTCTGTGTGTGTCACTTTCAGTTTGTAATGTAGGCAGTGTTTTCTCCCCAGGGGATATTCAAGCTTACACAGTACCAGCACCTCTTCTTCTTCTTTGTTAAAAAGTGTGCCACTTACTGTAACAACTTCACAGTGAAACCGGCACCTATGTTTCTACAAAAAAAAGCACTGAATGTAGGCATGCAAGAAAGAGGACCTTCCAGAAATTTTTGATCCACCACCCACTCTGCCCAACCATTTCCCACTGTCCAGAATTTCCTTTTTGTAGGCGTTTACCAGAATACAAGAATCTTTAGCTGGGAAAAAACATGTATGTTTAGTGTTTCATTTTGGTTTCCCTACTTTCTTGAAGACATTTTTTTTAAAAGGGTGCAATTTCCGCCTTTTCCTGCTTTAACAACAACAAAAAGCTGCTCATTCCACACCTTAGGAAGTGGATATTGTGCCCATACCTGAGGTACCAGAGGGTTTTTTTCAGCCCGGGGGCGGCGAGTGTTACGGTATATATCGAGGAGTTGGCATCCTTACTCCTGCCTCCTAATGTGCTGGACCCAATGGGGCTTGGAGCAACCCAAGGAGTCCTCAGAGCAGGAAGTGGACCCCTCCAACAGGTCACCTATCCAGCCTTCCTCCCCTTACCCCCCTCCTGTTAACCTCTTCCTCTCTCCTCCTACCTCCAGGGTACATGCACACACTGGTGCAACACCTGGTCAACAATGGCTATGTGCGAGACCAAACTGTGCGCGCCGCCCCCTATGACTGGAGGATTGGGCCCGGTATGTACAAATGGGTAACTAGGGAGGGGGCTGTGAGGAGGACTCAGCTGGTGGGCCAAGGGGTGGGCCAAGGGGTGGGAAGCAGGAATGCTTTCCCCTGAAGCATAATGTTTGACGGACTATTGTATTTTAATATTTTGTTGGAAGCCGCCCAGAGTGGCTGGGGAAACCCAGCCAGATGGGCGGGGTATAAATAATAAATTGTTGTTGTTGTTGTTGTTGTTGTTGTTGTTGTTAGCAACCATGGAATGACAGTGAGCCCAAGGCAAGGAGAGAGGGGTGAAAGCAGCCTTCTTGAGTGGGGGGAGTCTAAATGCCCCCCCAACACACATACCTGTCGCTGTGTGGAAACAGCACAGAAGGAAAGGGCAACTATTTCCTTCCTTCGCCATCATAACAGCCCTGGTGCAAATCCCGCCTCCCATGGCTGATTTTTTTTAAAAAAACAGAATCCTAGAATTGTATTTTTTTAAAAAAGATATTTATTAAAAGTTTTTAAGATGTAACAAGAAAAAAGAAAAATAAACATACAAAATAAAAAACAGTTAAAAACACACATTAATTTTCAATAACATAACTTCCATACACTTATTTCCTCGGACCTCCTCATACCTCCCTTCTTTGTATTCCAGTTCAATTTGTTAGTTCAGCAAATCCTTACCATTAAACTTTTACCCATTTGTAAAACCTCTTTTTTTCATATCTCTTAAAGCATTACAGCTGGAAACTGCTTAGTTTCTATCCAACATCCTTCTAACATTCATTAATTTTACAATGTTTCTGTAAGTAGTCTTTGAATTTCTTCCAGTCTTCTTTCACTGACTCTTCAGAATCTTAGAATTGTAGAGTTGGAAGGGACCACAAAGGTCATCCAGTCCAATGTAGGAATATTTTTGCCCAACGTGGTGCTCAAACCCACAACCCTGAGATGAAGAGTCCCATGCGCTACCGACTGGAAGTCTGTAATGAGGTCTGGTCGTACATTCCACCTCCTCTGGCCGCTCAGCAGAGCGGAGGCTGCTTCAGGTTTGAGGGCCGGAGTCTCCACAATCTGCTTGGAACATACAAGAAAACAATATCTGGTGCTTCTGAAGCACCAGGCTTCCCTGACTAGTGGTCAGAGTTTGCAGACAGGAGAGCATGGCTTCTGGAGGACCTGAGCCTCTGCAACATCCTCATTTTAAAAACACACTGTTCAAGTCACACAACTGGCAAGGACTCGCGAGGAGGCCTTGCGCAAATCTCCACCTCTGACCTTCTGTGCATGCAGAATAGCTCGGGTTCAGTCCCCCATGGCAGTGTTTCCAAATAGGGCTGGGAAAAGATGCATCCCAGCCCCATCTGCTGCAACACCGTGGGGCAGCCTGGATAGCCACTGGGGTGGCCAGCAAGGCCATGTGGCTGGCCGGATCCAGCAACCCCAACTATGTCTCCACAGATCAGCAAGAGGAATACTTCTGCGACCTGCGCAGCCTTGTGGAGGAAATGCGTAAGACCTACCAGAAGCCTGTCTTCCTCATTGGACACAGCCTGGGAAACCTCAACATCCTCTATTTCCTCCTCCAGCAGTCCCAGGCCTGGAAAAGCCAGAACATCCGGGGCTTCATCTCTCTGGGGGCTCCTTGGGGGGGAGCAGTGAAGCCCATAAGAGTCCTGGCCTCAGGTGAGTTGCTTGCCAGCAGGTGAGGTGGGCCGGAATATCTGGTCCCTCCAGACTAAAAAAAAGGCTGTGTGCACCTCTTACTTGGGTGACCTGCCCTCCTCTTCCACTGTCTGGGGTTGCTGCCAGGCCCCTTGAGGCTCAGGGATGGCGGGTGGAGCTATCAAAATGGGGGTGGAGCTTAAATGCACTTTTAAAAAACAAAAATCCTCTCAGGCCTCTAGCACAGATTTACTGTCTTTTATTGCCTCCTGCTAAACTAATCTAGACATGAGTATCTCGGGGGGCGGGGTGCATCTCCCACTCTTTTTATTATTGCTGCTAAAAAAAAAGGAGATGGTTCTCTTTGGATTGTGTTGGGATTTCTCAGTGTTTTCCATAAAACTCAGTTGAGCTTTAAAGATGCAGAATGTACACAGCCGTAGTCTCTTTTTCCTGCTGTTTTCCAGATGTGTGCTGTTCAACTCCAATATACTTTGTTTATTGTGTGGTATGAAACATAAAAAGTCTAAAGCTATGTACGCACTATACCTTTAAAGCACATTTTAAGCTCCTTCTTTCCCTCAGAGAATCCTGGGCTCTGTAGTTTGCCCCTCACAGAGTTACAATCCTCAGCAACTTTAACAAACTACAATGCCCAGAATTCTTTGAAGTGGGAAACATGATTTGAATGTGTATTCAAGTCCATTTCCTGAGCTTTCTGGGAGATTGGTTGGGGGTCTATGCCAGTACTGCAGTTGATACCAAGCTGGTCTGCATTTCAGGTGATGAGCAGGGCATCCCCATTATGTCCAGCATCAAATTGCGTGAGGAGAAGCGCATGACCACAGCCAGCCCCTGGATGTTCCCAGACACAATAGCTTGGCCCGAGACCCATGCCTTCATCTCTACCCCCTCCTACAACTACACCTACCGGGACTACCAGCGCCTCTTCACTGACATTAACTTTGAGGATGGCTGGTACATGTGGAACGACACCAAGGACCTGCTGAAGGGGCTGCCTGCCCCAGGGGTCGAGGTGTATTGCATCTATGGCACGGGTTTCCCCACTGTGGAAACCTACATTTACAACGACCGCTTCCCCTATGAGGACCCCATTGACTTTGTGTATGGGGATGGGGATAACAGCGTTAGCCGCCGCAGCCTAGAGCTCTGCAAGCGATGGCATGGCCAGCAGGAACAGAAGGTCCACGTGGTGGAGATGCCGGGCGTGGAGCATCTCAACATGATCTTTGACAACCGCACCCTCAACTACATCAATGAAATCCTGCTGGGAAACTTTGGGGAAGCCACAGCTGCAGAAGATGAAGCAGGGAAAGGAGGAAGAGGCTTCTCAGAGACCCAACACAAAGACCAACAGGAGAAATGAAGGCCCTGTGCTGAGGAGATTGGGGTCACTTTATTCCTCCTGCATAGACAGGAAGCAGGATGACTCATGCGTGCCCCCCACCCCCCAAAGTCTACAGTGTTATGTGCAACACAGCTGGATGCAGAGGTGCCTTGCAGGATCCTGCCTCCCTGCTTGCTCTGAGAGGGAAAGACTCCTCCAAATTGCTCCTGCCAACAGATGCCTGGCAAATTTCCATCACTGGTGTGATTGTTGGGGCCTCTGAGAGTTCATGTTGCCCTAGCATGCTTTCAGTTTGGTAGGCAGGTGAACTAGCCCAGAGCTTTATTTACTCAATGCAAAAAGAGCAAGGAGTCCTGGAACACCTTGTAGACCAACACATTTTATTATGGCATATGCCTTCCTGGGCTGCAGCCCCTTCATTGTATGAATGGCGTTGTGGGTATATCTAGACATACACATCGTCAGACACATATTAAACACAAGAAGTATAGGCTGTATCAATTTTATTAAAGCTTAACAGGGCACCCGAGAAGGGTGGCAGCCAGAAGAAGAGGATGATGAGCTAATGCCAACATGTAAAGGCTTTGCCCAACAGTGGCTTCTGGCTTTGACTGCATCTTGCAGAAAGGGGTGGCAGCAAGAGGAGGGGAGAAAAATCCTCCCCATCTCCTCCAACTGCCCCCCCCCTCCGGAAGACTAAAGACAAAGCTGGAAGCCGCAGTTTTACACAGTCTTTATATCACGTTGGCTTTGGGCTTCTCTCATTCTCTGGTTGCCACCCCTTTCTGGCCTTGGCTCCCCAATGTTGGCTGTGGGGCAGATGGAGGGCAACTGCCCAGGTGCCCTCACCTCTGGCTGCACTGCCAAACATGGTGGTGATAAGGACATCCCTCTTCTTAGAGGACGTCCCTATGCTGTGCAGAACTTGGCCAGCTTCAAGGCCCCTGCCCTGGGCAGCCTCAGCACCCTGATCCCATAGACAAGCTGCATAGCATCAGCAACATGCTTAGCACACCCATGGCCACAGCCACTTCTGCCTGCAGTTTCCTCACTGGCCTGCCCCTCCTAAAGGAAGGGAAGGCCGTATCTAGGTACCCCAAGCCCCCAACCAAGCTGCCCAGCCGGCCTCCCAACTTATGGCCTGTAGTTATGCACGGTTAATCCTGGAGTGACCCTAGGCTCACCTATCCAGGTAAGGTAGATCCTGGTGAGGAAAAGGGGTGTGGGAGGTTATATGAAGGCAGGGATAATTGTTATAAAGGAAAGGCAGGATTCATTTTAACTAACTCTGTAATCCTGAAAATTTCCAAGAGAGAGCCCAATCACATTAGTGAGATAGGGTAGAACAGCATACTGCCCACGAGTGGAAAATATCTCTCCTTTATTACTTGGCAAGTTGCACAGCTAAGTTCTGCTGCAGTAAACAGGTTCTAGCCTAGGACTCATTGAAATGGGAAAGGAGACAAGCTAAAGTTGAACTTGTCCAGTTGGATTTATCTGATGTGTGGTGAATGAGGAGGCTAGGGGCTGGATCCTTCCACTTTCCATCTCCCAAGCCAACACTGCTTCCAGGAAGGTGCTGTTGGGGAAGGAAGGAAACCGGCACGGACGCTAAAAGTTTTAAGACAACTTTCACAGAGAGAGAGAAAAGTCCCCCCAAAGTGCTCCCAAATATAAAGCCCTCTCACTTGAAATATTTCCCCCTACTCTTGGTTCTCTCTTTGGTAACACCCCTGAATAATTTTAGTCCTCTGTTCCACCAATTCTGTATGGGAATAATAAATGCTGTACTGACCTATGAAAGGCTGTTGAAAGGATTTCTGAGATAATGTTTGTGAAAGCTCTATGAATGTATTTTGTTTTTTCTGTCTCATGCCTGACACTGGGGCTTTGGGGATGGCACAATTATTTGTTTTTAATTTAAAGAGGAGAAATGATTTTGGAATGATCACGGCACAGGCATTTTGATACTTTTTTTTAATTGTTTTTGGTTGCTTGGTGCTGATTTTTATCTTTTCCTTTCTGTGCTTGCTCTGCTTGGTTGCTTCATGTCAGTCAGTCTTTAGGATTCACAGCAGAAACCTATGCATACTTACTCAGAAGTTCATCTCACTATGTTCAGTTGGGCTTACTCAGGATTGCAGACTTAGCTGCATTCCCAGGGTCTCAGTAATCTCAAGATTGAGTATTGCATGTACCTTATCTCTGTCTGTACATATGTTAATGTGTGTACACTGCAAGGTGGTCATTTTGCATACTAAGCTACAATGGCTGGTTTTGAACCATATATTGTAAGACAAATGTTTTTTCCGACTATAGCTATTACAAATTTCATTTCATTTCATTTATCTGTTGGAGATAAAGGTATTGTACATTATCCCTTCCCTTGCACATTTTTCCCTCACAACAATCTGGTGACGTGGGTTAGGTTGAGAGGTTGCAAATGGCTCAAACTTACCTTGTGAACTTTACAAAGAAACTGGAATTTGAACCTGATACCTGAGTGTGTTGCTGTGTGCAATGGGTAGGCAGGGTGGGGAAAATGCTGAGTTTGTACAATGTTCCTTGATGTTTGAACTGGAATGCTAAAAGCAGGTAAACTCAAGTTCCAGAGGGAACAAAACAGTACAACTTGATTTTTGTGGGCTTCATTGTGTGTGGACTACAGAGTTGTGTTTAAAAGTCCAGAGCCTCCAAGTGTCTCTATTTTCCAGGGATGTTCCTGATTTAGAGAAGCTGTTCCGGTTTCTGATTTGATTCCGGAATGCCCCACTTTTCCTTAGGATGTCCCTGTTTTCATTGGATAAATGTTGGAGGGTATGGAGTTATCCAACCCCCAAGCTGTCGGAAGACAATCCTGTATAGGAAGTATTTATTTAAAGTGTTTAATGTTTTATTATGTTTTTATATATGTTTAAAGCTGCCCAGAGTGGCCGGGGCAACCCAGTAAGATATGTGAGGTATAAATAGTAAAATTATCATTATGGAATGGGACATCCCTATTTTCATCGGAGAAATGTTGGAGGGTATGAAAGTCTGGTTTTGTACTTTTTTCAGATAAAACCAAATTTCTTCCACACCATCGCCTCTGTGGGTGTAGGGGTGGGGGTGCCAATTCATGGTTCACCTCAGGTGCCCAAATGTCTTGGGCCAGCACTGTTCCAAAGCATTACTGCTTCCGATTGTGAAATTAAAGTATAGCAACCATTGCTAGTAGCCATTAATAACCTTCTCCTTTGTTGTCTGATAATCTTTTAAAGCCATACAAATAGCTAATATACTGCGGTGTCCAGACCAGACTAGGGCACAGGTGTCCAGGGTTCAAACCCCCTCTTGGCTATAAAGCTCAATGGGTGACCTTGGACCATGTTTCGAGCTCTCAGCCTAGCCTACCTCACAGGGATCTTGTGAGGATAATTTAGAGAGGGGAATTGCACCTTGTACACCACTTTGAGTTCCTCAGACGAAAGGTTGAGGTTTCATGTAATAATACAGTAAAACACCAAGAAATGCCTCTAGGTGCACAAGCATGTTTTTAAAAAGATGCCTTGAGGTGGCGAATGTGGGTGAGCACCCAGGCAGAGAAAGGAGGTAGTTCCATAATACAATGAAGCCCACAAACTCTAACATTTAAAATAACATCCAAACCACTGGAACCGATAAAATACAATAACCAAATGATGGACCACTAGCCATTCAACACCTGGGCAAACAGGTGAGTTTTAGGAGGTGCCAGAAACTGGATCAGAGTCATGTCCTGCCTTATTTCCTTCAATTCTCCAAAGGGGTGCAAAGTGGGGAGGATTTGGGGGAACTCTAAGGCGAGCCTAGATACAGCTGCCTAAGCCTCCTGCTTGGGGGTAAATGCAGGGGTGGGTCAGGGGCTTGGCAGCCGCCTGAAGTTGCCAAGTGGTGACATGGGCCTGGCAGAGAGAGCGTGCCTGGAGCCCAGAGCCCACTGGGTCCAGTCCTTGACCAGGCTCCTCGAAATGTGTGGCTGAAGGGCATCTACGGTAATCTGCAAGGAGGATGGAGAAGGAAGAGGTCCTGGCTTGCATTTGGAGTGCTTCCTCTTATTTCTTTGTTTCTCTTTCTCTTCCCACATCTACAATATCCACTGCTGGCTGAGGTCATGAAAGCTGTAATATAGCTCCTCCTGGGAGGCTCCTCAGGCGGGTGAATGGGACGGACCGCCCCCCCCCCCTTGTGGTGGCTGCCCTCCTGCTGTGAATCCAGTTGCGTAGATAGAAAGTGAATATTGGCAGAGAAAAAGAGGAGCCAACATGAAATCTTTTCTACAGGTGAAACTCGAAAAATTAAATAAAAGCTGAACAGAGGGCTCCAACTCCTTTTAAAAATTCCAATAGGAAAGAAATAAAAGATGACAAAGGAGGTTAACCTGGAGGTTAAATTACCCTTGCCTTGATGAACATTGCTGCTAAAGAAATTATGGGTGTGCAGCTGGTGAAAAAATGGCAGAGAGGAAGAGACTCTGTTTCTTTTTTCTCTTATACTTTACTAAGGGACCACAACTCACCGCTAGAGAGAGGAAATAAATTTAAGCACAGGGTGTTAGAACTGATGGCATTATGTCAGAAGGAATAATTCTGGAACTGCATTGGAAAGAAACTGTCTGGGTAAAGGAGGAGGGGGGGGAAGGGGCTGTGTTTATGCTTTTCTGTTTCAACAAGGGATTTACTCACCCCCTCCCAGAACAAGGAGAAATAAAGAATTCGAAATAAAGGCCCACAGGTTTGAGCAGGTAGAGGTGATAGCATTCATGAAAACAAGAAAGTCTTGGACTTGGTTCGAAAGGAAAAACTGAAATTCAGCAGAGCAATGTAGATGGGGGGGGGGGACTAACTCAGTGTTTTGAAGGAAGTTTGGTTTAACCCCCCCCCCCAACTCTCCCATGCGGGCTGGTTTCATTGACACTGTTTGCAGGAGGAGAATGCTTTTTGTTCAGTGTGCCAGATGGTTGTCCTTGGAAATAATGGGTGGTGAAGTGCAAATGCTGTGGTAAAAATATGGATTTTGACAACAACACAGTTCTGGAGAAGAAATGGACTTGGTGAAAGGAGAACAATGATGGAAAGGATGCATCCAGATTTACATACAAGCAAGATGAAAAGAAAGAAATAATACAGAGACAACAAGTAATGATTTAAGGTAGAGTGGCAAGGGGCAGAGTAACCTCATTTGTTTTGTTTTATTCTGCTTTGGGTTTTTTAAGGGAATTGACAAATAGACAGCTGAGGGAGATGGGGTAAGGGAGGACAAAAATGTAAATTAAAAATAATTTTGGATTTAAGATTAGATTCCATCAGAAATGGAATATGAATTGAAAATAAATAATGTATTATTAAAGCAGTAAATAGGGGACATTGACGATGGAGAGTAGGAGGTCAACTTAATGGAAAAATGTATTAAATTTGATGTATTTAGGTACTGATTTGTTAAAAAATTGGAAAATTATTATTTTTTTTTGGAAAAAAAGAGTTCTATTTCCCAAAGAAATCCACTCCCCAAAGGCGTAATACAAAGGTCATATTATACCACAAAAAGAGGAAATTTGAGCCCCTGACCTGTCAAAGTGTCTCTTTCACCTCTGGGGCCAACATTAGTGTATCTCTTTGCTATTACAATTAGTGTCTGTTCACATAGTCCTTTATTTATTAGTAGAAAGCCCTCTTTAGGTCTTTTGTTAGGTCTAGTATTGCCCATTGGGAGTTTGCTGGAAAGGTCAAGCATGTGCTGTCACATTCAGGGGATTGTGGCTGCCCCTGATCTGACCACCACAGCCACTCAGGACTACTTTGTATATGTCCCTGGGATCCTTGTTTTGGCTTTCATTTACAATCAAACCATTTTATTGAAACATTTACAGTGTTTCTCGTTCCTAAAAGAGAGTTTATAGGCCTTAATTAATAACATTATTAATTATGTGGGGGGTTATTGATTATTGGGATGGGTTATTGGTTTATATTTTGTTCCTGTTCTTGTCATGTATTTTGTGCTTTTATATTGCATTTTTATGTAGTCAGCGCCCTGAGATCTGTGGATTAAGGGTAGTATACACCTTTAAGAAATACATTTAATAATACTAACTTCCATGTTTCAAATGTGTGCCTTTTATTTTTTTATATACTCATATCGTTCATTCTTCATATTCAGCAGTAATATAGTGAATACTGCAAGTTCAGTTCCTGTCATATGGAAAATGATAGCTTAACATATACTCTATTAAGTGTTTTAGAACTTAGTTATTTCAGGTCTAATATATATTTTTTAATAAAATTTTTATTCAATTTTCACCATTTTTTTAAACAAACAGAACAACACAAACAAACACAAAAACAAATAACAAGTATAGTTTCATATCCTTGTTTTCTTATAACTTATTTCTCCGACTTCCCCATACCTCCCCTTTCTGCATCCCATTTTTTTAAAAAAAAATTTCAACAAATCCTTACTCTTAGTTTTATCTAATTTATAACCTCCTTTTTTCTTTAAACTTAACCCTTACAGCTGTTAACCACTTAATTTTTCAAACCAACATCATTCTAACATTCATTAATTTTACAATGTTTCTTAAGATAGTCCTTAAATTTCTTCCAATCCTCTTCCGCCGCCTCTTTTCCCTGGTCGCGGATTCTGCCAGACATTTCTGCTAATCCCATATAGTCTATCACCTTCATCTGCCATTCTTCCAAGGTGGGTAGATCCTGTGTCTTCCAATACTTTGCAATGAGTATTCTTGCTGCTGTTGTAGCATACATAAAGAATGTTCTGTCTTTCTTTAACACCAGTTGGCCGACAATGCCCAGGAGAAAGGCCTCTGGTTTCTTAGGGAAGGTATATTTAAATACCTTTTTCATTTCATTATATATTATTTCCCAGAAAGCCTTAATCTTTGGGCACGTCCACCAAAGGTGAAAGAATGTACCTTCAGTTTCTTTACATTTCCAGCATTTATTATCAGGCAAATGGTAGATTTTTGCAAGCTTGACTGGGGTCATGTACCACCTATAAATCATTTTCATAATATTTTCCTTTAAAGCATTACATGCTGTAAATTTCATACTGGTATTCCACAACTGTTCCCAGTCAGCTACTAACTTCCACAAGGTGCGTGTCTCTGCTTTTCCCCATGCTGTTTGATGGATGAGATGTCGGCAAGCTGTTCTGCAGAGCCAAGCCTGCTACTTACACAGTTTTTCCTATAGAGGCTGCTGTTTCCTACGGGGATTTAAAATTTAAAGGACTGGCATTTTATCAGTAGCGCTTTTTTCCGTTGTATGGGACTGTTTGTGCTTCTGTATCCTTGTAAACATGCACTTATCCACATGTGTTATATTTATGACACAGGGTTAATGAATGCCTGCCTTAATGATTCTATGGCTTGGATTGCTGTAAACAGTTTCAATGAATGTGTGTGTGCATGCACATGTGTATGAGACAACGCAGTATAAAAATAATTTTATGAATGAAGTGTCCCTCTCTTTTTCTCTCCCTTTCAGTCCACAGGGTGCCTGGAAGACCCTGAGGGCAAGCAGCTCCTCCCAAACGCTCTTCTTCCCAGGTCCCTCCACAAGCGAAGGTGGCAGCTAACACCAAAGCTGCCCCCCAAGAGAAGGAGCAGCTCTCATATCACCCCAATAGAAAGGGCAGCCCCCAAACCTTCCTCAAACCAAGAGAAGGGAGCAGCCTGCTCCCACTTCCTCCAACCCAAGATAGGGAGCAGCCCCCACCCTTTCTGCAGGAGAAGGGGCCACCCCACCCCACCCTTCCAAACCTTCCTTATCCCAAGAGTGGGGCAGCACCACCCCAGTCTGTCTGTGGGCACTTAGAAAAGGATGCTGTGATTACTAAGATCCAGCATGGGTTTCTCAAAGACAAGTCATGCCAGACAAATCTTGTTTCTTTTTTCAATGGAGTTACAAGCTTGGTGGATCAGGGGAATGCTGTGGACGTAGTGGATCTTGATTTCAGTCTGGCAGGACCTTGCATATTGAGGAGCATTCCTTCACATTAGCTGCCACCTGCCTACGCCCAACTTGGCCACTTCATCTACTGCTTGTGAAAAGGAGGCTGATGGAACACTAGCAGCATACCAGCCTCACTCCTGAGTCTCCCAACTGTGCCTCTCTGCCAGAGGTCTGAGCTGCTGCCTACAGGCAACACAGCCTTCTCTACCCCTCCTCAGGTGGTGTGGAGGAGGAGGCCTTTCCATAGTCAGCCCCAGTCCACTCAGCTCCTATACATGGAACTTTGGGGGGGGGGGACTGGCCTCTGACAGCAAATGCTTTGGGGGCTGACTCTACAGGCAAGTCTGCTGTTTTACCCATTTGATTGATTGATTGATTGATTGAATTTCTATGCCATTCTTCCTCTGAGGATCTCAGGACAGTGTACAATATAAAAACACAAAAATACATAACATAAATACATAATAAAATGGCAAAAGTTTGTTAAAATTAGCTGCAAAAGCTAATTTTTAAGAGAACACACTGCCAAACATTTGTGATACGTTAAATTCCCAGTCAGCTGGGGCAGCCCCTGCTTTGCACGTGGGGTCAGGCCTTTACAGGGACTAATTCTGAAAGGGTGTGAGGGAATCGGTTCTTTCTGTGTTTAGATTTGCTGTTGAAACTGAACTTCAACGCAGACAGAAAAACCCCCGCTTACAGCTGTGCTTTAGGGCAAAACCTGATCAAAAACCATGACAGTTTAAAATTAAACGGTGGAATGACCTGCAACGGCAGAAGTGAAAGCAGCTTGTTGTTGCTATTTATTGCTGCAGCTTAATGCCGCCGGCCCCCTCCCGCAGATCAGCTGAGAGCCGCTGAGCAGTGCCTTGGTTCTAATCCTCGCCAGCCGACCCTTCCAGCCTTGGCAAGGAAGGCACCAGAGAGCGCAGGCGCATTGAGGCAATGCAGAAGAGGACCATTACCTGCCCTGTCCCAAGCAGACAGAAGAAGAAAGCCTTTGTGCCCTCCGCACCCGCTTGAAGAAAGCCGAGTTGATTAAGCGCCTGGGTTTCAGTGGGTCAATGAATTAAAGGGCCTATTTATCTATTCATTTAAAATGTTTAAAGTTGGCGCATCACCCCTGAACACAATTTATTTTAAAAAAAATACCCAGCCATGAAACGCTCCCAAAAAGAAAAGGAGAAGCGAAACGAGGCGTTGGAGTGGGAGGAAGAGGGACCCCCCCATCCCACTCCACGGGCCGGCAGCTGCTGGGAGACAAAGGCGCACCGATGCCATCAGGTGATGCGCGCAATGGGGGGACTGGAGAGGCGGCCCTCCTTTCAGGTCCCTGGGGAGGGGGCAGAGCGCGCTTACCCGCCCCTTGCGACACGCCCAAGGCTTTCCCCCAAGCGCTGCCCTGGGCGGCCCTCCAAGGGCTTCCCGCAGCCTTGAGGGGAAGGGAGAGAGCAGCGCCTGCAGCCCCAGCCCGGTTCGGCTCCCGAAGGGCGGCGGACTCCTCCTGGTCCGGAGCGGGAGCCGCCCTGGCGCCGCCGCTTCTTCGGGGGTCGCTGGAGCCCGCCTGCCCGGGGAGGGGTCTGGCTGTGCGGGCGCGCCTTCCTCCGCAGCGCCACTGAGCATGCTCGAAGCCCTTGTCTGTCGGTCTGTCTCTCCCCACCCCCGTCGCCGCCCGCCCCGCAGACCCTCCCGCGCTTCCTCCGCCGAACCGACCAAGCGGGCCGAGGAGGAGGAGGGAGCGCAGCCGGGTAGGTACCGGGACGGCTACGGTGGGGTGAAGGAGGGGAACCCCCGGCGGGCGGGATCTCTGGCGGCGGGGCGGGGTTCCCAAGGACAAAAGGCGGTTCGGGGGCTCGCTTTACTTGGATAGCTGCGGGCCCACAAAGAGATCCCCTGCAAAGAAGTCTCGGGGAGCCTCCGAGGGACGAACCCCCCAGTGATCCTAACAACAGCCCTGCGAGGAGGGTCGGGCGCAGACAGAGCAGCTGGCCCAAGTCCACCTAGCGACCCACGTGCCTATTGCTGAGCAAGGCGTCTGAACCCGGTTTCTCTTCCCCCGGACCCCCGTCTGACTCTCGGGGCCTTGCTGAAATCCTGATCTTCAGGATCTCCCCAAAGGCAGCTTCAGCTCCGGGGTGTCGCCGGGCTTTTGTTTCTGCGTGGGGTCTTCCTGCAGGTGCTGCTATCCAGCTGCGGAGAATGTGTGGGAAACCCAACCTCCAGGATCTATTGTGTGATGGGGGAGAGCGTGCAATCTCGTGGTCCTGTCTGGTTGAACGGGAGGCTGACGGTGGATTCAGGGATCCCTCAGGCATGGAAACCTCACTAACAGTAGCCTCAAGGACCCTTGGTTTACATGTTCTTTCCCACCCGGCACAGATAATAAGGTCTGGCCTCCCCCATATCATAGACTAAGTCCTGACTGCCTGCCTGTCTCCTTGGAGATGCCCCAGCAGCTGTCCCAGCCCAAAGTGCTCCTTTTGGAGCACCCTTCAACCACCTGCTTCCCCTACTTGGAGATGAGGAGCCCTGGATTCCTGTTGAGACGCAAGGACAAGCAAACATCAGCTTGCTTATTTGCTCTGCCATAAATAAGGGGAGCAGATTTGGCAAGAGCTACCTTTGGGTCATGCTGGGCAAACCTGCGCCTGTTGAGCCCCTGCAATTCCTGTGGTCCCCAGGCCATTCGCAGAGCTGATGGGGCTCAATCTGGATGGGGCAGCTTCCCTTGCCTTGCTCCAGGGATGCTTCCTACATACAGATGCATTCCTAGGCTCCTTGTGCCCTTGGCAAGGAGCTGAATCGGCATCTTCGCCCTGCTCCCTTCAGTAATGCTTGAAGGTAGACTCTGCCTTCAGTTGTGGAATTGCACAGATGGTGCAAGTGGTGTGAGTTTGCTGTGCTGTGCTATGCTGGGGTTTCCAGTAGTCCTCCTGCCCCCCCCCCCACTTCCCTGCTTGCCTCCTGTCCATTATGATGACATAAGAATCTCCTCTCTGGATCAGACCAAGGCCTGCCCCAGCCAGTATTCTGTCTCCCAGAGCAGCCAGCCAGCCAGTCAGCCAAGTCTGCCTTTGAGAAGCTCAGGAGCAGCTAGCCCCTAAGATCTGAGGTATATTGCTCATGGACATGGAGACTCCATCCTTAGCTGTCCTGTTGAATAGTGGCTACTAGACCTGCCCATTCTGCCCTTTGACTTCACCCCTTGTCAGCCAGCTCTTTAAAGGTCCCTCTGGCTAGCCAGGTGCTCCTGGGAACCAGGGCTCAGAGATCCATTTTTGCTTTTTGCTCAATGGGGATTCCTTAAATCAGTTCCCTGTTGCATGCAGAAATCCTTCTTCCTCTTCCTCTCTACCATGGCCAAACATGCTCAGGGTGGGTGGCGCAGGCTCAGGGGCAGAGCACACAGTTGCCTTTCAGAAGGACCCTAGAAGCATCTTCAGATGGGAAGTATTGGTGGATCCTGACAGCTAAGCGTTGTAGCCAGTGTTAGTTCTACTCTGAGTAGAGTTTAGGGGGAGGAAGCCCAAAGCCAGGGAGGAAACTTAGAGCCCATTTTTCGTGCCAATAACCTGGCCATAGAACATGCAAAGTAGTCACTACAAGGGTGACTGAACACACACTGAGAGTCTCCTCCTGCTCCTCCTCACTGAGTAATGGCAGCCAAGCTTAGCACATCAGACTTTAGTAAGGACCTATGGTCCCACTTCATGTTTTCAGATAATGCAAAGCCTGTGGGGGTGCTTACTGGGTCACCATCCAGAGCTGCCTCTTGCGAGGAGAACAGGCAAAAAGAGAGATGTTGCTGGCAGCAGCAGCAGCAGCAGCAGCACCCTTCCGCCCCGCAGCTCGTGAAGTACGTGAGAGCAGACTTGCTGGCTCAGGTCGATGGTAGACATTCTAGTCTGGCATCCTGTCTTTACAGTGGCCATCCAGATGCGCCAAAGGGAAGAAACCCACAAGCAGGACCTGAGCACAATATCTGCACTCTCCCCTTCTGCAGCATTCAGAGGCATTACTGAGTCTGTCCAGGGAGGCAGGGCAGAGCCATTGTGGCTGTTGGCAGCCTTCTCCTGAATGAATCTGTCCAATCCTTTTTTTAAAAACCATTGAAGTTGGTGGCCGTTGCTGGGGCAGTGAGTTCCATCATTTCGCCGTGTTCTGCCTGAAGAAGTCCTTTCTTCTGACCGTCTGGAATCTTCCAACATTCAGCTTCATTGGAAGCCCATGGGGTCTAGTCTTAGGAGAGAAGGAGGAAAGCTTTTCTCTGTCCACTCTCCATGCCTTGCCTCATTCTAGAAACTTTGACCATGTCACTTCTTTTTCACCTTCTCTCTAAACTAAAAAGCCCCAGATGTGGCAAACTTTCCTCATAGCGGAGTCGCTCCATTCCGTTATAATTTTGGATGCCCTTTTCAAATTCTACAATATTCTTTTTGAAATGAGGTAGCCAGAAATGGGCACATTCTTCCATGTGAAGTTGCAACATAGATTTGTATAATGGCACTACAATATTAGCAGCTATATTTTCAATTCCTTTCCTAATGATCCCTAGCATGAAATTTGTGTTTTTCACAGCTGCTGCACACTGGGTCAACATGTTCACTGAGCTATCTGTTATGACCCCAAGGTCTCATTTCTGGTAAGACACCACCAGTTCAGACCCCATGAGTGCACTTGTGAAATCAACTGTCTTTTTGCACCAACTTTCATCACTTTGCCCTTGCTTTCACTTGCAACTGCATTAGCTGTTTTACAGCCCATTCATTCAGTTTGCAGAGGTCCTTGCGGAGCTCTTCAAATTCTCTTTTGGTTTTAACGACCCTGATCAAACTTAGCTACCCATTTTTTTGTGGAGAAGGGAATCTTAGCCTGAAGCCTGTGCCTCCTTTTCTTTGCTGCCAGGGCTTCCTCCGAGCAAAGAATCCTCCGAGCTGGCCTGATGACATCCCCTCAGAGGGCTGCCCCCAAACAAGATGGTGCTGGACTCGGGTCGGCAGTCCTTTCGGCGGCGGGAACAGCAGCCTGATGTCTTTGGTGCTGGCCTGCAGCAGCGGAGAAGCGGGAAGAAGGAGGCCTCTCGTCCCTATGAGGGGCTGCGGGTGCCTCCCTTCTTCTCTCCTTCCCTTTCTCTGGATTCAGACTCCTCCAGCCCGGGCCAGCGGGCGCCCCCCAAGACCAAGTGCCTCCAGAACCCAGAGCCCCAAGTGCCGCCCCCCGTGGGCCTCTGCCCTGCCTTCCAGAATCCCTGCAGCTGGATGTGCCGGAGCGAGAGCATCTGCGCAGTGAACCGGAGGGACCGCGCGCGGGGGCAGATCCGCAGTGCCGCCTCCCTGCCTCACCTCCCCAAAGCCAAGGCGGACAGGTGCATCGGGGCCAAGAGGAAAAGTCCCTGCCTGCTGGTGGCCCTGCGGCCGGTGAACGTTGACAAAGAGAGGGAGAAGTTCTTTGGGGCCTGCTACGCCTACAACCCCCAGTTTGAATACGCAGAGCCTGTCCCTGAAGCTGTGTTGGAGAAATACAAAGAGGCCTCTGGGCAGTTTATTTCACAGGTAAGAAAAGGTTCCTCTGCTCCCTTTGTCTTTGCCATTTTCTTCCAAATGGCTGTTCCTCCCTCCACAACCCTTTCCCTCTGCTCTGCCGCGAGGAGACTGAGCCAGCAAGTCTCTGCCTCCCAGAGGGAGGAAAGATGCTTTGGGTCTCAGCAGCAGGAGTGCAGCTGCACCCATCCTGGCATTATACTGTGTGCATCAGTAATCCTCACAATAACCCTGTAAGGAGCAGGGGGGCAAAATGTTTTGCAGGATCTAGAGGCTCGCCTACTTTGCTAGATTCTAGTTTGGCAAGGGGGTCCAAAGAAACTGAGTCAGACCACTGGAGGGAGAGAGCCTGCTCTGATCCTGGCACACATGAGCACATGCCCCACTCCCCCAACATCCAGGCAGTGCTTTACTGTGGTATGCCAGGACTCAGGGATCTAAGAGGATGAAGATTGAAACTTGGAAATCAGATGCTTCTTTCAGCAGCCCAGCAGCTCAGACTGGAGGGCTGAGACTAAGGGAATGATGGCAGTTTGAATTGGGCCTTCTGCTCACAGCTGGTGCTACCCTGTTTTGGGCTGAGCAATTCTTTCTACTTCTTCTTTCTGTGGTGGTGTTAGAACCTTTGAGTCCTCTTGTTAATTCTCACAACAGTCCTCTGAGGGAAGTTGTCCACAGTTGTCTTTTGCGGAGGGGAGCTGAAAGACATTTGCCAGGCTAGAATAAAACTTGACCAGCTCCTTCAGCTGCCAGACTTTGAGGAATCACAGAGGCTTGCTGCCTCTGGTTAGCCAGGTCTGCCTGCTGTGGAGCAACATGGCCTCAGTTCTCTGTGTTGATGGCTGGGCTGCTTAGGGCTTCTTAGCTGAGGCAGAGGAAGGGGTGATCTCATGATGGCAACCACCAGTCTTTCATGCTCTTCAGTTTGACTAATTGGTCTTACAGGACATAAATATCCAAGATAGTTTCTGGTTATCCAGGGAAATACATAATGGAGAAAAAGGCAAAACACATGCATATAGATTGTGCCTTTTAAAATAAGCTACAGGAACAATGGAATAACTAATGGACAGACATCTATTATTCAACTTGCTTTAGTTTTAATTCTTACAAAGTTAAAAAGTAGAATGAATCCAGGTTGCCAGCATCTGAAGGACAACTTCAGCTAGCTTGCGTTGGACCTCCTTTAACATTATTCATTAACCGTGAATACATCAGGAGTACTCTCTTCAGGAGTGAGTGGGGAATTCTTTCTTTGTATCTGGTAGCCAAAAAACATTTTTAAAACGTTGTTGTTGTTTTAAATAGAAAAAGCAGGCAGTTGTGGGTTGAAACTCACTTGCTGTGTGTGTTTCAGGCTATTGGAATCATTGATGCTGTGCTGGAGAAATATAGCACCTATGAGAACTTTGAGGCATCCAACGGAGGGAAGTTGCTCAGTAAATGCCAGATCTGGTCCATTGTCAGGAAGTACATGCAGAAGGAAGGCTGCTCTGGAGAGGTGAGTCCAATGCTGGCAAAAGACCTTCTGCATGATCCCAGGGAGGCACCCTGACAACCTTTTGCGCAGTGCCCTTGGAAACCCCAAAATCCTTCCTGCTCCAGGCAGTAATTGCTTGGGGTTGCATCCAGCCAGGATGGTGAGGGTGGGAAGCCACACCTGGGACTAGCCCTGGACTCTCCCCTAGAGATTGCATGGACTGACTGGAGTCCTGCCAGGAAGGGAAGCTGCATGGGAGCTCTGCGCTGCTCCTTGCCTGACCTACCTCCCAAGAGCTGTGCTGGGTTTCCTAAGCAGGCTCAGAATCTTGGGGGATAAATGCTGGGATGGTCTTGGTTGTCACATGCATGGATGGATGGATGGCCTGTGGTTTCCCTCTTCGGTTTCAAAGCTTGTTCTCCATCCTGGGCCCTGTGATGGGAACTCCCTCACAGCTCAATTCAGAGTGTAAATACAGGCCCTGCTCCCCAATCTTCTTCTAGGTGGTGGTTCAGCTGACCGAGGACCTGCTGTCTCAGGCAGTGATGATGGTGGAAAACAGCCGCCCAACTTTAGCCATCAACCTTTCTGGGGCTCGTCAGAACTGGCTGGAGGGCATGTTGCGCCATGAAATAGGTCAGGATCCGTGAAGAAGGAGCAAAGTTCTGGGACATTCCCCAACCCTCTGTGCCCTGGAAGGGCATTAAAGGAGCACGGGGTGGGAGGAGAGTGGAGAATGGTCTGCCAGGAGTTGGGACACCAGTTTTTCTCCCAAGGGAAGGATGTACCAGCTGGACTACCCAGCCCTGAACTCTGGCTGGATTGGGGAGAGGGCTAATAATTCTGTTTGGTGCCACAGAGACCTAGAATTCTGAAGAGCAGGAGGGTCTGGGTGCTGACTGGCAGGGGCCTAGTTGTCAAATTCTGTCTGGCTGTGAAAATAAAGAAGCTGCTTAATAATAAGTCAGGCTTTATCTAGTTTAATGAACTATCAGGGACCGTGCTGAGGAGGAATGGTGGAAGCCACCACCTCCACCTGCTCCTGCTCCAGAGCAGGAGGACAGTATAGATTTGGAACAGTGGTTTGCAGAGGGGCATAGTTCAGAAGGCAGAATCTGGGAAATACTGCATGGGGAACAGCTAGGAGAAGAAACACTGGAAGAGAGAGGGTTAACAGATTCATAGTCTCTGGACAGCATTCCTCCGCCCAGCTCAAGGTTGAAAAGAGCTCAGAACAGAAAGCTCAGAGGGCACAAGCTCAGATTACAAGACGTAGGAGTGACATAGATTAATAGGGATGGAGGGGGTGTAAGCCTTAATTAGGAGCACCACCATTTTGGGTTGACGCTTTCTTTTGTCCTTTGCTGTGTTTATTAAAGAAACTAACTGGTAAGAATTCATTTCGTTTGATCTCCTCGTTTATGGCCATAGGGGAGGAAGCTGATTCCCTGAAGCCTGACATAACACATTTTTAAGTGATTCATTTCATGGTTTTCAACTTTTCCAAGTTTTAAGGCTTTCTAATTTTTTGAGTTGTCATCCGATGCCGTAAAGGCATCAGGTGATGGGCAGGGAGTGGTCCCACTCACCTGATAGATCCAGTTCCCTACCCCTGGACATGCAGCCTAAAACCCAGGACGTGAGTCCTCTTTTGCACTGCGATTCATTGACCCAGTGAAGGACTGGGGAGTGGGGTGGGGGGCAAAGCTGAGGCAAGCCAGTTGTGAAGGAGGAGTAATGATGGGGAAATGCCTCTCCTCTGCCTTAGGCACCCACTACATCCGCGGGGTCAACAATGCCCACCAGCCGTGGCACAGCTCAGAAGGTCGCCAGCACTACGGCCTGAAGCCGGCGAATCCCACTGAGGAAGGCCTGGCCAGCCTGCACAGCGTCCTCTTCCGCAAGCAGCCCTTCCTGTGGAGGGCAGCACTTCTCTACTACACTGTCTACCGGGCCAGCCACATGTCCTTCTGTGAGCTCTTCCATGACCTGGAGCGCTACGTGCAGGACCCTGGGGTGCGCTGGGAATACTGTGTGCGGGCCAAGAGAGGCCAGACAGACACTTCCGAGCCAGGTAAGGGCCTTCGCATGGCGTGAGGATGCTCAATATTGGAGAGATGCAAATGTTCCCAGCCCTCAGGGGTCTGGAGGTTGGCCACTTGAGCAGCATTTGCTGAAATTCCGATTTAGGACCCCCTTGCTCAGTCCCCACCCTCCCACCCTTCACCATCATAAGAATGGCTGCCTGGGGGATGGTGTATATGTGACCTGCAAAGGACAGCTCCGCTCTTGGGCACTGATGTGCAGCAGGGCTGGTGCTGGGGGCTCTCCTGATTGATGGTGCCCTTCAGAATTAGATTCTGATACCCTGCAGAACACTAAAAAGAAGAAAATCCCAAAAGCACAAGGTGACTTCCTGCAAACCTCCACCCTTCCAGCCCTCAGGAAGTTCCCTGATTTTGGCAGTATTTGAATTTCTTGCCAGTATTTGGACGTCACTTTGAAAGGAAAAGCCTACCCAAAGTGTCCTGCTTATGCTGGATGTGTCAGTGGTTTTTCTCTTTCAGGGTGTTTCAGTAAAGATCAAGTGTACCTGGATGGAATTCTCCGGATCCTGAGACATCGACAAACCATCAACTTCCAGCTGCTGGCTGCCCTGGGGAAGGTAACAGCTCTGCCTGCTCTGTGGTCTTTCCCCCTCACCCCCCATGTGTGTGTATTGTGGGGGGCAGGTACCTTCACCTCCTCCATCTCATAGCCAAGAGGGCTTTCTTTGGCTTGGCTTCTGGTGTTTGCTCCAGTTGGAGGCAGGTGGATAGAGCAGGAAGAGACCAAGAAGGGAGGGAGGACAGCACAGTTGTCTAACAGTCCTCAACTAAGAAAACCCGATTTTTCCATCCAAGTGAGGCCCTCCAATTCATCTTGATCTTCCTCCAAAGGGCATAGAATGTCTATTCTCTCCCCGCTCCCCCTTTATCATTGTAACAAAATGGCTGTTTTTAACCCAAGAGGTACTAGGGAGTTCTGATTGTGAATCTCCCACAATGCATCTGGTTTGGCCCTCAGTAGGAGTCTCCACCAGACTGGCTCTCAGGTGAGGTAAATTTGGTCTGGTCTTGCAGCAATGATGATGATGATGATGTTTTTTGCTAACTTTCAGTTGCTCTTTTTTTTATAAATAAATAAATTCAGGTCTCCTACGAAGATGTGAGTAATCTTCAGAAATACGGGGTGCTGGAGAAGGCTCGAATCCCTCACTTCATGCAGGATCTAGAGAGGTACATGCAGCAGCTCAACCACATTGTCGCAACCAACTGTCTCAGTGACGAGGAACTGGAACAGCTGCTGCCAGAATGAGCCGGCCTTTGAGGGGGAAGAGGGAGGGAGGGAGAGGGCTATGGCTCCTCCAGCCTTTGCTGCTGTCACCCAAGACAGGCTGTGATGTAATCATGAACAGGCCCTTTGGGGGGTCTTCAAAGAAGTTGTTGTGTCAGATTGTGGTCCTGCTGAAAACAGTTTACTGGCTTACAGCCTACTATTTATTCTTTATTTATTGGGGTCTCTGGTTGAATATTAGGTGAATGAAGACTGGAATGAGGCAGCCTTCCCGCTATTCAAGGAGAAACATTTGCAGGTGGTCTGCTGAGTGTTCCAATCTGGAGCCATTTAAAGTAATTTCAAAATGTCTCAAGATACATGGAATGTGGCATGTTCCCCTTCTGCGGAGCAGGCTGGCAGTCATCACTTTTGACCCTGCTAAAACAAAAAGCCGGTGTGTTTGGTTCACCATTGAACCATTTGACTGAGAGCGAGCAGGCGCAGAGGTCACCAGCCACCGCAAGAACATGTCTTCCAGGGTTTGGCCGCCAAGAATTAGATACAGAACCCATTTACGCAAAGTTAGAAAATGTCTTCAGGTGTGTTTCATATCCATCTCAGTCAGCTTGCAGCTTTTCAGAAAAACTAGCTTTGTTGCATCAGACAGAGATCTTTCTTTCTTGGCCAGCATCTTTTGCTTCCAACTCGGCAGATGCCTTGGGAGCTCACAAGCCAGGCAATGAGCTGCACTCGACATCTCCTGAATTACTTTGAATGCAGCAGGACTCCACAGCCTTGAATGCAGGAAGCTGCTTTCTCTGAAAGACCTGCTGGTCCATGAGTAGACACAAGTAGCTCCGTCTAGTCCTTTGACAGAAGTTTTTGTCCAGTGTAAGCAGTTGTCTGTAGTTGGCATGTGCAGTGTGACAGGTGCTCTGGGGTTGCTTCAGCTGTGTTTTTGACAACCAAACATGTTTGTGCCCAAGGATTTGGGGGGAGGTGCAGAGAGAGACCGGTGGCCACCTGAGGCAGGAGGGAGGTGTGGGAGGGCAGGTAGCTTTAGCTTAGAAAAGGAAGTGTTTGATAAGCAAGGGCAGGTCCTTCATAAATGGAGCCAAGGACCTTGGTAGTGTTCCTCAAGCAAATAAAATGGGAGAATCTGAGGGAGGAGCAAAGGTGCACAGGGGCCACCTTGGGTGTCAGGTCTGAAGCTGTTGCTTTAACAGTCTCTTCTGGCATTAAGTGATAATATAAATTCGTATTAAAACAACCCCTTCCATCCTGCGATGCTACCTCAACTGGGGGGTGATGTTACCTGTGCTTCTACACTGTTTGTCAAAGCCATTTCCACTGCTGGGCTCCTTGGTGTAAAATGGATTTTGCTCCATTCAATAAAGACTCTCCTCTGCTTTTGTTGTGCTTAGCTGGGGAGGTTGGCAGAAATCTTCATGCACTGCCAAGCTCAAATCCTTGCTCAGACTGAAGTGGGAGGGTAACCTTTTTGCTCTCTGAATACTTTAGAAAGAGGTCACACGTGCCCGCCCCCCGCCTTGACTAATGAGAAGGGGCATCTCCCACCACACCCCATGCCATTCCCTTCACCAGTTTCTTCTAGCCCTCCAGTAAGCAACCAACAGTGGTACAACCCACCCCTTTCAATGTAAAGGGTCTTGGGCAATCCTGACCCCTGGTATCAAATCCTTCATACCCATGTAGATTTCACCCACCAGGCTGCCTCTGCAACTGCATTAATCCGAAGGCTAAACAGGAGCCATAGCCATCTCCATAAAATGTGGCAGGATGTGTCAATGCAGATGCAGGATGTCAGATACTGGCTATCATGTGCCCTTTTTGCCAAGGCTCTGGAAAACACACCTATCTGTCTACAGCTGCCTGTCCTCTTTCATAACGGACAAAATCTCCTTCTAAGTGCCCTCCCATTTCCTAAAAGATGGAAGCACATTTATAAAATAGGATTTTACTTGGTTGCAGGATTTTTCCCCACCTTGTTTTATAAGCCACCAAAAAACAGTAAGTTTTGTCTATGGGAATGTTTCTAAACCAGAAACATTCAGACCTTTATAAAATATTCAGCTTTGTAAGAGTGGTATTTTGATGTCCAGTCCTCAATTTATACTATATAAACATGTTCCTCAGTTTTCATGATTTACTTTTCAGATTCACATGTGTTTCTAATCCAATACTTTTAGACAAACTTAAGTAGGGAAAAGGGTATTGTCTTTATTTAAAAACAAAACAATCACAATTATTTTATTCACACACAGGTACAAGCTTTTAACAGCATCTCCTGCTTGTTCCCACCCCAACCCCACCCAGCATGCATTATCAGGGGCGCCCAGACAAACACTGATTCACCACTTCCAACAGGTGGTTGTTTTCCAAGGCAGCCGCCACTCTCTCTTTGTCAGCCAGTTGCTTGTTTACTGTGAAAAAGAGCCCCACAAGAGGAGTTAGTGAAGACATCCATCCATCCATCCTCCTCTGCTGTATAGCTCAAGGGCTAGGACCCCACCCAAAATATTCCAAGTGGTATTTGTACTCTTCCCTTCCAGCTTTGCTTCATAACAAATATAGAAGGGAATGTAAGTGACTTATTCTGAGGGGTATTTTGTGGTGAATTTCAAACGTACCTGCGTGCTCTGAGGCATGTGTTCCAGGGGTTATGTGGACATCCACCTGGGAGGAAGAAAAGAAGAAGCATCATTTGTGTCACCAAATAATGTTCCCCCAGGTTGAACCAACTGAAGGAATAATAAAATTATACTCCGCTAATCCAATTTTACCTTAATTTAATTTGGTTGCTCAGATACACACCATCACCAGTCCCCTCCCTTCCATTCTGTGTCTCATTGGTGAGGATGTGCTGTCACTTTGTCAGTTTCTTTGTTTCTAATTCCAACCCAAGAATTCTTCTAGTGGGATAAATACTCTGGCTGGGCAGAGTGCCTTGATCAAAAGCTTTGGAATGCCCCACCACCATTGGATATGAAGAGGCCACTAGGGAGCAGGAGTGGGAGGGGCTCAAACAACTGAAAGAAGGCATCTGATCAGTGGCGGGCAGCCAGGGACCCATTTCCTTATTGCTTTGAAAAAATGGCACTTGGTTTCCAGCATGTCAAATTCCAAAAATCAGCATGGGCTGCATGGGATCCTGCAATTGGTAGCCTCAGGTGCTTTAATAGAAACGAAGGGGAGAAGGAAAGGCCACATATCCCTTTGATGCCTAGCCTGTCAAGTGCCAAGATGAGCAAGAACTTCTGAAAATGGGAATCACTGGAAGCAAGTAAGGAGGAAATTCATGCTGCTTTCCAGGGTGCTGTAGCTGCTGCCTCTTGGGAGCCAAGCAGTGGTCTCACAAACAGGAGCTACTCCCCAAGGGCCAAGCCAGCTGTTTGTCTGGGGTCAGATCAAGTCTTCTGGCACCACTGGCTGTTTGAGTTTATATCTGCCATCCCCACCCCATCCCCTGCAACACCTTCACAGCACTCTAGAATGTCAAGCAGCACTTTGGGGTTCCCCTCGAAGGCTGATGACGCAGGTCATTGTTTTGTCTCCCACATTCGTCTTGGTTTTCAATGCTTTGAGGAGCTACAGGAACTTGCAGCTGCCACCACACTTTCTATCCCCTGCAGAATTCTAATTTCTGCTCATGGCTGGTGGGAGACAAGGAGTGAGCACTGCAGGTTTGCAATGGGGAATGCAGACACCGTAAAAGCAGAACTACCAGTGCAATTCTACTTCTAGCTGATCACACAAGATCAATGCCTCAAAGGCCCCTCATGTCCACCCTATGAAACGAAAACAGAATTTTTCCATCGCCCTTTTGGCCATTTACATCCACTCACCTTAAACCTTTCTGGGAGGGATCTGATCAGCTTCACTTTGACTGAAAGGCCAATTAATGTTGCCATGCTGCAGTGAGGAATGGTGGGGGTGAATTCCACTGAAACGGTGCTCTCAGCATCATTTACCTGTGAAAGACCCATCCCAACACAATCACAATTTTTTTTTAAGAGAGTCATAATTTAAACCAGATAAAATGCTGTTCTAATTGGAAAAAGAGCTAATTGGCTTGTCTCTTTGCATCTTACTAACTCTGCATTTGTACTTTGAGAATTAGACTCCTCTCAGTCTGAAGATGATGCCCAGGAATTCACAAAACCAAGCAACCTGGGGACAAATAGAAGAGAACACCTTCACCCCCAAATTGCTCCCCTTTATCACATACATAAGACAACAAGAACCCATCCACAGCATACGAATCAATATGGCTAACTTGACCCAACAATCCCACCCCCTCACAAATGCAAACAAACCTCACTGCAGCCAACTACAGACAGCCAACAACACCCTGGCCCTACCCCCACCCCTCTCACCACCAAGGAAATGTAATAAGTGAATAGAAAGAGAACCTACCCAGTTGACGCTGACACAAAACCCCACACTTACACTATATAAAATAATATAATGTCTGAGTCTGAGCCAAGGGCCACTGAGCTAACCAGGTGGTGGTGAGAAGATGGGAGGGGGCATCACCATAGGGCATGATGGTAGCAGCTTGGATAAGTCACACAGGTGCAGTTATATAAAAAGCCTCCTGGGGTGGGCAGTGAAATGGGGAATTTAAGAATTTAAGGCCAGGCAAAACTGGAAAGACACCTGTTCTTCCTTGAAGCTGCATCTCTCCCAAAGGATCTGTTTGTACCTGGTTTTCATGAATTTAAGCGACATGGGCTACAGCCTGTTCAGCTGGCCTCTGGCTCAAAAAGAGGCCATTTTTTCCTCTCCAGCTTGGAAAAGGCAGAGAAAGGCCAACAGCACTCACCTTGACTCGAACTTGTTCTACGACGTTTAGTTCTTCTAATGTTAAGGGATGCTCTGGGTCATTGATGGAACGAATGAGATGTAGAAAGTCAAGGAAAAACACTCCACCAGCAAATCACGACCAGGCACAAAGCAACAGGCCGTGTGGGGATGCAATTCTTCATTTAAGATGGGAGCTTCCCAAATGTTGCCCAACGAAGACAAACTGCTCAAGCCTTCCCAACAGCAACCAATGCAGAAAACAGGTTGGCCAATACCTCCTTAGAGACGCCAACTGCACACTATTAGAAAACATTTTTAGTCCAGGGGTGGGGACTCTATGGCCCTCCTTATGCTCTTGGATTCCCCACTCCCATCAGCCTGTCTGTTATTCTGTCCCTCACAGCTACAATAACCCTACCATTAAAATTATGAACTGGCCATTTCTTTGTCAGAGGGCAAACAGGCAAATTTAGCAGGGGATCAAATACTTTCCCCCTCACTGTATATCTACCTATTGTGGGGCTTCCACATCATGCAAGCTATCAATCCTACCCTGAAGAGCAGGAACTAGAGATGCTTGAGGAAATCAATCTGTGCTATTTCTAATACAAACCTGATACAGAGCTGCTCTGTGCCTAAAAAGTTTATTCTGTGAACCACCCTGGGACCCCGGGTATAGGGCAGTACAGTGGTACCTCTGGTTATGAACTTAACCCATTCCGGAGGTCCATTTGTAACTCGAAACTGTTCTTAACATGAAGTGCGCTTTCACTAATGGTGCCGGCACACAACTTCCACTCGCATCTCAGGCAAAGTTCACAACCGGGAGCATCTACTTCCGGGTTAGCGGCGCTCGTAACCCAAAGCACTTGTAAGGAGGGGGGTACATAACACGAGGTTCCACTGTATATTAATTCAATAAATAGTAATAATTTTTTAAAAGCCTGCTGAATTGGGCTAATGACCAATCTAGTCCATTCTCAATCATTTTGGTTACCTTTTTACAGACCATTTCCTGTACAATATCCTTTTGATGGTGAGGCAACCAGAATGTCACACAGCGTTCAAAGAGCAGTTGCATGGTATGATACCGGCAATTTTGTTTTCAATTCCTTTCCAAATGATCACACTCTCTTTTCATTTTAACAATCTTAAAAAATTAATGTTACCGGCAAACCTTGCCTCCTTGCTGCTAATCCATAATTCTAAATCATTTATAAACAACTTAAAAGAGCACAATCCCGACACTGATCCTTGAAGGGCTCCATTTTCAACATCTCCCCATTTGGAAAACTGTCCGTTTATTCCTACTCTTTCATTCCTGCAGCTTAAACAAGAGGACCTCTCCTACCATTCATTGACTGCTAAGCTTACGCAGGAGTCATTGGCGAGGGGCTTCATCAAAAGCTTTTTTGAAAATCCAAGTGCTCCATGTCAGCCAGATCACCTCTATCTACATGCTTGCTGACACCCTCAAAGAAATCTAAATAGGTTCATGAGGTAGGACTTGCCTCCTCCTGACAGATTGTAACTTACTCGACTCGAAAAACGCATCGAGGTGCGTTAAGAAAGGACTACTGTATATCGATGTGACTATTCAACCGACCTGCTTATTGAGTGAAGGCGTGTGAAAGTGACACGATCTGCGCACCCC
Organism: Podarcis bocagei; assembly: GCF_964188305.1. Taxonomy (NCBI): domain Eukaryota; kingdom Metazoa; phylum Chordata; class Lepidosauria; order Squamata; family Lacertidae; genus Podarcis; species Podarcis bocagei. The sequence goes on from NC_138132.1 coordinate 40,730,551, forward strand.
AGACACAAACCCACCGCGCCTGCTGCCCCCAGAGCCCCACTCCGGGCTCCCAGGGCTCAGCCCCTCTTGCCCGGCTCCGCACCCACCTTCCCGACCCCAACCCAGGCGCCGCTGCAAGCCAGAGGCGTCACTTCCATGAGCCACTGGAGAAGCGCCGGGCCCGCCCCCTCCGCCCCAGGGAGACTTCCCCCTTGGCAGGCGAACCCCGGCTGGGCTCAGCTGAGGATATCGAAGATCTCGCGGTCGTCGATGGCGTCGGGCAGCTCGTCGTCCTCCTCGCGCGCCGTGACGGGCCGCTCGCCCTGGCGCCGGTAGATGAGCGGGTTCGCGTTTTCCAGGGCGCCGCCCGCCGGCGAGGCAGACGGATCTTGGCCCACCATGGCGACGGCGGCGGCACTCAGCCCACTAGACCGAGCGCCGTTGCCAAGCGCTTCTCCACACCGGAAGGACGCTGAGCGGAGGTGGCACCGGCATGACGCGCTTCCGGCATTTGGGTAACGCGCTCACTTGCGTCAGCTGCCTTAGCGCAGTGGAGCTAAGAATGCAGAAGAGCCCATCTCGCTGCCTTAAGCGGGAGCTTCCGGGGTCGCTTTGTTTCTAATTTTGCTTCTCCCCGCGGCAGAAGTGCGAGTTGCTGGGAGGAAACGCCTGTGTGTTCGTGCACTGACAGAAAGTAGCCTCTGAGCATATACAGACTTCTCTCCCCTTACCTTGGGCAACTGCCGCCTCTGCTTTCCTTGCGCGGTTTGATGGGTTCCCGGGAGGCCATCCAGTCGCACCTGCCTGTTCAATACAGGATTTTGCGGCTTCAGCCTCCCTGCCAGGAAGGCCACCCAGCAGGGTCCACTGTGAGAGTCGCAGGCTGAGGGTTACTAATGGAAAAAGTCCTCTCGGGGACTTACTTGAAAATAAAACCCCAAGGTGGTTGTCACCGATGGAAGCAAAGGTTCAGAAAAAGCTCAATATGGAGGCCAAATGGCCGAAATATTGGGAAATTTTGGAACAAGAAGAAGACAAATTGAAACTGCAGAGTTTGAGAAATTAAAAGATAAAGTGTGAGACTGGCTTCATTATTATCAGATAATGGAGGCATATAATTTGGACAAGAAAATTGGCTTCCAGGTGGAAAAATCAAAATTAGAAACAGAACTGTTAGAACCTAAAACTAAGATTTTGTCAAAGATGTATAACTTGCTGTTGAAATGGAATACTCAGGATGAAACGGTGAAATCTGCTATGATTAAATGGGCACAAGATGTTGGACATAACATTATGTTTGCTGACTGGGAACAGTTGTGGACCACAGGTATGAAATTTACGGCATGTAATGCCCTAAGAGAGAATATTATGAAAATGATATACAGGTGGTACATGACACCAGTCAAGCTTACAAAAATCTATCACTTGCCTAATAATAAATGTTGGAAATGTAAGGAAACTGAAGGTACATTCTTTCACCTTTGGTGGACGTGCCCAAGGATTAAGGCTTTCTGGGAGATGATATATAATGAAATGAAAAAGGTATTTAAATATACCTTCTTGAAGAAACCAGAGGCTTTTCTCCTGGGCATGGTCGGCCAACTGGTGCCAGAGAAGGATAGAACTTTCTTTATGTATGCCACAACAGCAGCAAGAATACTTATCGCAAAGTATTTGAAGACACAAGATCTACCCACCTTGGAAGAATGGCAGATGAAGGTGATGGACTATATGGAACTGGCAGAAATGACTGGCAGAATCCGAGACCAGGGAGAAGAGTCGGTGGAAGAAGATTGGAAAAAGTTTAAAGACTATTTACAGAAATATTGTAAAATTAATGAATGTTAGAATGATGTTGGATAGAAACTAAGTGGTTTATAGCTGTAATGTTATAAGGGAATATGAGAAAATGGACTATTAATAGGTAAAAATCCAATGTTACAATGTTTTAAGATTGAAGACTAGGATAAACAAAGAGGGGAGGGATTTGCTGAACTAACAAACTGAACTGGAATACAGAAAAGGGAGGCGTGAGGAGGTCCGGGAAATAAGCAAATGAAAGATAAGTCATTGAAAGATTGAATTGTTTTTAACTATTTTTATTTTGTATTTTTCTTTTTTCTTTTTCTATTTTGTAATATTCTGAAAATCTTAATAAATATCTTAAAAAAAAAAAAGTCCTCTCGGAGCCCCAAAAGTCACCGGGAAGGTGTGTGTGTGTGGGGGGGGGGGCTGCGCTGTGAAAGGGAAATGGGTGGAGGCCGAGGGCTGCATTTTCAGGCCGCATTTCCCACCCCGTGGAAAAAGCTACCAGCAGCAAGAAGGGGGAAAAATCTGTCGCTTCCCTCTCATGGGGCTACAATGTCCAGCTATAGAACTACAGTTCCCAGGAGAGCGGTTCTCAACCTGTGGGTCCCCAGATGTTGTTGGACTACAACTCCCATCATCCCTGAGCTCTGGCCTTGCTAGCTAGGGGTGATGGGAGTTGTAGTTCAACAACATCTGGGGACCCACAGGTTGAGAAAGGCTGCTAGGGAAGCTGTATGCTTTGGATCAGAGGTAGGCAACCTAAGGCCCGTGGGCCAGATACGGCCCAATCGCCTTCCCAATCTGGCCCGCGGACGGTCCGGGAATCAGCATATTTTTACATGAGGAGAATGTGTCCTTTTATTTAAAATGCATCTCTGGGTTATTTTGGGGGGCATAGAAATTCGTTCTCCCCCCCCCAAAAAAATATAGTCCGGCCCACCACATGCTCTGAGGGGTGGTTGACTGGCCCATGGCTGAAAAAGGTTGCTGACCCATGGTTTGGATGCCCTTTAAATGCATGACGTGGATCTGCCCTCATCAGTTAACATTTTACTTGGAGGGGAGGAGAGGGAGTGAGGGATTATCCTCCTAGGAGCCTTCCTCTCACCCTTCACAGAACCCAAAGGACCACCACATGTTCCTTCCCGCTCCTCTGGCAGGAATGCCAGCCAAAGAGGGCTCGAGCGGGGCACGGGCACCCTTTCCTGCTTTAGACTTTGCCCTTTCCATTGGTGCCAGCTGGTTCGGCAGCTTTTGTGTAACCTTTCCTCACATTACAGTTAATGATTCCCTTTTGTTGAAAAGTGAATCATTGGTCTGGTGTTATTATAGCTTGATGCTAGGTGTATCTGGACGTTTTCCCGGTTTTTCTTTGCAAGGGATGCTGATCTTTGTACCCTGCCCTGAAAGCATATAAAGGTGCAGCGGCCCAGGGGCAGTAAAGCATGATGGCATCAGCCCCATGGAGTGCCCTGTTCTGGGTTGCTGCAATTAGCACTGTTGGCTTCAGAATTCTTGAAGGCAAAGGTAAGGGGAGTGTTTCATTTTAACTGATAAAGAGTGAAATAGCCCCTTGCAATCCACTCTTGAGTAGAGTGAAGAGGAGCATCTCTGTCTGTGTCAGTCACCTCTTTACATTTTTCCAGTTACACCATTTTTGTATTATTATTCTAGTCTGTAGAAGATACAGTGACATTTCTCAGTAGTAGAACACCTGTCTTGCATGCAGAAGGCCCCAGCTTCAATCCCCAGTGGCATCTCTAGGTAGGGTTAGGAAAGACCCTGTCAGAAACTCCAGCAGGCCACTGGCAATCACAGACAGTTCTGAGCAAGATAGATCAATGGTCTGACTTGATCTAAGAGCATCATCTTCATGCGTTATTCAGAAATACAACTCAGAATTCACCAGCAGCTCCCTCCCACCCTTCACCCCTCTCTTGCAAAGAGCAGCCCATCTCATTCCTGTGTCTGACACTCTGCATAAGAGCACTTCAATTGCTTCAACTGCCACTCATCAGGGGGGGGGGGGAATGGTCGCTGGATTTAAAAAAGATTGGGGTGAGGGAGTTGTGTGTGTGTCTGAGAGAGAGAGAGAGGGAGAAGAGGGACTAGAAATTGATTCTGTGATGTGCTCTCTTACATTTCCTCTCTTACTTGGCAGTAAATCCCATTGTACTGTATCTGGAAAATGCATAGGGATGGGTTGGAGATGACAGTGGTAGGGTGAAGATTTACCAATAGGAGGTGAGGGCGGTGGAGAGGCAGGGAAAGGCAATTTGCATTGGTTGAAGACTTCCCCACCTCCTGATAGCTAAAGGCATCAAAACAAGTGATATCCCGCCACTTAACTGCATGTGCTGGCTTCAGGACCAAAGCCATTGGGGAGGTTCTATAGCATTTTATTTACACTATCCTCTGCACCGCATGTTCTTATAAGATTGCCAGTAGTACATGTGAAAAGGATCTAGAGTTTTAGTGGACCACAAGCTTAACATCAGTCAACAGTGTGATGTAGCTGCAAAATAACCTAGTGCTATTCTAGGGTGCATCAACAGGAGTATAGTGTACCAATCAAGGGAAGTAATAGTCCTGTTCTGTTCTACCTTGGTCAGACCACACCTGGAATACTGTGTCCAGTTTTTGGCACCACAATTTAAGAAGAGTATTGACAAGCTGGAATAAGTGCCGAGGAAGGCAATCAAGGGTCTGGAAACACAGCCTTATGAGGAACAGTTGAGGGAATTGGGTATTGGGTATGTTTAGCCTGGTAAGGAGGAAACAGAGAGAAGACATGATAGGCATCTTCAAATATCTAAAGGACTGTCACATGGAGGATAGAGCAAATTTGTTTTCTCCTGCTCCGGAGGCTAGGAACCAAACCAATGGCTCCAAATTAAAAGAAATAAGATTCTGACTCAACCTCAGGAAGATATTTCTCACAGTAAGCACTGTTCGACAGTGGAACAGACTCCCATGAGATGTGGTGCACTCTCATTCTTTGGAGGTTTTAAAGCAGAGGTTGGATGGCCATCTAGTTAATTTAGTTGAGATTCCTGCATTGCAGTGGGTTGGGCTAGATGACCCTCAGGTTCCCCTCCATCTCCACAAGTCCATGGTTTTTACCAGGTGACTGCAGGACTCCCTTTGGGATGATCCTCAGGGCTGTTGTCTGCAAGGTTCTTTCATAAAGCGGTGTATGACTTTTGTTTCTGGTTTATCTGTTTTTAAGCTCAGCGTTAAACAGAAAAAGCTGCCGACATTTAAAATGAAATCGTATATTTTTAAAAAGCTACAACCAGAGAAAACCCACTTTAACTCAAAGTGGTGATTGCAGAGGATGGCTGCTCTCATGTCCTTTGTGTGGAGGGAGAAGGGAGGCTGCTTTTGGCTTTGCACAGATCCTTTCTAGGGGAGGGGCGTGGTCAGGCCCAATGCTCTCTGCCCCCCTGGTTTTATAGAATTCTTTCACACATTTAAAAAAACTTTATTTGTCTGCACGCCTTGTGTAGGTCCAGAAGGCGCCCACCCAGAAGTGGCCACAAAATATGGACGGCTTCGAGGGACGCAAGCAAGTGTAAAGGGCACAGAGCGGCTGGTCGATGTCTTCCTGGGCATCCCCTTTGCAAAGCCTCCCACTGGCTCCTTGAGATTCTCCTCGCCTCAACCGCCTGAGTCATGGGATGGCGTGAGAGATGCTACCACGTACCCAGCGGTGTAAGAGAGATGCAGTTGGATCCTCTTGGCTGCACTGGGGAAATAAAAACCAGCAGAGAGGAATGTTTGAGGGGAGGTGCTGGGAACCACCAGCATGTGCTCATCATCACCTTTTGTTAAAGAATTTATTTATTTATTTTAAAGAAAGAAATCACTGGAAACAAAACAGGTCTAATTGCTGAAATAAAATTCTGTTTTAACTTAACACGGACACCACAGAAATTCCAGTATTTGCAACCTTAATGGTTCGGAGCAGTCCAGATGTTTCAGCAACCAGCCCTCAGCCATTGGAGGCTGAGAGCTCTTTCACTGTTAATCCTGCAACATTTTAGCTGCATTCAATAAATTCATAATTAATTATTTGACCATGTTAGACAAATAATTTGCAGTGATATTAATTCAATGCTAATGGGCTCCAAACTCAGGGTGGTTAATTATTTGAGAGAAGGCATGGAATATTATGTTCCAATAAGCTTGTGAAGGCTAATAGTCCCGTCACATTTGTAGCACATCTTTCCTAAGACATCTATATTCCCAGCATTTAGATCTATTAACAGAGGATATCCTGTTTTCAGACTAAAACAATTTATACTGAATTCCCTGAACAGAAAGGCTGAGTGGCCCTGCTCTGATTGACTGAAGCATTGTCATCCATTTTCTAAGATTAGAGTGTCAAGAAGACCCCTTTCTTGCTGCCCTTTTTAAAAAACAAAAAACTAAGAACAGATGATTAAGTCCACAGCTTTGCCAGTAAACCTTTAAACTGGCCAATGTCAGTTTCTCCCTGACGCCACCTCTCGTGACCTCTTGCAAATTATTATCTTTATATTTGAGCTAGTATGTTCACTCTGTTATTTCCAAAGTAATGCCGAGTGTGGGGGTGTCCTTTCCGCAGGTGCCCCCAGGATCTGGATATACTCAAAGGAATTCAGAAGAGATGGAAAGAAAAGCACCCGCCCTTCCGAAGTTCCGAGGACTGTTTGTATTTAAACATTTATACTCCCGCAGATTCCCCCAAGGCATCCAAGTTGCCAGTAAGCACATATTTTAAATGGACTGAAAGCAGTGTTGCAAAGCAAGGGGGCTGGCAGCAGATTCTGGGTTGATGGCAGTGGCTCTTGCCAATGTCATTTTACTCTGAAGACTCTTCTGCCTCTCATGTTCTTACAAAGGGCAATTTTGATTGGTTACGCCACATCCTTTCTTTAATTGTTCTGAATAAAATAAAATAAAAACTGGATAACTGCATCTTGAACTGCACGCAAAACTAAATGGTTGTCTGTTGTTGCAAAATTGCCTGACTACAATGATACAATACAGTGCATCTTCGCCATCCATTACAAAATAGTCTATATGTACAATTATTATGTGCTATTTATTTCAAAAACATTTTATGAAAAATGCTCTCTAGCGACCTTCTGGTCATTCCCTGCCGCCCCTGTTCTTTTGAAGGTGATGGTGTGGATTCACGGAGGGAACATGATATTTGGGGCAGCTTCCAGGTTTGATGGTTCCGCGCTAGCTGCCTACGAAGATGTGGTGGTGGTCATCCTTCAGTACAGGCTGGGCATTTTGGGGTTCTTCAGGTAAGAGGCTTTGGCTAAAGGTATTCCAGGGCCCTTTTCACTAGAGGGGTGTTGGGTTGACCTGTCGGGTCAGCTCTTCTCTCCACTTGTGCATCCGAAACCCCTCAGAAGGACCTGGCATTGACTCAAAGTGCCAACCTTTTCTCCGAAATCCACCCGAGCGCTGAGCTTGCTGCTCCTTGCCAACGCTTTCCTTTCAGCACAGGGGATGAGAGTGCTCGAGGGAACTGGGCCCTTTTGGACCAGGTGGCAGCTCTCCAGTGGATCCAGGAAAACATCGGAGCTTTTGGGGGCGATCCGGAATTGGTGACTCTCTTTGGTGTCTCTGCAGGATCCATGAGTGCTTCAGCCCATGTGAGTTCCAAAATGTTATATGGTGGGGGTTTCTATTATAGTAATAGACTGCTTAATTCTCAGGTGGACATTTTACAAAACATAAAATAATGATCTCTGACATACTCTCAAAGCTGTGGAAAGGATGGGTGGGGGTAGCAGTCATTGCTAACTTGCAGAACCCATGTAATCATGGTGCATAAAGTGGCCCTTTTTGCTCTGGCTACAGGAAAGATTAGGAAGAAGGAATTGGGTGCAATAGGTGTAAGTTCTATGGGGACTCAGAGGCCTAATTTGATGTTCAGCGCTTTTGTTAGGTCAGGGCATAATGTCTGTTGCCAATGGTGTCCTTTCTCCTCTGCCAGGTTATGTCTCCCTTGTCAAAGGGTTTATTCCACAGAGCCATCCTGGAGAGCGGTGTCTCACAGCTTCCTATAGTCTTCCAGAACAGGTCTAAGTCTGCTGAAGTAGGTTTGTTTGTTTGACCAGATGAGACCAAAATGTTTTCTGTCCCAAGGATGCTGGCTTTTTCTTTTCTTTTTTAAACATGGCCCAGGTAGCAAAAGTTGGGTGGAGTCCCCCAGTGTCATGAATGCAGGGCAGGGCAGGGCCGGCTCACATATGAGGTAGGCTGAGGCAACCGCCCCAGGCGGTGGAATCCCAAAAGGCGGTGCCCTGCAGGCGCCCTGTCCCCCTTGCTGCCTCCACCTCTGGCAGAAACGAAAAAGTGGCAACTTCCGGTGAGCTCTTGCCAAGATCTTACTGAAATCTCACAAGATCTCACCACAACCCACCACCACAGCTTCTCTCAGTGCCATGAGTGGAATTAGTAACAGGTAACAGGTGCGGCACAGGGCCAATCTGGAGTAAAACAAAAGGGCACCAGGTAGTAGCAATATGCACTCTTGCCCTTTAGAAATGGAGGTGTGAGGTATGTTGTGCTGCTTTCGGCTGAGGGAGAGGGACCACTCACATAGGTATGGTCCTGTTGCTATATGGACGGGAGGAGGCCTGCCATGGAGATGTGATTAAAATGGGTCCCTCAGCACCCTGACAGGGCCCTACTCCTATAGGGTGAGGATGGTGGGCTGTTCATGCCCACCATGAACCCAGATGGTTGGGCAATGGGCAGGCTGCTCCTAGGGGCCTGAAAATAACACACTGGGGAATTTTTAATGTGGGCATATTGGTCTTGGGGCCTACATGCTGAGGACAAGATGCACTGTAAAGACTCAAAACACCTGTTCCTTGGGGTCAGGGATAAAAGGACAGGCAAAACAATTGCTTTCTGTCACCAGAGCTCCAGCATTCTTAGGAACATATGGAGGGCACTGAAACCTGCTGAAGGCTGTTACTTCAGATCAGGGGACTGGGGTAGTCACCTAGAGAGGTTAAATAATACCCCAAAATGACATTTTTTCTCATTGGGGCCCCAAAGGTTCCATGGCAACACAGCAGGCTGGGCAGCCTTGAAACCCTTTCCATCAGGTTTCCTTGGCAACAAGATGAATGCATACTGGGGTCACAACTCACCCCAAAAGCCACGTTTAAGGCCAACACACCACAACAGTGCTTTCTGGTGGGATTCTAAAGCGACCCTCAAAAGGAGGTGGGAATTACAGTGAAAATGGGGGGGGGGCACTTGCCACTTTTTAGTTTGACAAATGGTGGACTCTCTGTTCTCCACCCTTTGAATGCTTAGTGTGCCAGAGATGGCAGCAGATAAGAGTTCCTGTCATTGTGTACATATACAGAAAATTGCCCGTATCTTTGGCTGTGAGATGACCACTTCAGCTGCCTTAGTCCACTGTCTCCGGCAGAAGAGTGAGCAGGAGCTGATCCATGCTGACCTTAGCAGGCAGGTAAGTGACATGAATGATCAGGAAAGAGCCTTGATGCCCTGCTCAGTTGTTTCTCCCCTCCCAGTGAGGGGAACCACCTAGAGTGCTCATTAAGACCTTCTGCTCCAAGTGTGTATTGCTGTTTATGAGGGCAAGGAGGAATGGACCAGCCTGTCTTATAGCTTCCTTTTTGTCCTAGTGTACAGTGGTACCTCTGGTTATGAACTTAATTCATTCCAGAGGTCTGTTCTTAACCTGAAACCATTCTTAACCTGAGGTACCACTTTAGCTAATGGGGCCTCCCACTGCCGCTGCGTGGCTGCCGTGCGATTTCTGTTTTCATCCTGAGGTAAAGTTATTAACCCAAGGTACTACTTTCAGGTTAGTGGAGTCTGTAACCCAAGGTACCACTGTAATATAAATACAGAATATAAAAAGTGCAGAAATTGGATTTAAATACATATTTGTGTACATGTTTAAATAGATCTTTTATTTGATCAGAATATTATTGATTTATTAATCTCAAGGCGATGTACAATAAAAACAACTAAAAACAGACAAAAACTGTGGAGCACATCAGTTTTCTTGGTGCTCTGGTGTCCTGCGTGCCTTGAAACAGGAGGGTTGGTGGCTAGAGCTCAGGCGGCATAAGACTTGGTCCAAACCTGACTGAAGAGAGTGAGGCTGCAGCATCGTGCCCACTAAACAGTTGGCAGAGAGATGGGGAGAATACAACTTTGCTTGTTCTTCTCAATCTCTTGGCGGCTTTCAATGCCATTAACCACAGCAGCCTTCAGGAGTCACTCAAGGAAGTGGGGTTTGGGGGCACTGTACTTCCTTGGTTCTGCTCATGGGAAGCTACTCATGGTTCCATCTTGTCCCCCATGCTATTGAACATCTATAAAGCTGCTGGGAGCTGTCATCAGGATTTTTGAAGGTGCTGCCAATAGGCAGGTGACACTCAGCTCTACCTCTCTGCTCCATCTGAATCAGGAGAGGCAACTGAGGTGCTAAGACAGGCTGAGCTCCTCATTCCTCCCGGACTATTTTGGCTTGGTCAGGGTGGAGGGTGGGGAGTGGTCCTGGGCCCTTCAGTTAAACACCTTCTTTCCTTCCCTTTGCTCAGGGCTTAGGGCCAGCTTTGGATGGTGTGTTTATGCCGAAGACCCCAGAGGAGATTCTGGCTGGGAGGGAGGTCAGTGCTGTGCCCCTCATGGTCGGAGTCACCAACCATGAATTTGGCTGGAATTCGCGTGTGGTAAGATCCCGCTAGCAAGGCCTTTTCATTCTGCCCCCCAAATGTCTGCATGAAATCCCTGTGACAAGAGGGGCCTCACAACTAGGCTATTAATTTAATGGTTGGTGGTGGTTTCTAAGCATAAACCTACTCCTTTAGACCCCAAAGGCTCATTAGATGTTCTCAAGCAGAAGTTCTTGGAGACGAATTGGTTCACTGTGGGCAATAATGGATCTCAACAAAGATGTTTTAATAATTAAATAACACGGACAAATGAACATTCCCAACCAAGAATTACTCTGAAGTTTCTCTCAAAGGCACAGATAACCCTTCTTTTCTCTTTTGATGCAGACTGGGACCCTGGAAGGGTTTAAGGACGTGGGAGACAGGGACAGAATCCGTACTACTTCAGAAGCAATCCTCCCCATTTTGGTAACTATTTATTTTGTTGATTTGCATCCTTTCTCTGAGAAACTTTGAGAATAAATTTTCTGCAGATAGGATTGATTAGGAGCACCACCCTGTAGATGTTTGCCTGGATGGGGCAACTCATGCCTAGACTGAGAGGTGACTGGTGATGGGGGGAGTTAGGATCCAGAGGAGTCCTCTCCTGACTTCATAGGGATGGAATGGGAGCTCTGGCATTAGCTCTGATGGTTGCTTGCAGGGTTGGCAGAGGAGGAGGAGAAGGGGGCAAGAGAGGGAACTAACCCCTGTCCCTCTCCTTCTCCTGAGGCCATTGGAAGCAGCTGCTTAGGGGGGGGGGGAAAGCTTCACAGCCCTCACATGTTCCCAGCCAGTGGCCTTCCCCAAAGCCCGCCAGATCATTCCTGACCCAATCCTGGGAGGGGGCCTTAGGACTTCTGCTTCAGTTCCATTCAGAAGAACATGGGTGTAGCAGTGGCAGAGTATGAGGGGGGAGAATAACCTTTTGACTCCCTTTCCCAAGGTAGGCTAGACATGATGCCCAAGGCCAGTTAGGCTTCCACCAGGACACCCTTCTTAGCCCCCTCTAACATGGAGGCAGTGCTTTCCAGAATCCCAAGGCAAATTTATCAGAAACAGAAATAGCATCCAGTTCATTTGTCCCGCCCCAGCGGCTGGCTTTTCTCGGTCAACCTGCTTCTTACACACTTGTAGCACAAATCAAGTAACAAAGGGCACGTTTGAGAAAGGAGGGGACCCCCCCCCTGCCCCAGCAATGGCCATTTCCCACCATCTCTTTTCTCACTGGAGAGCCAGTGTGGTGTAGTGGTTAAGAGCGGTAGACTCGTAATCTGGGGAACCGGGTTTGCGTCTCCGCTCCTCCACATGCAGCTGCTGGGTGACCTTGGGCCAGTCACACTTCTTTGAGGTCTCTCAGCCCACTCAACTCACAGAGTGTTTGTTGTGGGGGAGGAAGGGAAAGGAGAATGTTAGCCGCTTTGAGACTCCTTCGGGTAGTGATAAAGCGGGATATCAAATCCAAACTCTTCTCTTCTTCTTCTTCTCTCGCAGGGGATCCCACTTGAACTCCTGCCAATGGTACTTGATGAGTACCTTGGGGACACCAATGACCTGGATGAGCTCAGAGATGGGTTCTTGGACTTGATTGGAGATGTGTTCATTGTTATCCCATCCATAAAAACATTACGGTATCACAGAGGTAAAAAGAGTGTCCCCCGCCCCTGTCAGGTGTTACTTATAATAAAGTATCCTCTTGACATTAAAACACTTGTGACGCATGCCATTTGAGGCACACCATTTCCCTCAGAGAATCCCCAGAGCCAGACTGTGAGGTGTCTGGAGTTTGACTCCAAGAGACTCTCTGTGTAATTTCTCGAGTTCAGCTCTACGTGGAGGAAGGAACAAAATTATTTCCAGATGTCAAAGACTTTCAGGAATTTAGCGTGGGGAGCCTGGAGTCAGGGCTCTTGTGTGAGTTTGCAGTTTCCAAGTGCTGGCATGGCAAGCAAGCATTGTCTCCCCCTCTGCCACTTCAGTCATTTACACTGTAAACTCAGGACATCCATCCAGTGGGTCTGTAATTCCTTGCGTCTAAGATTTACATAAGCTGGCACCACAACTGCTTTGAGGGAGAAGACCAGATTCATCCATGTGAGTCAATAGGCAAGAGGGGTCACCCACTTTCAGTCAGCATTTTATCTGAGTAGTTCGGATGGGAGGGAGAATTAAATTGTTCTGGTTTAAATTGTACTATAAGGCACAATATCTGCTTCTGATACCAGATTTGCTTCTTGCCAAACCACTGATGGAACACATCATGTAGGCATTCTGCAGCTCATGAGTTGCATCACTGAAAGTTCAGAAGACAAATTTTACCTAAGTAACTGTAGGGATGCAGCAATTATTTCCTTCATCTGTATTGTCGAGGGCTCCTGTGATGATACCCCAGAATTGCAATCATTATTCTGTGTAGCTGCAATGAGAGTTCCTAGCTAAGTTTCCCCAGCTCCTGTGTGGTGTTTCTTTCCTAGTTAGAAGCTTTTTTTTTGCAACTATTTCTATTAACTATTTTAAGTCCTAGTCAGTTCTCAGCAACCTTTGGTTCTTGGCCTGGTTATAGCGTAGAGCTTTGCTTTCTGCGGCACGTGATTTATGTGAGCCCTTGAGCAGCGACCGAGCGAGCAATCACACCCAGAACCTTCTTCACAAGGCACATCCCCACCCCCATCGTTGGGGGTCACGCGGACTTCTGTGCTTACCAAAGGAGAGTACACTTGGCTGAGTTCAGTGCCAGCTTCTTTGATCCCTGGGCCGACAAGATGAGTAAATCATTCCTGAATTGGACTAAAGCCTGTGGGTGAAAAAGGCCAAGGTATGAACTTCCTCACCCATTAGCAGATACAGGCCTGGTCAAAGATGAAGGCTGACTGAGCCACTGGGAGCAGGTCCTGAAGAAGTCCCACTGGGAGTAACATGAGATTATGGTGCAAGGGCTGCACCCATCTCACAAGTGCCCGCATAACCCCCGTTGCATCTTTTCAGGGTTTCTCTTTTCAAATGCACTAAATCTGCAAGGTAGTTTTTCAAAGCCTTTGATTCATAGGCTTTGTATGTTTCTATGGATCTAGATAATGTTTTTGGGCAAATAGAAAGTGTGTTACAAGCTGATAGACAAAGCTCCTGAGAAGAGGGGCACAGGATCAAGTCCTTGGATCAACTGTGCCTATTTAGTCCATCTATGCCAGCAGTGGCTCTCTGGTGTCTGACGCTGAGAGGGTTTCCCCCTCTCCTCTCCTCTCCTCTCCTCTCCTCTCCTCTCCTCCCACCCTGATCCTTTTCACTGGAGGTGGGACCTCCAGCTCTTCTGCATGCAAGATAGGCCCCTGGTGTTGAGGTACGGACAGTCCAGCTTCTGTGCAGGGGTCATTGGTGGCATCTTTCTGAACCACCAAGCCAAACACATGCTCCTCCCTCCCCTGTTTGTCAACCTCTAGTCTTTGAGGGCTGCTGTCATCCAAGTGGGGTTGAAACTCATCCTGACAAGGGTTGGTCTTCAGATTCAGAGGAATGGTGCACAGTCTGCTCTGGACAGGGTTGCTGAGGGGAAAAAGCTGAGGGATTCTCCTGGATCCAACTTTGTCACAGGAGACTCAAGCGGCCTTCGTGGCTGCAGACCCTTTTGCCAACTGAAAGGGGTGATCAAAAGTACCGTATTTTTCGCTCTATAACACGCACCCGACCATAACACGCACATAGTTTTTAGAGGAGGAAAATCCATAGGCATGCCACCCGTAGGCATTTCCTCCATAACACGCACAGACATTTCCCCTTACTTTCTAGGAGGAAAAAAGTGAGTGTTATGGTGCAAAAAATACGGTATTTTGTTTTGGGGGGTCATTTCCGTGGGGATGGTGTGGAAACTCCCCCAAGGTCAGATGAGGATCAGAGTTGAAATCTTAGAACCTTAGTGGTGGGTGGCTTTACCTTTAAAAACAAACAGGCTAAGGATTTTTTTCTTTCCCCTTTTTCTAACAGCATGTCCCACAGGAGCACCCAGAAAAAGATTGTAACTAGTAGCACTGTTCCCTGGGGGGTTCTGGGATAGTGGGAAGGGAAGAATGGCTGCCCCTCTGAGCCAATGACCTTTGGAGACCTCTTGGAAACTTCAGTCGGTACAGATGTCAGCAGGCAGGATTTTGACTGGCCCAGAGGGCAGTAGCATGCTGCCCCTTCCAGAGGCAAAGTCATGAGGCCGCAGTGTGAGGAGGAGGCTGTGTGAGTGGACTGAAAGGAGCTGCTTTTGATCACGTGCCTGTAGGAAGGGTTGGCCCTACAGACTTCACAAGGCCAGGAAAATCCTCTCTGATATGTACTAGCTGCCAAGGATGACACATGAAGGAGCTGATCTTTCTGTTTTCCCCATAATCTATAAGTTCCCAGCATCATAGTGCCTTGTCATAATTACACACAGTTTTTGGAAGGCCTCTGGGCACCGGAGGAGGTTCTGCCTTCTCCCAGACCACAAACCATTGAGTTCTGTAAAGGTCTTTTCTAGGCACTTCTCTGGCTCCTCATTGGCAGAGGTGAAGTGGGTGAAAAAGGAAGGAGGGCATTCCAGCTGTGGCACCTCCACCTGTGGAATGTCGTCGACAGGGAAGCTGGACCGAGGGTGCCAACATGGTTTTCTTTTAGATGTGAAAGCCTGATAATTTCCCCTGGGGCTTTTTGAAGCAGAGAGTGCCTGGTGAGCTAAAAGGAAGCCTCTGGATCTTACCAGAAAGCCCCTCTGATTGTACAGGAGACCCTTCAGACCTGAATCGAAGGCTGCCCCCTCCCTAGCAGCTGAAAGGCAAAGGACAGGGAGCGACCGTGCTCAGGGAATGCACTGCCGCCTTCTCTCTCAGCCTCCGTCTCCTTTTGTTCCCTCTTTAGAGACCGGGGCTCCCACTTACTTCTTTGAGTACCAGCACCGTCCCAGTTTGTACCACGATACCAAGCCAGCCTATGTGAAAGCGGATCACGCAGACGAAGTTGGGTTCGTCTTTGGAGGGCCGTTTCTCACTGGTGACATTCGCCTGCATGGTAAAGAGCGGCTATCCCGTGACTCAGGACTCTCTTTTGGGGGAGGTTGCTGAAGGGCAGGGCAGCTTCCAGGCACAGGAGGCAGGCATGGCACCCCCTCCAAAGCCGGTTGGGTTTGCCGTCATCTGCGGTGCTGAAACCCTTTTGGCGTGACAGGGATTTGGTGCCTACAGATTACGCTAAGAATTGGCGGCAGAGGTGGACAGACTGATCACCTGCCCTGTTCGCTTTTCTAATTAACAGTTTGCATGTTGTTTTCTAGGAATATATAATACATTCAAAGTGAATTGAAACCAAAGGGTGATGTAGCAAGGCTCCCTTTGGGCGCAGAACATGGGAAGGGCCTGAGCGGTTCTCATAGGGGTGGCCCACTTTCTGGGGTTCTGCTAGGCACCTAACCAACAGTGGGGATGGAGGACAGCAGAAGCAGGAAGAAGCCACTCCCACCTGTGGTCAGTAGAGGGCGAACAAGGACCAGAAAATTCCCAAACCAGTTCACCTTTAACTGAGGGTGGGGGGGGGAGGATGGGGAGGGCACCTCCTTCTTTACTGTTAGACAAGAGAAGCTAGTAGGATACTGGCACTCATCCAAACTAGCCGCTCTCCCCCCCCCCCCGAAACCCAATCTTTACTGCCGAATTGGAGAAAACATCTCCGGATTGATGCCTGCTCCAATTTATTGCTAAAGAGCAGGTTTTCCTGGACAAGCGGGAACCTGCTCGGACCCACACATTCAAGGCACAGGACAAGTACAGCTATGGATGAGCCCTGGGCTGTGCTTCAAGGGAGGCTCCCACCTCCAGGCCTTCCCCATCTCTGCCTCTCTGGGAGGCAGCTTACCCCCTCACTTTCCCCCTCTGCCAAGTGTTTTGAGTGGCCTTTTCTCCTCCTGCAGTCCCCTTTGGGCATTTGGCCTGGGGCATGGCTCCGGCACAACCCCAGGACACCTGGCCTAGCACAACACTTCTGCAGCCTCTGCCTTGACATGGACAAATCTATATATTCATGTGAGGTTTCCCTGCCCATTTCAGAACAGAGCATCACCAGCCATGTGGCTCAGGGCTGTCAGGCAAGACTACACATTGAAACAGACCTTCTTCTTTGGAGATCACTTGTAGCTGAGTAAGATTGTCTTTCACGAACATAGGCTTAACAGTGAGTCTGTAAGTGGCTGTGAAGGCCAAGGTTTCCAGGCAGGTGTTGATCATGGACAGGGTTTGTAAACATGCCTTCCTTTAGCTTGTTTCTCCTTTTAGCCCTGAGTTCATGCTTCTTCAAAGTCCATGACACCTTTGGTAAAGGCTGTTCTCCAACTGGAGTGCTTGCAGATCACTACAAATGACAGGCACCTTTTCACGCACAAGCTTTCCTGCAGATATTCTGATGGATGCTGCAGCATGTGTGCCCCCCCGAACTCCCCCTGCCCCCCCACATTCTACTTCAGAGAATGAATTACTGAACTGGGTTGGGTAACCATTGGGAGTGGATTTGTATTTGCAGCGATCCCAGCTGTGTAATGAACTTCCCTCCCTCTATTCTTCAGGTGATGCCACGGAAGAGGAGAAAGTTCTTAGCAGAACCATGATGAAATATTGGGCTAACTTTGCTCGCAGCGGGTGAGTCATGGGCCACCGTGATAGTTATGGGGGTGTGGTGGGGCTGGCTGGAAGGCATGTGGGATGCCTTGGCAGACATGACAGAACATTGTCTGTTGTTGGTTCTGCTCCTAGAAACCCTAATGGAGAAGGTTTGGTAGAGTGGCCGGCCTATAACACCCAGGAGCAGTATCTAGAGATAAATCTGAAGCAGAAAGTCTCAATGAAGCTGAAAGAGAAAAAAGTGGAATTTTGGCTAAAGACTGTCCCTGAGAAGGTGGATGAGGCGAGAAGAAAACACACGGAATTGTAATTCACAAGCAGCTATGGACAATAAACAGAGCACCAAAATCACAAATGATAGTTACTTGTTAAAATATATTTTTCCACAAAACAAATACACCATATTTCTTTATTCTGAGCTGCAAAATGATGGAGAGTAGGTAATATAGAAAAATTAGTTAAACAAACATCTCTATCTTGTAAATTATGTTTATTCCTTTCCTGCAGGAGGTATGCACATTGTTACTAAGCCTAGATAAAAGTTACCTTTTGTTTTATGCAATGTTTACTTTCAGATCTTTGCATTGTCAAAAGTATACAGTAACAATAGTTCTGATTTACAAAACTTGAAAAATAATGATAAAAATGAATATAGTGTTACATTTAGACTTTCAGAATAAAAGGATGCCATTTTTTTGTCAGAAAAGTATCTGTTCCTTGGTCTTCCTTCAAAAGTTTCACCCTTCACAAAAGGCTCAAATAGGCTGATGGGGCAGCCTCTCGTTTTTTAAAGGGACAAATGCAAGAGATGCCCCCTCCCCCCGTTTTGGATCAGGACTGTGTGCGTGACCCATACCTCCATGTATCCCTGTTAGGCACCAACACACATGTACCAACAGAAACGTGATATTTCAAAATATTGGGCCTACAGTGACGGTGTACCACAGAAAGTTAGTAAAACACCCTGTTGCCCCAATATGGATAAAAACAAAAGACTGCTTATTATCACATAGTGCCAAAATAGTTGCACCTGTGCTGGGTGAAACTGCAAAAAAACAGCTACAGAAAATTAATTGGCTAGTCCGTTGAAAAGTGGAGCATGGACTCCATAAACACACCACCCTGTCCAGACTAACAGCTTACACCAACTCATTTCTATGGGCAGACTAAGTTGGGAGGTGAAGATCCCCCCCACTGGCATAGCGTGGGTTGCCAGCACCCGGGGCAAGGCAAATATCCCTGCACCACCAGCTGATAGGTTGGAACAAAGGGGAAATGGCACAGCGACCTACCCAAGTGGCAGTCACGGTGCCCCGTGAGTGTCAAGCATGGCAGAGAGCAGGACAGGGGATTGGTCAGGAGCAGGTATCTTTTTAAAGCCTGTGCAGAGCATGCCCTGGCACCCAGCCATCGCCCAAATCCGCTCCTCTGTTCGCCCATGCAAACATTGGGAGATTTTCTGTGCGAGGGGAAAGGTGCACTATTTTTTTATTACTATTATTTTTTTTCTTTTTGAAATTCTGTGTCCCTAAGAATTTTGCACCCAGGGCAACCGCTGCTGTGGCCCCACCCATGCTATGCCACTAGGTCTTCTGTTCCCATTTAAGGAGCAGGGAGGGGCGCTAAGGATGCAGAAGATGGACAGACAGGACAGACAACAGGAATGCACATGACCCATGTTTGGGCTGTGCAGGGGCAGAAAGGACTGTGAGACCTGGGAAATGAAGCAGGTAGAAAGCAACGGAAGGCTGCATGTGCTCAGAGGAAGCACTTTCCTCAATTAAAGACTTGTGACTGTGTGTTGGAGTTATTGGAAGTGCTAGGCATAAACCTTTACGAACCAGCCGCAGCCTGCAAATGTGGATTGTCCCCAAAAGCCGTGGTGATGGGTGGCCAAATGCAGGCACCCCTTTGCAGGTTGCCCTGAGCCCTGCATGGTGTGGTGCTCAGCCCCTGTGCTCTCCTCAAATCCTCCCAAAGAAGCAAAAAAACCACACAGATAATTAACCAGAAGGGAAACCAGGTGTCTAAGAGGGAATTTAGAGCTTCGCACCGGAATGAAGAAAGGCAACCAATGCAAGGAGAAGGGAAGTGTGGTGGAGAGAAGCCAGGGAGGGAAACAAGATGGCCCCAAAGAAGTCTGTTCTGGAGCATCCCATAGCAGTGGCTGGAAGACTTAAAGGGACGGTGACTTAAATAATTTGCTTCTTGAAGTGGGAGGGTTGCTGAAGAAAGGTGAGCCAGCTCAACACTTGGGCTGGAGGAGGGAAGCAAAAATTGGCATTCTAAGTGACCAGAGAGGCTAGATCTAGCATAGAAATGGGTTGAGGTTAGGGAATAGAAGTGAGGGCTGGGTGCAAAAACGGAAGAGGGAGGCTAAGGTCAGGCTGCACTGGACCCTGGTGCAAAACTGTAGTAGGGGGCCAAGAGAGCTCCAGGTGCAAATACAAGTGGAGAATCCAGAGCTGAAGAATTGCAAACAACTGTAGATTCCTGATAAGGACAGAGGTCGCTGATAAGGCGCACCTCCTACCCGACGCTGGGGCTAATGAATGGCCAAGGAGGGGCATGTACTTTTGTTGGTTGAGTGCAGAGCAGAGAAGAAAAGGCATTCGCAACCCTCCTTCCTTCCTTGTAGTCCTTCCTCCTATGGACTACAAACCAGCACAGCAGCCTGACTGCTAGCCTCAGTTGGGCACAGGGCCACCTGTAAGGGAAATAGCAATAGAATAGCAATAGAACAGCTGTACATTGCAGGTCCAGATGAAATTAACGAATTTGTTGGGTGGCATTGTTCCACTACAATGAAAGCAATTACTACTACTTCTATTACAATTATGAAGACACAACAGCATCTATAGTCACAGATCCATTTCAGACCCTGGGGACTTCCTATTCCTATGATTGCAGCTGCCTGGAAGAATAGTGCTAAAAACCTGCATATATCTATGCAGTGGTAGCTCGGGTTAAGAACTTACTTCATTCTGGAGGTCCGTTCTTAACCTGAAACTGTTCTTAACCCAAGGTACCACTTTAGCTAATGGGGTCTCCCACTGCTGCCACTGCGCAATTTCTGTTCTCGTCCTGAAGAAAAGTTCTTAACCCGAGGTACTATTTCTGGGTTAATGGAGTCTGTAACCTGAAGCGTCTATAACCTGAAGCGTCTGTAACCCGAGGTACCACAGTATAAAGCTGGGAATCCTTGCTAGCTAAAGGCATGAACAGACACTGGGTGGCATGAGAAGAATCCAAATAAAACTCAACCAGCTGGACAATGTGACCTAAATAATTTCTGTTTTAAAACCAAGCCTAAAGCTCAGCTGAAATGGATCTAGAAAGTCAGTGCAGTCCTGGAGAGCCGGGAGCTTGCTGGGAGCCTTGCCTGTGAAGGGAGTGTTTGCAACGAACCAGCCCAGGGTTGCTCCTGGGTCCAGGCCTTTTCTGCAGAGAGGTGAGCTTCAACACAGCCTCTTTGAGAGTTGCCAGGACCGCTCCCTCTTGCAGTGAGGAATTCTGTTTCCCTGTGTCAGATGTTGGAAGCGCTCTGTTTAGGCTGCATTGATAAGACCCAGTTGGACAGCTTCCGAACAGGCGGGCTTTTTGTTTGTTTGATTTATTTTGCCCTAGGGCGTAATGGAAAGGCAGTTCAATTTTCAGCCCTTATTTGGGCCCTTTCCCCCTTCACGTTTGGTGCTCCTTTCACCACACACCCTTAGCTGGCACTTCCTCCTCCCCCTTGGAGACCTTTGTGCTTTTGAAAGCAAAGCAACAAACTCTCTCAGGCAGGGAAGAACATGTCAGCTTCTGGCAAGAGTTGGCTGTTTGGAGTTCTGCTCTGTGGCCTGTCCATCGCTGGAACTGCAGCAGGGGGTAAATACAGCTTCTTTTGCTTACTGTGGGGAAGTTTAAGAAGACTCCTTTCAGGCAAAGGCTGCGCTGATGGGACCCATAGGCAGCAAACCTTGGCGTAGGTCCCCAAGAGTAAACCTCATTGAACACATAGTTCATGCTTCAATAGGGATTATGCTTCAATAGCCAACTAACTCTTTTTATTAGATTTGGAGGACAAAAGCAGGCAGGACAACTTTAGGTTAAGATGGATTAACAGTCTTGATTATTGTAGGGGAAATGGGATACCACCAAATGCATGCTATAGCTTTACACAATGCTTTGACAGAGGGAAAATGATATTGAAGTGGGTGAGTCAAGAGCTGTTGAAATTAAATATTTCATAGGAAACCTGCACTATTACAAATAAGACATGTGCATTATTAGCCAGGGTAATTGTATAGTTTGCCCCTTAATCTATCCTTTATAAATGCGTGTGTCCAAAAAAAAAAGAGTTGAATAACAAAAGAAGAAGAAAACATTTGGGGCAGAATTCCCCATATAGACTCCGCTGTTTTGTTTGAAGTTGTTTATGTATTATTGTTAAGAGTTAGAATTTATTTTAGAATTATGTATGTATTTGTTTATTCTTAATATATCTCAATTCTGCCTTCATCCAACACGTGAACGCAAGGGTGTACAAAAAAACACACACAAACGAATATCAAAACAATTACAAGAAATAAAAACAGCATTGTGGAAGCTGAGAAAATAATAGGCCAAACACTATTCAGCAAACTAAGACAATACAGTGAATTTAAAAAGCCTGGACAAATCAAAATATTTTGGCCTGGAATTGAAAAGCAGACTCGAGTACAATTGAACAAAGCAGGTTTCCAACGAGGGGTGGGCCGTGAGGGGCCATTTAGTTCACAGGGGACAGGGGCTGATCTGTGACTCCTGAGGTCCCATTCACACGTCTGGATGTCCTGTGCCTAGACAGCATAGGTCCAAGCAGTTTCCCCCTTGCCCTCCTTCTTTCCCAAGGAAACCCTGCTCTTTAGTGCTAAATTGGAACAAACGTCAATCTGGAGAAAACCCGAATTGCCGTTCACTAAAGAGCAGTTTTCTCCAGGGTGAGGGGAAGTGTGGCTAAGCCCTGAGTGGTCCTGCATTTTAATTCAGCCTCTGCTCCTTGGGCAGTTGCAAAAGTGTTCCTGGGGAAGTTGATGGTAACAATAAAGTACTAATAAAACACCTTCATTGAAAAAAAGTTGAAGTGCGTGTTAAGGATGAGTAGCAAACAAGTAATGGTGGCGGCAGCAGAATCTGAAGGCAAAAGAGCCACTAATTTAATAATCTCTTATTAGGAACACTTCAAACGATACGAACTACGTAAAACTTGTTATGCTGTGATCAGATCCACCTTCTCAGGGTTGGGGTTTGTCCAAAGAGCAGCCAGCCAGCCAGGACAAGGGGCAAGGCCGGAAAAGCTCACAATAGGCCTCGCCTTGTTCTTTGCACCCAGCTCCTGTGACTCCAAGGCATACGACTGCCTCTGAACATGGAGGCTCTGTAGAATTATGCAGCTCAACTCCTCACAACAGGGCAAATGGGGCTGGGGAGAGACATTAACCTCTGTGGGTACATTGCATCAGGACTTCCTCACATCCATCGTTTCCGTTCAAATGTGCTTCTACAGGGTGCTTTGGTGGGTTAGCACATGGGAATACCACAAAGCTGCTTATTACTCAATATCCTCCAAACAGGGGTGTCAACAGGATTTGACAGGACTGCTACACTGTATGGGGATTGAGGCCCCTGCATCGCCTCCTTCTGGCTTCTGCAATCTGTCGGCAAGAGCTGTTGTACATATATTAATTTAGTCTAACCTACATCGCAAGGCTGTTGCGAATGTAAAAAGAGGGAGGGAAAGAAAACGTACACAACCCTGGCCTCCTGGGAAGAAAAGCAAGATGCAAACACAGGATCAATGTAATTAGCTCCCACAGGAGGCAGCTGAAAGTCACCAACTTGGATGGCTTTAAAAGAGGAATAACACAAGAGGCGGGGCTTTTTCACAGGCAGCCCTCGTGTTGTGGAATGCTCTCCCAATTGGTAGTAGCATTCCATCTGTCCATCAAGACACCCCTTTTTAGGTGCAACTATTCCCCTGATCTCCTGACTTCCCATTCATTCTTAACCATTACGTTTTGCTGTTTCATGGGTTTGTTTATTAAGGATGTTTGTTTTCATTGCATTTGTGTTTGGCCATATTCTTAAAACTTGTTTTCTATTTGCAACCCCCTTATAAGTCTTTATGGCAAGTAAAATTAATGATGGGTGATGCTGTGAGAAGCGCCTCCTTGTTTGCAAGGCCGCCTGCCCCTGGTTTTCATGTTCATCTTTTGTAGGCCAAAGAAATGACCGTCCCGAAGTGGTTACCAAGTATGGGCCCTTGCAGGGCATGCTGGCCAGCGTGAAGGGCATCGACCAGCCTGTGAATGTCTTCCTTGGGATCCCTTTTGCCAAACCGCCGGTCGGAGCCCTGAGATTCTCCCCACCGCAACCGGCAGAAGCGTGGAGCCATGTGAGGGAGTCAACGTCTATCCCTCCCGCGTAAGAATGAGCCAAATGTGACTTTGCTGGACATCCTCCTTGGGCTAGATTAATATGAAGGTCCTTTTCCTGTCTTGCTTTTAGTTGGTAGCAAAATGGTTTTCAGACCCAACTCAAATCCTCTGCTGTAAGCAAGAAGAGTGCCATTTGGTACAAAAAGAACAGCTATGTTAATCTGTGTCCATTGGTAAAAACAATTCTCTCAGGTCAGAAAGGGGCAAAACCTGAAACATTGTCTGGATAACTCTAGCTTGCTTTAAGATAGGAAAGCTATTTGGGAGCACAGTTCTTTGGGAAGAAACAGGGTTATAGCTCTTTAAGTAAAGAAATGGGAAGATGCTCCCTGGCCCGCAAACCCGTCATGAGTCTATTGGAGGCAACAACAGCCTCCTCACGGCTCCATTCCAAGGGCTGGGGCAGTATCTGTCTTCCAAGCCAAAGGGACTTTGCACCTGTTTAATCCAGCATTCAGAGGGCACCCAATTTCCCCAAGGAACCGCCAGCCTCTGGAGCTGAGGGATAAGGAGGTTTTACTCTGTGTTGTTCACCTGCCCTCCTTTCAGGTGGTGGGGGTGATTGTGGGAGCAGCGCAAATTGGGCAGTCCACACAGTTTGCTTCTAGGCATCAGCAGTGCTGCTTAGGGGGTGTTTCCCCTATCACCACCACCCATGGAACTGAGAGCAGGGGCAAACATGTCCATCTTTAAGGCAGCAGGCGACAGAGGAGCTTCTGTGCAAAAGAACTGCAGTTCCAGCTTTTCCAGTCTGACCACATTGAATGCCCCAGGGCCTCTTTTCTGGTTAATGAGGAGCAGAGCACGCAAGGCTCTTGTCAAGCGATGAGTCAGTGGGAAACGCACACAGGAGCAGTGGCTACTGGAGACAAGCAGATCCATGAACTTCTGTCCTGCATGCAAATGTATTCTGGTCTACAACAATTTGGTTTCTCCCGAGTAATCCTGTGAATTGTAGCTTGAATTCTTACCTGGAGCCCCTGCCAGGCACACACTGGCTACATCTCTCCGGGTTCCTGAGAAGGCAGGTGGTGGTGAAAGCTGTTTAAATCTCTCACACACACCCCAACCATGAGCGTGACAGATAAGAGCTTCGCTCTCCTTACCGTCCTTTCACATCCTTTTCTTTCTTCTCATCTCTTTCAAAGGTGTCTGCAAGACTTGGAATGGCTGGCTGGCTTTAGCAAGATGCTGAATATGACGCTTCCCGACATAGCAGTGGCCGAAGATTGTCTTTACCTGAATGTTTATACCCCAGACACCAAGGCCAAATTGCCTGTAAGCAAACAAAGCCTTCCTTACGAGTATTGCCTCATGCTGCCTGCAAATGTGCAACCAGAAGTAGTGCAGGATCGGAGGCAGTTGCTCTTGAGGCCAGCAGGGCAGAGGACAGAAACAGCAACCCACAGTATTATGGGGCTGTTGCTCTCCCCCTTTAATTGCCCATGCTCCACTCGCACATGCACACAGGCTTCTTGCACCTTTCTTTCCACAGCTGGCAGACATGGAATGAAGAAAACAATCAGCAGCAACTCTTTACCTTCAGTCTGTAGTTCACTCTTCTTTGAGACATTCCCCCTCCTTTTCCTCAGCTTCACAGTCCAAGACCTTCAGCTGCCCATCCACTCCCTGGATCTCCTCAGCCACTCTGGATGCTCTGCATCTGGGCTTCTGGGTTCACCCCAACCCCTTGTAGAGTCTGATTCCCCATCCAATCTGAAACCATACTGGAACCTGCTTAGTAGCTTTGCAAATGTGGTAGCGGTTTTATTGCTGCAAAGGCATGGATTCTGCCTTTCAGCTGCTCCACTGGCTCCTGGTGCAAAGCACCCAACTTCTCTTGAAAGCTCTTTTAGTGCTGGCCCTGTTGCTCCATTAACACCAAGTTCATCTGTGCCAGGGATGTTGCTGTTATAACGAGTTCCTTTTATTTTGTGTATTTTCCCAGGTCATGGTCTGGATCCACGGAGGGGCTCTGATATTAGGTGGAGCTTTTATGAATGATGGATCAGCCTTGGCTGCTTATGAAAAGGTGGTAGTCGTTGCGATTCAGTACAGGCTGGGCCTCCCAGGATTCTTCAGGTGAGATAGTTTCTAACACTTGAAAAAACCGCACTAACTTAAAGGTACACAGGGCACATGCAATCTCTTTGGTGAAGATTAGATCTGCCTTTGCTTCTCTTGCTAGGAGTAATAAATAAAAAGCTTTGCAAGGAGAGGAAGGGAGGTGTAAAGAAAAGGGAAGAGGAAGGGAATCCAACTTGCTTCATCGCTGCATCTTCCTAATTTGCACCACGCAAAATAAGACACAACCAAAAGACCTGCTTCCCTTTGAAATTAGTATTTCTCCAAATTTTGTGATACAGTTATCCAACCAGAAAATGCATGTGGAAACCTATATTAGGGGAAATGTGGAAGAAAATGCATATATTAGTGAAAACAGCCTGCAAAGTTGAGAAGCTGGAAGTCCCAAGCAATAGGGTCCCGAAAGAAGGGCTGAATGAAAGGAAAAATGGGGCGACAGAGGAGACACATGAATGGCTGAAATGAGAAGGATCCTGGAGGAAATTCTCAATTTGCGCTACCTGGCTGCTGTTGCCCATTCCAGAGTGGTGGTTCTGAGGCAGAAGACTGCTCACTTCTCAGGTCAAACCTTCAGCTTATCTCCTTGCAGAGCAGAGATAGATCATTTTGGGGGTGGGGGGTGCATGTTAACCATCTAGTAGTTTCTCCATCGCTTGACTATTGCCTTTCTTTTAGCACTGGTAGCAGTGATGCCCGTGGAAACTGGGGATTGCTGGATCAAGTAGCTGCTCTCCAGTGGGTTCAGGAGAACATTGCACATTTTGGAGGAGATCCCAATTCTGTGACCATATTTGGAGAGTCTGCAGGAGCATTTAGTGTTGGTGCTCAGGTAGGGATCCACTAAATATGGAGATCGCAAAGGCTCTGAGGACTCTGCCAGAGATCTCTAAACTGGGGCTGGGAGGTGGGCAGAAGAAAGATCTGAATCCAGTTACAAATCACTTTTATGCTGTAGATCTCCAAGGATTTCTGGTTTAACAAGACCAACAACAAAGTGCTTCTTCCATATTAAAGGACACTACTGGCAAAACTAAGATAGTTTGGGGGAGAGAAGGGCATTTGTGTGGAAGGGCTGGAAGGGCCATTCAGCTCTAGTACTCAGACACAACAGCTGCCTTTGCAAGAAATGTTACATCTTCCACAAAATAGTCTGAAGCAAAGCAGGTTGGCTCCGAAACTCTGAACCTGCTCAGCTCAGGAGCTTCACTGGGCATTTGAGATCTGCCAAAGCTGCCTTCAGAGCCACCTGTGCCATGGAGACAGTGCTGGTGGGGGGAGCCCACACCCACCTTTGGGAGAATAGACTCTATTTAGGGCTTGCAAGGCTTTGTTTTCCACTTGTCATCCAATGGTGACAGTACTGTCTCCATTGACTTGCATGGAGAGAGGAGGGTGGTTACACCTGAAGCTTTGGAAAACCAAAACAAGGTTGTAGCTTGCATCCAAAGCAGTGAGTAAAGGTAAAATGCACACCCATTACACCCAGCACAGCCAGCTGTCCACTGAGATAATGCAAGGATTGTTCACACCTGAGCTTAATGTGCGTTTGAAGCTGTTTGCATTCCCATTTAAGTTCAGTCGTACCTTGGTTTTTGAACAGCTTAGTTCTCGAACGTTTGGGCTCCTGAACACTGCAAACCCTGAAGTGACTGTTCTGGTTTGTGAACTATTTTTGGAAGCCAAATGTCCAGTGCAGCTTCCGATTGGCTGCAGGAGCTTCCACGCTTTGGTTTTTGTACATTTTGGAAGTCGAACGGACTTCTGGAACGGATTCCGTTCGACTTCCAAAGTACGACTGTAATGCCCTACACAAGACATCCCCCTCAGACAGCTGCTCTCCTGCTGATATTTAGATTGAATTGACCCTGTGAATTTAGATTGCCCTGATCCAGGGATAATCCAGTAGGTTTTGAGAAATGTGACTCCACTCCACTTGAGATCGTGAATGCATTGCCTTGGATTTTGCTCCCAAATTTTAAAAAATGTATTTATGTATTTAATTATTACTTTTGAACTGCACAGAAAACTTTAGCTTGGGGACAATATGTAAATATTGAAAATAAATACAGTAAATGCCATATTAAAAGACACCTTTGATTTTGAATGCTTTGTTTTGTGTCTCTCACCTGCCCTTCTTCCTGTGCTGCAGCTTCTGTCCCCCTTGTCCAAGGGCTTGTTCCACAGGGCCATCTCTGAGAGTGGAGTCACTCAGCTTCCAGGCCTCATCACTAGCTGCCCAGAAGTCCTTGCTCAGGTGAGTCTGTTGTTGTTGTGCAGGGAGACAATACCCTTAAGAGCAATAGTCTGGTTCCCAACTGCTTTGGACTGTTCCAGGGAATGAAAGTTTGAGGATTGCAGCTTAAGCATCTCTCAGATATTAATCAAAACAGACTGATATAAGGGGTGAATCAAAGCCTTCAAAAAGATGGAAGAGAGACAGCCTCTGAGCATGAGCAGAGCTCTGTAGCCAAGGGGGCCCCATCTACTCCAGCATCCTGTTTTCACAGTGGCCAATCAGATGCCTAAGGAAAGCCTGCAATAATTTGCTGGGAGGGAACATGGAACTGTGATTTACAGTACAGTGGTACCTCTGGATGCCCCAGGCTAAGCAACTGGCTAAGCAACTGGCAGCTGGCCTACATATGTGACTTGTCAAGCAAGAGGAATGGACAGTAGAGGAAATGGCCAGAGATGCAGAGGGTTGTGGGATTTGATCAGAAATTATTGTCAATGAATTAAACCCAGTCAACACAATGCATTCATCATGGACACAATGGCTTGATGCATATTTTATAATTCCTCATGGTAATCCCACCTGACCCCACACTCTGTATATTTGCACCCCTACACTCCTCATCACTCAGCACAATATCTAACATTAGGGCTAAAATTAATAACACAAAAAATGCAATTTTGGGAAACGTCCAACTCATGGTCCTATCAGTAAGAACAGGAATCAGATATGGGGCGTTATGAGGGCAGCCTTCCCCCGGTTATGTAACTCCCCCCATGAAATCCGGCAGCCCTCCTCCACACATGACTTTATCTGCTTTCAGGAAACATGTTTACACCTTTTCTTTTTAAAAAAATCATGCAAGCTTCTGACCAAAAAGGTTTACACTGCTGGTTTTAACTGCTGCTTACAGTAAGTTTTAGTGTTGTTTTGAATTGGTGGTCTGGGGCCTCCTTGGGATGAAAGCAGGGGAGAAATGAAATGCATTTAAAAATGCTGTTATGCAGTTTCATTATTGAGCCACCCTGGCCCTTTGGAGAGGAAGGATGGGTTATAAACAGGAAATTATAAACAAGAAATAATAAGAATACTGTAAGTGAGGGTGGGGATTTAAAAGCAAAGATGTCGTCGTGCCATGCTTTGTTTCAACAGCACGTTGCCCGGTTTTGGTGTGTGTGTGTGTGTGTGTGACTGGCCCTGTGGCCTATCATGGATGCTTAAAAGATGTTGAAATTCCTTGTCCATGAAGACAGGGGTCCTTGTTTCAGGATGACAACCACCCTGAGACGAGTGACAGCCTTAAGCTCTGCTTCAAACAAGCCCATGGAAATGTCAGGCTGTTGTGATTGTTCACCGTCAATGTAGTGCCAATTGCTGTGTGGCGTAGTGGTTAAGAACAGTGGACTTGTAATCTGGTGAACTGGGTTCGCTTCCCCGCTCCTCCACATACAGCTGCTGGGTGACCTTGGGCTAGTCACACTTCTCTGAAGTCTCTCAGCCCCACTCACCTCACAGAGTGTATGTTGTGGGGGAGGAAGGGAATGGCGATTGTTAGCCGCTTTGAGACTCCTTAGGGTAGTGATAAAGCGGGATATCAAATCCAAACTCCTCCTCTTCTAATCTGTATTATTATTTTATTCTCCCCTCCTCCATCAAAAGTTCTCACATAAAATTGCAAAAGCCTCTGGCTGTGAGGCCAGCAGTTCCGCGCTGGTGCATTGCTTGAGGAGCAAAACAGAAGAAGAACTCAAAACCCTGAATACCAACTTGACCCTGGTGAGTCTGAAAACTTCAACGACATCCACATAATGTGATGCTCTTCCGCTCTGTTTTTGCTCTCCTTTGTTTATTTGGGTCGGGAGGTACATGGGCCACAAACTGTTGGAATCTTCCTAGATGAAAAAGATTTAAACATGAGGGAGTTTGCATTGTTATCCAAGGGGGCAACTATGCACACATGCCAAAAGCTTCGTTTGGACTAAGCCCACGCCTCTCCAGGGTCTTTCTGTTTGGCGATTCGTCATTTTGCCTCATACAAACACACATGTATTTTTCTCATTCCAAATCCTTCTTGGTCGGGTTTCAAGTATATTAACACTTTGGGGAAAGGCTACAGTTTAGTGGGAGAGAATTTGGCTTGCATGTGGAAGGTTCCAGATTTAATCCCAGCATCTCCAGGTTGGAGTGGGAAAGGCCCATGCCCAAAACCTTGGAGCGTGGCTACCAGTCAGTGGAGATAATATTGAGGTCAATATTGTGGTCTGGCTTGTAATAAGGCAGCTTCCTAGGTCCCTGCTTTTGGAATTGTCCAGTTTTGCTTCATTCTTGTTATACGTAACTTTTGCAGTTGTTTCTAGGGATCCAATACACATTAAAGAGAACTTTTCTTTAAAAACAAACAGGGATTCGGGATTATCCCCGCAGTAGTTGATGGAGAGTTCCTTCGAAAGGCACCCAAGGAACTACTGGCCTCAAAGGAACTCAACACTGTCCCATATCTATTAGGTTTGAATAATCACGAATACGGATGGGTTGTTCCTGCGGTAAGTTGCTCGCAATTTATTTTTGTACCCTGATGTGTGGCTGCAATAGAGTCTGGTGCTTTTGAATAATACTTTAAAAGCAAATGATGTTTGCTGCAACTCCCTGCCCCTCCTTCCCTTCTTCCTCATCCTCTTTATGGATTTACCATGTCTTTTGTGCCTTTACAAACTCAGCTAAAAGGAGTGAAGGCCAGGTTCCATATTCCTTGGATGATATTGAATGTGAAGTCTCTATTTAATTCCACAGGCAATGAACATCTCCGGCATAACTGAAGGCATGGATAAGGAGACCATCATTGCATTGTTTCAGCAGATAACCGCCTCCATGGTAAGAGAGAAGCCAACGAGCCCTACTTACTGAGCTTTCTACAAGCTCCAGTGTGTATGGGAAAGGGGAGATAACATAAAGAGGGGCAGAAGAAACACCTGCAAAACAGGGCTGGCCCCTTCCAAAGGCCTTTCCCTTCCAGCCCTTTGTGGTTTCATTTTTGCAGCCTTTAAAGCAGGGATTAAACATGCATCTAGGATCAAATGATCCACAACATCAGGTGCCAGTTACAGAAACAAGAACAAAAACTCTGGGTGTGGTGGCTGGGGGTTGGAGACCCTCCACACCTTTGCAGAGTGTGAGACCCACCCACAAGCAGCTGGTGGCAGTGGAGGAAAACCCAGAGGCCCCTTTGCTTTCTTTTGCAAACAGGCATCTCTGCTGCCGCTTTGCATGTCTTAAAGCAGGGGTGTCCAACAGGTCGATCCAGATCTACTTCCAAGTTTTGGTAGAGGTCTCTGGCCCCTCCTCTGCTTTTATGGAAACCAGGGAGGTGGGATTAAGTCTTCATCACTGGTTCCCCACCCCTTCCCTCCCTGTCAGGGGTGCATCATTTACACCCCTCCACAAATCCATCCATTCACACCTACACACACCCTTGACACAGACATTTAAAGCTGCCTTTCTCTTGCCTGTAGTAGATAGGTAGCCGTGTTGGTCTGCCATAGTCAAAATAAAAAAATTCCTTCCAGTAGCACCTTAAAGACCAACTAAGTTAGTTCTTGGTATGAGCTTTCGTGTGCATGCACACTTCTTCAGATACACTGAAACAGAAGTTGCCAGATCCTTCTATATAGTGAGAAGGTGGGGAGGGGTGTTACTCAGAAGGGAGGGTGCGAATGGGAGATTGGCAGATAGCTCTCTCAGCTATCTGCCAATCTCCCATTCGCACCCTCCCTTCTGAGTAACACCCCTCCCCACCTTCTCTTTTTTTAAAAAATTTTTTATTGGTTTTACAAAATTTTATAGAACAAACAAACACTTAAAAAGACAAACATACACGTATAATTTCATATCATAATTTCATAAACCTCTTTTCTGGGACTTCCCCATACCCCCCCTTTCTGCATCCCAATGTCCATAATTTTATAGCAACTCCCATTTGTTACTTTCCAACCTCTGTCATCTTAGTCATCTCTATATTCTGACCTTATATCACTGTATCCCTTTGTTCCTGAAAACCACAACACTCTAACATTCATTAAGTTTATAATAGTCCTTAAGATAACTGTCAGAGCTGCTTCAAGATCCTAGCTCACAGAGGATCACGCTAGCCAGCGGTCATTAAGTAAAAGTCTTTATTGAGTTACAGTTTCCATTCCCAAGCTGCTGCGTGCAACTCTACGTCTAATGGCTAGATCGGCGAAGCTCCGTCTGAGTCTCCGCCCCTTGTGCACCAACTTAATATCCTAGCCCTGCTCCACCTTTTCCGCCTGACTGCTCTCCTCTGGGTCCCTCTGCCCCCCGGGGTCTCTTCCTTCCGGGATTCTTCTGACGCCGACCCCCCGGAACTCCCTGTCTCCTTGCGCCGGGCTTTAGGACCTGGCTCCCTTTCCTGGCTGCCTACTGCGTCACTTTCCTGTGCATTTGAACTTGGCGTGCGCGCCCAACCTTCCACTTTCCTTCTGACCGTTTCTTCGCTCCCCGATGGAGGTGTGGCCACTCCTGACTCGTGCCCTCCCCCCTGTTGCGAGCTGCCAGCGCTTGATCTCTGGCGCTCTTCCTCTTCCCTGCTCTCTGGCTGTGACGCTGGTCCCGATTTCCAACTGCTCTCCTCGGAGTCCCCTCTGGCCCTATCTTCCTGGGGTGTCCCCCTAGGCTCCCCCCTTGCCCTGACCACTGGTGCTCCTTTCTGTGAATCTTCTGATTCACTGGAAAGACTCGGAGATCTCGGGTCGTCGTCATCACTCATCTTTTCTTCTGCCTCCTCCCCCTCGCTCTCTGTTTCCTCCCTTGCCCTTGCCTCTGCTCCTGAACCCCTGACAATAACTTTTAAATTTTCTCCATTCTTCTTCCGCCGTCTCTTTTCCTTGGTCACGGATTCTGCCTGTCATCTCGGCCAATGTCATATAGTCCATCACTTTCATCTGCCATTCTTCCAGAGTGGGTAGATCTTGTGTCTTCCAATACTTTGCGATGAGTATTCTTGCTGCTGTTGTAGCGTACATAAAAAAAGTTCTATCCCTCTTTGACACCAATTGGCCGACAATGCCCAAGAGAAAGGCCTCTGGTTTTTTAGGAAAAGTACATTTAAGTACCTTTTTCATTTCATTATAGATCATTTCCCAGAAAGCCTTAATCTTCGGGCATGTCCACCAAAGGTGGTAGAAGGTACCTTCAGTCTCTTTACATTTCCAACATTTGTTATCGGGCAAATGATAAATTTTTGCCAGCTTGACTGGGGTCATGTACCACCTATAAACCATTTTCATAATATTTTCCTTTAAGGCATTACATGCCGTGAATTTAATACCGGTGTTCCATAACCATTCCCAGTCAGCTGACATAATGTTATGACCAACATCCTGTGCCCACTTAATCATAGCCGATTTGACTGTTTCATCCTGTGTATTCCATTTCAGCAACAAGTTATACATTCTGGATAAATTCTTAGTATTG
This sequence comes from Podarcis bocagei, assembly GCF_964188305.1. Taxonomy (NCBI): domain Eukaryota; kingdom Metazoa; phylum Chordata; class Lepidosauria; order Squamata; family Lacertidae; genus Podarcis; species Podarcis bocagei. Next base: position 40,763,945 of record NC_138132.1, read on the forward strand.
GGTTCTAACAATTCAGTCTCTAGTTTTGATTTTTCCATCTGAAAGCCAATTTTCCTGTCCTGTTTGAAAAACTCCATTATTTGATGGTATTGAAACCAATTTTGTACTTTATGTTTCAATTTCTCATGACTTTGTAATTTCAACTTATCTCCATCCTGTTCCAAAATTTCCCAATACTTCGGCCATCCGACCTCCATATTGAGTTTCTTCACTGCCTTGGCCTCCACTGGTGACACCCATCTAGGGGTTTTGTTTTCCAACAGATCTTTATAGCTTATCCAAACATTGAACAATGCTTTTCTAACAATGTGATTTTTAAAGGCACTATGCAGCTTGATTTTGTCATACCATAGATATGCATGCCAACCAAAAGCATTGTTAAAACCTTCCAGATCTAAAATGTCTGTGTTCTCGAGGAGCATCCATTCTTTCAGCCAGCAAAAAGCTGCTGCCTCATAGTACAATTTTAAGTCCGGCAGGGCAAAACCCCCTCTTTCTTTAGCGTCTGTCAGTATTTTAAATTTAATCCTGGGCTTTTTGCCCTGCCAGACAAATTTCGAAATATCTTTCTGCCACCTCTTGAAACATTCCATCTTATCAAGAATCTGCAAGGTCTGAAACAAAAATAACATTCTAGGCAATACATTCATTTTAATCACTGCAATTCGGCCTAACATTGACAATTTCAAATTTGACCATATTTCTAGATCTTTTTTAATCTCTGACCAACATTTTTCATAGTTATCCTTATACAAATTCGCATTTTTGGATGTCAGATAGACCCCTAGTGTGCTGGTCCCGGGGGTAAGGTACCGTGAGTGTAGCAGAGTCCACACGAAGCGGGGCGAGGTCCGATGCAGAAAGCCGGGCGGGGAACAGGAACGCTGGAACAGAAGGCTGAGCAGGTAACAGGAACACCGGATGGTCGGGAACAGGAGGCCGAGCAGGGAACAGGAGTACTGGATAGTCAGGAACAGGAAGCCGAGCAGGGAACAGGAGTACCGGTTAGTCAGGAACAGGAGGCCGAGCAAGGATCAGGATCACAGGAAGGTCCGAAGCCAACAACGACGTTGCTCCCGCAACCTGGGGCCGGGATGAGTGGGCTTTTATCCTCTTCTAAGGTCAGGGGCGGTCCCGACCCCCAGGAGCCCCGCCTACTCTGGCCTTAAGGCGAGCACTCCTCCTGGGGGCAACTAGTTCCCTTCGCCTCTCTGCCCTAAGCCTCTGCAGATCAGGAGAGGCCGAAGGGTTACTGGGCCCTGGAGGAGGCTCACCTGTGGCCACTGAGTCATCAGGCCCCTCTGGGGCCAGGAGGACTTCACCTGGGGCCAGCTCCTGCTGTACTGCCACAGGTGCAGGCTCTTCAGCCTCTAGGCCTTGCCCCAGTTCAGCCGGCCCTGGAGGCGGGGACTCCTGTGCAGGCTGGGATTCCTCTGTTTCATCCTCCGAATCGGAATCCCAGGCCATCACACCTAGGTATTTCACCTTCTTGACCACCGTCAACCCTGTCTCCTCTTGGAATTTCTCTTTTTCCATATCTGTTAAATTTTTCCCTAAAACTTTGGTTTTTTGCTTATTCAACTTAAATCCAGCTACCTGGCCAAACTGTTGGATTATTTCCAGGACCTTTTTTGTACTAGTGTTTGGCTCTTGCAAAGTCAGTACTAGGTCATCCGCAAATGCTCTTAACTTATACTGTTTAGCTCCGACCTGCACTCCTTTAACCTGCTGGTCATTCCTAATCATATTCAGCAACACCTCCAGAACTGAAATGAAAAGTAGTGGGGAAATTGGGCACCCCTGTCGTGTTCCTTTTTCTATCTTAAGTTCCTCAGTTACTACATTATTTACAATCAATTTAGCTTTTTGTTCAGAATATATTGCAGCCATACCATTCTCAAAACCTTGGCCTACCCCCATCCCATGAAGATTCTTTATCATAAAGCTCCAAGAAATATTGTCAAAGGCTTTCTCCGCGTCCACAAAAATCAGTACTGCTTTAGTATTTATATTCACCTCTAGCTTTTCCAAAATGTCTATTATATTCCTTACATTGTCTGCTAGGTGTCTTTTTGGGAGAAAGCCTGCTTGGTTCGTATGAATCTTCTCCATCAGCACTTTTTTAAATCTTTTTGCCAAAATGTCTGCAAAAATTTTGTAATCCACATTAAGTAGTGATATTGGGCGGTAGTTCTTCAGTTGAGTCTTTTCAGTCTCTGTCTTTGGTATGAGTGAAATATATGCTTCTTTCCACGATTCAGGTGCCTTTTTCCCCTCAAGGATCTCATTACAGACTTCTTTTAGTGGTTGAATCAACCATTCCTTCAGCGATTTGTAGTATCTTGAAGTCAATCCATCTGGTCCTGGAGATTTGCCCAGTTGCATATTCTGAATGGCAGCCTCTATCTCTTGTTCTGTTATTCTCTGGTTCAGATCCATCTTACTTTGATGAGAGATTTTTTGTAATCCATATTTATCAAGGAATTTGTCTATATCTTCTTCATTTTGCGGGCCTTGAGTATAAAGTTTTTTAAAATAACTCAAGAAGCAATTTCTAATTTCATTAGGTTTAGATATATTCTTTCCATCCACTTCTAGGCTTGTAACTGTATTTAGTTTCTGCCTTTTCTTCAATTGCCATGCCAGAAGTTTGCCACATTTATTTGCTGATTCAAATGTCTTTTGTTTCATCTGCTTTATCTTCCATTCAATCTCTTGGTTCATCAATTCCATATATTGTGTTTGATATAACTTAATCTCTCTTAAAATCTCCTGGGACTTTGGTTTTGCTCTTAATTTTTTCTCTCCTTCCTTTATCTTTTCCAAAATCTTTTCTTTTTTCTCATTTTGTTTTTTCCTCTTTATTGAGTTTTGTTGAATCAAGAAACCTCGCATCACCGCTTTGCTTGCGTCCCAGATCACTCTTTTCCCCACGTCAGCCCTCAAATTTATTTCAAAATAGTCTTTTAAAGTTTTTTGGGCCTTCATAAGGATCTCCTTGTCTCGAAAGAGGGTGTCATTCATTCTCCATCTAAATTGACCAGTTGTTGTAAGTTTCATTTCCATCTTCACGGCATTATGGTCGGAGCAAGTTTTTGGGCAGATTTCTACCTTCTTAATCTTTGGAGCCATACCACTAGTAATCCAAATTTGATCGATTCTGGTCCAGGTCATCATTGCTTGGGAGAAAAAGGTTCCCTCTCTCTCCAGAGGGTTCCTTGTTCTCCATATATCTATCAAGTCCATGTTTTCGGTCATTTCAAAAAAGGTCCTAGGAAGTCTCCCTTCCTTGGTAACTGTCAGTCTTTGTGCCTTGTCCATGTTGGTGGAGACCACACCGTTCATGTCTCCCATAATTATCATATTGTAATCCAAATAGTCCGTCAGAGTTTCATGAAGTCTCTTGAAGAAGTCAGATTTACCTTCATTTGGTGCATAGATTCCACCTTCTCACTATATAGAAGGATCTGGCAACTTCTGTTTCAGTGTATCTGAAGAAGTGTGCATGCACACGAAAGCTCATACCAAGAACTAACTTAGTTGGTCTTTAAGGTGCTACTGGAAGGAATTTTTTTATTTCTCTTGCCTCTCACCTTTTCTCCTCCCACATCCCTGAAATTGTTCCCATTCACATGAGTGGGATGCTTTCACTAACCCTGTTGTGCAAAGGTGCAATTGAGGAGAGGGTTGTTTTCTTCCCAGCTTCTCCCCAGCCCATTCCAATTCCTCTCTCCTTGCATGATAAATTAGCCTTGGGGAGGGGGAAAAACCTATTTTCCTCCAAGCCTAATTGCCATGTTTGGGGGCAGGAAGCAGATGTGTGGGTGCCGGATCCCAAAGCTTTGAGGGCTGTGAGTGGCCCACAAGCCAGAGGTTTCCTTTCCTTGTCATGTGTTGTCGCTGTTGTTTCCTGGAAGAGCCCAGCTGCTGCACCCATTTCCCTGGCGGCATTTGCTGGGCAATGGATGTCGCAGGAGGGGAAGTGGTTCCCATGGCCTTCTCTAATGTGGCTGCTCCCTCCTTTCCTTGCAGAATTTATCACCTGAGCCTCTGCAGATGGCACTGGATGAATACTTGGGAGACACCAAGGACCGTGTCAAGTTACGAGATCGCTTTCTGGACATGATGGGAGATATGGTCTTTGTTGCTCCTGCTGTTGAAATAGCTAGATATCACAGAGGTGAATTCACTTTTGAAATAACGGAATGACCACAGCAAAGCGTTATTTATCTATTTTATTTATTAGATTTATATTCCAACCTCCATCATAAGATCTCATTAGAAGCTCCATGATTGTCAAGAGGTGCTGGGTTCCAGTCTTGGAATCCAACCTGGATGAGAAAAAAATACTTGGGGGAAGGGGGAGGGAAGATGCTGCTGGTCCAGGGGGGTGGGTTCAGCCTGCCTCACCCTTTTGCTCTCCCCACTCCTCTGATCCTATCCCAGGTGGAGTAGGCATTTTATTTATGATAGATCAATTTCTAACCCCACTTTTCCACCCAGTGGAACCACATCAAAGTATGAAGTGAAATACAAAATAACATTCAAAACCATTAGACCCACACAGATAAAATGTCTTCCATGAAACCAGTGCTTTTTTTTCTAAAAATATGTTTAGGGGTACTCTCATTTTGACTCAAGAAAAGCACCATTTTATAGTTCAAATCGGGGAAAATAAATACAGTAAATGGGCTAAAGTACAAAGATTCACAAAATGTTTTGGGGTATGTGTCCCCCTGTGTCCACCCAGAAAAAAGCACTGCATGAAACTAATGCCACCATACAGTGGTACCTCAGGTTAAGTACTTAATTCGTTCTGGAGGTCCGTTCTTAACCTGAAACTGTTCTTAACCTGAAGCACCACTTTAGCTAATGGGGCCTCCTGCTGCCACTGCACCGCCAGAGCACGATTTCTGTTCTCATCCTGAAGCAAAGTTCTTAACCTGAAGCACTATTTCTGGGTTAGCGGAGTCTGTAACCTGAAGCGTATGTAACCTGAAGCGTATGTAACCAGAGGTACCACTTATAAGTTAACTTTGGAGACCAAAACCCTGTCGGATTCCCCCCCCCCCAATTTATTTACTGCATTTATATTCTACTCTCTTTTTTCTGCAAGGAGCTCAAGGTAGCACCCTCATTTAATCCCCATACAACAACCTTTTTGCTGTAGTTTAGGCTGAGAGGCAGTGACTAGCCAAGGTTATGCAGTTAGCTGCATGGGCAAGTGGGGATTTGAACCCGGATCTCGCAGGTTCTAGGTCCAACGTTCCACCCTCTGTGCCACACTAGCTTTGCTTGCTGATAGAAGGTCATCAGAGAATGGGCTGTGTGGGCTTCCTTTGGCCGAGATATTGAAAGTCCAGGAGCGGTCACTGAAAAGCCCCTTTCTTGAAATTTCTGCCAAATATACTTCTTCAGGTTTGTGGCACAGACAGAAGCTCTCTTTCTCTCCTCCTCTGTCCCGGATCTCAACACTCAAGCAGATTTGTATGACAGCAATCTTTTGGATATCCTGGTCCCAAGTCATGTACTGTCATAATGAACATTTTGACTTGTGCCCAGAGACGACTTCTAGACAGTGTGTCTCGCTCCCAATAGCTGGCAGTGACTAGCTGCCCAGGCATTCTGAGCCAGTTGCTATAGGAGTCCAAATTATAGCTGCTACTAAGACATGTGTCCCTGTGATGAGGTATATGGTGAACACATGATATTAACAAATGCATTGTGCATGCTAATGACTGTGATCATATGTGCTCTGTGGATCACAACCATCGTAATGTATGGTGTCCCAGTAATCACTGCAAACACTGATCTCTCTCTTTCCCCCCTCCCCCACCCACTTTTTGTTTCAGATTCTGGAGCTCCTGTCTACCTTTATGAATTCCAGCACCGGCCCAGTGCATTAAAAAACGCAAAGCCAGATTTTGTGAAGGCAGATCATGGTGATGAACTTGCCTTTGTATTTGGGGTACCATTCTTAGGCAGTGAGTCAGCCGCTTGGATGGGTAAGAATCTTATTGATGTTTTCTTCTGCTTTGCTTTTATAAGGCAGGGAAAGGTGCAGTTGCACAGGAGAAAGTCAATAAGGTCAGAAGGATTTCTTAAGGCTGGGCAAGACTGGCTTCTTTTGTAATGGAGATTATTGCCTCAATAGCTGGATCTTCCTTAAGTCTTCTGAAGGCGTAGGTGGCATAGCGTAGGGGGGGCTGCAATCGCCCTGGGTTCATTTTTCAGGGTGGGGCAAGCACTGCTCCTGCCCCTCCCTTAGCCAGGCTGGCACCGCTTTGTGAGACTAGGATCTGATATATCCCAGCCTTGCAAAGCCACTTGGGGAGGGCGGTGTGAGAAGGGAGCATGGCTGGTGTGCCTTTCTTATGCTGCCCTCCCCGGATTCGAGCCTTGCAAAGCCATTCTGGGAGTGCAGTGTGAGGACACAACAGGCATGCCACTAGGGACTGGTGTTGCTCCAGCAGTGACGAGGGCTGGCTGGATGAGCTAAGTGGGCTCCATTTGTTCTCTGTGTCTTGCCCCGATGGGAGCGCATGCAAACTGGGCACCATGGAGACACATGGCCTTTCCCACTTCTAGCTCAGGATAAGTGAGCAGGAAGGGGCAGAGTGTTGCAGCTCTGGAATGTGCCTTTTGGGGGTTTGCCTCACTCTGGAAGTCTGATGTGGGTTTTGCTTCTGGGGTGTTTAAACTGCTGCCTCCAGCTATGCTTAACCTGTATACATCTATAAAGAAACTCTAATATTATGAAATGGCCTCAGCGACTCCATGATAGCCATGTTCAAATATATAAAAGGATGTCACATAGAGGAGGGAGAAAGGTTGTTTTCTGCTGCTCCAGAGAAGCGGACACGGAGCAATGGATCCAAACTACAAGAAAGAAGATTCCACCTAAACATTAGGAAGAACTTCCTGACAGTAAGAGCTGTTCGACAGTGGAATTTGCTGCCAAGGAGTGTGGTGGAGTCTCCTACTTTGGAGGTCTTTAAGCAGAGGCTTGACAATCATATGTCAGGAGTGCTCTGATGGTGTTTCCTGCTTGGCAGGGGGTTGGACTCGATGGCCCTTGTGGTCTCTTCCAACTCTATGATTCTATGATTCTATGACCTCCTTCCAAAGGCAAACAAACTTGGGTGAGTGGAGCTGACCTGGAACTTCTCCCCACTTGGAGAAGCAGGCTGAATAAGAACATTATCAAGGATTAATTTAATCATTAACCAGCTTTAGCAGTTCACAGACTGCTGTTTAAATATGCCCATGGAATTTGATTTCAATATTTATCAGACTGCCCAGCCCCCCCCCCAAATGGGAACTGTAGTTTAAGGGTGCTGGGAACTGCAACTCTGTGGCATGCAAACTACAGTTCCCAGTGTTTGATAGTTGATATCTTTACTAAGCCACTCTGGGAATTTATCTGAAGGGTACTAGGAGTTTACGCCTGATAGGAAACAAAAACCATAAACAGATGAGGAAGCAAAACAAATTTTAAGCAAATGATAACACTGAAATACCTCTTTAAAGCTCTACTGATAGTCAATACCATAAATTCTACATGAATTACTACATGCTACATGACTAATACGTTCTTCCCCCTGTACTTCTCACATAAAGCGACAGAGGCCGAGAAAGAGCTCAGCAGAAAAATGATGAAATACTGGAGCAACTTTGCCCGAAATGGGTGAGATTCTTGGCTATTTCAAAACACTATGCCTCAGTGGTTGCAATATTTGCATTGTTATTAATAATTGCTATTATTTGATATCTATCATAAAGCATCTGTAGGTGTCTTACAAATACAAGGACACCAACAATCAAGTTTAACAATAAACTGCAATAACAGCAAAATTGTAATACAGAAGCAGCAATAATCTTGATAATCCTATTGTCTGAAATGCCTGGAAGAAGACGTACGTTCTGACCTGATGCTGAAAGGATGTAAATAAATGACAGCACCAGGAAGGCCTTGCTGGGGAGGGTGCAGCCAAAATGGCCCTCTCCCTTGTCACCACCTTCTTCATGGGTAGGCAAACTAAGGCCCGGGGCTGGATCCAGCCCAATCGCCTTCTAAATCCAGCCCGCGGACGGTCCGGGAATCAGTGTGTTTTTACATGAGTAGAATGTGTGCTCTTATTTAAAATGCATCTCTGGGTTATTTGTGGGGCATAGGAATCCGTTCTTTTTTTTCTTCAAAATCAAGTCCAGCCCCCCACAAGGTCTGAGGGACAGTGGACCAGCCCCCTGCTGAAAAAGTTTGCTGACCCCTATTCTAAACTTATCTTGGAGGGGAGACCCAGCGAAGGGTCTCAAACAATGAGCACAAGGTTTAAGAGGAGAGGCTTTAGGGCAGGGGTCGGCAGTGCTTACCTTGCCTGGGCTGGTTCACTGCTGCAGAGCCCCCTCTGTGGGCCAGATTGCAGGCGCACGATTTCCGGTGCCATGAAAGTGAGTCCCCATGCCGGTTTAGCGCAGCGCGCGGGGGCTCGCCGAGCGGGTGGCTCGGTTTGGGGGCGGCTCGTGGGCTGGTAAAACGACCCCTGTGGGCCGCTTGTGGTCCATGGGCCTTGGGTTGCTGACCCCTGCTTTAGGGCCTTGAGCCACATCAGGCTTTCCAGCTTAAAACTAAGACTTGGAATTGGTCCCGGAAACAGCCAGTGCGGCTATGCCAGAACAAGTGATGGGCTCAGACCACTTCGTTTCCCTCATCAGTCCTGCTGCCACATCCTACACCAGCTGCAGTTTTCGAGCTGTCTTGAAAGGCAGCCTCATGTATAGTGCATTGTTGTAATCGAAAGCAGAGATTGCTAGAGGATAGATTACCAAGGAACCACCCACTAACAGCGTCTCGTTGTTTCGGATTGAGCCTCATCCAGTCCGTCACCATGACCAGGCACCAGTTCAGCACACCAACCATCTCAGCGGCAGAAAGAGAGATGCATGCCATCAGTATACGGATGGCAATACGCTCCGAGATGCTCTATGGCCCCACTCAGTGGCTTTACGTACATGCCAAAAAGTACAAAACCAAAATGCTGAATAGGAACTGAATTCTCGGCTCTGTCTTTTTCAGGAATCCAAATGGCAAAGGTTTGGTGGAATGGCCTCAGTATGGTCTGAATGAAGAATATTTGGAATTAAACCTGGAGCAAAGGAAAGCAGAGAAGCTGAGGAAGAACAAGGTGGACTTCTGGTTAAAGACACTGCCTGAAAAAATGAAGGAAATGGCTGAAGGAAAGGAAAAACATGGGGAACTGTAACCAGTGGCCAAATTGCCCCAGCTTATTTTTGTTTGTTTTGAGAACAAACACTTTCCAACAAGAATTATTTCAGTCTGAAAAATGCATTTGTTCAACGCATGTTCTAACGCCGAAAATCTTAGCTATTATGAGATACTATTTATACAGCAGAAATGCCAGGTGATTCACATCAACAATTAGGAAATCCTGCCAATGATTTGAAGAGTAACGAGTTTATGCCCCAGTGCAGTTTAAGAATCCTGTGCATGGCTGCAACGCCTTGTTGATTAGTCAGATTAGGTCACTAATCTTAAAATTCTTCTCACGCAAATACTTGGCAAACAAGCACAGGCAGTTGGCATTATTTTAGGAGAAGCATTTCACCTTTTCTAAGATTGTGCCCACTTTGACAAGCTGACTTCCTCGCTGTTGGGTTTTAGATGAAAAATATAAATGGGGCAGGAAGTCACAGAAGGGAAATGTTCATGCCTAGCCCATGAGGGTGGGACAAGTGTCCTTCACAATTTACTCCCCCTTGGGAGGAGCTGCCGCCACCTCCCCCCTTTTCAAACACCTAGTGAAGAAATCCAAAGCTTGGCAGGTTGGATAGGAATCTAAATGGGGTGGGGGCTCTTTGCAAACTCTGACCTGTGGACAGGCAGCTCAAATTCAATCTGTAATCTGCAGTTGTTAACCTTGGAGCCTGTATAAAGGCAGCAGCATATAAAGCAAGCAGAGAGCACAGTTACACAGTACAAAAAAAATACAAACCAGTGCTTTTCCTAGCTAAGTCTTATAATAGGCTGACAGCCCCCTTTGATCAGGGAGGATCTTGAGGGCCTGATCCTGACCAGCTTCAGTTAAAAGCAAATGGAAAGTGAAACAGAAAGTCTGTCTCAAACTTTTCCTTATAAATATGGGCAAGGTTGGACAGGCAAAGGGATCAGTCTCTGATCAGAGAGAATTCCAAGGCAATGCATGCCAGTAGAGAACTGGGCTTTGCACCTGGTCAGGGAATATCTGCAAGAGTCTCTCTCTCTCTCTGGCCAGACGGTTCCATGTGTTTTGGCAACTGAACAACTCAGAGGCTCTATATGTTGGCTGGCTTTAGAGATTATGGGACAAAGGAAGCTGCCTCACGCTGTTGGCCAGACCATTGGCCCATCTAATTCAGTGATGTCAACACTGATTGGCAGCAGCTTTCCAGGGTCTGGCTTGAGTCTTCTTTCCCAGCCCTACCTGAAGATACCACTGGGGACGGGAAGCAAAGAACCTTCCACATTTTCCTGGATGGAAGAAAAGGATCCATGGGTTGCATGGTGTCGAGTGCCAGCTCGACATCTGAAGAAATCAGTCTCACACCAAGATAGGTTGAAGAAATATGGCTGCTCTGGCTCCTCTGGCTCCTCTAGAGCTACTGCAGCACAGCCTTTATTGTGTGAAGTCAGAAAGATACAAAATACAAGCAAAGCAACTTGTTCTCAGCCAACAGATAAGGGCCATCGTACTAGACCACGCGAGCGATCAGGCTATGTTAGTTGACCAATCATTTGGGACAGCACGAGCTATTCACGCGCTGTTCATGCTCCAAGGATGCTTTTAGCTATGAAATCACCCTGCAATAATAAGAACTTTGCTCATGCTCTCATGTACAAGCAATCATTTTCCCACATGCCCTCTTTTCTTGTTTATATTATAAGAGGGACCATTAATCAGAATCATATTCCCATTACCTAAGCGTTTATATTTTGCAACATAAATTCCCCTTGTAACCCCTATGGTGGGCCGTGGTCGATACCACCATGCAATACATTGGGAAATCAAAAAAAAAGCAAGCATTGAATACAACACACCATAATAAAACCAACAATACATGCAATTACAATCAAAAATAAATTTCTTAACCATAATCCATTAGGTAACCAAAAAAATAACCAATCCCATGGATCAAAACCTTCAGGTGGATTCAAAGGATTATGGGTTATCATTTGTTCCATGTAATCAATAATAGCGGAGATATTGGTCGATTGATCAGTTATATACATACAACAATGAGAATGAATTAAGGCATAAATTCCACCTTTAGAGGCAAAGATTACATTTAAAGCATAAAAAGTTTATAAAACAACTTCTCTTATTTCTGACATTTCTGTGTTAATCATTTTTAAAGTCAAGATAGTAGAATTAAACAAGGCTTCGGTCGAATTTGCCAATCTATGCAAATCACGGTAATTCATCCCTACACCTAAAGAGGGAAAAGGGATCTAGAAATGGCTGTTCCTGTATAATGAGAAATAGGTGATTATACTTCCCTTCTGTTACGCAAACGAACCTCTGGGAGCTTATCTATCAGGGGTATCAATATTCCTAGAGTGTAGGTTCCAGAAAAGGCAAAGGTGATTTCTTTGTAGGCCTTTGTGCCACAGAGTAACCATAAATCAGATTAAAGCAAACATGTAGATTTACTGCTCTTTCTCATCCAGTTGAACCAAACATAAAAATCTCTACACGCAGCCTGTTGGTCATAAGTCATGTAAGTTGTGACATTATTAACTGAGACTTTTGGCCTATCACTCATAGTGGTAATAAAAAAAAAATAAGAAGATCCATTAACATACTCATAGGTCCAATTACAATATGGATAATGACCTAAAATTTTTTTGCTATTATGATTAAAACGAAAACAATAAGGCACTATTTTTACAAGCGATAAAAAAAAACGGGGTGAACTTATACGATTATCCTTCATATTATTGCTAATCTTATATAAAGCATTTACAGGAATGCTAGAATACCACCACCAAAAAAAAGGTTCAAAGCTTTGAGAAGCTTTTTAAAATCATTTTTCTCAGCAGCAAAAAGGCACTAGCCAAGCATATTCCGCTTCAAGCATATTCCGCTTGCTGTAACTAAAAAAAGATTGCAACAAGGTCGAGAACAGAGCCCATTGTCTTTGCAGGCCTTGCTAAAGAACCATGTTGCAACTTGCTTTCTGTCCGGGAACCATGCCAAAGCACAAGAATGAAACAACTGGAACACACTGAAATCCCCTCACCCCCTCCCTTGCCAAGAGTCCACAATAGTTCCAAGACAGCCCTCTGTACATGCTCAGGGGAACACATCATAGGGCAGGACTCCTGAGGGAGGAGAAAAAAGGAAGAGATCTGGGGGGGGGGGGTAAAATCCAAGTGATGCCAATAAGGATGAGAATGGTAAATTATTCCAATGGCCACTTCCGAGCAACCTGTGTGATATTTCGTGGCTCGATTATTGGCATGTAAAAACCACAATCCAGAAGAAGTCACACAACCATTTCTGCAGATACAGGAGCCCATTTGCTGTAAATAAGTCTGATGTATTGCTCCTTGTACTGCTGAGCCAAAAGTCCAAGCCCAACGAAACATGGTGACACAGAGGCAGTGTCCACAGTGAGATGTACCTTAGAAAATGGAGCCAAAGAAGGCGTGTGGGTGACATCCATTTGCCAAATTGCCAGGGGATGCAGGCCTCTAGGGTTGACTGCATCAAAAGGAATGACTGTGGGAGATTTAGCGCATACCACGCACTGTGACACAATGTCTTGAGCTTGAGAAATGGGCAACGAAAAAGATTTCGCCAGAACTTTAGCATTTTGATGAAATACAGAATGACTTTCAAATGGGTCTGAAAACAATGAAAAAATACCATTCTTCAAAGCATGGTCTGCCCGGGCATTACCTACTGCCAAATACCCAGGGTGGTCAGTGTGAGATCTGAGATGGGCTACATAAAACTGACAAGTTCTAGCTTGTACCAAGTTCTGCAAAGTGGAAAACAATGTAAACAAATTTTGATCAATAGCAGGAGTGATATAAGACAATGGTAAGACATTCAAAAGATTATATACATAATGAGAATCCACAATGAGATTGAAAGGGATATTAGCAAACTGTTGAAATGCCAAAATTACAGCTGCCAATTCAGCACGTTGTGCTGAGGACTGCTCAGTAGTATACAAACTTTTCCATTCCCCCTCCTCTTCCCACACCACCACCCCTCTGGATTTGGTACCATCAGTGAACACAGTAAGGGCGGAGGGTAAGGGTAGGGGGGACAAAGCAGTTCGCAAGACATAACGTAGCCCTGTAAGGAAAGACAAACGAGGGTCTCTAGGAGGATTGTGAATGATATTTCCCAAGAAATCAGCAAAAGCTATTTGAGTAGAAACGGCTGTCATCATCAGATGCTTAAATTCTTCCTGGGAGAAGGGCAAATACTGCAAGTGATAATTGTGCCATGGAAAGAGAAGGAATCCTGTCCACCATACATCTGCGGAGATGGTTGTTCACAGTGGTTAGAGCCTCTTCCATTACAGAGGTGACTGCTGGATCCTTATGTCCTTTAAGGGCAGAAAATAGTGGAGACAAAGTGGAGGTGGGCAGGTCCAAATAACTCTTTATCCAATTCAGCTGTCCAAGAATTTGTTGTAAATCCACCAATCTAAGATAACCAGGAAACTGTAGTTGAGGCGTAACTGGAATGGCTGCAGATGCTGTCAGCTTGTGTCCCAGGTACGTAATGGGTAAAGTCCGCTGGATTTTTTCTTTAGCCACTGTCAATCCAACAGGTTTTATCCTTAGCAGGATTTTGGGACACGGTGGAGGACCAGGCCGTGGCTAAAAGATGAGCTTTGTGCGTCTCAGTGCCCACTGACTGGCAGGCTGTAAGGATATCAGCAATGGCTATATTTGATGTTGCCATTAGAGAGCGCAGCGCTTGCTTACGGTCCTCATTTGCTTTATCAAACGCAAGCTGGCGAACAATCGCTTCTTGTGCTGCCAGGTCCTGAACTTGCCGCTTGAAGGTATTATACAAGCGATCAACACATTGTCCATAGGGCTCTGCAGGGCCCTGTCTGATGCTGCCCAATTGGCCATTGTGCTCAGTCTTGTCATCAGGGACAGAGGCCAAAGCCTCTTGGGCTGTGGCTGTGGTGGCTGCCCAATACATAGGATCAAGGGCCAACTGTTGGGCAATGGTAAGAAAATTGCCTCCTCCCATCAGCCCATCGAGAACATCGGTTTGGGTCAGCATGACGGGGGCTGGGGGTGCAGGAGCAATCACAGGAAAGAGATTTGGAGTATCAGCATTAAAAGGCAGCAACGTAGCGGCGGCACTGAGAGATCTTTGAAGAGGAATGGTAGGAGTGGTGCCAGATGCCTTGGGTGGAGGAGGTGGAAGAGCGGTGGGTGCTGAATGCGAAGATTCTTGGAGAGGAGTAGTAACGGGAGGTGCAGGAAGCGAAGAATGCGGAGAATGCAGGGGAGGGAGGACAGGAGCCTTTGGTGGTGCATATACAGCAGAAGGCGGCAATGCTGGATATATCAAGGGAAAGTCGGCAGGCAAAGGAACAGATGCGGCAGCCAAAAGGAGATTGGCTGGAGTCAAACTTTGCTGTTGAGACTGAAGGTCAGCATCTGTGACGAGAAGGCTGTTGCTGGCCAAAAGAGATTTAAGGTCTTCAGAAAACTTTTTCTGTGGTGCTGATAGAGACGTCCCCATGATTGCAAGAGTTGCAAAAAGAGCAGGGAGCACTTACCGGAGGGATCCACATAGGATGAGTAGGCGCCTTTTAACCCTTTCCGGGCGGAGTAAGTGCTGATAAGTCCGTAACGTAGTCCAGAATCACGCACACGTGGTCCGAAAGAGACTGCCCCACAATGGCAGAAGAAAAGGGAGCACTCACCGGGATCCGAAGCGGATGAAAGACGCGTGGTGAGCGCTGAACGATGAGAAACAACGTGGAGTCCGAAGGTAGTCACACGGGGCACCAAATGTCGAGTGCCAGCTCGACATCTGAAGAAATCAGTCTCACACCAAGATAGGTTGAAGAAATATGGCTGCTCTGGCTCCTCTGGCTCCTCTAGAGCTACTGCAGCACAGCCTTTATTGTGTGAAGTCAGAAAGATACAAAATACAAGCAAAGCAACTTGTTCTCAGCCAACAGATAAGGGCCATCGTACTAGACCACGCGAGCGATCAGGCTATGTTAGTTGACCAATCATTTCGGACAGCACGAGCTATTCACGCGCTGTTCATGCTCCAAGGATGCTTTTAGCTATGAAATCACCCTGCAATAATAAGAACTTTGCTCATGCTCTCATGTACAAGCAATCATTTTCCCACAGCATGGGATTTATAAGGGGGAGAGATGGAAAGGGGTGTGGGTGACTTAGAGATCTCCTTGGTGTTCCTTGGCAAAATGAGCCACATTTCATGTGGAGGAGAGTTGCTGCCTTTGTTGTTCTTGCAAATTAACTAGGCTCCAACACTGCAAAGTGAGTTCTAAATTCAGTTTATATTGCTATAAAAGTTGTGTGTCTCCCCCTCTCTCAGCCGAGTGGTGGCAAAAGCCTATGGAGTTCCAGGCACTTGCCCAGGGTCTGTGGTCCTTTGGAGAATTGAGACACGGTGGAGACTGTTGTCGCTTTAAGAAATATGGTTTAGTCATCTATTTACACCTTCAGTCTGCATGGAAGGAGTCCAGATTTTACTGCATGGACATTTCAAGAGGAGCTTGTACCTCATAGCAGTGCAGCCCTAGAGTCCAAGGCATTGCTCCCTGCCAGCCAGCCAGCCTGCAGCCAGCCTGCCCAAGATGGATCCCACTCTTCTTCCTTCTTCCCAGCAATCCTTGCTTAAGAAAGACCCTCTTTTCCCGGTTACCTTATATTCAGTTACCCTTGCAACCTTCCAAACCCCAGTCTCTGCTCACACCTCAGGGCAATGTGGGAGGACAGTTCTCTTGCATTGCCAATGGCTCTCAATGGAGTTGTTTCTTAATGGCCCTAGCTTGGCCAGGTCGTTTTGCATAGGCTAGCCCAGGAATTCCTCTGCTTGTAGTTCTTTTTTTTAAAAAAAAATATTTATTAGTAGTTTTCAGAATTATAAAAAGAAAAAAAAACATTAAAAAGCAACACTGTAATAGACAAGAAAGGAAAAAAAGGGAAAAACACAAAAACCAATACAACAATACAGCAAAAAGATAAAAAGAAAAAAGAAAACAACACAAATCCCAGATTACATATCTAAAACTTCCATTTGCTTGTTTCATTGACTTCCTCACACCTCCCTTTTTGTATTCTAGTTTAATTAGTTATTTCAGCAAATTCTTTCCATCTTTCTCAATTTTTGTTAAAAAATTTATCCTAACCTAATTTAATCTAATAATTAACTCAACCAATCCTTTCCATCTTTCCCCATATTCTATTATTCACATTACCTTAATTAATTTAACCTTATCTTACCCTAAAACACCTTAAAGCTTGAATCTTAGTTATTAAATATACATTACTCCTAATATCATTTCTGCTAAAGTCATATAGTTTCATTTCAACATTTTCCCTAGTATTCATTAATTTTTAGCCAATTCCCCAAATAGAAAATTTTCTTTATAAAATTTCTTCCAATCTTCATCCAACGTCCCTTCTTCCTGGTCTCGGATCGTGTCAGTCCTTACTGTCCATTCCATCTAGTCCACCAACCTGGAAGCCTTATGTCCGAGGCCCTTAAGTCTCTTCCATGTCCCTTCTGCAATTCTTCTTCTTGTTGTTTATACTTGCCCTTTTCCATGTCTTTTGTTGGTCTCTTTCTTAGTTTCTTTCCTTTCTCATTGAGGGGTAGGCCTCTGGAGGATTCCAAGCCAAAATTGTCTCCATCTCCCTTCATCAAACCCACCCATTCCCCACAGTCCCACTCCCCACAATCCTCAATATAGTCCAAAAAGTATTTAAAAGCATATTCCAAGGTCTCTCCAACGTTGGGAACCTCCTCAACTCCAGACGCCCCCTGGCCCACTCCAACTTCAATGACAACGGCTCATACTCCTGTAGGGCCTCGGGACTCTCCATTTGTATTATTTGGGGTGCAACCGCATCCTCCTCCATTATCTTCTGCACTTGCCCAGTCAGTACAGATTCATGAGTTGGTCCCTGGATAATTTCTGTATCAATATTCCCTATTTGCCCACAGTTATTAACTGCAACAGTCAAATCCATTTTCTCATTCATCAAGTCCATCTTCTCATGCATCTGTTCCAGCAGGGCACTTGTCTTGCATAAGGCAAGCACCCATTCTTCTTTCCAACTCATCTTTAGTCAAGGTCAGAAAAGCCTGTTCCCACGGTCTTAATCTCACATCTGTTGAGCCCTCAAATGTACTGCAGCAACAATTTGACAAGCTCCCTCTAGAGGAGGCAATTTCTATTTGTATCCATTTTTTTTTAGGCAAGTCCAACAAAGGAAAATTACTTTCGTTTTTCAGATATTTTTCAGATATTTTGTTTCTTTAAAATGCAAAAGGCAACATTGGAATCAGCTTGTTTCTCTTCTTTAGCTATCTGTAAAAATATTCCATTGACAGTCAATGAACCTCTCCAACAATTTCTGTCTCTGACACCCCGTTCCCAGGTTAGAGACGGTGGAAACTTATCCTTCTTCACTCCCTCTCCTGCTAGGGTTGAACAAAGTCCCCCCCCTTTTCTCCTGCTTCCAAGGGGGTTTCAGTAATTCTAAATGAAGGAAATTTAGACTTTTTTGACAGCTTTCCAGGCTTTAGCTTACAAAGTTTTTGCTTTAGTCTATATACAAAAAGCGGAAGGCAGACTTCCTGTTTTGAACCTTCCCGCTTCGTTACCACATTAAGAAATTTCTTGATCCAATTTTCCGTTTCTACTCACGGGTACTTGTTTTAAATCCAATTGTCCACAGGAAAAAGTCAGCGCTCTCCGGCAATGGCTGTGCGGCTTCACTCCATGAAAGTAGCAGTCAGTTCGCAGCACCGCGCTTCTCACCCCACTTCGCTCCGGAGCCCCTAAATGGGATTCCCTGTGAGTAGGGGGGCGCTCCTGGCGCCCTGCCGAACCCCATGTTCCCAGGCTTCCTCCGCCTGGGATTTCTAGCGGGTCCCCACCTTCGCCGCGGCGGGAAGACCCAGTTTCCACGGAGCCCGTTCCTCCAAACAGAGGAACTCCGCCATTCACTGATGGCGCTGACCCGGAAGTCTCCTCTGCTTGTAGTTCTCCCACATAATCAACAACAACAACAACAACAAATCCGTTTATTGTGAGGACCATGCGTGTACACAAACATCGACACAACAATAGTAAAAAAATAATAATATTAAAATTCATTAGATACTATGCCAACAAAACCTTCATCCCACAAAATAGAAAGAGAGGGAAAACAAGCAACGAGTTAAACAGACGATGAAGGGGTCTTTGCATTGTCATCCATAAATCTTTCCCTGGCTTTCATGGTCTTCATCACAAAAACCGCTACCACATGGGTAATACGTGGGTTTGCATCAACTAACAAGAATTTTACTCTATCTTCAGGATTAGTTATAGAATTGGGTATAATTTGCAGCAATGCGTCTCTAAAGCCCGAGTAGATGGGGCAATAGAGGAGGTAATGTGTAAGATCCTCTTTAGTTTTCATAAGACAAGGACATAAACGATGTTCTACTGGGGTTTTTGTGAATCTGCCGGTCAGATATGCAGTTGGCAATGTTTGAAACCGTGCCATAGTGAAAGCTCTCCGAAGGGTTGGATCAGTGATCTCCGCCAAGTAGTTGGCACAGATTTTGACTGCTTTTACTCGGGGAAGCCAGTAGGAAAACCCAGAGTTTTTTATCTTTGTGGAGTCCAAGAAGGCGTCTTTTTCAAAGATCCATTCCCGAACTTTATCAGGGCTCCACAATTTGAGAGTATTAAACTCAGGTAGATTATATCTGGATAAGATATCTAGTAGGTTTTTATGCCAAGTAGTATTATTTTGTAATGATATAAAGGCTTGTTTAGCCAATAAGGTGTTCGGGGCATCTGTGAGGTTGGTGAAAAAACGCAGGAATCTTAAGTGAGCCCTGGCAGACACAGAGGGTAATCCTACTTCCACTCTTAGGAGAACTGCCGGAGTACTCTGAGGGAGGCCTAGAATTCTTCTGAGATAAAAATTTTGGAAGATTTCAAGCCATTCTATCAGCTTCTGATTCCATCCCCAGAGTTCTACTCCATATAACATCTGGGGAATCACTTTTCCAACAAAAGCTTTTAGTGCCGGGATCACCAGTTGCCCTCCCCTCGAGTAAAAAAAGCTGAGCAGAGCACCGATTGTCCTACGTGTTAGAAGGGCTACAGTCTTGAAGTGGGCAAGCCAGCTAGATGTAGCTTGGAAAGTGATACCAAGATATTTTAAAAAAAGACACTGTTCAATTTTGTGTTCATCTAAAGACCATCTAAATGTGTGGCGAGCTCTAGTAAATACCACAATTTTTGTTTTGTCATAATTTATCTTTAGAGAGTTTTGGGAACAATAAGCTGCGAGCCCCTCCAGCATGCTGTGTAGGCCCCTTTGAGTGAGTGCCATGACAGCCATGTCATCCGCATATAGCAATATATTCAGGTGTTTGCCTTCCAGGGCAGGAGCTGATGACTTATACTTTGCCATATGTTGAACAGTGTCGTTTATATAGAAATTAAAGAGGAACGGCGCTAACAAACAGCCCTGTTTAACCCCTTTCCCCAGTGGCATGGGTCAGTATAGTTGCCTGACATCCCAGTTCTGATTTTAACTGTGGTGTCTGAGTGTAACTCTCTAAGTATTTTGAGAAGTCGTCTATCAATATCTGTTTCATATAGTTTTTGCCATAATTTGTCCCTACAGATTGAATCAAAAGCGGATGTGAGATCTACAAAAGCCACAAAAAGTTTGCTCTTATGTACCTTTGTATACCGTATTTTTCGCTCTATAAGACGCACCAGACCATAAGACGCACCTAGTTTTTGGAGGAGGAAAACAAGAAAAAAAATATTCTGAATCTCAGAAGCCAGAACAACAAGAGGGATCGCTGAGCAGAGAAAGCAGCAATCCCTCTTGCTGTTCTGGCTCCTGGGATAGCTGCGCAGCCTGCATTCACTCCATAAGACGCACACACATTTCCCCTTACTTTTTAGGAAGGAAAAAGTGAGTCTTATAGAGCAAAAAATACGGTACTTATCTATCATTGTCTGTAGTACCAAACAATGGCCTGTTGTACTATGGCCCTTTCTAAACCCTTCCTGTTCCGGATTAAGCAAGTTAGAGTGGTCAGCCCAGTCAACCAGTTTATTTAGCAGGTAGCGAGCATAAAGTTTAGGAGACTTATGGGGCGATAGGTTGAGGGGTCTTGGGGGTCTCCCTTCTTATAGATGGGGGCTACCAGGCTCAGTTTCCAGTTTTCTGGGATTTTGCATGTATCATTTATTACCGTAAAAAGTTGGGCCAAAATAGCAGCCCACCACTGGGCATTTAGTTTAAACACCTCAGGAGGAATCACATCCTCACCGGGAGCTTTGCCATTCTTGAGTGTTTTAATTAGCTGTAAGCAAGACGAATGCCTCGCATGACGGAAAACCCGCTAGACGAAAGGGTTTTCCGTTTTGGAGGCGCTTCCCAAAACGAATTTCCCTATGGGCTTCCTTCGCAAGACGAAAGCCCATAGGGAAATCTCCGGGACAGCGGGGAAGCACAGCGCGTCTTCCCCACTGTCCTCGGACCTCCTCCGAAGGCTGGCGGCGGGAGGAGGGCTCTCCGCCCCACCGCCAGCCTTCGGAAGGCTGCTCCGAAGGCTGGCGGCGGGAGGAGGGCTCTCCGCCCCACCGCCAGCCTTCGGAAGGCTGCTCCGAAGGCTGGCGGTGGGGCGGAAAGACCTTCTCCCCGCGCCAGCCTTCGGAAGGCTCCTCCGAAGGCTGGCGGTGGGGCGGAAAGACCTTCTCCCCGCGCCAGCCTTCGGAAGGCTCCTCCGAAGGCTGGCGGTGGGGCGGAAAGACCTTCTCCCCGCGCCAGCCTTCGGATGGCTGTCCTGAAGACTTGCGGTGGGAAGAGGGTTTTCCTTCCCACCGCCAACATTCAGAATGCTGTTCTGAATGTTGGCGGTGGGGAGGAAAAATCCTCCCACCGCAAGCCCCGGGAAGAGAGGAGAAGTGCTGCGCCCCTTCCCCTCTGTTCCCGTACCTGTCCTGAAGGCTTGCGGTGGAGAGAAAAGCCCTTCTCCGCACCGTCAGCCTGGCAAGCGGTTTCCATAGGAACGCATTAATTGATTTTCAATGCATTCCTATGGGAAACCGTGCTTCGCAAGACGAAAAACTCGCAAGAAGAAAAAACTTGCGGAACGAATTAATTTCGTCTTGCGAGGCACCACTGTATTTTGTAATTTCCTAAGCAAAGATCTTAAAATCCTACAGTCTTTGTCGAACCAGGCCCTCGAATTGTTTTGTTGTTTGGGAGGATTGGAGTTCGTGAGTAGTGGGAAGAGCGACTCTGAGACCTGCTGAAATGTTGAAAAGGGGTCAGAATTAGATAAGATACACTGGTCTCTCAAGGCCAGTAAGTCTGATGAATGCAGGTGTTGTTTGATTTTAGATTCCAGGTCGCTGTTCCATTTACGCCTATGAAGGGCCAGAGTTGGAGGTGGGTCTGCACAGTGATTGCGGTATTGTGGATCCTCCAAACCACGGGGAATTAGTGAAATTGATATAGGAAGATGATCACTCTCAATTCTATTGAAAGTCCTGAAGCCCTGTGACCTCTCCAAAAGTTTTGGGGAGACCAAGATATAATCAATAACGCTCGCACCTCTAGGCCCAAGAAAAGAAAAAAAAACCCCAGACCTATCCATATGGGTACCATGCAAATTATACAAATTATGTTTGAAGGCAGTCTCCATTAATGTAATGCCTGCCTTATTCAAGACCTTATCTTCAGAGGACCAGGGAATAAACCAATCTGCCTCTGGCAGGAACTGAGATTTAGAGCAGTACGTATTAATGTCATTTCCTATCCTGGCGTTGAAATCACCTGCCAGCAGGATATCCATGCCAGGGAGTTCTAATTCAGCCTTCTCCAAACATAGCTCTAAATCTTCCCAGATTTGTAACGACTGGGGAGGGGTGCCTATGGGAGGGATATATATATTAAAGCAAAGGAAATCTCCTCCTTCACTACTAGAAATAAGTAAGATTTGTAAATTGTTGCTCTTCACCCACTGCTGTTGCCGGGCCTTGCACTTTAGCTTGGTAGAAACAAAAGTGACTAGCCCACCACTAGATCGGCCTCGGGAATTTGGTTTTATTGCAGGGGTAGCAAAGGCTTCGTATCCCTGTAAAGAAGGGACATGGAGATTTAAACACCATGTCTCCTGTAAACATATAATCTGAAATTTTGTAAGGAAATCCAGAAGGTCGACATCACCCTGCTTAGATAGCCATCCCGCCACATTCCAAGAAAGGATGTGGAAATAGGGTGATGGTGGAAATAGTGGCAGTCAATCTCTTTTCCGGTGGTTTGAGGCTCCTGAGCTGGGCTCCTCCTCTTTCTGCCCTGCTAGGTGGTTCCAGGTTTGAGGTCGCTTGTCCCTAGGTAGGTGTGATAACTTTAACTGGGGGGGCCATTAGGTTGATTTGGCCCAGAGGATCTTCGATGACACCATTACGAATATCATGATGTTCAGCTGATGTATCATAATGTTCAGCTGGTTTTTGCAGAGCAAGGGCTTTGCCGACCCGTTTAGGCTTTACAGGTAGCAGGTCAACAGCTGTATCTTGCGTCGGTACTGTTAGCGGATCGAAGTTTGACAGTTGCTGTGGATCTTGATTGCGTATTGGGCTTAGAATAATAGAGGCCTCCAATTCCGGCATTGAGGCATATGAGGACGAGAGCATTTCAGACTGGTCTTGCTTGGGTAGTCCAATGCCAGGCTCATAGCACGTAGAGACCAGGGTACCAAGCGGGGGGTGTAGGAAATCAATTAGGTCATTTGCGGGCAGACTTGCCACTCCCTGTGGGGTAATAGATCCCGGCTCCATTCCCCCGTCTATTTGTTCTTTATGGTGCACAGGCCCAGCATCACCACAGACAGCACCTATCTTGGTGCATAGCGGTGTACGGGTCAGATTAGTAAATACCCTTGTGAAAAAAATGTGCCATTTTCTTGTACGGTTTCTTAATTTTAGAATCTTTGCAACGAAATGGGCAGATCTAAAGTTAATAACCATACGTCTCATATAAGGTCCAGCAGGCAGCTACGAAATGTCCACGATATCTACGGGCCGTAGTGTCTGTCCCAGCAGTTGGGTCAGGGAATTTGCAACCGAGTATTTATCCGCCCATTTGTTATAATTCAAGGGGTGGTTTCCCACCAGTACTGCAAGTTTGCTGTTCTGGAGTTGCAAACTTGAGTTTTGTACTTGGTTGGGCAGGCATCTCACTTGTTTTTGTGCAAGGTTGGCCTGCACACTTGGGCAGGGGTGAGCGGAGTTTGCAATATTATTAAGCTGAGGAAGTGAGGGGGGGCAACTGGACAAGCCAAAAACTTTTTCAAGCTTCTTTTCAATCCCATCCAGCCTTTTATATAAGTTGGTGATGGTATGTGTTATCAACTCAGTCTGGCAAATTAGCAGTTCCAGTGCCTCTCGGTCCTTGTTTAACTGAGCTGGTGACTGGGATAATTCAGGTGAAGTTTTTTGCAGGGACTCAAGAGTCTGTTCCATCTGTTCCTTCCTGCACAGGCTCGAGGCTAGTTGTAGGCCATCCACAGTGCCGGCAGGCTCCTCATGAGTAATACTGGGAGCAAGGACCTCATAACTATTTGCTGTAGGGAAGTTTCTACAGATCTCATTTAGGTCATTGTCAGGCAAGAAATCCCTGATATTTGTCTTTTTTTGGCATTGCTCGTAGCTTCATTGGAATGCTGCCTGCAGTGTTTCTTCCCTCTCATGTCGGCAAGAAAATAGGGAGAAAATTTCTCAAAATTGCAGGGTCAGGGCAAGTTGTGCTGTTAATGAGCCCTACTCACTTTAACAGTCTTTATCTGCCGCGTTTTCTTGCAGATTTATGGGAGAAGTAGAAATAGTCTGAACCATAAAACCATAAAACTTCTAAAATAAACGCCTTAAGGTATCTTAGAGCCCTTAGAGCCCATCAAAGCAGATAGTAAAAACAAAGCTTTACCTAGCATAAGACAAGGCTGCCGTTCACGTCGCCATCTTGCCTCCTCCCTCTACCAATCCACATAATCAAAATCCTACCATTTATTAATTTCTGGGGTTTAGAGCCCCATCAAATCTATAACTATATTAATTTGTTCCAGTGAGCATATGGCTAGAACCATAGCAAAAGAATTAAACAAAAACCCCTGACAAATAGTGAAAATTGTAAATATTCGCTTTGAAAGAGTAAAACCATAATACAAAAGAAACTGTAAATTATTACATAAATAAGTGAAACAATTACAATGGCCGTACTGTGATCACTAAATTTGCCCAATTAAATTTAAAGCATAATCACATAGTCACAAAATCAAAACAGTGTACTTGATACAAAAAAGGAAGAAGTGTACATATACCCTACCAAAGTACAGTATTTTATGGAGTTTACCACACAGTTACTCAACAATGCAAAATGTTAGATTTTGGGTAAACTGTCCATGTCAAAGGATGGGTTCTCTTTTGTAGGAGTGCAAATATCCAGGGTGTGGGGTCAGGTGGGATTACTATGAGGAATTATAAACTATGCATCAAGCCATTGTGTCCACGATGAATGCATTGTGTTGACTGGGTTTAATTCATTGACAATAATTTCTGTCCAAATCCCACAACCCTCTGCATCTCTGGCCATTTCCTCTACTGCCCATTTATCTTGCTTGATAAGTCACGTATGCAGCCCAGTTGCTTTGCCAGGCATGCATCCTGGGCCATAAAGATAGTGGGCAAGTTTCTTTGATGTAGCTTTTCTGATAAGTTAATCTTAGGATGTTACTCTTAGGGCCCCGAAACAGGTCTCACCTGAAGGTGATAATGATCGCTGTCCTCCTGGCCATCCTTCTTATCATGTATATTGCCTGTTTATAACCTCACGGGTTGCCAAATGCACTCCTTTGTAGTTCTGTTTTGTTTACCCAGAAAAAGCTACTCTCCATTCTTCTGCCCCAACGTTACATTTCAAGCATAAAATAGAGTAAGATACAAATTGCACCAAATCAAAATGGACATCTGGAAATGACTCTAGAGGCTTTATTTCAGAAGGCGACTACTATGATAATGAAAAATTAATAGTATTTCAAGTTTAGCAGTGGAGATTTGATCCCTTGTTCGGTTTTATTCAAGCGGTTTTTGCCACTGCTTTGCCAAATAACTTGTTTTGCTGGCACATATGGTTCACTTATAGCTTTAGTAAAATGGGGGAAAACTGAAATATCACAGTAAAAGTAATTTTCCAATATATTTTAAAACTACACAGGCTTAGTTAGAACAGCCACACATTAACAGAGGCTTAAAATAAGATCTGCTATGATCACTAAATAGAACAAGCATAGAATTATTTGTACCGACTGCTTAAAAGTGCATAAGAAATTATAGGTGAAGAATGACTTTTCTAACACCCTGCTGTCATATGAACGAAAGCAGTAAGAATGTTTAGAGGCAGAAATGCAGTATAGGAAGACAAGTTTAACAAGAGTAAATTAGATGCAGGCGATAGATATCCCCAGTATTAGGGTAGACTTTGGGGATTTCTGCTGTCCCACAGCACATTCTTGAGTGTTTGCCCCGTGCTTCCTTGCTTCCTTCCACACTGGGTGGGGCAGGAGCCCATGTCATCCTGGGAGAAGATACTCTCTGGGCCACATGTGGTTGGTCCCCCCCCCCACCTCCATTTACTTATTCCCTCCACTCTGTTTTTGACTATTGATGCAAGTAAGAGTACCTCGCGGAAGAAGGAAGCAGAGGCAGGATCCAAAAGCATCTAGCAGAGGAGGATGCTGTTTTGCAAGCAGGGGTGTATGATTTGTGGTTGCCCAAAGCGAACTTTGAGGTGGGCACCCTCAATTCCTTTTTTTAAAAAATGAATTTATGACGTCAAGCTAAATGAGCTGATAAAAGGGAACCAGCAACAATCTTCACCGTGGAATGAAAAGCCAACTAATGAGGCTGCAGAACTACGGAAATCCAGGGAGGGAAACAGTCTCTGTGAAGTACCATTCATAAAGGAAGCCTAAGGGCAACCCGCCGCCCAGCCAATCACAAGCAGGCACTCTGCCGCTGTTCTTCTGAGCCTGAACTGCTAGTAAGTAGGTCCGTTTGCTAGCTGCGTGTTTGCAGGAGATGAGAGAGCACCTTGGAGGATGGTGTGAGTCCCTGGATTTAACTGAATAATACCTTTTATTTTTGCGCATTCTGGCAGAAGGGGGCAATTGGAGGGAGAGAAATGGCTCCTTGCCATGCCTGTGCGTTTGTTGGTGCTTTTGAAATAGACACATTGGAACACCCGGAATCACCTGTAACGTAGCAACCCTGTGCAAAAATACACGAACCGAGAGCAGGCGAGGAGGCTGCTGCTTCATTGAAGCGGAAACGGGCTCCGTGAGTGGGCGCGCAGGGCGCGTGGAAGGTTGCCAGGGCTCTAGGCGGACTTAAGATGCGGGCGGTGGTGGAGTCGTCTTGTACACAACCAAGGCGGGGAATTGCTGGCTTGCGTACCTTTGGCTTTGTGTTCTGGTTTCAGTGGTAACGTTAACCAGGGGAAATGCAGGATGGACATTGGGTCTGACCTACGAGAAGCGGCAGTTCCGTAAGGCTCAGGTGGGTCCTTTCGAG
The DNA here is from genome assembly GCF_964188305.1 of Podarcis bocagei. Classification (NCBI taxonomy): domain Eukaryota; kingdom Metazoa; phylum Chordata; class Lepidosauria; order Squamata; family Lacertidae; genus Podarcis; species Podarcis bocagei. The sequence continues at coordinate 40,790,852 of NC_138132.1, forward strand.
TCCGGGGGGCGGGCGGCGTTTCTTCTGTGAGGACAGATAGAGGGATTGCAGCTTTATCCCTACAAACTCAAAAGGCTGTGAGGCTGAGATGGCATTTTATCTCTCTACCTATTTCGCTCTGAACTTTGTCAGCGCTTCTAGGTTAGGGTTGGAAACTTCCTTCTCATGGAACTGTGAGCTCATCCACATTGGCGTGTGATGTGGATTTGAGGTTTAAATATTTCCGTGTCCAATTAATATAGAAACATAGACCATAAGGATCATCTAAGTGCAACCCCCCCCCGCCCCCGCAATGCAGGAATCTTTCACCCAACATGGGGCTCAAACTCACAACCCTAAGATTAAGAGTCTCATGCTCTACCAAGATATCTCTCAGTTTATTATTATCATTTCTTCACATCCAAGTGGCAGCCCTTATTTTACATCCACTAAATATGGATTTTCCCGATTCACAGATATTCTGAGAAGGGAAGAAAATCCAATATAAATCCACATATTACCCAACATTGGATCCACTAAAGAGTGTGGCTGGCTGGCTGTGGGTTGTTGGGTTTTTGTTACATGCGTGGTGACATTTTGCTTGGTGACATCTATCACTGCCACCCCCACCCATTTCTTGGTTGTTGATGGAAACATATTTGTTGTGTTTTTCTTCTTAAAGTAGCTCTTTTGTGCAGAACTGCTCTTGCACATAGCAACTGCATTAACATTTCAGCTTTATTTACCCTGGCAGCCTTACGTGATGGGAGGCTCCGAATCTTGGCCTGGCCAAGCCAGGCAAATCTGGTATACTGTATAAGGAAGCTGTATTTCAGTCATAATAATAATTGGAGTCAATCAGTGTCAATGGCCAAAAGTGGGATTAGCAGGTAGAATCATAGAGTCATAGAGTTGGAAGAGACCACAAGGGCCATCGAGTCCAACCCCCTGCCAAGCAGGAAACACCATCAGAGCACTCCTGACATATGGTTGTCAAGCCTCTGCTTAAAGACCTCCAAAGAAGGAGACTCCACCACACTCCTTGGCAGCAAATTCCACTGTCAAACAGCTCTTACTGTCAGGAAGTTCTTCCTAATGTTTAGGTGGAATCTTCTTTCTTGTAGTTTGGATCCATTGCTCCGTGTCCGCTTCTCTGGTGCCAGCAATTGATCAGTGGTGCCTGCAAAAATCTCTGCAGGATCAGCTCCACTCAGCAGATCCTTGCCAAAGGCACCTGCAAGCCCCCTTGGGCAGGGTTTCTTCCTTTGAGTTCCCCTTGAAGTTGGGTCAGCCAGCATTGTGGTCAGGTGAGTGGGAGGTCGGCAGCTGCACCTGCCTGCCAAGGGGGGCTCACAAGGGCTGGGATGGGAGCTCAGCCTGGCAGCCAGATCCTATTCCCTAGCTCTCCCCTACAGCTTCATTCAGAGGAGCTGCCAGTGGCAAAGTGCTGCCTGCTCCCTAAGAGTCATCCTAAGTCCAAGAGGAGCGGCTGGGGTGGGTTTGCTTCCACTACGGCCTGCGGACGAGCAAATCTGATGCTTTTGCATATCACTGTGTTTGTTTGGTGTGGAGAGGGCTTGTGTGGGCCTTGTGACTGACAGCACCTCTCCCCTCGTGTGCACCACATGGCAGCGCGTGCAAGCCACACGGGCTGTTAACAGCAAGCCTGTGTATTTGTGTAATGATCGCTGTTACTACCATTAAAAAATTATAAAGGAAACACTGCTTTGCTGCTTACAACGGTGAGTGCTTGCGCGCGCGCACACACACACACTACTCTTACGATGTGTGAATGTGAAACAGCCGCACATGCAGAGAGACACAGAAGAAATCAAAGAGAGACAGCGTGCTGTGATTGACAGATACACCACTTCAGCAGGTGCTGAACTTAAAGCCAAAGGTGTGTGTGGCAACAAGTGATACAGTAATGATAAAAGCCATCTTTATTGTGTGCTGCTTTCTGTGCTGTGTGGCCCCAGCACATGACACTCCAAGACAGTGACGGCAGCACGCACACAGAACCACTCTGTTTTAGAGGCTGTTTTCTATAGAAAAAGAGACCTGCTAAACTAAGTGTCTTCATTAAGGTAAATGGCTCTGGTCAAGTCTGTTAAGTATTTATTTGCAGGGGGCTGGTTGCTACAGAATTTACTAACTGGAGATGCTTCCAGAAAGGGGGCAGGTATGTCCTCCTCACCTGGCTGGAGGTTATCACATTGGTGAGCATCAGCGAATAGTCCCAGGTGACAGTCAAATCTTGAACTGGGCTAGTAAGAGACATGGGGTACTTCCAGTCTGTTGATATTTTGAGATGGTCTTCAGTCCCATACCAGCAGGTTCAGGTTGTGTGGTTAGAGTTGATTTGGTGTTCTTGCTTAATACACTTGCTCCCCACTCCAAAAACAAAGCAAAAACAAAAACCGTCACACTTATTTGTGATGACAGACCAGGCACACCTTCTTAATACAATATTGTACAGCCTCCCTGCAAGCAAATCAAAATGAATGCTCAACAAACAGATTGTCAGCAACCACAGAGACTGGGGCAGCGAAGAGGGGAGCTAGGAACCTCACAGGGGAGCAAGATCTCTTGGGAGTATTTGTGTTGTGAGCCCTTCCGTCTTATAGTCAGGCTGAATGTGCGGCTACATAAAATCATATATCGCAAAAAAAGACGCCACTGCCTCTAGTGACCTTTATTCTAAGGAAAACAAACCTGAGAAATGTGCTGGCACCCCTGAAATATCTCATAGCTTCACAATTGGGTGCATGTAACGTTTCAACTCTGGCAATAAAATACATCAATGCTAAATATATGTGCTTGGAACAAAGTTCTGCTTATTGCTACAGGATGTGTTTAGGACTGTTGCCTTGCTGTCCCATAATTCAGCTTTGCATTCAGTTCAGTGTGAAGGAGCCACATTACTCTGGCCAAGCTAAGTGTACTGTTGCCATTCTATCCAAAAGAGGAGTTCTGCGCAGACTCTTGATCTAAATTCAGTGGTCTAACAAAGTTTAGAGCCTTAGCAACAGAGCACTTTAGAAATGCTTTGCATGCATATCATCACGTTGCAATTCTTACAAACAACTGTGTAAGGTCAGTAAATACTTTCCCCTATTGCAGATTAGTTCAGGGGTGGCATTGCATAAAAGCCAGAAGTCAACTGACGGCAACTCAATCTGTGTTCCAAGAGTTCTGCTGGTGAATGAGCACAGTTCTGCATCGTGCAATTCCAGGGGTTAAAACCAGACAGTGTTCCAGAGTCCGGCCTCCCTTGACAGCCTCCCCCCCACCCCCTGCTTAATTTTTTTATTCAAAATTAAAACAAAACATATTATCCAGAAACATATCATCCTTATCCCCCCCCATTTTTCCTCCCTCCCCCCACCCTCCCACACAAAACCCACCCACCCTCACCCCCTCTGGCTTCCCTCAGTTCCAGTCTTTGATTTCTCTGAGAATGCTGTTTTCTGCATGTTACAAAGTTGTATAGATCCTCAAACTATTTAGCTGACTATTATCAATAAAAAGTTTGTGAATGTTTATTCAAAGCCAGCCAAGGAGTCCAGTTCACTTTGTTGCGTCTTCAAATACTTTGTAAAGGGTTCTCATTCATCTTTAAAGTCACAGTTATCCTTGTCCCGTAGCTTATATGTCAGTTTTGCCAGTTCTGCATAGTGCATCAGTTTTTCTTGCCACGATTCTTTACTTGGGGTTTCTTCAGTCTTCCATCCTTGTTCTATTAGAACTCTCATGGCCATTGTCGCATACATGAAGATGTTTTTCAGTTTTTTTGGCAAATGTATCCCTACAATCCCTAACAAAAATGCTTCAGGTTTTTAAACAAATGTTAAATGGAACATTTTCTTCTATTCGTTGTATATCATTTCCCAAAATTACATTACAATCCCACCACATATGATAAAATGTCCCCTCCTTTTCCTTACACTTCCAACATATATTTGAACTAGTTTTGTACATTTCCCCTAACTGCACTGGTGTTGTGTACCATCTGTACATCATCTTCATGTTTTTGGCAAGTATTTCCAAGACCAGGATAAACAATAATGGTGATAATGGGCATCTTTGTTTCGTTCCTTTTTGGATCTTACAATCATCCGTTATCACCTGATTTATAATTAATTTGGCTTTTTATTCTGAATAGATTGCTGCTATTCCTTTTAAAAACTTAGAGCCACTTCTGATTTGTTCTAACAGCTTTATCATGAATTTCCAAGAAACATTATCAAAAGCTTTTTCAGCATCTATAAACATCATTGCTGCTTTCTTTTCATTTTTAGCCTCCAAATATTCTATTATATTCAAAATATTCCTTACATTCTCCTTCATTTGTCTTCCTGGTAAAAACCCGGCTTGATCTTGATGTATATATTCATTTAATATTTTTTTAATCTATTAGCTAGAATATTTGCAAACAATTTGTAATTGTTATTTAACAAGAAGATAGCCCTACAGTTTTTAATTTGCAGCAAATCTGCGTCTTGTTTTGGAATTACTGTTATATAGGCCTGTTTCCATGTTTCTGGGATTTCGCCTGTGTTCAATATTTCATTCATAACATCTTTCAATGCGTTCACTAATTGTTCATTTAATTTCTTGTAATATTTTGCCGTAAAGCCATCCGGGCCTGGAGACTTGCCATTTTTAGAGTTTTTTATTGCCTCAAGTAATTCTTGCATTGTTATCTGGGAGTTAAGAATGTTCCTTTGTTCTTCTTTTAAATATGGCATATTGCTACTTCTGATGTACTCTTCTATCTTAAATGTTTTTTCTTTCCCTTGTCTATACAGCTCAGAAAAATATTTAACAAATCCTTCTCTTATTTCCTTCAGCTTGTCTGTGATTCTGCCATTTATGTTAATTTTTTTAATGGAGTTCCTTTGTTCACTTTTTTTCAACTGCCAGGCTAACAACTTCCCCGGTTTATTTGCGTGCTCAAAATATTTTTGTTTTACTCTTTTTATTTTCCAACTAATTTCCTCGTTTATAATCATTGAATATTGGGTTTGTAATGTTTTAATTGCCTATTTTACTGCCTCTTTATTTGCCTTGTTTGGCAGCTGTTTCTCCTTTTTCATATTTTCCTCTAATATTTCTTTTTTCTTTTTCTCTCTCAATTTCCTTTTAAATGAGTTTTGTTGTATAAAGAGTACTCTCATTACAGCCTTGCTTGCATCCCAGACCGTCTGTAACTTTGTTTGCCCTTGACTGTTTATTTCAAAATAATCTGTCAGGGTGTTTTTTGCTTTTTCAACAAATTTTTGATCATCTAATAAATCATCATTTAATCTCCATCGAAAAGAGATTTGGCTTTCTTTTTGTAGTTCCATAGTCAGGGAATTATGGTCTGAAAAGGTTCTGGGACTGATTTCAATTTTTTTGACTCTTGTTTCCAATTCTTTGGAAAGCCATACAGAATCTATTCTCGAGCTGCTATCATGTACATGGCTGTAAAAAGTATACTCTCTATCAAACATATATCTCATTCCAAAGATATCTATCAGCTTTAGATTTTGAGTCATGTCAAAAAAATTTTTGGCAGTTTACCTTCTTTGCTCTCTTTTTTCCTGGGTGATCTGTCTTTGTCTAAAGTTGGAACTCCATTTAAGTCTCCCATTAAAACAATCTTTTGATCTGCAAATTCAAGAAGTTCTGATTATAGTTTTTTGGGAAAAAAACTTTTTAGGTGCATAAATACCAACCAGTATCACTTTTTCTCCCTGGATTTTAATTTGTATTATTAAATTTCTGCCTTTTTCGTCCTTCTGAATCAATTTGGGTTCAAGTGCACCCCCTGCTTAATTATTAATGGCATTGCCAAAGGAGATGGAGCTGCTGCTGCTGGACCATCTCCAAGCCCCGTTCAAGGTTAATTGCAGGCCTTTCCTCTGCAACTGAACTCTCCTGGCATCAGATGTTACACAATCCTTACTGCTTATCTTTGCCAATGCCAACCTTTGCACTGAAAGGAGCTACTTGTGTTTCAGGCATCTGAGTGGGCTGAAGATTTCGATGGCTGGCCCAATGGCTTGGTTGCTCCCTCTGATCCTGGCCTCCTGGGCCACCGTTTTGACAGCTGAAGGTAGGATTTTAGATTTTTTATATATAAAAATTTATTCAAATTTGCAAACAAATAAAACAATTATCCATGCTTAGCTTTTGCCTGGATCTTTAATGCTCTGTGTCTGAGCATTTGTTTGTTTTCTTTCCCCCAAGATTTGTCCATGGGAACCCGCTCTTTACAGCTGAATTGGAGCAAATTCATGGTTTCCACAAATTGATGTTTGCTCCAATTCAGCTTTAAAGAGCAGGTTTTTGTGGAGAAAGTGGCAGGATGGGGGGAAAGGGCACTTGTACACGAAGCTTTAAATCATAGAATCTTAGAGTTGGAAGGGACCCCAAGGGTCATCTAGGTCATTTAAAACCTCCAAGGAAGGAGAGTCCACCACCTCTCGTGGGAGTCTGTTCCACTGCTGAACGGCTCTTACTGTCAGAAAGCTTTTCCAAATGCTTATTCGGAATCTCCTTTCTTGCAACCCGAAGCCATTGGTTTGAGTCCTACCCTCCAGAGCAGGTATGGTTCATGCCTAGAAAGAGTGGAGGAAAGGTACATGTGGAGAAGTCCTGCCAGCAGCTCATCAAGGCAGCTGGAGGTGAGGGTCAGGCAGTTTCCTAACTCCATCATCCCAGGCACCTTCTTCAGAAGTGGAAATGCTGCGGTGGGGGAAGGGTTTGAAGGTCCCTGGGCTGTGTGTAACTCCGCCCTTCACTGGGGCCTTGACTTGGGGGCAAGTGATGGCTCTGGTCTCTATTTCCCTCTAATGCCCATCCTTCTAGACCTCTGGCTTATTGAGCCAAACAATATTTCATCACCCAACAGGTCTCTCTGATCCCACAGCTTTCCCATTCAGCTGGAGCCTCAGGTCTAATATGGCATCATGGCTCCACCTGACAACTTGGAAAGCTTTGGAAGTGGGCATTTGGGGTTCCTGCCTCAGCTGCAAGGTTGCCCCACTTCCAGTTATGGCCTGTGAGGCACATTAAGCCCCCAAACCCAGGATTAGAGATGGTAGCAGAGGAGGACACTGAGGTGCAGAAGGGGAGCTTCACGCAGGCCAAGCTCACTTGGGGGAACTCAAACTGGGAACTCAGCTACACAGTTGCAAACAACAATAGAAAACAACGTTTTAAATGTGCTGTAAAGTGAAATATACAAATGTGACACTAGATGGTGAGAGTGAGCTGTGCAAAATTCTATGTATTTTTCAAAACTTTTTTTAAAAAGCATTTTCATGGCATTTTTTTATATGTGTGTAGATTCCACCTGGGATGTAACTCTGCCACCAAGACAAAACTTGCTAAACTGAGACAATTCTTGTTGTTTTGCATGCTGAAGCCCTAATAGGTTGCATTTACAATCGCGTTCATGCTGCCAAGTCACACAGTCTCTTCCCGCTGCTGTTGACGCCCAGGATTAAAATATGATCAAAAGGAACACAGAGGGAGGGAGGGGAAGTTACTAAGCAAATTGTGCAGAATAAAAGGGGAGGTAAAAGAGAAGGGGGGTGTACAATCCTCCTGCTGAGAAGGCGGAAGGGGAGCTGTGGGACTGTTGTTAAGAAAACACCCATGGAGAATACAAAACCAGTGCTCTGGTTGTGCAGGAAGATTCCATTGGAGGAAATAGTTCCCCGGAGGGAATCCCAGATAATTACACCATCTGCACTCAGTTCTCAGCCAGGAGGAATGAGAGGGAGAGAGAGAGATTGGGAAGTCCTGTGTGGGTACACATACTAAGCTTTCAGCAGCCAACAGTGTGATGAGGTGGAGGAAACGCAAACAGTGGTGTCCCCATTGACCAAGGCAGAGATATTAGTAAGAGAAGATTTATTTCAAAGACAGTGATTCTTGGATCAAGTTGAGTGTGGACAGGGGTGGGGTGGGGACTAGGGTGGCACACATGACATACTTTTAAAGCACATTTAAATCATGTTATTTCTCCCAAAGGAATCCCAAGAGTTGTTCTGCTGCTGGGAATTGTAGCTCCGTGAGTGGTCTCCCAACAACTCTCAGTACACTTAATAAAATATAGTTTCCAGGATTTTTGGGGGGGGCGGTGTAAATGTCTGGTGTGTACACAACCTAGGTGGCCATTGAGTCTTCCTCTAATTTATGATTTGATTAAGTAGTAAAAAGGTACATTAAGTCAGTCAAGGATATCCCCAAAGGAGAAGTTCTGCCCGGCTTGCGGAAAGCGGAGTTTGTGCTGCCTTTGGCCGCATATGGCCAGAGCAGCATTGCTTCAGGACTCCCAGGCTTTTCCAGATGTGAAATCTAACCCTGCTTCTGACACCGGAGAGCTGAATAGTTAGCATTTAGAAGCTTGGAATTCTGCAGCTTCTGTGCAGGAATAGCAATGGTTCTCTGACTCAGACATTTCTGTTCTATTCACACACAGGCCAAAATCCTTCTCCTCCACAAGTGCTTACCAAGAATGGGAAGCTCCAGGGCCAGCAGGTCCAAGTCAGTGGTGCTGAGAGAAAGGTGGATGTTTTCCTTGGAATCCCCTATGCAAAGCCACCTCTTGGGTCATTACGGTTTTCCCAACCGCAGCCAGCAGAACCTTGGAGCAATCTGAGAGATGCAACTTCCTACCCACCAATGTAAGTCAAGTGCAGGGGAAGTTGGGTCACCCCAAAAAAGTATTACCTGCTGTCATGGGATTGTTAGAAAAGTTGACCTAACAGAACTTGCTAACCAGGCTGTAATTTTCTGAATGCCCTCTGGATATGAAAATCCCCTTGATCAAAATTAGTGTTACTTTCGCCACTTTCTAGTCCTCAGATAATGGAGGTTCATCTGAGGAATAAATTACATATTTTTGTTAGAAGATCAGCAGTTGAGGTCTCTTGGGTGCATGCCATCCAGACCCCACAATTTCTTATCTTTTATTTTTTTTATTAGGTCTATCTAGACCAGGGGTAGTCAACCTTTTTATATCTAACGCCCACTAATGCATCTTTTCTTGATAGTAAAATTTCTTTACTGCCCACTAGTGCTGCAGTAACATGTGGTGTAGAACCCCCTACCGCCCACCTGGAATCCTGAAATGCCCACTAGAGGGCGGTAGGGACCAGGTTGCCTACCCCGATCTATAATATTCTAGACAGTGTGTGGCATCTGCAACCTTCATACCAAGCAGGCAGGTTACCATGCACTCTGCATGCCAATGAGAAATCTAAGTATTTATGTCCCTATTGATTGAATCACCCCCTACAAGGATCCCCCTGGCTTTCCCCCCAAGAAATTGTTCCCTTTTAAGACAGCATTTCCCTCTCCCCGCCCCCCCAAGTGATGCTTTGCTTCCCCAGGACGCGCGCCCCCCCTATCCTCCATGAAACAAACTAGCTTTTAAAACAAACTAGCTTTTAAATGGTTTTAAACTGACCTGAAAGCTGAAACTTGTGCCCCAGCAAAGGGAGGGCAACAGTCAGCTACTCAGAAGGCTTGTCTTAGAGGCTTGGTGGCCTTTGTTCAGCAGCACCACTTAAGGAAAAGACTATATCAGATCAGGCGGGGACAGGCTGCCGCCCTGGGTTTTAGTCCTTTGTTGGCATTCTCCAACAAAGCAGTTCACCAGAATTGCTTCCCTCCATGCATTAAGTCATGCAACACTTTGCTTCCTCTCTGTTCAGTTGGTGTTTGCTGACAGTCAAACATGAGAAGCTTTTTTCGCACTGTGTGTACTGAATTAGTTTATTTCTTTTATTTGCTTTGTCAAGGTGTCTGCAGGATCCGGAAGTGGGACAAATGCTGTCAGATATGTTTACTAACAAAAAGGAAAAGCTCTCTTTGAGTATTTCTGAGGATTGTCTGTACTTAAACATCTTCACCCCGGCTCGTTCTGACAAGAACAGCAAGTTACCAGTAAGCCATGTTCTTCTTCAGGGATTTTCACACCCTATTATGTGTCTTGGTCAAGCAGCCTGCCAAATGTAGTCCACATCTATATAAACATGCAAAGCCTTAAACAGCTCAGGATCCAACTACTGAAGGAATCAGAGAATCTTAGAGTTGGAAGGGTTCCAAGGGTCATCTAGTCCAACCCCCTGCAAGGCAAAAAAATCTCATCCATGACAGATAGCCATCCAACCTCTGCTTAAGAACCTCCAAGGAAGGAGAGTGGAAGTTGACCAGCTCTTACGGTCAGAAAGCTTTACCATAAACTTTCCTTTCCTGCAATATTGGTTTGAGTCCTACCGTCCGGAGTACGAGAAAGGAAGCTTGCTCCCTCCTCCATGTGGCAGCCCTTCAGATATTTGAAGATGGCGATCATATCTCAGTCTCCTCTTTTCCAGGCTAAACATACAAGTGAAGCATGACATCAAACCCACTCTGAACATTTTATCTGCCTCTGGTGGGGCAGGTAACCCAGCAGGAGCCCCAAATTCTATCTTTTGCTTTCAGGTGATGGTCTGGATCCATGGAGGAGGATTACTGGTGGGTGCTGCATCCACATACGATGGGTCTGCGTTAGCGGCTTTTGAAAACGTGGTGGTGGTGGCGATTCAATACCGGCTGGGCATTCTTGGTTTCTATAGGTAAGATGTTTGTCCCAAGCTCCTTCAAGACTGTGCCTGAAACGTGAGTGGAGCAGAAGGAAAGGTCCCCACCCGGGTGTTCCTCTCAGGGATTGGATGGACAGTCCCACAGGCCACCCTTGCTGCTTTCCTCCCTCATGGGGGACAGAATGCACTGCTTAGTGGCAACCAAAAGCTTTCCACAGTCAGTGCTGGAGCGCCACAGGGAAAACGGAGCCTGCCTTTCCCACTGCTGACAACACACTGGAGCCTCAAACTGGGATCCCTCTCCCTGGGGACAGGGCAGGAGGTAGGGCGAGCAGGCAAAGTGCCACACCATTGAGACCACATTGTGCATCATACCATCAAGTGACCACGGGTGGTGACCCTTTGCAGGTGGTGGCCAGTAGGAGGCTGCTGGAGGCTTCCAGGGCTGGATGGAGGGGCACAAAGGAGCTTGGACTGTGCTTTTTTAGGATTACAGCTTTCGTGTCCCTGTTCTGCTGTCACAACAAGCTGTGAAGTAGAAGAGGCAATAGACCTCTGGCCTGAGGCTAAGTGGGGATTTGAACCTGGATTTCAAGCCCAGGTCTCTAAGACTGGCTGTCAGTGACTGGGCAAGTGGAACTTCTATTCAGATACTCACATCTTCCGCAGCACCCCTTCCTCCCCTCCAGTGTGCATGTGGTCAAATCTAGACCCGTCCAGTGAGATATCATTGCTTCTGGAGAGGCTGCTTCATTTCAGGGTAACCAGATTAAAAGGAATTATTGCAGGGCATTTTCTCGTTGCATGCCCATGGGTAGGTTTTGTATTGTGGCTGCTTTTCAAAAAGTTAATCAGGTTTGGCAGATCTTCTGTCTATGCACCATGGGGGAGGATGCTGTGCTGAATCTACACCCACCCACCCCTCTCAGGCTAAGATTGGATTGCATTGTTCCTTGTCATGCCTGTCCTACCTCCAAGACCTCTTAACACCTGCATGCGGGCATAACATTTGAAACAGGGTCTCTGCAAGTAAAGATTCAATGCATATAAACACAAATTGCACTATGAATTTCTGGATGATATATGGGGTGTGGGTTGTGTTGCTCTGGCCCACAGAACATTACCTGAACTGGTTTAGTATTGGCAACAGATATTAGGACAGCCTTAGGACATTTGAAGGAACGAAAGTTTGTAGTTCAGCTAGGAGAATCTCTCCTTTTGATTTGCTTTTCGACAAAGTGAAAAGAAGGAATGTTGACTATTTCCTTTTGTAGATGTCTTTTTTTCTGAATCCCCAAATACCATCTGAGCCTATCATTTCTGTGCTTCTTTTTCATTCCAGTACTGGTGATGAGTTTGCACGTGGAAACTGGGGCCTCCTGGATCAAGTGGCAGCTCTCCAGTGGGTCCAAGAGAACATTGCAGCCTTTGGAGGAGATCCTGGATCAGTTACTATATTTGGAGAGTCCGCAGGTGGATTCAGTGTTTCTGCCCATGTAGGTTCATGGGGATCATAACATGTGCTATTTAATTTATGAATATTTATGATTTATTTGTTTATTTTTTGTTCATAGAATTTCCAGGCCTTCTATTGCAAGTGATTAGCTATAAAACTTAGCAAATATTACATTTGTTATATTGCTCCATAAACCTAAGATTAATAATGTGAAGAAACTATCCTGAAAACAACTCAAGAGAGTGCCTTAATTGAAACGTTGCATTTAAAAAAACTGGAATAGGAAAGCTTATAAAACAAAATGGGCAACTGATATTGAAGGCAATTTTTTTTTGCAAATTCATGTGACTCTGAAGCAGTTTAATTTGAGAATAAACTTATAGTTGATTTCTATTACTCAGATAGAAATTGGAAAAAAGCATATTTAACCTTCTAACAGTCAGTGGTTCTCTAACCAGCCCCACCCCCAGGCTCTGAACAGGCAGCCCTGTTTAGGGAGGCTTTTAATGTTTAATAGACTATTGTATTTTAATATTCTGTTGGAAGCCGCCCAGAGTAGCTGGGGAAACCCAGCCAGATGGGCAGAGTATAAACAACAACAACAACAACAACAACAACAACAACAACAACAACAACTAATAGTGAAATGTGAGGTGGGGTTCAAGGCCTGGCCCTTCTTATGAGGCAAGCTGGTGACAGCTGTTTCATACCCTCCAATATTTCTCCAGTGAAAATAGGGATGCCCCATTCCATAAAGATAATCTTACTAGGTAAACCTCACACATCTTCCTGGGTTGCCCCAACCACTCTGGGTAGCTTCCAACATGTATAAAAACACAATAAAACATTAAACATAAAAAACCCCTTCCCTTTACAGGATTGCCTTCAGATGGCTCAGGAGTCAAATAACTCCATACCCTCCAACATTTCTCCAATGAAAATAGGGACAGCCTAAGGAAAAGAGGGACATTCTGGGGTCAAATCGGAAACCGGGACGGCTTCTCTAAATCAGGGACGTCCCTGGAAAATAGGGACATTTGGAGGGTCTGCTGTTTGGGGTAACATTCAAAGGGCAACAAATGGTATCACATGCCAAGGAGGCTGTCTCTCTGGGGGAGACCATCCCTCCCTGCTTTAGTGGGGAACAATTGAACCTAGGCAGGTTTGAAGTGTGTCAGAATTGCTAATCATCCACATTAAGGGTCAAAGTAGCTAATGCACTGGTTTTCAAACTTCCTTTCGGCAGACCTTCAGAATATTGTAGTGGACTGCAGACCACTCACATAGTTAATGCAGGGCTCTGGCCCAGTGTGTTGGGGCCCACTGTTGCTCCCCTTAACTGAGGGTGTGCCATAGTTCTGCCACTCTCACCTGTGCCTGCACTTTGGAGGGATGAGGTCCAGGGTGAAGGCGGCATTACAGATCTTCTCGCTGAGGAGACCCTGAGGAAGTCCAGCAGCCCTCAAGAGGAATGCTTGGACATTGACACCCTTTTGGAAATAGGAGTGATATGGCAATGCCCTGACTGGGATGTCTGTTTTCCCTGCTTCCCTTCTCAGGTCGTATCTCCTCTGTCAAAAGGTTTGTTCCACAAAGCCATCTCTGAAAGTGGCGTTTCTGTCATGGACGCTCTCACAAAGGTTAATCCACAAAAGTTTGCAAAGGTCAGTGTGTGAAAATAGCCCTGATAATAATGGCTAGAATTGGCAAGGGAGGGCAGCTAGAGCTGAGCATGTGTGCTGGTCCAAGGAGCTGTGTTGCACTTTTTAAAACAAAAAAACCAAAACATGAAGTGGCCTGTTTCTTAGAGTGACATGCAACTGTCTCAGGGTTCTTACACCTGTCTCAGGATGTTGCCCCCCCCCCATGTGTTGCACACTTAGTTCCATGGCGTTGAAGCATTCTCCTCTGCCCTCCTCTGCTCCTTTTGTTTACACCTCGCTGTGTCCACACAAGTATTAAAAATATTTGTGCTTCTCCTGATGGAGCAGAACAGCCTGTTCTTTCTGACGCTCAGCCAGGACTGGTTTATTTCTCATGGTTGCAGAAAATTGCTGCGACTGCTGATTGTCCGACATCCAGCTCAGTTGAGATGATTCGTTGCCTCAAGGGAAAGACGGAGAACGAGATCCTACAGACGACTCTCAAGATGGTAAATGTGCTGCAATCTGATGCTGCCCTCTGCCTAGATAGGGAGATAAAAGTATTGATAGTGGTTAAGGAATCTCAGAGTGTAACTAAATGTAGAGATGTTGTTAATAATAATAATAATGGCACAATCATTTTTACCCCTCCTATCCCTGTTCCATCACTGCATGAGAATTGACTATGCTCAGTGGCCATGAAATGTTACCAGTTGGGAGGTGGAAAGCACTACAGGTAAGGGAGCAGGGAGAGAGTAGCATGCCCTGCGTGGGTGGAGCTCCTCACACCTTGGAGCCTGTCCAGCAGGCTGGCAGCACAAGCCCAGAAGAGAAGCTGCTCCTGCAAATGTCCCACTGGTTGTTTAATCTGCTTCCTTCCAAGGCAGTGTTCTTCTGGGGCTTTGCCCTCTTCTGCCCTGTGCACAGCTCTCATAGTTTTCCTGTGTGTAGGACAATTTCTCAGTGATTTATGTCTGCAGACCTTTAAATAGGAAAAAGACCATGTGACACCTGTCTTCTCCCCTTCCTGTAATTGCAGGATTTCACCACAATGCATCTTGGCTCAGAAGAAGAAGTGAGTAAATCAATGGGATGAGGATGGCCTGAGGGGAGGGAAGCAAGTGAAGAACACTTACCGTATTTTTCGCCCTATAAGACGCACTTTTTCCCCTCCAAAAATGAAGGGGAAATGTGGGTGCGTCTTATGGGGCGAATGCAGGCTTTCGCTGAAGCCTGGAGAGCGAGAGCGGTAGGTGCGCACCGACCCCTCTCGCTCTCCAGGCTTCGCGGATCTCTCCCCAAGCAGCTGGAACGTTCCCACTGCTTGGGGAGAGTTGCAGGCATCCCGAAGCCTGCAAGCGCTGATCCCAGCACGCGCAGGCTTCGCGGATCTCTCCCCAAGCAGCGGGAACGTTCCCACTGCTTGGGGAGAGTTGCCGGCATCCCGAAGCCTGCGCGCGCTGATCCCAGCACGTGCAGGCTTCGCGGATCTCTCCCCAAGCAGCGGGAACGTTCCCACTGCTTGGGGAGAGTTGCAGGCATCCCGAAGCCTGCGCGCGCTGATCCCAGCACGTGCAGGCTTCGCGGATCTCTCCCCAAGCAGCGGGAACGTTCCCACTGCTTGGGGAGAGTTGCCGGCATCCCAAAGCCTGCAAGCGCTGATCCCAGCACGTGCAGGCTTCGCGGATCTCTCCCCAAGCAGCGGGAACGTTCCCACTGCTTGGGGAGAGTTGCCGGCATCCCGAAGCCTGCAAGCGCTGATCCCAGCACGTGCAGGCTTCGCGGATCTCTCCCCAAGCAGCGGGAACGTTCCCACTGCTTGGGGAGAGTTGCAGGCATCCCGAAGCCTGCGCGCGCTGATCCCAGCACGCGCAGGCTTCGCGGATCTCTCCCCAAGCAGCGGGAACGTTCCCACTGCTTGGGGAGAGTTGCAGGCATCCCGAAGCCTGCAAGCGCTGATCCCAGCACGTGCAGGCTTCGCGGATCTCTCCCCAAGCAGCGGGAACGTTCCCACTGCTTGGGGAGAGTTGCAGGCATCCCGAAGCCTGCGCGCGCTGATCCCAGCACGCGCAGGCTTCGCGGATCTCTCCCCAAGCAGCGGGAACGTTCCCACTGCTTGGGGAGAGTTGCAGGCATCCCGAAGCCTGCGCGCGCTGATCCCAGCACGCGCAGGCTTCGCGGATCTCTCCCCAAGCAGCGGGAACGTTCCCACTGCTTGGGGAGAGTTGCAGGCATCCCGAAGCCTGCAAGCGCTGATCCCAGCACGTGCAGGCTTCGCGGATCTCTCCTCAAGCAGCGGGAACCACCGCTGGGCTCCCACGGCTTGCAGAGAGCTGCCTGTTTGGGGGCTGGGGTCGGGGGAAGCTCGGGCTGCCCCAGCCCCGCGCCTGGGGGGAAAATAATTTTTTCCCTTTATTTCCCCCCAAAAAAACTAGGTGCGTCTTATGGGCCGGAGCGTCTTATGGGGCGCAAAATACGGTACCATGAGAACAGGCACCAACAGAAGCCGACTGGGGGCAGCTCTAAGCCTGCTTCTTTTCCAAACTGCAGGCAAGAGTTCTGTGCGCCTCAGGATCCATAAATGGAATCTGGATGCACACTTTTATGTGGCTGGATGCCACCCACCCCCATCTGTGTAAAGATAAGAGTCATGTCCCTTCTGCATCTGCCCCCACCTACTATTGGCATTGGCTCTCAAGCTGAAAAAGACTCCCCAGCCCCATTTTATAAGATGTCCTGTAATCTTGTTGATGTTAAGTACCAGCATCCTAGTTCTTTTTTCTTTTTAATGGAACCAGACCTTTTTGTAATAATAATTATAATTTAATAATAATTTATTATTTATACACCGCCCATCTGGCTGAGTTTCCCCAGCCACTTTACAGGCGTGGCCTAATTTAAAATGTTCCCTGGTGCCCCCAAAATGGAAGCCACCCCTCCTGACATATCTGGCTCTCCTCTGTGCATTAATACCTCGGCTCCACCTGCCTAGCTGGCCCTGTGCATAGAACAGGGGGCGTTTCTGAGGAAGCAGCCTTGGGTTTGAACTTCCTACTTAGCAAGCTAAGCTTTGCTCCCACACATGGCTACCTCTCCCTGTGTCATTGATGCCAAAGGGCACCACTGAGAATTGCGACTCTGGGATAGATAAGCTACAGTTCCCAGGGATCTTTGGGACCGGGGAAATGTGCTTCTAAGATACGGGTGTATGTATGCAGCCTGAGATAGTCATCTTGTGCTATGTGATGCTGCAAAACCTTCACTTCTTGCCACTGATGGAGAGGTAGTCTTCTGCGGAAGACAAAGCCTAGGACAGGAGCTCCTAGTCCAGCTCCAGTCTCACAGAACAGCCCATGGAGCCCCACCCACCTGGCTAAACAGAGCCAGCCTGGTCAACCAGGGCTGGCCATTTTCTCATGTACTCTTCATGGCATTGACCCTTTGACCAGCAAGGGTGTGGGCCACAAACAGGCTTCACCACAAGAATGCCTCCTGCCTTTCAGAGCAAGAGAAAGAGCAGAACATCGGACATATTTATGTTAGGCATAAATGAAAGTTCCAGCCCTGAAGACCGAAGCAAAAGCAAATAACTGATTTTTTTATTTATTCTCCCCTCCCTCCAGCACACTATGTTCTACATTGCAAGTATTGATGGTGCATTTCTTCCAAAACACCCCAAGGACCTCCTTGAAGAGAAAAGGATTAATAATGTTCCATTCATCATAGGCGTCAATAACCATGAAGCAGGATGGATTATTCCTAGTGTAAGACATTGTGTGTGTGTATTTTCATGCACCTTTCTGGAGCCCCCTAGTGCTCAAATCTAGAACTAGGAGCTCTGCTTCTTCTCCTCTAGATGCTGCAGTTGCCGGATGCCACCAAGGGGCTTGACAGAGAGACGGTCACTCTTGTGCTGCGCAGCTCAGAGCAAATCTTGGTAAGGGGCTTTCTCAGACTGATTGACTTTCTAATGTCATTAGCTGTAGTTCCCCAAGTGAATTGTTGCTTGGGGTGGCAAGGAGGGGCATTTGGGAGATGCTTGATATCCACTGGCAGCTTTCTGGCTGTCTAAAGAACTCTTTTGAGCATCCTCATCAAGGGGATGGCAGGGAAGGGAAATTACAGGGTTCCCAGCAGAAGGGAATAATGTGGTTCAGTGTTGCCCTTGTCCTTGATCATGGGGGAAGCTACTGTTCAATAACTCTTCCTGCCTTTATCTGCCCATTGCAGGGTGTCGCTCCGGAGCACGTTCCTATAGTTGCCAATGAATATCTGAAGGATGTTAGCGACCCTGTACAGCTCAGGGACAAACTCCTCGAGCTGCTAGGAGATGTGGTATTTGTTGCTCCAGCCATCCTAACAGCGAAACTCCACAGAGGTCAGTTTGCTGTCAGAGTTGCTGCATCACAGGTGGCCTTGACTGGGCCAGTAGAAGTGAGCTAGCTGCTCACTAGGAATGAGGCATAAATTGGGTTTCATTGGGATTTTAACATGAACCTCACCAATTCACACTTTCTGAAACAAAAGTGAAACATAGCTAGCCTTCAAAATTAGCATTTCTCCCAATTTTGTGATGCAATTTCCCCACCAAATAGTGTGTGCATCTGGGGAAAGTTTGAAGAAAAAAAATCCGTATATTAGTGAATACACATAAAAATGCATTGTGTTAGGGAAAATTGCTTGCAAAAATTTGTTGTTAGGAGAAACTTGCACTAAAATGCTTGTGGGTTTTCATGAGGACTTCACACAAAAATTGCAAAAATGTGGAGCACCTTCCTCCTGAATTGATTCCCCCCTCCACCCAAGATGTCTCCACTCATGACAGCTGCAGATGCTGAGCCCAGGTTTGTTGGTGTGTGAAGCATTTATTTGCTTCCACCGCTGAGCTGCTGGCCTTTAGCATTAACTCTCTCAGAATGGCCATGCAAGCATTTGGTTGGGGTAGGGGGATGGAGATTACTTTCTACCAGGAACTCTGGTTTTCAGTTTGAAGTCTGGGAAATAGTGGGTATGCTAGTTGAGAGAATATCCCCTGGAACCTCCACATGGAAAGAAGTCAAGAGTATGGGTGAGTCCCAAGAGTTACTGAGCCCAAGGAAAGGTTTTTCTTTCTGGTTTTGTATATAACTTACCGGTATGTGCTCCAAACTCAAGGTCTGAATGCTATGAAGAGTTTTTAAGTGGAAATGAAAGCATTTTGACAGAGGCTTCACTTTCCTTGGATGCACACACACTATTTTTTTGGTCCCTGTTATGTACTGAAGTTCTCACCCTGGGCCAGCAGGGGGATACTGTAGATAGTTATGCAAATGAAGGATCGAAAGTGACGTACAGTGATTGCATAGTTTATATGCAAATGAAGGATCGAAAGTGACGTTCAGGGATTGGATAGTTTCAGAAAGTTGCAACAGTTACATTGTTCTGGAGCTCTATATATGCAGGCTGACTGAGCTCTTCAGTTCTGTTCTGTCCAGCTTACAAATAAAGAGCTGCTTTGGAAGAATCGCTATGTGGTCTGATATGTTCACCCACAACTTAACAGTCCCACTGTCACCTCTGGTTTTGGAAACAATTAAAAACTCTTCAAAGCCTCTTTCTCCCAAGAGATAAAGTGAAGTGAACACCTGCCCCACAAGCTGTGATCCCCCTTCAAACTGTCATCAACTCTCTGAAAAATGACTTCCGGTTCCAGTTCCAAAATCAAGAGTGGGCAATTAGAACTGGCTCACGGACTGAATCCAGAACTTTCCCCCCACAGCAGACCATTCTGGACCTAAATGAAAAGGTTTCTGTAAATAAATAAATTTAAGGTTTCCTCCTGTCTTCTTCCACCAGCTACTCACTCAACATGTTGCTTTATGTTTATTTTGGGTAATGTGCCAGAGAATGCCCCCTTCTAACAACATCTTTGGTTTTTTTCAGATGCTGGCTACCCAGCCTATGTGTATGAATTTCAGCACCGTCCAAGTTCATCCTTGGGCTTTAAACCGGACTATGTTAAAGCGGACCATGGTGATGAAATTTGCTTTGTCTTGGGGAAGCCTTTCTTAGCAGGTGAGGTGCTTCTGCTCTCTAAAACTTTTTACATTTTATTTTTAGCAATTAATGATATTTTGGTTTCGTCTGCAAATGATGGCCATGTAATCACATCTAAACAGGATGTTTAAACCTCCGGATTGCTGGTGGTCACAGAGGGGCTGTGGGTGGCTGCATTTTGAAGACTCTTAAATTGTTGTCCAAGGCAGATCCACATGCAATTTGTTAACAGCAGTCAGATTTTAAGGTTGTGAAGGTATGAGCCACTGTTGCCAATCCAACACTTCCCACCCCTCTCGCTTCTGGTCCTGGCATCCCAGCATTGATTGCATGAGTGACTCTCACTGAGCCTAAATGGCAAGAGGAGTGAAGTTATGGACAAATGCTGCAGGAGCTCCATTTTCACCAGGCAGTGAAGCTCTTTCGAAGCATGTCTCCCTAATCTATAGGACTCCTTAGTGAGTATCTTGTGACTCCAGCTGCAATCAAGCAGAACAAAAGTGACCTACACTATTGGCCAGAATTATGGAAACTTTTTGGGAAAAGTGTATTTCTGAGGTTTGATGGCTCATAACACCACTTTTGTTGAGTAATACCATAAAATTATATATCATTGGAAAGATAATTTAATGAAGAATGCAGCAAAGTTTGTTCAGTTATCTGTACTCTATCAAAAGTTATAGCCAAATAACCAGAAAAAGGAAGCACAACTTGCTTAGGCTGATATGCAGTAGCTTTCCTTCCTTTGAATGTAGCCAATGAGCATGTTAGGGAACTGGTGCCAGAGAAGGGGGAGAGAATGGGAACGTACCGGGAGAAAGCTCCTTTAAATAAGCAGCTGCTCTTCTTCGGAAGAGGAGGGTGACGAAGGGCTGTCAGGAGGTAATGAATCTGAGAGAGGGGAGGCACTTCCAGGACCAAGTCACTCTCGTCAGAGAGGAAGGAGGGGGGCCGGGCTTCGGAGGTGGTTATGCTGGTCAAAACCGAAAGCAGATCCAGTCGGGACAACTGACCCGCCATGATTGAGTCAAACTTTTGAACTGCTCTGTAAATAGCTTCAAAGAGGCAATAAACCCTGTAAATATGCCTGGATCCCCGGACTCTTATCTTCGCTAGCACTCACAACTCATTGCTGACAGAGCATGAGTGTTTAGCGAGCCAATCAGGTGTTATGAGCCATCAAACTTTGGAAATACACTTTTCCCAAAAGGTTTCCACAATTTTGGCCACTAGTGTATTAAGGGCTAGGTGACCTGTAGCAATGTATAGGAATTTTATATAACTCATTTTTTCTGTTGTCCCCATAAAGAGCCACTCTGTGTGTTATGAAGCTATTATTGTTACGCAAGAGAAACTGAATTATTTCTGTATGCAGGCAGAGCATAAGGAGGAAGGGTTCATAGCATTAACACTCTGCTTCCCCATTAGGTTTCCAAGAAGATCTCCAAAGCCTCGTCTTTGGTTTCACAGAGAGCAAGTAATCCTCCAGACCACCAGCCACCCAGTCCAATAACAATATTTTATATCGCTCCTTTGTTGTGATTTTTATTATTGTGATATTATTATTGTATTGCATTTTTGTATTTGGTATACATAGAAAAGGTAAAAAAGGTAAAGGACCCTTGGATGGTTAAGTCCAGTCAAAGGCGATTATGGGGTGTGGCGCTCATCTCACTTTCAGGCCAAGGGAGCCGGCATTGGTCCACAGCTTTCCGGGTCATGTGGCCAGCATGACTATACCGCTTCTGGGGCAGCGGAACACCATAGTTGTATCCAATGTGTGAAATTCAGCGAAGCTTTACTAAGAGTACACCCCCTGCAATTATTAATTTACTCTGAGTAAAAGTTGAAAACTATCCCATAATCTTTAAAAATGGCTTACATCTGTATTTTTGTCTCTTGTCTGCAGGTGATGCAACAGAGGAAGAGAAAAGACTGAGCAAAACGGTTATGAAATATTGGGCTAATTTTGCTCGCAGTGGGTGAGTAATAGAATAGAATGCTGATGTTGTGTTACTGTAGTATAGGCCTTTTGAACCAGTGGGTGCATTTTGAATTTTGAGAGAATGTTATGGGCACAAGTCACAAAATGGCTGCCATGAAGGTGTGGCCTAACACAAATGGCATAACACAAAATTAGACCACAGTCATGGCTCCTTTACTCTCTCTCTCACATACACTCCTCCAGGACAACCTATTGCTTAGCATGTGAAGCCAGCTATTTCCTGCTGGCCCTCATTGTGGAGATACAGCTGGTAAAGGCAGAATAACCCTGTTTTTTCCCTCCAGTGTCAATCCTACACTAAAGTCTAGGCTGCCATCAGATACCCATTTACCTGGGAGTAAGCTCCATTAAACACTTACTTTGAAGGAGACATATAAACCCTTGTACTGTAAGTGAAAATACAGCAAATTCTTAATGAGGGCCTGGCCTCCAGCTCCTGCAGAACAGGAGACATATCTCTGCCTCTTTGAAAAATTTTCACCATTTGAATTTGCCATTCTGGGTGAGGAATTATTTAACATTCACACACACTTACTCTGTAGTATTTGCAATAAAATAACTTCTAGGGAGGGCCGGCCACAGAAAAAACACATCCCGGTTGCTGGAGGAAAAGGAAATACAAACTACGGAGATTTCAAGGACCACTAGAAATACATAAGTGAAGAAAGCACACTAAAGGCAAGTGGACATTAGCAGCTGTTTAGGACCCTGGGGATCCTTACTGCATGGAGGTCAGACATCTCATTTATCAATCATAGGTCTGACTTCACTTGGCAGATTGAAGATGCCATGCTGGCTCATTTCAGACAAATTACTTAAAAGGATAGCTGCACATTTTGGTTGATGACTTCTTTTTTTGTAGGAAGGTCAGAGGCTACCTAAAAAAAAAAAAGATTGGAAGTTTGGAGTCCAGGGACTCCAACAAGAGTGTTTGCACATGAGGGCTGGTGGCCCCTGTCTTAGAAGATCACAGGATAAACATAAGCCAATAGTGAGATGCAATTGCTTTGAAAGCTAATGCAATCTTAGGCTTCATTGACAGAATCATGTCCAGATTGTTGAAAACCATATAGTCTAACCTGCATTAGCCAGGCAGCACCTGTAGTCTAGTGTCCAGCACTGGGCGCTACATTTTAAGGACATTGGCTGGCTGGAAGTTTTGGGGGTGAGTGACCAGGGTGGTGAGATATATGTTCTATAGGCTTAAGAATTTGTCCATGAAGCAAAACCCCTGACCTACAATCAGCGCCATAAAACATAGGTTTGCACAGCAATATAGGCAGGAGGGTGTAGTGGGAAGAGCAGGAGCCTGTTCAGTTGGCTTGTGTGCCTTGCGAGGAGGTCAGGGTCCTACTTCCAGTGAAATGACCCCAAATTGTCCCACCATCACCCACAAGAGTATATTTGGGAAAACAGGTCCTGATGGCCTCTTTTTATGTTTTCTAGGAACCCGAACGGTGCTGGCCTGGTGAACTGGCCCCGATACGATGCGGCTGAACAATATTTGGAAATAGGCTTAAAGCAGAAGCCGGCAAAGAAGCTGAAGGAGCAAGCAGTTAACTTTTGGACCAAGATTTTACCTGAAAAAATAGCTGAAAGCCAAAGGCGAACCGAATTATAAACCCTTAACCAGGCTCAGGTTGCTCCAACACAGGAGATGCTTTTTTGTTTCACTGGAAATGATTTCACAGAGAATTGTTATCCACAGTTTGACGTTTGGTCAGTTATTGTCCATTGTTCACCAATTTGTTGACCACTAACAAAATATAGATGGGGTTCTGATTACATTTGCAAGCTTCATAACTGAATGGCTTATTTTAGGCCCACAGGCCTGATGAAGCGTCCTCATTCTGCCCACAAGACCTTCCTTCCTTCCCTACAGCTCCATTAAGCATGATATGTCAGGTGCAGGGCAGGTAAAAGCCTGGGAGGGGAGGAGGTTCCCCAGCACAGCTGATTGGTGGAGCCCACGATCAGCTGATGTTTGGGTTTTGTTGAGCCTCTTGCAAAGCATTCCACAGAGTCAGCGTGTGGCAAGGGGCTTGCGAAGAAGGGCTCTTGCAAGAACAGTGCAGAGGTCCTCTATTCCCCTGGTATTGTCAGGTGACATCTGCCAAATGTGGCCTGCAAGGGGTGGGGGAGGTAACAATCCGGCCATGAATTATATGGGGGAGGGAGTGCTCTGTCCCATGAGCCTTTCCCAGCCCTACTTGGAGATTGCCAGGTATTGAACAAGGGATCTTCCTAGGTAGGAGTTGCATGAATGGTTTTTAAAATTTAGACAGCAGATTTGCATTGATGTTGGGGAGAGGGAGTAGGGTGGAGAAGACTTTAATCTTTTGTGCCTTGCTTCAGTGCCTATCTTGAGTGGGTCCCAAAGCGCCTGCTGTTTATTTAAAGGCTCCTTTCCCACACCTCCTGCTGCTGCTCAGTATTCAGCACATAGTCCCTTAGTGAAATGCAACACAATCAGGTCTCTCCCCAAAGCGTTTTCCAAAGACCTTCCATGCTGTTGTAAGAAGGCTTTTGAGCCCATTTGCACTCTCAGTCATCTCTCCTGTGCTGAAGGCCTGATGCACAACAAGAAGACAAGCAGCAGCACCAAGACCCATCAGACCTTTAGCTCAGGGAGATGACTGTTCAGAGTGCAAATGGGCTTTCAATGCATTAGAAATTTCAAAAATCTGCACGGACATCCCGCCTGGTCATCACTCTCCATCAGCTCCTGATACTGACTGTAATGTTAGAGGTACAGTGGCTGGTATGGGACCTCACCACCAGGGCCGTCTTTAGCAGATGTGGTGCTGGGGTGCAAATATCTGCCCAGCACCCCCAAATTACCAGAGATAGTGTTGGGGTGGCCATAGCTACGCACTTCCAGCCAGCCGGGGGGCCCACAACTCTCCCCCATGCTGCTGCGGGAGAGCAATCCCCGCAGAGGCTTGGGAGGGAAGCTGCACACCCACCAGCCTTATGGTTGATGGGGCACAGCTGGCGGGCGTGCAGGGAAAGGGGAGGTCGCCGGCAAAGCCGTGCAGCTCCCCCACTTGCTGGAATGTCCCTGAGAGGCTGGCGCCTGGCGTGACGCACCACTAAGCCCTATGGGAAAGACGGCTCTGCTCAGCTCTGCCTTGGGTGGGTGTGGCTGGGGGCTTAAACACTCCTCAGTAGCAGTCTGACTTCATCATCATCTTGTGGTGTCCAATTTTCCAGACAGCAAGGTTTGGCTTTTCCGTCTCCCTCTCCTCCTGCACAGAGTAAAGGAGGGGATTGCATCAGCAGTTCCACTGCCTGGAGTTTTTGCAGGGGACAGTTTGTATCCCCACTGCATGACAAGCTCTTCTGGTACCCAAGCTCTTCCTCTACAAATCACTCAGGCTTCGCACTTACTTGGGAGCAAGGCCTGTGGTGCTCAGTGGGACTACTCCCTGACCTGGCACAGTGGGGATGGAACCAACTCTCTGCCAAGGATTTCCCCCCATGCCACATCACAACTCTGGTCTACTTGAAGAAATAACAAAGACGAGTGCCTCTGAGCATATGGAAAGTGTGCCCTGTGTCAGGGAGAATCACTGCCAGCCCACACACCTCTGGAATAAGCAGACAAGCACCTTTCCCCGCTCCCTCTCCTGTGAGAAATTGCAGACTCAGTTTGTGCAAGGAGGGGAGGTGAGCCAAGGGTTGTGGGAAATATTTGGAGGCACGAATGATTTTTTTCTTCTATTCTTCCTGCCTCTGAAGTGTGAGATGCACCACTTCATACTTGGCAGGCCCTGCTCCCATCAGAAAAGGATTTTGCTTGGAGCCGAACAAAAGCGGCTACACCAAATGTGGCAGACAATTCAAGCCAGTCTCCATTTCCCCATGGGAAATCTCAAGGACATGGGGTGCTTGCTAGCAGTGGCCCAAAGGTGAGGCTACCATAGATGCGGCTCCCACCTTTACCCTGTCAGCTACATTCCAGCCAGGCCGAAAATCACCCCCCCTCCCCCCAGGTGGTTTCTTATCCCAGCTCAGGGAAGTGGTCCAGCCAGGCAAAGACCCTCAAACAGAGTGTGGCCGAGGGTCAGGGAGTCAATACTGGGGCTTTGGGGGGGGGTGTCTCTGAAAACCTCTGCAGAATAGCTTGCCAACATCTCATCCATCAAGCAGCAGAGGGCAAGGCGGAGACACTTTGTTGAGGTTACTATTTTTAATTATTTATTAAAATTGTTTACTGAATTAATCCACAGACTTTAGGGCGTTCACAACATAAAAATGCAACATAAAAGCACAAAATATGGCAGAACAAACTGGTAGAATACACAGAGTTAGCAAATATGACTGTGAAGAGAAGAAACCAAGACGAGACACAGGTAAGAGACGAGTGGAAAAACTCTGGAGAATATTTAAAGAGATATAACACTCAAATTAACTTACAAGTAGGAATAATTGTATGAGCAGCAGTTAACAACAATGAGGGAAACATATGGGAACAAATGGGGAACAAATGGAATAAAAGGATATGCAGCAAAATAAAGTTTAAATAGAATGCCACAGAGTGATGGACTGGGAAGTCCTAAGAGAAGTGACCTATAATGGAAAGTGTACGATGTATATACAAAAAAACTGGGAAATATACAAATACATATTTTTTTAAAAAAAAGCACAAAATACATGAAAAGAACAAAAAAAGTAACAAACCAATAACACATAGCTAACATAATTAATAATGTTACTAATTAAGGCCTATAAACTCTCTTTTTTGAATGCAAAACACTGCAAATTTTGAATAAAACCTTTTTATTTCAAAATACAGTGGTACCTTGGGATGCGAACGAGATCCATTCAGGAGCCCCGTTCGCATCCCGAAGTGAACATAACCTGTGTCTGCGGGTCACGTTTCAGCGCTTCTGTGCATGCGCGTGCGGCGAAACCCGGAAGTAATGCACTCTGTTACTTCCGGGTTGCCGCAGAGCACAACCCGAAAATGCCTAACCTGAAGCTTATTCATCCCGAGGTATGACTGTAAAGCTAAAACAAGTATCCTAGATGTGACACTTTTGAGTCGCAATGGGTTCTATTCCACCCCAAGGGCCACATACCCACATGGGAAACTTCTTGGGGCTGAGAGCTTTCAGAGGAGGAACTGGGACTGGAATACCCACCCTTATTTATTTGGCCTGCCAGGACACCCTCTCACACCCTCCCCCCAAAAGACTCCTCACCTTCAGCCTCTTGAGATTCCTTGAGATCTGCCCCATGAGGTCCATGATGGTCTGCATGCTTGGCCACTCCACCTCTGTTGAGACAGGGAATCCTCTCTATAAAAAGAGTCGGCCTTTGAAGTGCCACCAGGCTTTTTGCAGACAGGGAGCTGCTGCCCAGGGCGTTTCCTAGTCTTGCCTCTTTCAGTGCCCATGAGCTCCATGGGTGGTAGAGATGGCCCAAGCCAACTCTCTTCGCCGTGAGCGAAACAACCCCAATGAGTGAGGCGCTGATG
The DNA here is from genome assembly GCF_964188305.1 of Podarcis bocagei. Lineage (NCBI taxonomy): Eukaryota > Metazoa > Chordata > Lepidosauria > Squamata > Lacertidae > Podarcis > Podarcis bocagei. The sequence continues at coordinate 40,818,042 of NC_138132.1, forward strand.
CCCACCTTGGCCCTGTTTTCCGAGTCTAAATACCCATTGCAGAGCTGCTTAAACTCTACCGCAGGAAGGGAACCTCAGGGAGGTCAACCACCACCCAACCACCCCTCCCATCAACCAGGCACCCTTTCCCAGGCAAGGGGGCAGCAAGGAACCGTGGTGTTATGGCCTCCCTTCTTACTTTGGCCACGGGGTGGACAAGGAGGGTCTTGAGAGGAACAGCAGGGCTTAAGGGGGAGCTCTCCTTCCCAAGCAATTTACCGTATTTTTTGCACCACAACACTCACTTTTTTCCTCCTAGAAAGTAAGGGGAAATGTCTGTGCGTGTTATGGAGGAAATGCCTACGGGTGGCATGCCTACGGATTTTCCTCCTCTTAAAAACTACGTTCGTGTTATGGTCGGGTGCCTGTTATAGAGTGAAAAATACAGTAAGCCGCAGCCACTGCCCCTTTGGCTTCAGGAACACGACCAGGTCTTTGAGAAGCAGGACGTGAAGGCCTAAGACACACACACACACACACACACACAGAGAGAGAGAGAGAGAGAGAGAGAGGGGGGGGGGTTGTTGCTCACCTGCTCCACTTACCCCGAGGAGAATATCAGGGTGTCAGGCTGCAGAATCAGACCAAAGGTCCCACAGGTCAGAGGGACAAAGTATGCACGACCAAATCAGGCCCTTGCACCCATGTAGCCCATGTGCGTTTCAACTGCTAAGGCTCTACCTATTTTAGGGATCATGTTCTAAAACTGCTTGGTTCTTTTAATTTTTTTGAAAGATGCCTGAGGTCCCTTTGCTTGGTCTGTCTAGTTCAGCCTTGTCTCCTCTGGTCGGCAGCAGTGGCTCTCCAGCACTTTTAGACTCAAGAGACCCACAGCCCACAATGAGAGGTCACTTGAAAGAAGGGCAAAAGGCGGAGGGGAGGCCTTACCTGGAATTCCACGGCCAGCGGGTGGCTGCTGTTCTGCAGAGACCTGGCATCCAGCCAATTCTGGTAGGTGCCTAGTTGATGTTGGTTCTCCGCCTGCCTCAGCCCGCTCTTCATGCTCTGGAGGATTTCCTCGCACTGGTTGTGCGTCAGGCAAAGGCGCTGGTGCTCCCAGGTCAACCCTGAGTAAAGGAGGCACAGAGAGAGAGAGGGTGAGAGAGACAGCGGGACTGACAGGCTGCTGGCAAAGTTGGCTTTGTTTTATTAGTTTGAGACTCACAAGGTGATCACAGAACAACTAGGAACAAAGCAAACAAGTCTGAAAGGCAGATGAGCAGCAGCAGCCCATTTTTCTCCCAAAAATGCTATTTTTATTCCAAACAATCCCAATAGTTAATGACACACAATGCCTAAAAGACTGGTGAAAAGTCAGGTCTGTGCTAAAAGTCTCTGCTGTCTGGGGTTGATGGGAGGTGGGGAACAAATTCAAGATGCTGGAAATGCACCCAAGGAAGGGAGCACCCAAGGGTGCAGGTGTGAGTGCTACTGAAGGAAGGTGTGTATTTTAGGGCTGAGTGAAAAAGATCTCCCAGAATTCCCCATCCTATTTGTGGTTGGTGAAAATGGAGGTGGGGAGCATTCTCTTGAATATTTGGGATAGGGGAGATGGTAATTCTGCTGCAATTTGGATGGTGACAAAAAAGGAAACACAGGAAATTCTTGGGAAAACTCCCTGGGAAAATTGTTGGCTCATGTAACACCCAGCATGGGATTTAGAAAGCTCAAATAATCCAGGAGCATCTTTAAAACCTGGGCATGCCTCCGCTCTAGCCCGTGACTTTACCTTCTGTGCAACCAATACCACACTGTGGAACAAGAGGGTAGAAAACCGTTCTCTGGACCGACAAGTAAGCCAAATAAATTTCTCCAAAGGAGCAAGATAGTTCCCGTGTCAAAGGATCAAATGAAAACAGTTATTCAAAGAAGAGGTTTCCAAAGTCATTGGATCAGATGAAGACAGTTATTCAAAGGAGAAAGAGGTTTCTCTGAAGATGTCCACAAAGTCAACTAATCTGAAGGCTTTTCAACTGATCCAACAGACAGGGCTTCCAACTGACACAAGGATCATTTCAAACAATTCAAATGGCCTCCCTGGAAACAAAACATTCCACAGCCAGTTGTGAGGTCAGAGCCTGGCCAAGGACTGGACCCAGTGGGCTCTGGGCTCCAGGCATGCTCTCTCTGCCAGGCCCATGTCACCACTTGGCAACTTCAGGCGGCTGCCAAGTCCCTGACCCACCCCTGCATTTACCCCCAAGCAGGAGGCTTAGGCAGCTGTCTCGGCTCCCCTTAGAGTTCCCCCAAATTCTCCCCACTTTGCACCCCTTTGGAGAATTGAAGGAAATAAGGCAGGACATGACTCTGATCCAGTTTCTGGCACCTCCTAAAACTCACCTATTTGCCCAGGAGTTGGATGGCTAGTGGTCCATTGTTAGGTCATTGTGTTTTATCGGTTCCAGTGGTTTGAGTGTTATTTTAAATGTTAGTGTTTGTGGGCTTCATTGGATTATGGAACTGTTATAGTAAAATCCTTGGGCTCACTTGGATTGCCAAACAAAGAAACAAGCCAGGAATATAGGAGCAAAATAGCAGCTGGTAGGTCTGATTTTTATTCAGATGACTGTTGCAACAGGACTTCCACCCGCCACATGGAAGAAGCAGGAAGTATTTATAAAATTGAATTGTGTTGGTTTGGGGGATAGGCTGGGGGTGCAGTGTCCCGTTTAACTGGAACCCCCCCCACCTTAATAAAAATTCTAGTAACAGAACTACCTTCTCTCTCTGCCTGGATTCTCACCCACATTCTCCACATCTAGGCATCTTTTTAAAAACATGTTTGTGCACCAAGAGGTCTTTCTTGGTGTTTTACTGTTTTTTACATGAAAACTCCATCTTTTGTCTGAGGAACAAAGTACAATTCCTCTCCAAATTATCCTCACAATAACCCTGTGAGGTAGGCTAGGCTGAGAGTCTGAAACCTGGTCCAAGGTCACCCAGTGAGCTTTATAGCCAAGAGGGGATTTGAACCCTGCACACACGGGTCCTAGTCAGGTCTGGACACCCTGGTATATAATTTAACTGCCCTGTTTTGTCAGCTCCATTTCCCCCCTGTATTTCAAAGCCCATCTAGTCCAGCCTCATGTTCTCATGGTAGCACCCAGATGTCTCTTCTGGGAAGCCCACAAGCAGGACCAGAGCACAGCAACAGCAGCAGGGCTTCCCCCACTTGGAAGTCCCAGCAACTGGTATTTGGGGGCACTCCTCACTGCCTCTGATACTGGAAGTGGTAGGGGGCTGTTGTGGCTTTTAATGATGAAACAAACACACCCTTGCAGATGAATGACTTCCAGTGAAACTGGGTGAATTTAAATACCAAGCAGCCACTAGAGGGTGCAACGGACACACATTAGTTCCTGTTGCAACTGGGGGTGCAGTGGGGTAGTAGGGGCTATGATGATGATGATGATGATGGTGATGATGATGATGATGATGATGATGATGATAATAATAATAATAATAATAATAATAATAATAATAATAATAATAAAATTATTTATACCCCACTTCTGGCTGAGTTTTCTCAGCCACTCTGGGAGGCTCCCAATCGAGTGTTAAAAACAATACAGCGTTAAATATTAATGCTAGTTAACCTTAGTAATTTATTACATTGTGCCTTTATTTATTTATTTAGCATATTTTTACCCCACTCTTCAGCCAAAAAGGCTCCCAGGTTGACTTACATGAAATCAGAACAAGACATATAGTCATTTACATAGACACTGTATATGGAAAATAAAAGTATTTCTAATGTTAGTTGGTCCTGATTACTTAGTCTGATGAAAAAAAAAAGTCTTTGGACTAGGACCTGGCAGACCAAGACCCCCCCCCCTTCAGCCACGCTGCAGCTCCTTGATCCAGCCCTTGCATTGCATTGCATCCAACGCTAAGCATACACTTAAGACCCACTTAAATTATGATTATGTCCCTTTTTGTCAGTGGGTAGTCTGAGTAACAAGAGATGTGTACAACAAACTGTATTGTAGCCTGCACTACTTTGCAGGGCTGTTGTGAGGATTCAACAGGGAGGTGGCCACGGGGGGGGGGGGTGCATAGAGGCTCCTGCCCAGTCACAGTCCCATGGCCAGCCTTGTGTTGTTGCACATGTGGCAGTGGGAGGAAGGTGGGCGCCCTGCCTGAGAAAGCGTGACGTGCAAGGAGAGGCTATGGCCCTTGAGTAAGCACGGCGGCGGCAGCGCCTCAGGCAGGCGCCCACTCCTTCACTTGACCGGGGTGTGGGGTGGGCACTTCCTCTGCCACCCAGCCGGCCAACTCCCAGTAGCCCCAACATCCACCAAGGCCAATAGTTAGTGAAGAAGTGAGTTGTGAAGCTGAAGATAGCTTCTTGAAAGTTTTCTATGTGCATAAAGAAAAGGGGGGGGACTTTTATTGTGGTTTCCAAGAACTTCTGAATGAGTTTGGACACAAGCACCCATGTGAATAACCTGCTCTCTCCCTTTTGCTTTTGGGCCTTGCCTTTTTTGAAGCCTAGATGGGTTTTTGCCCTTCCACATTTCATAAGTTGCTGACAGCAGCAGCAGGGCAATTCTAACAACTCAGGCCTGAGGCAATATTCTGATTACCTTTTAGCATGCTGAGATCAGCAGGTTTCGTAGTCCAAATAAACTGGGTGTTCTTCTTAAACCAAGGCCCTTCTTTCATTTGTGCTCTGATGTTGAGAGCATCCAGAAATGGCTGTTTCTCCTACAGGTGAGATCACATGTTTAAACCTCTGCACATTTTGCAAGGAAAGGCAACATGATAGATCAGGCATGTCCAAAGTCCGTTTCGGGGGCCTAATCTGGCCCACTGGTCAGTTTAATCCGGCCCCTGTAGCAGTTTATTTCCTTGGGTAAAATCCTAAAAAAACCCTCAACAACTTTGGTCAGCCCTTCGGTCGGCCCTCACGACCCTTCACTTCATCAAATCTGGCCTTCTTTGAAAAAGGTTTGGACACCACTCTGTTAGATGTTTATAACATTATGTATGACAGAGTAAAAGTGCCGGATAAAAGTTTTTCTCCCTCATAATGCTGGAACTTGTGGACATTCAATGAAGCTGAAGGTTGGAAGATTCAGGACGAATAAAGTACTTTTTCATGCAGGGCATAGTTAAACTGTGGAACTGACTCTCACAGGAGGCAGTGATGGCCACCAACTTAAAGGTAAAGGTAAAGGTACCCCTGCCCATACGGGCCAGTCTTGTCAGACTCTAGGGTTGTGCGCTCATCTCACTCTATAGGCCGGGAGCCAGCGCTGTCCACAGACACTTCCGGGTCACGTGGCCAGCGTGACAAGCTGCATCTGGCACGCCAGCACAGCACACGGAACGCCATTTACCTTCCCGCTGGTAAGCAGTCCCTATTTATCTACTTGCACCCGGAGGTGCTTTCGAACTGCTAGGTTGGCAGGCGCTGGGACCGAACGACGGGAGCGCACCCCGCCGCGGGGATTCGAACCGCCGACCATGCGATCGGCAAGTCCTAGGCGCTGAGGTTTTACCCACAGCACCACCCGCGTCCCCGCTGGCCACCAACTTAGATCCCTTAAAAAGAGGATCAGACCTATTCACGGAGGAAAAGGCTATCAATGGTTACTAGTACCCACAATGGCTATGCTCTGCCTCCATGACTGGAATCAGTAACTCCTCTCATACCATTTACTGGAAACCACAGGAGGGGAAAGTGCTCGTGTGCTCAAGTCCTGCTTGAGGGTTTCCCACAGGCATGAGAACATGACGCTGGACTGGATGGGCCATTGGCTTGATCCAGCAGGCTGTTCTTCTGTAAAAGCTTATCTTGCAAATGCTGGGGTCAGCTGCCACCTCTGCTTTCACCCCCTCCCTCCCCCTCTGGGCATGATGGACACCTATGACAAAGGCTAAAAAGGCACCCCAACAGCATTTCATGTACAGAAGCCAATGAAGCACTCCATCCATTGCACCGAGGGCAATGGGCAAGCTTGGGAGCCACAGGGCAGGTTGTATGTCGTACACAACTCTGTTCCCCATCATCCTGCCCCCTCTCCCCTCTCCCCGCCCCGCGTCTGCTGCCTCACTCTGCCTATTGGTAGGGCCAGGCCTGTGAGAAAGCATTTCATCTTCTTGGTGGATTATCCTTTGTTGTCATGGACAGGGGCTGGGACTTTTTGTCACAGCATCCCCAGTGGCAAGATGATGCTATTCATGTCCACTTCCATTGGAAGGATGCCTCCTCCCCACAATGCTCTATTGATGCACCTTAAGTAGTTGTTGCTGCTATTACATTTCTACCCCACCTTTCCTCCAAGGAGCTCAAGGAGACACACAACAGTTCCCTCCCTTCCATTTTATTCACACAACCGTTCGGAGGAAAACAACAGCTCCTGCAATAAGCTACTTGGAGCCAGTGGGTGGCGACAGAAGGGCAGCCTGTTCTTCCGCCTCATGGATTCTTTCTCTTTTAGCAACTAGTGTACTTTCGCTTTTTCCCTTCCTCCCTGCTACTCCAATTTTATTTTAGTTCAAGCCAGTTAGTATGAGTTACTTTGTGCTAGTGCCTCTGTATTAGCCAAGTGTGAAGCTTGTGCTCAGAATAGCTTTGTGTGCCGTGACTAATCAACCTTAAGTTTTCTTTGTCCTTTCAACCAGTAGTCTTATCAGACTATTTCTGTGTGCACTCTGCTGTAACATATTTGCCAAACTTTGACAACAACCACCTTGTGAGGTAGATTAGTTTAGGAGACAGTGCCTTGCCAGAAGTCAGCCAAGTGAGCTTCATGGATTTCAACTCCAGTCCTCAGGGTCCTAGTCCAACACTCCAACCACTGCACCATACTTTCAGTGATGCTGAATCCTATTATCAGTGGACCACCCAAAGCTTCATTTCTCCAGAAAGCAGTCATTGTTGCTGTTGTTGCAGAGAGCAAATCGTATCTGCAAGTCATCTGTCTTGTGACTGTGTGACCCATCCGCTTTTTGTCTCTTTTGGATGGGTTGCCTGCACTGCTGAAATGTGATATTCTGCCTATGTTTTATTCTTTTCATTCATTAACCGCTTCCCGTGAAACATCCTGAAGTGATTTAACAATAAAAACATCCAAAGTAAAACCATTTCAAAAGTCCGATACAGATTCAAACTGGGATAAACAAAATCTCCACAGAAAAGGCTTGTCAAAAAGGGGATTTCATAAGCACTGAAAACAGATTAGTGATGCACACTTAGGAGTAAGCCCCACTGAAACAAGCAGCAAGTCTGCCAAACAAACCTGACCCAACAATGAGTTTCTCTCACATACGTACCGGATTGGGTTATAAGCCACCTCCCTGGCTACCTTGGAGGAAGTGGGGGGCCCACAGATGGGGAACAACAGGGAAAAGGCTACATTCTCCCACTCCCTCACAATATGGAGATCTCTGTTTCAGCGTTTGCCCCATGCCCTGTTTGTGAGCTCAGTTTCGGGCCTCCTGGGTCACACACCTGCAGCAGGTGCTTCTATCACTGTTATTCATGATTTATTCTAGAAAGCGCTAAAATATACTACGCACTACAAGGGAGTGAAATGAACAGGCTCTGACCTGCAAGCTGATGATCTAATCTTTTAATCTACCCAAGGCTGGTTTGCTGAGGACTCACCTTTTCCTAAGGGAAGCTGTCTCTCTGTCTGACTGTCTCCTTTTTCTCCAGCCAAACTGTCTACTAGCTCGCTTCCCAGTCCCCTCAGGCTTCTCCTGTGGGCCTCTAGCTCAGTTTTCAATCCTCTTTCTGAAACAGGTTTCCTAGCCTGTAGAGCCTTTGGCACAAACACAGACCCATCCCACATTCATCTGGTACAGTTTCCACCTGTTCTCCTGAGAACAGGTGCCGACTTCCCCTTCTCAGGGTAAGATGAAACTCATTTGGTGCAGAAAGGATTCTCAGGTGTATCTCTATATAAGGTCACATCTGCCCCATCTATTTTGTTAGCATATACAGCAGCAAAAGTCAACTGCAGTTCACTGAATCCTTGGTTGCAACACACTTGCTCACACCTTTGTTCTCAGAAGGTAAGATTCAAGATGACTGCAGGCCTCAAGGTCCAGAGAAAGTGTGAGGAGGAGGAAGTGGCAAATAGGATATACAAGCTAAGATGCATCAGTCTAAACCTGAAAGGATAGAGGAAAGCCAGCAGAGATAAAAAGATACAAGACTAGTCTGGGAATCTGGAGGTCCCTTACCATCTAAGCTCCAAGCAAACCTTTCTCGGCAAGCTGAGTTGCACTCTAACTTCCAACACACACTTTAAACAGTCTTGCCTTCCCCCATAGACTCCTGAAAACTGTCATTGCTAAGGATGCTGAGAGTAGCTAGGAGGCACCTATTCCCTTCAGAGCTACCAGTCAGTGTTGATAGACTAGAAGACATCTAAGGCCAAATCCTGTACCAGCAGCTGTGGCATAAGGCAGCCTGTGTTTCTCTCTGTTCAGTTTCTTACTCAACTTTAATGTTAATTTTTGTGTTCTGGAAACTAGCACCGAACTAAGAAGCATTGTGTGGATAGGGGTCTGCTAAGATACCAGAAGCAAGCAAGCAGAGACCTTTATACAAATGCTGTATCCAGCAAGGAACTTCTTTCCTAAAAGGCAAACTTGACCATGTTTCTCCTACTTGGATAATGAAATGTCTCAAGCACAATGACAAGGAAGGAGGAGCACCTTTGCTGTTCTGCCCTGCAGGTGATTTTCTTATGATGGGGTCCTCCAAGCTTATATTTATTCCTAGTGTTGGGAATTTCACCTGCTCGATGGGCATATTGCAACTGTACACAAACTTGAAGTAGCCCAAAGGCTAAAAAAGCAGACAGTGGTCCTGCAGACCTAGGGAGTTTCAAAAGAAAGGAGTATTTCACCAGGAAAAACTATTCAGAGTAAATGGGAGAAAGGCACATCTACTACGCTTTTTTAAACTTCTATGGACCTCCTGGAGTCTTCTGGTCCTGCTTTGCGGGCAGTTAGGGAAAGCTCCATAATACAGTGGTACCTCGGGTTAAGTACTTAATTCGTTCTGGAGGTCCGTACTTAACCTGAAACTGTTCTTAACCTGAAGCACCACTTTAGCTAATAGGGCCTCCCGCTACCGCCGGAGCATGATTTCTGTTCTTAACCTGAAGCAAAGTTCTTAACCTGAAGCACTATTTCTGGGTTAGCGGAGTCTGTAACCTGAAGCGTATGTAACCCGAGGTACCACTGTACTACTTTAGTCAGATATAGAGATTTGGGGTTGTCAAAAGCCTACTTAGCACCATGGATAAAATGCACCCAATTTGGGGCATGTTTGTGGTGGTTTAACTACAAAAGGTTCATTTCAGTCATTTTCATGTTTGTCATCTGGTTTCAAACGATTGGAAAGTCTGCAGACTTGCGTTATAGGCTCCCATTAGCCTTTAAAAAGGCTATACAGACCACACCCAGCCAACACAGTTCAAAGTTGTCAAGTTTAAAATACTTTTATTTTTCTGAAAACATTTTTCTTCCTTTTATCTGTATGAAAGAGCAACTACAAAATAGGAAAATTGTCTCCTTTTTTCAAACTGCATTTTTAGGTGCAGCAGCTGCATTTATCCGACAGTGGCTCTTTGCAGACACAATTCTTAGCACATTTGGCGCATCCAGCTGGGCAACAAGAGCAGCAGCCTGAAAGAGATGGGCAAAAAATGACATTGGATGTTTAGCGTGCCAAAGAGATTAATGACCTTTAGTAATTTAAGTGGCTGGCATTATAACAAATTAAGCGGGATAGTGAAATGTCTCAAGCACAATAAGGAAGAAGGAAAAGTGGTTAAGGTGCCATCAGCTTGTATAAGGGGTACAATGACTGCACAGCAAATACAGATACAAACGTAACTAGCCCAAAATCTGAAGTCACTTTTGGCAGATCAACAGCTTCAAAAAAAATATGAGAGGAAAACAAATTCTTCCAGCTTACTAAAGCTTTTATGCCTCCTTGCGTCAAGTAGTTTTCACCCACATATTGAATGTCAGCTAATAAGGGGAACTTTCTCTATTTCTTTTCCCCTGATGCTGGGCATTTAATAAGCCTGGCATGATTTACACTGGGTATGGGTGAGAGAAATACAAAAGTTCAAGTTTAGGAGGTTTCCCTAAATTCAAAATTAATACCAAGAGATGTTAATTTTTAATGAATTTGTTCAAGAATAGAACTTAACCTTGTGAAAGGACAAGCCTTGGAAAGGAGGCTTATAAGGGAGAACATTATGTCCAATCCTATGTATATTTTGTCAGAATCAAGTCCCAAATAGTTCAGTGAGAATCACTCTCAAGTACACATGCTAGGACTGCACTGCAAGTTCCTGTGTGAGATCAGCAGCCAACACCATTCATTTAGAGCACATGGCTGTTCCCCAGTATCCTGGAAACTGTAGATTACCCTTCAGCGCTGTGGTTCCCAGCACCCTTAACAAACTACCATTCCCAGGATTCTTGGGGGGGGGGGGAGGAGAAGCCATATGCTTTAAACATAGTGTGAATTTACCTGCAAAACTCTTAGCTTCTAGGTTTTAACCAGCTCCTTCTGATGCATGGAACTTTTATTGGGTTCACAAAGAAATACTCACTTTTTTTGCATGAAGTGCATTTGCAATTTTTGCATTTGCAGGAGCCGGCACAGGAACAAGAGCCACCTGGAAGGGGGAGAAATATACATGCCACTGAGTTAAATTAAAATAAAACTCCACCCTTCGTCCCTTTCAACAGAAATATATGCTTGCACTGAAGCCACTGAAACCAATGGCTATAGGGTTGCATACAGACAACTTCTTCTCGTTAATAAAAAATAGAAGCAATACAAGTTTGCCAAATTGCCACCTATGCCTATAGGATGGAAGAATAAAATTCAGAAGTAAATTGGAGGCAAAGCTCCTAAGTTTAATGAGAATGCTTTGGGAGGGTTCCAGGACTCAGAAGCCAAAAGGGGTAAGTTCCCAGAGTTTATACTGTGGGCTTCTTTCTTAAGTGGGACTGCTTTGTGATGGGGAACAGTACCACTAGCTTGGATCAAGCACTAGAGCCAGTTCTAAAGTGTAGAAAGACTGATGTTCTGAGAATCTGAACAGAGATCACAGGTTCTTAAACAAGTTAGTTACTAAGCATCCCACAGCATTACCCAATTAATGAATGCATTGGGACAACTGTAAGCAAGAATCTCCAGGGTCACAGATTCCCAGAGAGTGCTGCAATACTTTTTTTTCATAGTAGTAACATTCAAGTGCAGAAGTGACTAGCTTTAGTGCATCAGAGTACTTTCAAGGTGATCAGCACTGCCAAAGCAGGCATCTGAAGAGCAAGGAAATCACATTTTTGCTCAATATGATTTTGTGGATGCTGTAAGGAGGCTAAACAGAGGAAAGACGGGTCTGCTCAAATACATCATCACACCTGGCATCAGTAAGCATGGCAATTGTAGGCCTGTAGATGTCGGTGGCTAAAACTGATTAAAGATAAAGGTAAAGGGACCCCTGACCATTAGGTCCAGTCGTGGCCGACTCTGGGGTTGCGGCACTCATCTCGCTTTATTGGCTGAGGGAGCCGGCGTACAGCTTCGAGGTCATGTGGCCAGCATGACTAAGCCGCTTCTGGCGAACCAGAGCAGCACACGGAAAAGCCGTTTATCTTCGTGCCAAAGCAGTACCTATTTATCTACTTGCACTTTGATGTGCTTTCGAACTGCTAGGTGGGCAGGAGCAGGGACCGAGCTCACTCCGTTGCGGGGATCTGAACTCCCGACCTGGCAAGTCCTAGGCTCTGTGGTTTAAACTACAGCGCCACCCGCATCCTGTATCTTAAAAGGGCTGTTGAAAGCAGGACTCCCAATGAAAATGGATGCTGCACCACAATCCTAAGGCAATTTACTTAGAAATAAATATTTGTGTAGTAAAGTGCTTGAGAATCACACCCTTTAAAAACATCCCCTGTGGTCCCCCCCACCATGCAAGCTATAGAAGAGTATAGGAAGCAACCCTTATTGCAGACTCCGCCTCCACCCATCCCCTGCTCTCTTTAGACGGCAATGAGTGTTAAGCCCAGCGCACTGCAGCATTTGGGATCCTTTGTGCTCATTCTGCAGAACTGGCCCAACAAAGGCCCATTTTCCCTAGCCGGGCAGCTTATCCCTCTGCTTCAGCCTTCTGCCGCCCCGTACCCTCCAGATGCTGTTGGGACTGACTCCCATCAATCCCGGCCAACACAGCCCATCCGTCGGGGATTATGAGTGTTGTTGTCCAACACATCTGGAAGACAGAAGGCTGGGGGGAACCTGCTCTAAGTCACCTGCCAGGCCCAGCAGCAGCTCTGCAGAGGTACAGACAAAAGTCTGAGACCAGGGATGGAACCTGGAACCGTCTGGGTGCAGAGCGCGCTCTTTGAGCCACCGATCCCTGGCTCTTTCTAAAGCAGTCGAGCAAGTGGAATGAAGACTCACCAGTGGCGCAAGCGCAGTCCTGAGGATCCATCGCAGTTGCAGGAGTGATCACAGATCGGAGGATTAAACGAAGCAAGAGGAGATGTGTGGCCTGAGGGCAGCCTCTGCCGGCATATTTATAAGCAGCCGGAAGGCAGGCGCGGCGAGTGCAAAGCGCCCGCCCCTTTCCTGCGCACGGACCGGCCCCGGGCAGCGGGCAGCGGCGGCGAGGGGTGCAAAAGCGAAACCCACGCAGCGCCGCGTGCAAAGGAAGGCGGCCCGTGCGCACATTTCGTAATCGGCGCCCTTGCCAAAGGTCCAGCCTCTCCTCCCCTCCGCTTATGGAGCTGCGTGCAAAAATTAGTCTCTCTTTCTCTGAAGCATTGCACGATCGAGCCGTCGGCTCCGCGTGCAAATATCGACCGCTTCCAGGCGGGGGAGGCGCATGAAAGATTTTGCAAGGAGGGGGAAAACTTGCAGTGAGAGGGAAATTCAGTGACGGGTCATTTTCTCTTCCCGTTGGAAGAGCGTGTCTATGTTTACTTGTGTGGATCTGAAATGGATTTCGTTATTTAAAGCATTAAAAAGAGATTGTGGTTGTTGTAAACAGAATCTGCCCTTTTTCCCTTATGGGTTATCCAAGAACATGGTCATCAACGCAAAAAGGAGCCCAGATAAGTGCAAGTGAGAAAACGGCCCCAGTTCTGAAGCTTTCAGTATTAAAAGACGCCGCGCAAAATGGAAAAAGTGATTGGAAGGGGGAAAGTAAGCTCTATTTCTTCGTTACCCTGTGCATTTAAAGTATAGTCGAGCTGCTTCATTTTATTTAGGGCATCCCTTCCCAGCAGGGGATTAATCTGAACTCAGGAGGGCTGGATCCTGAGACCTATTTACAATTATGGGACTCGGTGCTGTGACAGCTGAAGGAATAACAAGTAATGGCTTCTGAACACCGTAAAGAGTAGTTTCCACCTCATTATTTAGCTACACATCTGGGGATCAAAAAGGAAAAGGCGTTTGAATCCCACTTTTCATTTTCTTAAGCTGTTCAGCCATGAATCTTGTCAAAGAAGGAATCTTTAGCCTCAGTTGTCCATTTGTAAAATGGGGGTAATAACACCAGGAGATTACAGTTCCAGGTTGGTGGCTCTGTTTCTCAGTTATGCCAAAACCAGAGTCCTCTGCCACCTTTAAGACACTGACCTCAAAAAGGTTGAGATTCCTGCATTATAACGGGGTTGAACTAGGTGACCTTTGGTGTACCTTCCAACTCTGCAGGTCTGTGATTCTACAAGGACATTGTAGAGCTAGAAAAGTTTCAAAAACAGGCAGTTTGCCTCCCGCAAGATATAGTGACATCCACCCACTTAGGTTTGAAGAAGGATTGGCCAAATTCATGGAGGGTAAGGCTGTGTGTGGCTGCTAGTGACACAGTGGCTGTGTTCTTCCTCCGCTGTTGGAGGTCCTGTTTGCAGACTTCTCAGAGGCATATAATTGGCCACTGTGAGATCAGGATGCTGAATTAGATATGCCACTGTTCTGATCTTATGTTCTTATACATCTATGTTGTAAAATGCAAGGGTGTTTTTTTGTTTTTTTACAGGAGCATTCAACATTAGGCTTTCTCCTGCCCTGCAACAGCAGTTTCTGACTTTGGAAGGCATAATGGCCTTCAGGCACAACTTTCTAAATGGTACTGTGCATTATTTCATTTGCTTCCTAATTCAGCCCTGCTGCATTTGGGGGCTCATTCTTCTGAATGGGGGGCCCTGGACTACGGCCACCAAAGTCCTGCCTTGACAGCGCTACAGGTCACAGTAATAAATCTGATATCTTTTGGGTTGCTTGCTGTTGTGTGGGGTGAATCTAGTAATAATGTTAGAGCACTGTGTACACACATCCACCCACACAGAGAACAAGAGCTGGAAATGACTGAGGTTTCTATTTTGGAGAAGAAACAGACTTCTGTCACTGAACTTTTTGAACAAAGCACACTGAGTCCTGTACACACGGTATGCCTTTCATTTGCATTTCCTCTGCACCCCATTCAAAGCAGGCGCTACTCCTCTTGCTCAGTCTCCTGTGCTGTGTGCAAACAACACATGGCAATACAAACATATCTTGTGCCATGTGCAAACTCCTTCCGGGGGCAGTGCAGCAGTTTTATCTGGGAACATGTTTAATGCTGACTCAAGGGTGAGTCAGCCATTGTGTGACCAAAGGGAAAGAGAAGTAAAAGTGAGGGGGGCAGTTCATGAGAAATATGATTGTGTTGCAAAGGTTTGTGCTCATGGGATTAAGCAAAAACTTACATAGCAAAGGCGATTTCCAAAATCCGCATTTTTATTAATTTTTCTTTCCTTTCATTCCTTTTTCATTATTAACGAAGTGCATTTAAATCAGACAGTTTTGACATTCCATCTCCTGATGAAAATATTTCTTTTTTTGCCATTCTTAGACAATTTGATTCATCGTGAGTCATTTGTTCTGTATTTTATTATTTTATACTTTAATAATGTTATTGTTCAGTGCCATCTCCCAATGTTATTCTCACAACAACTGTGGAAGCTACGAGGGTAGGTAAGGTTAGTCTTAGAGATGGTGACTAGCTTAGGGTTGCCCAGTGAGCTTCACGGCTGAACAGGGATTGCAGGGTTTATGACACCAACCAAAGTACCACAAAACAGTAACAGTGAGCAAGCTTCTGTATTCTCTGGAACACTTCATGAGGCTATATGTTAAATGCAGCAGGGCTGAAAAAAAGCATACTCACTGATAGTGATGCCTGGAGTCTGCATTTAGTCATCATCTTTTTTTTAATTAATATATATTTTATTAAGGATTTTCTTGTTTTACAGAAGTGTAGTGCCTCATATTTTTCCCCCCATGTAACATTTTTACAAATCCGTTTCATTTGTTGAGGCATTAGGGGGAGAAGAAAAGAAAAAAGAAAGGGGGGTGGAGAGAGGGAAGATGGATAGGGGTGGGGTCAGGTGGCGGTGTTTCTATTATGTTTAATGTATGTTTTAGTCATCATCTTAAGGTGGAACGTGGGAGGAGGGAGCAGACAATGAAGTTAAACTGTCCTACCTGCCCTGAAGGGTTCATGTTGCATCACAAGGGGTTTCTGTTGAGTGATTTGAAAAAGAGAGAGAATTATCATTATGTCTCAATGATGATACACCACTGCAGTTCACACTTCAAC
Source organism: Podarcis bocagei (assembly GCF_964188305.1). Lineage (NCBI taxonomy): Eukaryota > Metazoa > Chordata > Lepidosauria > Squamata > Lacertidae > Podarcis > Podarcis bocagei. The sequence continues at coordinate 40,833,719 of NC_138132.1, forward strand.
ACTGGTGTTGTCAATATGTGCCAGGTCTTGGGGGAGAGGGCACCATTGCCATGATAGAACCAAGAAGATACAGTCAAGCTGCTTGAAAGGAGTTGCTCCAGCCTGAGGGATGAAATTATTTGTTTAGTTGTGTAGGTGTGTGTGTGGGGGGGGGGGGTTCTTCCCCATCTTGCCACTGTGGAACCTTTAGAAGAGTCTTCCTCTTCCTAGTGCCCTCCAGACTACATGTTCCACCAGCAACGGCTGGTTGGGTCTGGTGGGAGTTGCAATCCAAAACATCTGGAGGGCAAAACATCTGAAGAAGGCTGAAGTGGAAACTGATCTATTAGGGCAAACAGGGCTTTGCCCCTGCAGCCTCAAGCCCACCTGCCTGCCATCTTACAACCAGGCCAAGGGGTGGTCCTCTTGGCTCTCTGCTTCCACCTTAGTCTCAGTTGTGTCTGAGTGAAACTTAGCAAGGAGGAAGATGAGGACAAAGCTAGAACTGGTTAGCTCTGCTTGTCAATGGTTGTGTACACACTATACAAACACATATTACCCCTCTCTCCTTACCTGTTAAGGGTGCTGGGAATTGTAAGCTACAGTTTCCAGGATCCACTGGGGGAAGCAAAGTACATTACATGCCTGGTGTGTACACAGCTGCCATTGGCTTCCCTGCCTTCTGCCCTACCACCCACAATGAGCACCAGTCTCCACTACATGTGGGTATAAGTGTGCATATTTGTGTAACATTTGCAAGGGTGAATCTCTCCTACAAATACCCACCCACCCTTTTTCATTACTTCTCTGTGGTGATCCCTGATTTTGGAATGTTGTCCCTAAGGAGACACATCTGGCATCAGCTGAAGATTTTCTGAGTCTGGTTAACACTTCCCCATTTCTCCCAGGCATTTTAGATACAATTTGTAGTCAGAACTGTTTTTAGTCTTTAGTTTTAGGTTTTCAACTTGCCTTTTATTTGTTGCTTCTTCTTTTTAAATGCATTTTTGCAATGTGGGGGGGTCTGCTTTCTCCATAATCTTATTTACCTTTATCATGTACCTTACTTTCCCTCGCTAAATTAAAAAGTCGTAAATGAGGCAATCTCCCCCCCCCCAGGAGAATTTATCCAGTCCCTTGGTCATGTTGGTTGCCTTTTTCTTAGCCTTGTCTATCTCTGCAATATCCTTTTTTAGGTGAGTTGGATCAAGCACGTTTTGGGTGGTTTGCCTTTTTGCCCCAATTGTAGCAACACTTTCTGGCAGAGAAATGTGGTGGCCTTATATGTTGACACAAACGTTCCAGCAAATGTTAGCACTTGTTTTGTTTCCAAGGTGCTTGCTCTCAGGCCCCAACAAATGAGGACCCTGCCAGTACCAGTCATTCATTTTGTGAATGTTTATTCACAAATGCTGACTTCATTTTGCTCGGATGCTGGCAAGGTTTGTGCTGTGTGTGTATTTAATTGCACAACTGGTAGCTGGAATTTATGTCTCCACTGCTCTAGAAAAGACACGGTGTTCCTGGAAGTAGTTCATTAATTTCCAAATGTTTTTGGTGATGGCTGTGAATAGGGAAACAAACCCCTTCCTCTCAAAGTGATGTTGTTGACTCACCAATGACAAGAAACCAGCCACCCAGTTTAGATTCTGTACAGGTTATCTTTTGGTAAGCAGAGGAAAGAGACAGGAGTGAGGAGAGGAACTGAACTGCAAGGAGGGTGTATATTAGAGGGACATTCAGAATCAATGCCACAGGACATGCAAACATGGGGCATTCATTGAATCACACTGAATCCTGGAAAAAAAGTGTTCTCAGTCTAGGAGGTGGGGAAGCATCCTGCCCTGGGGGTTTCATTTTGGGGGTGCTCTTGGAGACTCAGGTGGCCTTGATGGCTAGGAGTGCCTCTTCTCAGCTCCGGCTGATTTGCCAGCAGAAACCCCTTTTGGAAAGAGGATCTGACCACTCTACTCCATGCTCTGGTAACTTCCATATTGGATTGTTGCAGTGCACACTACATGGGGCTGCCATTGAAGACAACTTGAAAAAGCTTTATTTGATCCAAAATGCAGCCAGATTTATGTCTAGGGTTCTATGTAGATCTCACATAAGCTCTGGTTTAAAACAGCTGGCATGGTTGCCAGTTCACTTCAGGGCCCACTTCAAGGTGGTCACATTAGTGTTTAAAGCCCTAAATGACTAAAGACCCAAATATCTTAAAGATTGCCTCCTTCCCTACAAACCCTCTCAGAGGTGTTTAGATCAGCAGAGGCTTGGCATGGTGGTGGCCTGAGAAGCAGCATTATCCGTGACAGATTCTCCAGGACTTCAGACAGGAATTTCCCCCAGCCTTACCCTGGGATGCTGGGAATTGAACCTGAGGCTTGCACTGGCTTCCCATCTGCTACCTGGTCAAGTTGAAGGTTCTAGTGCACAAAGATCTGAATAACTTGGGCCCAGGGTAGCTTAAGGATCACATTTCCCCATACACCCCAAGTTGATCACTGAGATCATCAGGGAGCAGGGAATCCTTTTAGTGGCTCCGTCTCTGACTCATGTCAACAAATAGTTATGCCTTCAGAGCCTGGGGCCAAACTCTATGGAACTCCCTCTGACAAGGAGTTAAGACAGGCACCATGCCTACTGAGTTTCAGGTACCTGCTTACCGGTAATTTCATTTCAGGTCTTTGCACCCTGAATGCTTCTCATGTTTTGTGTTTTTGTTTTCTTGAGGTTTTAATTGGGGGTGGGTGGGTTGTGTTTTAAAATTTGTATATTGTATATGTTAATGTTGAGACCTATGTGGTGAAAAATGGAATATAAAATTTCAATAAATAAATTCTACTTACAATACATCCGTTGAAATGAATGAACCTAACTTAGTCATGTATACTTATTCCAGTGGCTCTACTCTTGAGTAAAACTTAGTTGGATACTACCTCATTTGAGTATAGGCTAACCCAGTCTCTTCGCCCTGTTGACACCAATTCCTTGGGGTGAAAGGGGAGCCACTGGCCTGTTAACCACCATTTCTTCTGCTCCACAGAATCCAATGACAACAACTGATAACTAAATTCCTTCCTTCCGACCTCTTTACTGATGTAATCCCTCAGTGCATTATTTTGTTCATGTTGAACTATGACATTAGAATGTGACCATGAGATAGAATATGGAAATTAGACAGATAACCTCCCAGATTCGGTGCTAACAATTGCTCCATTTATACATCCCTCCAGCAATGACTAGATTAGAAAGACCTGTGTAACTGGTGTTCCTTGTGTGGCTTCAGTGTTCATACACACAGTGGAACTGTGTGGGTTGGCTTCTGTGCCAGGAGAGCTGGATTAGGTGGTGCAGTTGGAATCTGCTTAATACAAGGATTCCCAGTGTGTGCCTGCCAGAACCTAATATGGTGCTCACAAAAGGTCATAGTAAATATCCCATCAAAATAAAATATTTAATAAAAAGTTTTTTAAAATAATAATGCACAATGATCTCTCTGCTCAGGTCCTGTTTACGGTGGCTTAGCCTCTCCTACATTATTCACCCCCTGCTACCCAAATGCCTACATACATTGTATGGCAGGATTGGAGACCCACCCTCTTGTCTGTTCTGAACTTGGGAGAGGTGCAGAGAGCACCTTTTTTAAAAAAACAGAAAACAATGATTCAGTATGGCAGCAGGTGATACTTTTCCCCCACTGAGTGGGTGGCTGATGGGTTATGCACCCACACCATTTTGTGGTCTTGTCTCTTTTTCTTCCCTTTTGGATGTGGCAGCCATTTTGTGCTATGCCATGCCCTCGTGGCAGCCATTTTGAGACTGGTACCCACAGCTCAAAATTCCAACTGCACCCACTGGCCCAAAAACGTCTTTTAAGACCTAATCAATTCACCTTGTGATTAGATGTACATTGGCAAGGACTCCTAATGCCCAGTTGTTTAATAGCAAAATGATTCCTCCTCTAAATTATATAGCTTAAATGAAGAAAGCTGCTGCAGGTGGAGCATAGATGAGTGGATTTTTGTGTGGAAGGACTAAGAGTTCAGTTCAGTTTTAGTATTCAGAACAAATCCCTGGGCTCCGGAACCTTTAATTCTAAGTGAATGCTGTTTGCATCTGGCTGTGGTTGGTGGATCTTGGGGTTGTAGAAGATCTAGCAAGCACTAGCACTACAGACATATGGCTGTGAATGAGGTCATGGGTTTATCATAGCATCTTGCTTAATCCCCTCCAAATATGGAATCATTATGGACAGTAGTTTGCAACAGTGCAAAACTTCAGTAGTGGGAGAATGTGCCCATCCAGATGCTTGTTGAAGTACAAATCCCATCAGCCCTGAACATTAGCTATGGCACTTGGGGCTGATGGGAGTTGCCATATTTGAAGAGGGCAGCCAGCTCACACTCTGCATTTAAAGCTTCCCCTCACAGAACCGTAGGAACAGTCATTACCCTCACAGGGCTACAATGCCCAATGGTCTCAGCTAGTGCTTTAAATGTATGGTGTGTGGATGTACTTAAACTTGGGTTAAGGAGAAGGAACTGAGAAGAGGTTCATATTTTCAAGATGTGCATCAACAGTTAGAGCATGGGTAGGCAAACTAAGGCCCGGGGGCCAGATCTGGCCCAATCACCTTCTAAATCTGGCCCGCAGACGGTCCGGGAATCAGTGCGTTTTTACATAAGTAGAATGTGTCCTTTTATTTAAAATGCACCTCTGAGTTATTTGTGGGGCATAGGAATTTGTTCACCCCCCCCCAATAAAGTCCGGTCCCCCACAAGGTCTGAGGGACAATGGACCAGCCCCCTGCTGAAAAAGTTTGCTGACCCCTGAGTTAGAGCCTGGGCAGCAGACCAAGCAGGCACACAGGTGAGCTGGGCAAACTCTTCTCAGTTATGTAGATTGTAGATATATGTGCTGCATTTCCATTTAAATCACAGCAATTACTTGTAACATTTCCACCCATATTAGCATATACAAACATTATGTAAATCTGTCTTCTGTCCTTTTTTACTGATGCTAATGTAAACTCCTTCTCTCTGATGGGATGGGTGTGTTGCACAGTAATGTCTAGTTGGGAGACAGAAGAAATGTGTGTTGTGCATGATTTGTGTTGCGCATAACAAGCCTACTTTGTGCTTTGCCAGGAAAGCATGAAAAGCTGTTCAGAGAAGCATCTTCTAAACATTCTTCCCCAGACCAGCCTCTTCCGGGCAGTGTAGCTATCCCCACACCACCAGCAACTTGGAATTCACCAGGAACAGATTCATGATTAAGGCTCCACAAAGTAGAGCTCAGAGGCCATGCACATTTCCAATGTTTAAAGCAACCCCCCCCCCAACATCAAAAGAAACCTGGGAACAGTAATTTACTTTCACAGAACGATTGCCAGCAACCATAAAAAACTACAGTTCCCAAGGTTCTTTGGAGGGAAATGTGCTTTAAAGGTGTTACGTGTACAGAGTCTGAGTTTCAGGGCTCATTGCCTCTGTCCTCTAAGAAGGAAAGAACCACTACCAACAAAACATTCTCCAAATGTTTCTTATATACATACAGCTTTTATTATTTTCCACATAGCTTGTGTTACTTCCCACATAGCTTATTTTCACATCTAAAGGCTACAAAAATGCACAGGCAAATATATAAATGGACAATAAGGTTACATTCCTGCTGGCAATCAAATATACAGATCAGTGCTTGGAGAGCCAGAGAAGATTCACTTGCAGCAGCTGCATTTGGTGGAAGGGGGACCTTTGCAGATACATCCCTGGGCACACTTGCTGCAGCCCACCGGACAACAGGTACAGCAACCTAGAAACGGAAATGAAAATTTACCTTTGTGGTTTCAGCCAATGAGGATCTCTTAGCAGAGCTGGGGAGTGGACCCAGCAGACAACAATGCTGCTGGGATCAGAATATGAGAGATGGATGAGGACAGCAATTCTGATATATGTGCACATGCTTTAACCACACTAGCATCAGCAGCAAACCATTTGACTCCAAACAGTTTGCAATGCCATTTCAACAGGGATCAACTGAATGATGTTCTCTGCTTTATGTTCCGTGAAAAAGATATGCTCTTGCATGGAGCAATACAAGCAGGGAAAGGATGCTAGAATTTTCGGATTTGTGGCTGTAATGCGAGTCTGTTACTGAAAAACAAGGTCATTCTAAGGAGCCCTGGAAATGGTGGTGAAAATAGAACACAGTAGGGTCCAAAGAGCTAAGGTGCCCTTTTTGAAGCAAGCATCCTTCACATTTGCTCCCAGGGCTATTGCATAGTCTCAGCTGCTACATCTGGCTCTTTTTTCTGGTGGAAATTCTACTCCAAGTCACTAAAAATAAACTCTGGGGTTTTATTGTATGGTTTTAATGATACTTTTGTACCCATTTTCAGCTGCGATATTTTTCTACCCTGCCCTGGAACCCTTCAGTCCAGGTGGACTTCAAATACAAATAATATCATTTTTAAAAATGTACATAATAAAAAACTCATGTTATCTTCTGTTTTTAATTGCTGCTTTTAAATAGATTCATGCTATTTTATGTAAACCACTTGAGTTCTTAAGCACTATATAATAATTATTGCACAATAAAAAATAAATAAAACCTGCAAACTGACCCATGGCTACCATACATGAAGTCGCAGTTACACTAGCCAACCAGTGCTTCATGCACACTTGGTAACAACTTGCTGAATGTCAGACATGCAGGGTTATGCCCACAAAATTCGCTCTCTAATACAGCATGTAAGTTAGGGCCAGTCCCATCTTACCTACTCTTGTCCCAAGTACTGTATCTACTCGAGTCTAATGCACCATCGAATCTAATGCACACCTCAGTTTTCGGAACCTTGAAACCAAAAAACGTATTTGCTGGCAAATGTAAATGTGCCATCGAATCTAATGCACACCTTATTTTTCGCAATGTAATTTGGCCAAAAAAGGTGACCATTAGATTCAAGTAAATATGGTAATCTTTTCATGTGCTGCATTCGATTGTGGTTTTTGCCATTCCAGTACTAAAAAAGAAAAAAGGGCTGCTCCCAGGAACAAAATACATAGGAAAGGAAGGAACTGTTCATACTCACTCTTTCTGCATGACTTGCACTTGCAGTTTTTGCACTGACAGTTGTTGCCACAGGTGCATGAACCACCTAAAAGAGGAAGGGTGGAATCCCATTACAATTACAAACTTAGCATCTCCTGCGTACATTTACATTGACACTCAGTAAAGAAGCCTTCAGAAGCCTAGAAGAATTTAGGAGGCAATTAACTTTCTCTTTCCCCCAATAAACACCTCGAAAAAGGGCAATATAGCGTTCTATAGGACTTAAATATTCCTCCAGAAACTTGAACACTTGACAACGATTTTATTGTAGCAGAGTGGAGATATAGCAGAAAGGAAGAAACGAAAGACCTCCGGTATAGGGCGGTATATAAATTCAATAAGAAATAATAATAAAAGGAGGAGGCGGCGGCGGCGGCAGGGAAAAGTCATAGTCCCCCGCCGCCACGTTGGTACCCTCTCTCTCATGCCCTTCCAGATGCTTTGGACTTACAACCCCCATCGGCTCCTGATGGGAGTTGTAGTCTAAGAGACGTGTGTGTGAGGGTGGTGAACAAGGCTGACCCAAACTCATCCTGGCAAAAGCGGACATCATCTTAGGTCAGTCTCCTCCCCTCGCCTGTAACACAACCGGCCTGATTCGCCCTGGAGTCAGAAAGAGGAAAGAGCGTCCCTCGTTGATAGGGACGCAGAGAATCCAAGTCAAAAACAGAGCGCTCCACGTGGCCCGAAGCAGCGCCTTGTCAAGCAGCAGAAGCAGGGGAAAGAGGGGGAGAGGCAGATCGGAAGGGAAAGCGGGTGGGATCCAGATGTAAGGAGAGAAGGATGAACAAGCGGAATGAATAGAAAGAGGAAGGAAGGTTTCCTCACCACTAGAACAGGGACAGTCCTGAGAATCCATTTCTCCTGGGCTCGATCTCTCCAGCAGCTAAGACGACGTTCGGGTGATCGGTTAGCAGCTGAGCTCCGCAGTGCCGTCCGCGCCTCTTTTTATTTCCCGCCGGCACCGCGTGCAAAGCGGCCGGGCTCCGCCTCTGCCCGCGTCCCGTGCGCACGGCGCTCTCTCTGCGGCTCCGCCCCCCGCCAACAAACCGGCTGGTCGGGCGCTCGCCTGCGTGGCGGAGCGATGCGGGATGATCAGTGGGCTGGCGGGCGCGGACACGCCTCGCTTTGCGCACCGGAGGGTTCTCACGGCCGTGTGCAGCCCAGGTGGGAGGGGTGCGGCCATCCTCCAAAGCGGTGGGTGCTTGCAGAGAGCGGCTTGGGGGGGTTGTCTTGGTGATGCGTGCAAAAGTTTCCCGGCATCAAAATGCCTCCCCCCACATAATTTGGATTTACTTTGGCGGGGGGGGGGTGTTAAAAAGCTGTTGTCACCGTGGTCTCTTCCAGAAGACCTTTCAATTGAGCATCCATCGTGATTTGTTTACCCAAAGTTTGGAGGACATCCAGTGCTTCCAGATTGTCAGCAAATGCAAAGTGTGCAATTGGACAATCTTGCGCAACAGACATACCCCCATTTCCCAGCCCCGCCGACTGTTAGCATAAAGAAAGTGATGGCAAAGTGCGCAGGAAAGGGAGGTGGGGACGTTTGCTTGATGCAACGTCGTCTAAACACATTGCAAATAAATCATAGTTAATGCTCAATAAACAGGCAGGGAAGTCCCTGATGTTGTGCCAAGCAATTGTTATTTTGCACTCTCCTTTTCATCCTCAAATTGTTCTTTTGACATGTAAGGGGGAGCAGGTAGGTTGTGCAACAGTGCCAGGTCATCTTTAATTGCACACCCTGAATTTGACTGTACTTTATTGAATCCCACCTGGAAATAGCTCCGCCTGAAAGCAGCCCAGATGCAGAAAAGCATTTTTTCCTCTTTCCTGAGCCACTTATCAATTTGTGGTACAAATTGTACCATGTTGGACCACCACAGTGTCAAAGTTCTTGCCAGCTTGTCCAGAGCATTGTGTGGCTGCCAAGAACTTTGCATATTGAACATCCTTCAGCCAGCTTAGTTCTACCTCATTCCCACAGTGTTGTGACTACAACCCTTTGGGTGGGGGGTGCTGGTGGAATGGTTTCCTGACTCACCCCTCTCTAACAAATGTTCACAAGCCCACAAATTGGGGTTAAACTGTTGAATGAACTGCTGGAGGATTCTTGCATATGAAAGATGAAATATAAAATAGATTCTTTGCTCAGCCATGAAGTTCACTGGGCAGTCTCAGGCCACTTACTATCTCTCATCCTAACCCACCTTACAGGGTTGTTGTAAGGATAACACTAGGAGTGGAAGGAACCTTGTATCTGCACCTGAGTTTTTTGGAAGAAAGTCAGAATAAAAATCTGTTAAATAAATCGTAATCTAATTTAATAATTGAAATTTACCCAACAGCTTGTTTTTAATGAATTGTACAGAACAAATGGAGTTGTCCCTATGCCCATTTTACAGATGCAGACCTCAAGGCAAGGAGAGGCAACATAGTGATTTCATGCCTAGGCCTGTTAGTGCTTGCAATTTTTCAATTTAAAGTAAAGCCTTTGTGCTCAACATACTTTAAAACTAGGTCAGAGAGAGAGAGCTAAGTATAGAAGTAGAAGCCTTTACCACTTGCTCTAATTTGGACATAGTGCTTTAAACAACTTGTCTTCCCAAGCCACAGAGCAAATGAGTGGTCAAACCGGCACCTGTGATGTGTATTTTCTATTTCCCTAGCTGTTGCCTCCAGACCACTGTGCCTTGTAAAACCTAAATTAGGCGGAGTGCACGCCTTTCACTTTGTGGTGGCTCAGCTGGCAGGCTGTGGGTAAGACATCTGCATTTATTGCCAATCCCTGAAAATTTCAGATTAGCACTTGCACGCCTTATAATTTAGCACCTAGTGGGCAAGGAGATGTGAAACTCTTTTGCAAGCTGGAAGAATGATGAAAGTGCTTTTGTTTTCCTTACCCATGCAGGCCACCAAACGAAAAGAAAAATGAAGATGGGAGAAACTCCTTCACAGAAACTACAGGTTCAAGGCTACCATATGCCGTAGTCAGACTCAAAATGCTGTAGCAGGAGTCTCAGGCAAGAGAAGAAGAGTTTGGATTTGATATCCCACTTTATAACTACCAGAAGGAGTCTCAAAGCGGCTAACATTCTCCTTTCCCTTCCTCCCGCACAACAAACACTCTGTGAGGTGAGTGGGGCTGAGAGACTTCAGAGAAGTGTGACTAGCCCAAGGTCACCCAGCAGTTGCATGTGGAGGAGCGGAGACGCGAACCCGGTTCCCCAGATTACGAGACTACTGCTCTTAATCACTACACCAGAGGCGGGAAATGCTTTCCAGCTCTGTTACTTGAGCATCCTTCCCCTACCTGGCACCTTCCAGATGTTTTGCACTACAACTCCCTTCAGGCCTAGCTAACATGACAAATGGCTGGGGATGATGGGAGTTGCAGGCCCCAGGTTCCCCCTGCTGAGGCTAATCAAAAGCATCTAGTGGACTCCATGCTGGACAAGGCTGAGGCAAGGCTTTACGGTAGCTGAGTTTCCAGTTTCTTATCTGCTAGGGAGGGTGCCTCACAAAAAACATACAACACCTCCACCCAATGTACAATGGGAATACATACTCCTTATCCCTAGGTTGGATGCCCCAGAAGATTAGATATTGTTGACTTCATCAGTGTGCTCTGGAAACTATCAGATTAGATATTGAAAACAATAGTCTATGGGTGGGGCTGTGTTCCATTCCTGTACCCTTCATCGGCTGATGCTCTCCAGAAGTTGCAGGACTACAGTTCCCATCAGCCCCAGCCATCATAGAGCGCTGGCTGGGGCTAATGGGAATTTCAGTCTAGTAACATCTGAAAGGTGCCAGCTTGGCCAATGCTTCATTACCATGTAGAAGATGAACGTGAGACAAGTCAGGCTTAGATGCTGGTTGCTTCTGCACAGCAGGCTATTGTGGGCTTAGTGCTGTGCATGTGTGAAAGTTTGGTGCCACATTCACACAAGACATTATCCTCAAATGACATCCTGTATCACCCCACCATGATTTAATCCAGATTTACTATTTCTGCAGAACACTGCATACATTGTTAAGGGAAATTTTCTGTGAGATATTTCTCATATTATGAATAGCCAGTTTCCATGAATTAATCTGATCTCATGCCTACCTATATATATTATCTCTACAAACTAATAAACAAGCAGGCATCATTGGCACATCCTCACTCCAATATCACCAATAAATTATTTTCTGATTGATGTTCCGATTTATATAACCAATCCCAGTTGCTGACTCATCTAGCCTGGATATTGCCAGAAAAGGCAACACTGTTATGTAGGGCAATTAGCTTGTGGTAATTCAGTTTTTTTAACAGGGATGGATGAAACTCTAAATTTCTCACTTTCCCAGCCTTAAGTTATGTTTTCTGCATTTCTGCATAAGTTTGCATTTGTTAAAACTCTTCATGAAAATAAACCAGCATCTTGGTACACATTGTTCTTAATATGAACATTTTTAATGCAATTTTGACTATTGCACAAATTTATGTGAGGAATTCTTTTTCTAATACATTTTTGTGTTATTTCCACCACCATATGCATTTATATGCACACTTCTCCCTGATGTATACACCTTTATATACATTTTTGGGGGGATGCAAACTGGCTTCCCTTTCTCCCCCATTTCCCTTTCTCCTACTCTCCCATCCTTTCTTTCTGACACCTCTTCTCACTCTCTTTCTAACACATCTCCCTCTCTCCCTCATCTTTTCCACTCCATGAGCTGCCAGAAGAGGGACAGATACCTCTTGCCAGGCCTGATTGCTTGCAGGGTGCTTCCCTTTTCTTTCTGCTTCAGCCAATCTGTCTTGGCTTTTCTCCATTTTCCCATGCCCTCCTTCTCTCCCTCCAGGCTCCCCGCTGCATGAAATTAGGCTGAAGACTGCATTTCCCACCCCAATTTATGACCAGATTATGTATGTGCGCATTGCTTTGAACATTTGAAATCACAAACATCAAGTATTCTCTTTTTATTCTAGGCCTCCTGATGCTTGGTTGTCACTTTGGGGAGCTAACTGGGATTTCATGACAGCTCGCTTCTAGCCCCACTGGATTGGACAGACAGCCCTTCCTGGGACCCAGAGACATGCTCCCTTGAAGCCTGGCTCCTAGTGGATCCAGACATGTGCTCAGAGTCAGCCTCAAACCAAGGATTTCTTAGCTCTTCATTTGAGTATCGACTGCAAACCTGCGTCACCTTAGGTGCTGAGTGCTGACAGGCCTGGAGCTAAAGCAGAATCCCTACAAAAGAAGAGGACAGTATTAGTATCCTTGAGGGAAATCTGAAGCCTATATAAGTAATTTAAAACCACAACCTTGAAAGGGGCAATTCCCAAAGCCCACGAGGACTGAGCATTCTCAGTAGTCCCAGACAGTCAAAGGGAAAAGAAAAAAGGAGAACTCTTTTATTTATTACATTTATAACCCATCTTCTTCAAATAAGATCCAAACCAACACCAGCAAGTAGCCCCCTGGCCAGATTATTACTACCTGCTTAGTGCTGTTTACATCTGTAAAAGCGAGATTTGAGCTTGCTCCAGAGGTGTCATTACGCCCCAAGGTGGTGTGTATGCATGTCTGTGTGTGCCTTCGACACAATAGCCAGCATGAACAGATCACAACTGTTGATTATATCAATGTCAAAACCACACTGGGGTGGGAGGAGTCCCACATTCATGGTGATTCTTGGTCATGATGCTCTTGGGGCAGCTGTATGCGATCCTCCTCTCATTATTTTTTGTGCCTGTGACAGTTTTGGGGCAGTCATACTATTGCACTTACATTCAGTGCATAATGCCCTGTAGCTTCCTGCTGACATGCCATAATTTCTTAATTATTCCATAATTTCAGTAGTTTTTTTCCTTTTTTTGTCCTGCTTTTTAGTGCTAGAGCCTGCCTGGATAGCAATAATATGTTCACAATGAGGAAGCAGAATGAATCTTCCATCAGTGGATGGTTATTGTGTCAGGAACCTGTTGCCAAAAAAACGCCAGCATGGAGGGACCTGCAAGCACCCAGTATTGCTCAGAGGAGACAGGAGTGAGTGGTGCAGGTACATCACGTCAGAGACTGACATCTGTGAGAGCCTAAGTGCCTCCACCCTTGAAATTAGGCATTTTGAAGAACTATGAAATTGGATATTTGGCACTCGAATATGCAGTTTCACTTAAAAAACAACAACTTGTCCCACCCCAAAACTTTAGGTGCCTATAGGTCTCCTATCGTCTCATAAGGCCAACAAACTGGGTTAGCTTTCCCTTTATTGAGCTCACACGAAGATGGTTTTGGTGGGGTGATGCCCTCTGGCTATAATTCTAGTAGGAATTGGTATGTCTTTGAATGTGCCGATGTGTGTTTGGGCCTGTCTGAAAGATGAAAGGAGTTTGTTTCCCTTTGATGTACATCGGTAACTTCTATAAATGTTAATAGAAGGTATAACATGATCATAAGACATGGGGGGGGGGGACCAACTGTTGTCTCCCTTCCAGCTTCTCTGAGTAATCTGGGAAGGAGGAACCTCAGAGCTAGGAAGGGCTTGAGTTGACAAAGTATACCTAGAATTTACCTTGCTTCATCTTGTGACCACCATGTTCCCACTAATCCCCTGGCACTTCTGTTCTTGGCAGGCACGGATTCTGACAGGACGACCATCATCCTCCAGATAAGATCTAACAGGTTAATATCCAACAACATGGGGAAAGTGCCCTTCCCCCGACTTCCCAGTTCAGTCTGGGAAATGCAAAATGAATACCAGCAAGTGCTTTTGAGTCAAAAATGTGTTGATACGAGTTGGAGGGGTAGGCTGTATGCCTGAGCCCCCTGCTAATTCATGTATCCAGCACGGATTCAATTTCTGGAATAGTCAGGCTAGCTTTCTGGTTAGGTAATGGTCTTCTAAGTACAGGCCATTAAGGTAACAAAGGAAGTAGCTCTGTGCTAGATACCAAATGGGTGGGCTGTAGGCTAGGAGCCAGAGCCATGCCTGATTTCTGTTGGAATCCAAGGCTGTGGCTATGAGAGAAGCCAGACCCTCTTGGGGTGTTACTGCAGTGAGCCACTCCATTGTAGGCTCAGGTGTAAATAAACCATATACTGTATCCTAAAGATGCCACAGTCTCCGCTGTCCCTCATTCCAAGGAAACTGAACCCTGGGCAAGCACCTGGAAGCCCTGAATCTTGCATGGCTTGGAGACTGGGGTGGCATGCAACAGTATTGCTATTATTTGGTAGCCTGGCACTACCACTGGACAAAGTGAAGCCACTCCCTCAGGCACAAGATGCTGAGGTGTGTCAGTGACATGGAGGACAGGGCTATGTGTGTCACTTGCTCTCTCCTACACTCCTTAAGCTAGCCTGCTGACCACTCCTGCTAGCTGCAGCAGTCTCGTGATTTTTCAAATAATTTCCTTAGAGACATTGCTGTCATTACTAGTAGGGTGAGTAAAAAGAAACCCATTAAACCTTCCTCTTGGCTGACGTTGGCCCTAAGCATCGTCAAGCCTTGGAGAAAGCTATTTAAGTTTTTGTTGCTTACTAATTTTCAGAATTAAAGGGAAGCTTTCAAGAAAGCCAGTGAAATGAATCTTCGTGATGCTAAGGAGATGCTTGTCTGGGCTTGTAACATCCAACCACTTCAGTGTTTCATATATATTGGCACCCGATTTACAAGATCTGCAGCAATCTCTTAATGCACTGACCATGAGAAAAGCTAGGTAAAGATTTTTAAAAAGGAATGGAATTGTCACAAAACATTTACCTAGGGATAGCTGTTTAATGTATCTGTTTTTGCCTCACTTTTCCCTTTAAACGGCTCTGGGTGTGTCAAGTTATCTCATTTTATCAGCACAACAACCCTCTGAGAAATGTTAAACTTGGAGAGATCAGTTTGACCTAGGTAACGTCTAGACCAGTGTTTCCCAACCGGTGTTCCGCGGCACACTAGTGTGCCGTGAGACATCGGCTGGTGTGCCGTGGGAGGAAGGCGGGCGAGTCGGGCGGTGAGAGGCGGCGGCGGCGGCGAGGATCCGCGTCGAGCCGGGGGCGGCTCCGCGGTGGTGGTGCCGAGCGGCGGGGCAGCGTGCGCAAAAGGGAGGATCGCGAGACAGCGGAGGAGGAGGAGGCCGGCATGTCCGGGCAGCAGCAGCAACAACAGCAGCAGCAACTCCCGCCGCCGCCCCCTCCTCCGCCCGCTATCGCCGCCACCACCACAACAGCCGCCGCCGCCTCAGCTGCCCTCGCTCTGCTGCCTCCTCCCACCCCGGCAAGGGGGAGGGAAAAAACTTTCGCTTTTGTGCGTCCCTCCCGGCGTGACGCTGCGCGCTGACGTCACGGGGCGGGGCTTTAATGGTGGTGTGCCGCGAGATTTTTTTCCGGCTAACAGGTGTGCCGTTGCCCAAAAACGTTTGGGAAACACTGGTCTAGACAACCTATTTATTGAGCAACAACCCCCATTTGTTTAAGGGGAGACATTGCTGTGCCAAGCAATTGTTGTCCAACACTTTCCAGTGCATTTTCCTAAGAACGTAAGAATCTGCTGGATCAGACCAATGGTTCGTATAGTCCAGCATAGTGTTACTCACAGTGTCCAACCAGATGCCTGTGGGAAATTAGAAAGCAGGTGCTTCCCACAACTAGTATCCAGAACCATTTCAACCTCTGTGGAAGCAGAGCATAGCCATATCCTCCATTTGTCCAATCCTCCTGGCCAAGTTGATGGCCATCACTGCCTCCTGCAGGCACAAGTTCCGTAGTTTAGCTATTCACAGTTCCTATCACATTCCTTACTGTAAGACATTCATGGTTTTCTTTTTGGTTGGGGTGGGGGGGAGCAGTGTTAGGGCTGGAATTTCACAGACATTTTCTGAGAAGTCTTCTTTTTCACACATCCTAGAAAAAAGGACACGGGTGGCGCTGTGGGTTAAATCAGAGCCGAGGACTTGCCGATCAAAAGGTCGGTGGTTCAAATCCCCGTGATGGGGTGAGCTCCCGTTGCTTGGTCCCTGCTCCTGCCAACCTAGCAGTTCGAAAACACGTCAAAGTGCAAGTAGATAAATAGGTACCGCTCTGGTGGGAAGGTAAACGGCTTTTCCGTGCGCTGCTCTGGTTCGCCAGAAGTGGCTTAGTCATGCTGCCCACATGACCCGGAAGCTGTACGCCGGCTCCCTCGGCCAATAAAGCGAGATGAGCACTGCAACCCCAGAGTCGGCCATGACTGGACCTAATGGTCAGGGGCCCCTTTACCTTTACCTAGAAAAAGAAGGCCACCTTGAACAATTTTAAGAACATAAGAAGAGCTCTGCTGCATCGGGTCAATGGCCCATCTAGTCCACCCTCCTCACAGTGGCCAAGCAGATGCCTGTTGGAAACCCTCAAGCTTCTTGATGCCTGCTGCAACAACCTTTTGCTTACCTGTGTTTCTCGGCAACAGGCATTCAGGGGCATGCCACCATCATTTTCTTCTAATAATGAGCGTGGTGTTTTTTTTAATGCATTAATCTTTCTTAAGCTTCTTGAGATTGGTTCTCTTTTTGTCATGCCATTGAACGCTTGCTATTTTCTGTGTGCATCGTAATATTCTCTGCCACCATCCATCCATCCCTGCAGTGGCCACTATTCCGTGCCTCTCCCCCACAGTGCTAGATCTGGGGAATTGCAATGGATGCAAAATGGTAGCCCTGCTGCTAAAAGAGTTGCAGCTGTAGTAAAAAAAACCAGCCACCCCCAAACCAGTAAACTGTTGTCACTGCTAATGGTGAGTCCTGTCCTTGAGAAACTATTGGAGATTATCCTACTCTCAAGAGAAGTTCCGTGAAATGGTCCCCACCCACCACACCATTTCCCTGCCCACAAACTGGGAAGAACAGCACGGCTCACTTATTTGGACAACCACAGCACCATGCGAATTGCCAGGAGATGGGCAGAAAAAATATTTTTGGGGTGAGCCAGATCAGGCCCCCAAACTGGAGGTTAGCTATCTCTAGAATGGAGATTTTTCAAGAAGTCATTTATGCATTTATGCACAGGCAATAATTCAAAGGCAAAGACAGAGAGCTTGTGCTGGATGCAAACAAGATGAAAAAGCAATGTTGTGATCTGAGAAGAGGCCACCTCATACAAGTGTGAGACGTGAGTGAGGTACATTGGTAGCAGAGTATCAGGAAGATATTTATTTTTCGGTTTCTGTGAGTTTTGGCACTGTTTTACAATTTTATAGTATCACATTTCCTTCCATAGATTTCATTTATCTCACATTGTGTGTTTCAAATCTGAAAAACAAAACTCCCAGTTGCTACGTCTTGGGCTCATCTTTTTGCTATGCTGATGTCTGAGAAGCCTGTAGTAGTTTCTCAACTCAAGAAACTTGCCAATGTTTTTATGTGTGGACTGGCATTGTGCCCAGGCACTCTGTTACATAAGACTTCCCTCAATCACGTGAAGAGAAGTCACAGTTACGGCTTGTCAGACCAAACTTGCATCTACCCACAACAAAATGACACCACCAAACAGCATTATTAAAAGATATGAGGTGCCAAAATCAAGGTAGTTTGTGTTTATTTTTATTTTTTAAAATTCCCATCCACCTTTATGTCAATATTGGCATCCTGATATTCTTAATTAGGCCAGGGGACTGAAGCTGAACCTATTACTCTGTTTCCGCTCACCCCATCTCCCCAACTTCTCTCTGAATGCTTCATTTGAGACCATACAATTGAAATTCTGAACAGTGAAGGTACTGTTGATTCAAATCTTGCAGTACAATGCTGCACAGATTTTATTATTCTTGTCATGTGTTAAGCAAAACACAGCTCTCCCCTCATAACTCTTTCTGAATGAGGTTTTTTCTTTTCTGAAAGCCACTTCATCTTATGTCTTTCCAGTTCTCCAAATAACAAACTGTTGAATCCTGTGCATGTTTACTCAGCAGTTGATCTGACTGAGTTTGTAGGTGTAGAGTTTGCAGACAGGCCCAACAAAGCTCTAGCTACAAGTTTTTCTCCTTGAACATCTGCTGAAGTTAATGGGACGACACATGGTGCATTATCTAACAGGCATAACACTTTGCAGGGTTGTGTTCAATCAATCTTTGATTCCACCCCACCCACCCACCATGTCTCAGATCGTAAAGCATTCTTGGATTTGAGAGAATGGGATTCCTACTACCTAGTGCCCAAACAAGTCACTTACCAGTTACAGCTCTGACTTCAGGACCAATGCAACATAGTGACCAATGCAACATTTGTAAGTTTCTTTACATATTTTGTGTTTTAGTTAGTATTATTTGAACTCCATTTAACACTGAACAATTTGTTTGTTAACTGGATTGATTTTCCCTACAAAAACAATCAAGAAATATAACACAGTAAGTTGGAATACTTCCTCCCCGCAGTGTGTTTCAAAATACATGTCTAATGTAACAGTTTTGCATCGTTAAGAATTTGTATCTTGAATAAATGTTTTCTCTAAAAGTATAAATCATTTTCCCCATCTGTGGCCATATATATAAGGAGCTTGTGTTTCATGAGTAACTATACAATTTATGGTAATGTTTATTAGAAACTGGAAAAAAGGGTTTTCTGGCAAATGAGCTGTGACCAATCTAACATGATCATTGTAATATGTGTCAATTTGTTGACAGACATGCACTAATAAATGCCTCCAAAGCAAGGTCCTGAGCATATTACACTTTACTATGCATTCATAAGTTGCAGGTTGGCATTAAGTCCATGCAGGAGGTTGTAATGCCCATGGGAATTTTTACTTAACTGTGGCAACACCCTAATGATTTATCATTTGCAGGGAATACAAATGTCACAGAAGTCCTGCTTTAAAAAAAAAAATGATTTCGATGCAGGACAGAAAACAACATGGCATCAGCAATTTAGCCGAAAGAAATATGAGAATAAGTGATGTATAAGAACAAAGATGAAATTTGGATTAATATTATGTCAAATTCAAATATCTAAGTATAAAAATATCTAAAGTTGGAGACATAATATTTGAAAACTATAAAACAAGAGTTGAAACAAGGGGATAAATTGCTGCTTATAATTTTATAATTGGGAACGCAGGAAAGGGAGATGTGAGGAAGTCCGAAAGGTTATGGAAATATGGTTTTATGACACTTGATTATGTTGTATTTTATCTATTCTGTGTTAATCTTTTTGCTTTTTTCTTTTTTTCTTTGTTTGTTTTATCTGGGTGATGGTATTTTATGTGTTTGGTGATTTATTGTTTAAAACCTTTAATAAATATCTTTAAAAAAAAATAAAAATAAAAAATATGATTTCATACTAAAGAATAAAATATTGCATCACCTGGCCAAGAAATTTTATTTTATGTTTCCCAGTCTCAAACTCAACAATAATGAAGTTGCCAACTTACAACTGAACTTCAGTGGTTGCTTCTGCACTTTCTTTCAAGATAATCAAATTTCCCATAGGGACATTATTCCCTGTGTCTATGGTCTTTACTTTAAATTATACAGTGATACCTCTGGTTACGTACTTAATTTGTTCCAGAGGTCCGTTCTTAATCTGAAACTGTTCTTAACCTGAAGCACCACTTTAGCTAATGGGGCCTCCCGCTGCCGCCGCGCCACCGGAGCACGATTTCTGTTCTCATCCTGAAGCAAAGTTCTTAACCTGAAGCACTATTTCTGGGTTAGTGGAGTCTGTAACCTGAAGCGTATGTAACCTGAAGCGTATGTAACCCGAGGTACCACTATATTAGAATTCATTTAAACTTTCTGTTCAAAACTGCCTTCAACCTTTTACAGGGTTGTACTGTTCTCACACACTTTTCCAGCTGTACCAGAGTTGAAGTTACTGATAATTAAACTAAGGAACACATCTAATTACTAAATATATGAACACATAATTATATAATATTTCTTCTGAAAGCAATAACATATGCCCATTGCCCTTGTCTGATTTGTCTTTCAGACTGTAAGCTTCTTGAGGGCAGACACCTGTCTCTTTCTGTGAAACTCTGTAATATGCCCTACATAGAGGCCTGGATAGCTTAGTTGGTTAGAGCATGGTTTTTATAACACCAAGGTTGCAGGTTTGATTCCCATATGAGACAGTTGCATATTCCTGCATTGCAGAAGATTGGACTAGATGATCCTCATAGAGTCCCTTCCAACTGCACTATTCTATGATGCTATGGTTGATGGCATAGTGCCAATAATTGGCTTTGGGGGCACACCTGTGAAAAAATCCACCAGGATGAGCAACTTAGGATGCAGCAGATCTCTGTTGGCAGATAATAAAACTTTGGAACTTAATAATATAGCATTTGTTAACTATATAGGAAAATGAAAAATAAGTCTATAGGTTGACATTTTATGAAAACATTGATAGGTGGGAGCAGCTGATCTGTCTAATGTCACAGAAATTGCTTAGAAGGGTACCTGCACATTTTGCTTTGTAACTTCTTTCCTAGGAAGACTAGAGACTTACTTTTAAAAAAAAAAATTGAAAGGTTAAGAGTCTGAGACCCCTGCTGGGGGTGCCAATGAAGGCATGCGAATGGCAACCTCTGGTATAATTGATTATGATTATACCCTCCTACTCCTGTCCAATGACTACCCATGATGTTATTGGGGCAGTTATGCATGATCATGCTTTCAATACTATTTCTGCCTGCAAACATTTCAAGGTGGTCATACTGTTTCATTTGCAATAAGCATGTAACTGCCTGCCTGCTGAAACCCTGTAACTTTTCACAGCACAAATGTTCCTGCTTCTGTTGCACTGTGGCTACAGGAGCGCTGCTTCTGATAGCAACAATGCATTAACATTGCAGAAGCATCACAGAACAACTAATAAGATGGAATGACGGGTGGGCGGTGCAATATAGATCCACTACTAATGCACTGCTTTTGTGTAAATGGCATGCTGCAGAATACAATCATTCTAGAGGTGCCCAAAGATGACGCAGTGCTCTCTTACAGAACTGTCCCCTGCACCATCTGGCGTTGGCAAGAGTGGAACATGAATGCTGCAGTAGACGGATGGCAGGTCCGATCAAGGGTGCGCAGTAGGAGCATTCCCCAGTGTTACGTCATATGATATGCATGCTCTCGGCATGCGTGTTCTGGATTTGCAACACGTCCCTTGACATCTGGGGGAAAGAATAGTTCTGTAAACCTGACCAAATAGATTCATTACAAAAAGCTGCATGTACGCAAAAACAGCTTTGAAGTTGCTTTTTCCCCAGACTACTGAGTGGTTTTAAAATATGTTATTTGTTTTTATAGGTTCGTTAGCTTCGTTTGAAAATCTATTTTGTAAGGGAAACAGAATGCTAGTAAAAATGCGAATAACATCAGTAAATTTCATTCTACGGAAGTAGGTAAGATGTGGTTAGTTGTTTAAGATATTGTGTCCTAATCCTGCCAGGGTGCCCTGAAGTGTATGGAGGGCTATCAGTCCTTTGCCTGAGTTAACTGTATAAAATTGCACTACCCTTCATTTATTTCAGAGGTTGCTAAAATGTGCTAATGTTTCTGGATTGCAACCAGTATTGGTGCACGTGGTGGGACAGAGCTGAGCTCCTGATATCACCATGACTGCTGTTTATATGGGTGGGGCAGGCTGCTGGGGTTTGGGGTCACATGGTTGCACTGGCACCAGCACTAGATTGGCAGAGGGGGGTCTCACTGGTGTAACTGTGTGGCCTCTGGCCTTGCCAGAGCCCCATTGCAGCCCCATCTAGGTAAGCTGCGCCAACAGCGGTGCCAGGAGGGCAACTTTGTCTGACCACATTAAAGAATCTACAGTAGGGGTAGCCAACCTTTTTATATCTACCGCTCACTAGTGCATCTTTCCTGATGGTAAAATTTCCTCACCGCCCACCAATGCTTGATGGAAGGAGGATTCAGCTTGTGCCATAGAACCCCCTACTGCCCACCTAGAATCCTGAAGCGCCCACTAGTGGACTATAGGGACCAGGCTGACAACCCCTGGTCTACAGGCTGATGGGATTTGGAGTGCCACAGCTTAGCAACCTGCTGATTTTCTAACACAATTTAAAGGCCCCCAGAGTGGCTTAAACAAGATCTGCCTGCAAGTTTACAATCTAAAAGCCAAAATGGCACAAAAAAGGGGTGGTGGTGAAGGATGAAGAGGGAATTTTCCGACATGACTAATTATTGTTTTGCAAGTAAAATAATTGATTATATTGTTACTGGCCACCCTAATTTCTGCTGAGAAATGCACAAGATTCCAGGGGTCTTGACACTTAACCAGGGTTTTTGTTCCTTTGGAATGTGGCATTACAGAGACTGTAGTTTCTTTTTTAAAAAGGTTTATTTACACATATTTACACCTGAGGTTTTTATGTATCTGAAGAAGTGTGCATGCACACAAAAGCTCATACCAATAACAAACTTAGTTGGTCTCTAAGGTGCTACTGGAAGGAATTTTTGTATTTTGTTTCGACTGAGGTTTTAATGGCGTGCAGAGCATTACACCCCAAGGGTGTCTCTTGTTGCTCCCCTCATAGCTTCAGCAAGCTTGGGTCCACAGTGAAGGCCAGCCATGCTCCTCAGCCTCTGTGTGCAGCCTCTCACAGTGAGCTCCACATGGAGTTCTCCTCACTTCCTCCAAACCTGTTTTAAAAGGACACCTTTTTGCCCTGTGGTGACATCACACCTTCTGTTACCCTGGCAACCTCCCCCTCCCAGCTTACATCACGAAACACTGAAATCCTAAATCTCATGGGAGGAGGGGCTCACACTCCTTTGCTGCTTGACACAAGGTAACTCTTTGTGTCAATCACCCATCACTTTGCACTACATATATTTCTTCTTTCTAGTGATTTCTGGCCAAGAAAATATGTTTTTATGAAGCCTTCCAAGTGGCCTGGTCCTATGAAGATTAATGGGTTGGGTAGGCCGCATTAACCTAATGCCCTGTGTGACCATCATCTTCCAGACAACCTGTTTTTTTATAATTCATCCTGTTTCGTTTTGAACAAGAATTTGCAGGAGGTTTATACTGTGTATTAAGCATTTGTTCTGATTTGTTTGTATGTGGGTGGGTCAAGTTACACCACCTTTTCAAGTGCAATCTTATGTCCCTTTCCTTACCACAAAAAGCTTGATACTTGAAAGTGGCTTTGTTGCCAAAGAGTGTGAAATCCATTTTGACTGTGCAACCTGAATTTGCCAGTATGCTAATGAATCTCACCCAGAAAAAAGTGACTGCCTGGATTTGGCTCAGTGCCAATTTACTTGCCATGCTCACACAGATGTAGGTAGCCTTACTTTTGAAACTTTATAGAGCTTACAAGGGCTTTGCTGCAATATGAGATGTGGCTATTCTGCTGCATTGTAATTGGCCTGGGGAAGTGTGTACTTCATGAGTCCTGTGGAATGACAGGTTATGGACATTATGGAGCTATGGGTAGCTCTGTTCGTGCTTTTATGAAAGCCTGATTAAATTGGCTACTTTTAGTTTATTTATTTACTTGGCAATGGGGCGCCAATCCAAAGCACATCTTATGGCAGTTTCCTGCCCAAAATTGCCTGCCCCTCTTCTGGCTTCTGTCTGTCCCTGAAGGTGTTGTTTCTCATCCATGGAGTGTGGCCCTCAACATGACACATGGACATGATACAGAAAGTTGTGTGTGTATAAAAAGTAGAAAGAAAAGGTTATGACAGCCTTTCTGGGCTTGAGGATATATTTGGAACTCTAAAAATACTGTTGTGAGCACCACAAAATACCCATTTCACAAAAGAAAAACTGGTGGTCCACAGAGGAACCCCACTGTAAAAGGGCAAAACAACTCTACCCACCCCAAAACAAATAAAACAGACAAAAAAGTTGGCAACAACCCACAAAAGCCAATAAAGAAACAAACCTCAGGCATCACTCTCATTAAACAACCCCTACCCAAGGTTAAGAAAAAACATCAGTTAAAAACAATTGAGGGCAGGGAGTTTTGGTGAATGTCAAGGGGGTGTCTGAAAGTGCAGTGGTGCCCATGGTCATCATGGGGTGTGTGTGGAATCCGAAGAGATATTATATGTAGGGGGCAATAGTAGGTCAGTGCCATTTCTGTGCAGACTTAAATGTATATAAGAGCAAACTGACCCATTCTCAACAGGAGTTATATTTCTAGATATGCTATATTAATTTAATACACGTGGTGGAAAAGAGTTCTGATCAAGTCCAAACTGAATGGAAGAAAATTTGCTGATTAATGTTAGTTCTGTTGGAATAAGTTTCCTTTCAAAGTCCTGTTGTTGAAGTATTGTTACTTTGACTTTCAGCTGCTGAAGTATCCTCGAGACTGAAATGTTCTCCCACGGGTGTTTGGATGGTGCCATTTTTCATATCAGATTTATGCCCATTTAATCTGAAGTGTCTTCTCCTAGGTAGACAGCAGACAGACACTGTTGGCAGGTGGTAGCATACCACGCTGGGAGGAGAATGAGCAGGTGGAATAAATCCTTGAAGCTACAACTGATGTTATTAGTAGTGCAATAGTTGTTGCAGACAAGAGGAACAGGAAGACCTGCTATTGCCAGTCTGAGGAAACTCAGGTTGCTACCTGTTTGTCTCCTAAGAAATCGCTATTAAAAATCAAGATAAATACCTTATGCATGTACCGAGTTAAGCAAATGCAGACAGTATGAGGAAGATTGCCTGTTGAAAAGGTTGAATGTGAATAGCAAATGGCGCATTACTTGTAGCTTATGATCTATGATTATTTCAACATGTTTTAAACTAGATTAACATAAGTAGTGAATGAAACTGATTTTGATTTGTTTGTTGTAACCAGAATGTAATTCACTTTTGTGTGATGCAGCAGTTGAGGTAGCACAGTGGCTAAGGCTCCATTCCTAAGTCTGAGAGTATAAACCCCACTAAAATCAGTACTTACTTCTGAGTAAAGATATTTAGAAATGCAATGTATGGTTTCAATTATAAAGATACTATGGAGTAAGCATTATTGAATGTGTTTGAACTTGTTTCTGAACAAATATGCATGGGACTACAATGTAAGTCTGTGATCCTGTGCACACTTATTTTGGAGGAAACCCCATTGAACTCACATGAGAATGGCTGTAGCTCCTTTGTAAAACACATGGTTTGCATGCAGAAGGGCATCTCCAGGCAGGACTGGGAGAGACCCTGCCTGAAATCTGGAGTCACTGCCAGGCAGTATAGGCCAGGTGTGAGGAGACTGTCTGCGGACAAAAGCTAGGTCCCGCAGCCTGAAGCAAGATGACCATAGTCACCTTTGACTGGACCTAACTGTCCAGGGGTCACTTACCTTTTAGCTATATATACTGTATATATATATATATACACACATTACTGTTCACCTTTTTATGTGCACAGCTTCTTTGAACTAGAATCTATTGCACCATATATTTAATGCACATCATCAGTGCTGGATTTACGTGTAAGCTAAACAAGCAATAGCTTAGGGCCCCACTCTCTTGCCCCCCCCCCAATTTTTTTTGAAGGAACAAAAAACAAACAAACTGGATTTACATTTCCAAAATATAAGATAACAAATAAAATAAAACCTACGTACAGCAGCAGTGTTTTGTGTTATGTAGGCTCCTATGAAGTAAGTAATGGGCCCTGCCTACTAGCCTGCTCCCTAAAATATCACCGGTTTGCTCATTTCTATATATAGGGTGCCCATAAATTACCATATAGCATATATTCAACAAAAAAACAGCAACAATTTGTTGTTGACAAAGGACAGCTGGACATATAAAGGGCCCCATTACCTTCAGTAGCTTAGGGCCTCATCAAACCTAAATCTGGCCCTGCACATTGCCGCCACCACGCCACAATAATTTTGGGAACTATAGTTTTCCAGGATGCTGAGAAAGGCCATTCTGTGAGGGGTTATGTTAAGTTGTGGGTGAACATAGCAGACGACACAGCGATTCTTCAAACAGCTCTTGTTTATTCGCAGTCCAGAACAGAACTAAACTGAAGGGTTCAGCCAGCCTGCTTATATAGAGCTCCAGTACAATGTAACTGTAACAACTTTCTGTAACTATCCAATCACTGAACGTCACTTTTGATCCCTTATTTGCATATGTGGACCTGAGTGAAAACTATCTACAGTATCCCCCTGCTGGCCCAGGGTGAGAACTTCAATCAGGGGCGCCGACTTATAAAAAATATTGGGGGGGCCCATACCGGGGTCCTGCCGCTGGTTCGCTCGGGTAGCCGGGAGAACGCAGTTCGAGGTGGCGGTGTTGGGGAGAGACCCTCGCTCAGGGCGCCACTAGACTTGGCGGCCGGCGGCCTATCTGGGGGGTTTTGGAGCGTATTTCGGTGGAGCGATTGGGGAGGAGGGGGCTTGTTGCCGGATTCTTCAGCTGAGCCGGAGATCCGCTGCTGGGGGTCCCTGGGCCGAGTTGTGAGCACGGCCTGCTGAAGGGAGATCCAGCCGATTGCGCGACAGGGACGGCCGGGGCTCTCCGGCTAGGGCGCGCGGCTGGCTGGCTGGCGAGGGAGCAGGTGGGGAGGAGGCGGGGGTCCTCACTCTCTTAGGAAACGCACCCGTGCGCCCGATTGCCATGAAGTCCGAAGGGTGCGTGTGTGGAATTAAAAAGCAAAAACGAGATACGGGCAGGGCAGGCAAAGAGTTTTCTGCAAGAGGATGGAGGGCAGGTTGAAGAGAAAATCACTCAGGATGAGACAGTCAAATCAGCCATGATAAAATGGGCTCAGGATATTGGGTATAACATCATGTTTGAGGACTGGGAAAGGTTATGGACCACCGGAATGAAATTCACGGCATGTAATGCCTTGAAGGAAAATATTATGAAAATGTTTTATAGGTGGTACATGACCCCAGTCAAGCTTGCAAAAATATATCACCTGTCTGATAATAAATGTTGGAAATGTAAGGAGGCTGAAGGGACATTCTTTCACCTCTGGTGGACTTGTCCAAAAGTGAAGGCCTTCTGGGAAATGATCTATAATGAATTAAAAAAGGTATTTAAGTATACCTTTCCCAAGAAACCAGAGGCCTTCCTCTTGGGCATTGTTGGCCAGAAAGTGTTAAAGAAGGATAGAACTTTCTTTATGTATGCAACTACAGCAGCAAGAATACTTATCGCAAAATATTGGAAGACACAAGATTTGCCCACACTGGAAGAGTGGCAGACGCAATTGATGGACTACATGGAACTGGCTGAAATGACTGGCAGAATCCGAGATTTGGGAGAAGAAACAACGGAAGACTGGAAAAAATTTAAGGACTATTTACAAAAACAATATAAGTTGTATGAATGTTAAAAATTTACACGATTCGGAAACTATAGCTTCAGCAATTAGATTTGGGAAACAGGAAATTATATTTTAAGTAAGAAAAGGTCAAAATCTAAGGTAATACTATGTTTAATTTAAGATATAAGTAACTGATGAAAAGTATGTTAAATTTAGAGGTATAGTATTTGAAAAGTACAAAATAAGGTACGAAACAAGGTAATAATTTGCTGATATCTTTATTATAAGGAATGCAGGGTAAGGGAGATGCGAGGAAGTCCAGTTAGTTATATAAAAAATGTGTTGAATGGTTGGTTTTCTTTTCTTCTTTTTCTTTTTTTCTTTTTCTTGTTCTTTTACTTTTTTCTTCAGTGTATGTTTCTAACTTTGTATTTGAAAACTTAATAAAATATTTATAAAAAAAAAAGAAGAGAAAATCCTTTCGCTTTTCTGGGGCGCAGGGAAGTCTCAGAGCCGGAGGTTGGGGAAGGGACCCCCTTTGCTCTGCCCTCTTCTCCCGTCTTAGATTTGCATGGGGGTCCCCGCCCAAGCTTGCCTGGCCACCGGGCCACACAAGGGCCGCGCTCTACGCGGCACACCTTGCTAGCCGCGCAACTGTCCTCCGCGGCTGTGGAGCGGCCCTGCCCCGGTGCCCAGCCCCTCTGGGCGCCCGCTGCGCTGCCAATGACAAGCGGGCGACGTCGCGGGCGGGGAAGGCGTCGCTTTCTTTCCCGATCCTTCATCCTCCCAGTCTTCCAGCCCTTTTTTGGGTTGGAAGCTCGTCTCGTTCGCCCTTCTCCTTTCTTCACCCTGCGCGCAATTTTCCTCCCTCGTCTCCCTCCCCATTTCTCCTTCCTTCCTGACTGACTGACTGGCTCTGGCTCTGACTCGGGCTCTGGCTTTGGCTCGGGCTCGGGCTCGGGCTCGGGCTCGGGCAGCCACAGCGTCGGCGGTGTTGGCGATCGGCGGCGCGGGGGGATGGCCCTCCCGGGGGAGCCGGCGCTGCTCAATGGGGTTGCCAAGGAGACAGGCCGGCCGCCCCCCTCCCCCGGCCCGGCGCCCCCCGCCGCACCGGTGCCCGTTATTGAGCTGGTGCGCGCCGGGCGCCCTATAAAAGCCGCGGACGCGCCCACCGCCGCCCGAGATTATTGGGGGGGCTGAGCCCCCCCAAACGAATTTTTGAGGGGGCTCGGGCCCCCTCAAGCCCCATGGAGTCGGCGCCTATGACTTCAATACATAACAGGTAAACTAATATCCTCTTCCAAAGCCCTCTAAGTTGGTGGCCTACACTTCCGCCTGTGGCAGAGAGTTCCATAGTATTAACTATGCGCTGTGTGAAAAAGTACTTTTTCTCTGTCTTGAATTTCCTGAGCTTCCTCCTCATTGGATGTCCAGGATCTCTACTGTTAGGAGAGATGGAGAAAGACTTATCTATCCACTTTCTCCAGCCCATCCATCATAAACTCCTATTGTCTCCCTTCTTGCTCGGCTTTTAAACTATAAAGTCCTAAACGCTTCTACTGTAACTTCCGTTACAGGAAAGTTGCTCTACCCCCGCTCACAGCCCATTCCCGATTATTTTGGTTGCCCCTTTCTGAGGCTTTTCCAGCTCCACAATAACTAATATCCTTTTCTTTATTTTTTAAAAATATTTTTTATTAAAGCTTTCTTACAAAAATCCGCGCATTGTCTCTCTTTTTCCCCAAGTTGTGTTTTCTACAGATCAGCCACATTTGTTGTGAGACATTTAGTGTTGCATGCAGTATTAGGTTGGGAAGGAAAGGGGGACGGTGTGGGGATGGTGCATGGGGGGGGGCGGCAATGCTTCTATTTTTCTACTTAGTGTACGTGTGGGGTTTGGTGGCAGCGTCACTTGCGAACAACATCCTTTCGAGGCCGCAAACGATATTCCACATGCGATGACGCCATGGATTAGCATAAGGGTTTAGTGATCTCGGCAGGAGGAGCCCCACCTCCTCGCCCTTCTGCCCAGGCGCGCCCCCTCCCCACCCACGAGTCAGCTGGGCCTCGCACACACCCTTCTAGCTCGCGACCGCCGTTTCCATAGCAACGGCCCAACATGGCCGCCACGTCGACGTCGTGACGCTACGGCCAAGCGCGACCGGGCCTGTCAGCGGCGGCGTTAGCGGCGGTCCCTCTTCTTGTCTGGCTCGGCTCGGCCTTCCTTCGCTGCCGCCATGCTGGTGCCCGTCTTCACGCTCAAGCTGAACCACAAGATCCTGCCGCGCATGGTGGCGGTGGGCAAGTACGACGGCACTCATCCATGTCTGACGGCGGCCACGCAGGCCGGCAAGGTAACGCGAGGACCGGCGCCCCCCGCCTGGTGGGTGGTGCGGGCTGCGGGGCTTAACTTCCCCCGGCCGAGGCTCCTCTGCCTGCTCCTCCGTTTCGGATGGCCCCTTTCCTTTGGAAAGCCTGTGAAGTGGGCGCATATTCTGCAAAAACGCCCCCCTCCCCCCGCCCCACGGCTGTTTCACAGAAGAAAATGCAAAGCGTGTACTTGATATATATGTATCCTGTGTGTGCAGTTTCGAGGAATGCAAGGCAGAATGCAATTCCTCCCTTCCATTTTCCTGCTGCAACAACCCTGTGAGGTGGCCTTGGGCAGGACTTGGGCCAGAGGCAGAAGTCATGAGCCTCACGCAGCAGGATGAGCAAGCAGGGCTGGCTTATCCGTTTTCAAGTGTGGGGGTAGCTTTAAGGTCATGGAATTTAGAGTCCCTGGGCTTCCAGGCAAGTGTTTATTAAGGGATCGGTGCTCCTTAAGCATACCTTTCTATATTTATTTTATAGTGTCCACAAAGGAACATGGGACGCAGTCTTATGTGAGTCAGACCTTTTGTGTCCATCTAACTCAGTCTTGTATCTGCTGAATGGCAGTCACTCTCGATTTCGGGCAGAAGTGTTCCTTTTCCCTACCTATAGATGCCTGGGGTTGAATCTGGGCTTTTTTGCATGCACGTCAGATAGATGTTTTACCACTGAATTAGGTTCCTTCCCAAAACATCCTTGTCATTCCCCCTCCCCCGCAACCCTCAAATTATTTTGGGTTTATCCCTTCTGAACAAAATTCAGTAAGGAAAAAAGACCTGTTGCCAGCATTCCATTTGTAATTCTCAACAACCTGTTGTATGATATTACGCCCCTGTTCTGGAAGTGCTGTGAAATCACTAACAGCAGTTTCTGCCAGTGATCAGCATGCCAAGTGAGAGAATTGAAACTGCTTCTCCCCAGTCTTAGACCAGCACTGTATAACCACTACTCTACAGTGCCTTGACATCATCCCATAGATCACTTAGGAATGCCATCTCTTTTAACTGCTACATGTTGTCAAAGTCTCCCTGGTGCTGCTGCTTTTATTTACTTAGCCATAATCTGTATGGCCCTGATTTAAAAACCAAAGTTGCATCCCCAAAGCATAATTGCCAAGCACTTCAAAATGCACTTTGCAGCTGTAATTTGCCAAATGTGTTAAGGCTATTTACTACTGTGCCTTGGTGTTCATGTACATTCATTTACAGAGATGTATGCTAGAGGCTGTGATCTTTCAGATATTGCTGAACTACAGCTTCCGTCCCAAACCACTGACCACGCTGCTTGAGACTGATGGGGTCTTAACAGCATCTGGAGGACCACGTGTTCCCTATCTCTGCCCCAGAGATGCTAGGAAGGGAGTTCAGTTTTGAAGAAGCAACTTTCTATTGGGGTTATTTCTGTCCCCAGTGAAGTGACTCTATAAGGTGTGGGTACCTCTGAGCACATTTAGAGTGCCTTATTTTTGCCATTAACTAATGATGTCTGTAAGCTGTTTCCAGGTATGTCTCTGAATGCCACTTGCTGGGGAATAACAGCTGGAGAGGGCTATTACCTCATTTCCGTGCACGTGGGCTTCCCATCAGTGTATCTGCTTGGCATTTGTCGGAAACAGAATGTTGGACCAGACAGGGCTTTGGTCTGATCCACAGGGGCTCTTCTTGCATCATGAAAAAACAAAACCATTGTTTACTGTTTTCAAATTTCTGTCTCCCCACCCCCAGGTTTTTATTCACAATCCTCATGCACGTGGCCAGCGTATTGGTGCAAACCGTTTAGTGCCCAGTGCCCAGGATGCTGATATTTCTCTTCTGAACATTAATGAGGCAGTCAGCTGTTTAACTGCAGGACAGCTGAACCCCGACCTTGGCTGCGATTCCCTTCTCATTGGCACACGGACCAGTTTGTTGGCATATGATGTGCACAACAATGCTGACTTGTTTTATGCAGGGGTAAGTTAATTCCTTTTGTTTGTCCTTTCCCCCCCCTGCCCTCCCACCCTCAGTGTTTAAGCAGTTTGAATACTTGAATTTATTCATAGAATGCAGTGGGACTGGACCAATGTTTTTCAAACTTAATCAGTCTTTGGGCTACACTTTGCACATTGACTTGTATGCTGAGAAACTCCAAATTGTTGTACCTCTTCCTCTGCCTGCTTCTTGCCTTTTGCTCTGCCCACCACTAGTATGTGGTCCCCAGAAATGTCCCCCTACCATTGATCTAAGGCATACATTCAAAGAAAACACTAGTCAGGCCTTTTGGGCCTCACTGCTGTTCTGTGTGAACTGAGCGCACACCCAACACATCCAGTACACTCCTGTTGTTGTACATTGAAAAATAATATTAGTCACTGTGGGCATAAGGTTTTCAGGGAAGCATGTCCGCTATTACTGATTGTCTGTTTTAGGAACCCTCTAAAAACTTCAAAGGGATCCCAGGAATCCTCTGAAACACAGTTTAATTGGGATTGCTGTGCTGACGCTCGAGTCAGAGAGTTTAAGCCTAAGAACATGGGCATGACATGGTCACTCACCGTTACTCTTAAGGCTGTGGTACCTAAAGATTCCCTTTTTACCATGTACCATTTAATATAACATAGATTTTACTGTTTTCTTTTGAAACCTGAAATTGGCTGGTTCTGAACATTCTTGTTTACATAATATGCTTCTCTGTGCATTGTCTGCAGAGGGGGCAGAGTTACTATATTTCTATATTTTTTCTTTGAAGGTACCTGATGGAGCAAACACGATAGTGCTTGGAACCTTAGGAGATATTTCTTCACCTCTTGCTATTATTGGTGGGAACTGTTCTTTGCAAGGCTTTAATCATGAAGGAAAAGACCTTTTCTGGACGGTGAGGGCAGTTTTATGTTTTTGGTATCAAACAATATTAATTTTTCACTTAATGCAGCACAGCATCTAGTGTGGCCAAATCAGTCACACTAACCTAAAACCACCTCTAGTGAAACTGAAGGCCTCTCTGAGGGGGAGTGGCCTTAGCCCATCTCAGCCCAGTCAGTAAGAGAACCTGTGCACGGAGATGGCAGCTCCTTTCCATTAGCGGCTTCTTTTCCAGCCCATTGGGGCTTTTCACCAGCCTCTCCCCCCAAGTGGCCCACTCTCCCTTATTATGCATCTTAGCTACTTTCACCTGGCCAAGTAGAGCAGGGGTCAGCAAACTTTTTCAGCAGGGGGCTGGTACACTGTCCCTCAGACCTTGGGGGCGGACTATATTCTGAAAAAAATAAACGAATGAATTCCTATGCCCCACAAATAACCCAGAGATGCATTTTAAATAAAAGGGCACATTATACTCATGTAAAAACATGCTGATTCCCGGACTGTCCGTGGGCCGGATTTAGAAGGCGATTGGGCCAGATCTGTCCCCCGGGCCTTAGTTTGCCTACCCATGAAGTAGAGACACTGACAGTGGGCTCTTTATACTCTCTCCACCCCCTCCCAAGAATAGCTACTGGAGACTACTGGAAACTTCACCATGCATCTTAGTGCTCATGAAAATTAGCTGGCTGAAATGTTGAAGAGGGGAACCTGCACAGAGTCTCTGTGGCTGTTAATCTCTGTGTGTGTTACAGATAGGTAGCCGTGTTGGTCTGCCATAGTCAAAATAAAAAAATTCCTTCCTGTAGCACCTTAAAGACCAACTAAGTTAGTTCTTGGTATAAGCTTTCGTGTGCATGCACACTTCTTCAGATACACTGTGTGTGTGAGAGAGAGAGAGGGGGGGGAGGGGCTTGTGGAGATTAAATACCTCTTTTGTCTGTATCTTGGAGTGTGTAGCTGTGTATAATAAAGGGAAGCTCTGCCTATAGCCCGTTTGGGGAGGAAGAATTTGCCTATACTTGTGCTGTGCAGAGACACTGTTGCTGGATGTTCCATCCTTACTCAGACCAATATACTAGCTAGCAGCATTTAAAATGTGTTGTTAATACAAAAATTAGTGTGAGGCTAAATAAGTAGAGACACTGCCATTTTAAAATTTTTGATTGTAGGTTACTGGTGACAATGTCCGCTCCCTGGCATTGTGTGACTTCGATGGTGATGGAAAGAAAGAGGTAAGTGGTTTTGTTTTGTGTGTGTGTGTGTGTTGCAGGAACTTGCTTATATCTTTTCTTGAAGTAGCAGATTTTGCATCTATGGCCCTTGCTTTATGTGACCTGCTGAGGCGCCCCTAGTGGGAATGTTTTGAACTGTGTGTCTCAACAACTTTCCCAGCCTATCCCCTTCCCAGGGCAGGAATGCAAGCAGACTTGCTGGAAGAGCCATGCGTGTGAGGGCAGAGCACCCCACTGATCTCTCCCTAGGCAAAGGGAGTGTATCCTTGTAATCTGAAGCCACATTTTTCATGCACTAAGTTATACTTATTCCTTTGCTGTGCAGTTTGGTAGTTAGAACTGACATTCCTGATCTGACATGTATTTTAATAATTGGTTGTAATACTTAAGGTTCAGGGTCGGTGAAGAACTCTGTCCAGAAATTGGTTCCTTAAATACCTTAAGTCTGGTCATGGGTTACTTTGCACTGCATTTTCATTCATGGATGTAATGAACCTCATGTTGAGCTGACCACTTCCAGCAGTTGCTGCAACCAAGATCAGGGATATATTTCAGAGCCTAAGTGTTTTAAGAAGTTGCTGAAGCTATGATCTAGAAGATACCAGCTCACATATTACATTAGCTATGTGAGTAGACAGTCCTTTTGAGTAAAATAGAGTAAAAATGTGAGTAAAATGAGGTAGCACCCACAGGCTCTTAAAGTTGCAGAGAAAGTGGGCTCAGATTTCTGGACTTGGGTTTCTAAGACTGGGTTGGCTTGCCAGGGAGACTGGTTCTTGTGGGCATGTGATACCATGTATTAAATGTTTGTTGTTCTTTTGTTTGTTTGTTTAGCTGCTCGTTGGATCTGAGGATTTTGACATTAGGGTTTTTAAAGAAGATGAGATTGTGGCAGAAATGACAGAGACTGAGGTAAAGGGAAATAGTAAATTGGGAAAAAAATGTGCCAAGGGATTTAATATGAATAGGAAGATAAGAGAAATATGTGAATATGGTATTACAAGATGGCCACACAATTTTTGACTCTAGAACAGTTTCTTCAAACAGATGAGAAGTGTTTTAAGATTCTTATTTTATTTATTACTTCCATGGTAATCATTCCTGCCCCAACAGGCTCCTTTGATGCTAGCTCCTTCAGGTAGTTGCTTTGCCTGAGGTCTTATTTGAGGAAAGTAATAAGGGATTTGGGGTGGAAATTCCCATCATTACTTCGATTGGTTCCCTCTCCCAAGGTTGGTAACAAAGTGGGAAACTTGCCTGATCTGAGCAGGTATTACTTTGAGAGTTTGGATATGTAGCTTTCATCCTAGGAAGACATTGTACAGTGGTGCCTCGCAAGATGAAATTAATTCGTTCTGCAAGGTTTTTCGCCTTGCAAATTTTTCGTCTTGCGAAGCACGGTTTCCTGGGTATTAACGGTTTTAAGAAAAAGGAAACAAACTCGCAAGACGTTTTCATCTTGCGAAGCAAGCCCATAGGGAAATTCGTCTTGCGAAGCAACTCAAAAAACAAAAAACTCTTTCGTCTTGTGAGGCATTCGTTTTGCGAGGCATTCGTCTTGCGAGGTACCACTGTACTACAAAGTGGCTTGATGCAATCTTGTCCTTTTTGGAGGAAGATTCACGGCTCTGTTCTTCTCACACCCCTTCCCCCAGGCAAGTCATTTCATCTCAGTTGGTAATCAGGATGGAGCAAGGGGCTGGATTTGACCCAGGAACCACTGGCAGCTGATCCTTATTCAATATGCCTTTTCTTTCAGAAGCAGCCCAAGTGGGTTGGCCCTCACCTTGGAGTCTTGACTCAGATGATTCTAATACAACTGCTTTCGGTCAATTTAAAATGGGGATTGAAAAAAAGAACAAACTCAGCAGAGTACAAAACGGGTGGTCTAGTTTCAAGAACTAGTTTCATCAGACTTATGGCAAGAGCAGTCTGTCTCTTCCCCAGCAGCCAACTAGGCAGGGAGAAAGATGGAGGGAAGATTGAGAGAAAGGGAGGAGGAGGGGAGAGCAGGTGAGGAATGGAATGTCCCTGTCCACTTTTGGCTTGGGCCCTGCATACAGTTGGCATGTGGCCTCCAACAGATTACATGGGGAGAAGCTGTGGATCTGTGGTAGAGCAACTGCTTTCCAAATAGAAGGTCCCAGGTTTGATTCCTGGCATTGCCAGGTAGTGATGGGAATGTCCCCTGCCTGAAATCCTGCAGAGCTTCTATCAGTCAGTGTAGACAACGCTGAGCTAGGTGGACCCAGGGCTTTGACTCACTATATGTTCCTACCTCTGAGGGCCTGTGGCTCTTGGCAGGAAAAGAAAAGGTTGCCCACCCTGGCAGAATTAGCCTTAGCAGAATGCATTTTGAATGTACTGTTGGCATTTGCACACTGAATCTTGCTGTGATAGGCTTGTTGAAACAGCATAGTTAATGAATGTGAATAGCGCCAATATCCTACAAATTTAGCTGAAGGGTATCTGCTTGATAGAAGTGGTTTGGCTTTTCCAACTATTTACTGTTTTGCTGTAGCAGGTGTTGCTAACTGTTCCCTTCTTTTCCCAGACTGTTACTGCGCTAACCTCGATGTGCAGCAGTCATTTTGGCTATGCCCTTTCTAATGGAACAGTTGGCATTTATAATCGGACAGCCCGCTACTGGAGAATTAAAGTTAGTATGATCACACTGAAAACAAGAAGGGGTAAAGTCAGAAATGTGGGGGGGGGCATTTGGGGGCATCCAGTTGCAATGAATGAATGCTATTGAGGCCTGCTTGTCAAGTTCATCATGAAAATGTTATGTTGGATTATAACATTTTTATTACAATCAAGTGGTATATAAATCTTGTGAAGTAACTAAACAAACCATCTAGCATATACAGTGGTACCTCTGGATGCAAACGGAATTCATTCCGGAGCCCTGTTCACATCCTGAAGCGAACGTAACCCGTGTCTGCGTGGGTCGCAATTCGCCGCTTCTGCACATGTGTGTGATGTCATTTTGAGCATCTGTGCACGTGAGCGGCGAAACCCGGAAGTAACGCATTCCATTACTTCCGGGTTGCCGCGGAGCCCTACCCGAAAACGCTCAACCCAAAGCTACTTCAACCCGAGCTATGACTGTACACATTAATAGTTTAGCTTTGCATATCTGTTAGTGTAACCACAGCAGTTCTGACTTACCCCACAGAGTTGCAGTAGGGATGAATGAAATGATGCATATGGAGCACTTGAACACTTGAGAAGTGCTATATAATTTATCAGTGCATTTGTATAGTCCTTTCTGAATGTTCAAGGCACTTCATATATGTTATCTCAAACATCAATGCATCAACTCTGTGGGGCAGGATAGTAGCGCTCTGTCTGTTTGGTGGGGAGGAGAGCACATGTGTGCTGCTTGTCTGGAGCTACCCAGTGAGCTTGTAATAGTTGGCGAAATTTGAACCTAGGATTTCTCTTGGCCTTGGCTGCTATGCTACATTAGCAGCTCCCCACCATTAGATGTGTGAAAAGCTTAAAGTTAGTCCCAGGAACTTGCTTGACTTAATAGTTTTATTTTCCCCTCCCTCCAGTCTAAAAATCAGGCAATGAGTATACATGCATATGATATCAACTCTGACGGGGTGTGTGAGCTGATCACTGGCTGGTCCAGCGGGAAGGTGAGCAACAGTTGTCATTTATGCAATTCTCCCTCCCTTTTACGAGTGTGATACTTCTTTCCAGCTAGATGTCACCAGGCCTTATCCAGAGACCACTACAAGATACTGCTGGCATTGTTTGGAATTTTGCAGCTAGATAAATCATCTCCTGCAGTTAGAATATGTAGTAGGCAAATCTTCATAGAATTTTTAAATGGATTTTTTTTTCTTTTGGCTGCTTCCCCCCCTACAAAAAAAGTAACTATCTTTTCTTAAAGATTATGAAAAGAAAAGTTGTTGAAATGCATATGCAGAAGGGCAAATGACCCACAGGAGTGATTTTGATGTAAACTGATTTTGTACACCTAGAAACCCTGTTTTGTACACCTAGAAACCCTGTAAAACATGTAGTTTTGAACACAAATTTCCCATTTTAAAAAAGCCTTTCCTCTATAACAATGTGAATTAGAGGTTTTTAAAAATACATTAAAACTTGGGGTTCTCAGGCTCTTTATTACAGGCAATGTTTTGTGGTAGTCATGCAGCCTTGATATTAAGGATTTTAGGCTCCAGTCCTAAGCCTTAGAGCATCTCCCTGGAAGTAAGTCTCATTTATACCCGGTAGGACTTACTTCTGGATAGAATTAACATGGTTAATTCACCCCCTCGTTTTCTTTTAATCCTGATTTGGGGAATGCTTTGTGTTACAGGTTGATGCACGTAGTGACAGAACTGGAGAGGTCATCTTCAAGGATAATTTTGCTTCCTCGATTGCAGGAATTGTGCAGGGTGATTATCGAAAGGATGGCAATACAGAGTTAATCTGCTGTTCGGTTGATGGTGAAGGTAAGAGCATCAATCCCCTTTGCAGGTTTAAGGCCTTTTGTCTAATATGAGTTGAACTGCGTGACTGTTTGTATTAAATTAGAAATGTTTTGTTGCTCCCAGGGCAACCAGATATGTTGTCTAGCCTGCCAAAACCAGTTTTCTAAGTCTTAGGGAGTACAGAGGGATGAAATTGGATAGAATTTACACTGGATCTTGCAGCATGCAGCTGTTTCATGCAAGCACTCATCCCTGTGTTTTCTGTGTGGAACATTGGTACACAGCTGCAAGTTGTATGCTTTAGCATGTTGAGACCCCCCCCCCCCCCACAAGTTGGATGCACTTGCACTTAGCTCCCATTGAAATCAATGGGACAGATTAACTCACCATTACCTTTTCACATTGTTTCCTGTGACACCTAAATTTAGCTGACAGTCTGGTTGTGTTTATGCAGGCAAACATTCTACATAAGATACTTGGGGATACCACGCAGTTGTATGTTATTTACTTTGATTCTGCTCTTTTTCTGGAGTCTCTCAACTTTCTGCATGCCTTGGACCAGGACTTGTCATACTGCAGAGTGATTGTGGCAGTGGGCGGGAAGTTAATGGGTTGGAAATGAAGTCTGCAGCCTGCTACCTTTTTGGAACAGGGGTTTGCTTTA
This sequence comes from Podarcis bocagei, assembly GCF_964188305.1. NCBI lineage: Eukaryota > Metazoa > Chordata > Lepidosauria > Squamata > Lacertidae > Podarcis > Podarcis bocagei. The sequence goes on from NC_138132.1 coordinate 40,872,589, forward strand.
TGATGGTGTTCTTTGGAATGATACATTGACTTCCATGAAGTCTGTGCTTCAAAAGGAGCTGTTTTAGTTTTCCTTTTTTTCTAATGAGTTGTTCTTGTGTAGTGACAACTTTTCTCTGTCAAGAGCCCCTCTAGGTGGCCCGGCAAATATTTTTGCTTTGCTTTTGTGCAGTGCGAGGCTACCTGCCAGCTAGCCAAGAGATGAAGGGGAAAGTGATGGACACCAGTGTGGACCAGGACCTGATTAGAGAGCTTAGTCAAAAGAAACAAAATCTCCTGCTTGAGTTAAGAAATTATGAAGAAAACACAAAGGTATTACTGAGTGAGTGGGAGGGTCTGGTTCTGATCGCAGTTCAGAGTAAAACCTGACTATCCCTAGCACAAGCAGTTGGGTACAACTTAAAAGAGAACCGACTAATCATCTACTGTATTCCAACATTAGAGACGACCCTGCCTCTTACAGTGGTGCCTCGCAAGACGAAAATAATCCGTTCCGCGAGTCTCTTCGTCTAGCGGTTTTTTCGTCTTGCGAAGCAATCCTATTAGCGGCTTAGCAGATTAGTGCTATTAGCGGTTTAGCGGCTATTAGCGGCTTAGCGGCTAAAAGGCTATTAGCGGCTTAGCGGCTTAGAAAAAGGGGGGGAGCGGAAAAAATCGCAAGACGTTTTCGTCTTGCGAAGCAAGCCCATAGGGAAATTCGTCTTGCGAAGCGCATCGAAAAACAGAAAACCCTTTCGTCTAGCGGGTTTTCGTCTTGCGAGGCATTTGTCTTGCGGGGCACCACTGTACTTTATTTAGACGTTCTTCCCGTTTTGTAGAGAGGGACTGGAGAATGAGTGATAAAACATCTAGAACAACTGATTAAATTTAGCTGATCAGGGAGGTGAATTAAGACCTCACAAGTCCAGTGCTAAACTGGGGTTAATAAGCAGTTTAAACTTGACTTAGCATTTCAATGCAGAGTAAAACATAGTCATATGTTTGGACAGAAACAAACTACAAACCCTCATTTGCACATAACGTAAACTAGTGCTGTCCTTTGTTGTCTCCCCACAAAGTGGAGCAGGGTGGGCACAATTTGAGCAGTACATGTTCTGGGTAACCTATTGTTTGTTTTTGACTGTGGCTTACCACTACATGTGAACAGGGTTGTTGTCAAATAATAGAATGTTAGCACTATTTTCTTAGAAAGTAAAAAACAAAACAAAACAACAACAACAGAATTTGATGATTACATAAACAAAACCTGCCATATTCTAGAAAATGACAGTGCTCAGTGGCTCCCATAAATATTACAGAGCATTATTACAGGTCACATGGAGGCCTTCCTCTCCACCTCAAATGCAGTGAACACTATGATAGTAGTCCTGCCTTCCACACACACTGGGTGACCTGTGTCCTTGTAGTGGCTCTCATGTCCTTTTGCTTCATTCTTCTTCCTGAACTTTTCTGTGGTCTTGTCTCTATTCAGAGATACTTCGGTTATAGTCAGGTCAGATGAAGAAGTTGGTTTTTATGGCTTAATGGGGAGAGGAGATGACAGAAGAAGCTCTCTGCTGACAGTTGCAGAACAGGAGTGCTTTCTCCTAATGGAGAGTTGGGGGTGTGTGGAGAAGAGAGAGAGGATATCACTGACTGCCTGGGTCTGGGCATTCTTGCTGTTGCTGTCCAGTGACCACATGATGCACCTCATGATGCACCAGGAAACAGGCAGCTGCTTTCACAAGGGTATTTGTGACTTCATGGAGTACAGTGGTACCTCGGGATGCGAACGGGATCCGTTCCGGAGCCCCATTCGCATCCCGAAGCGAACGTAACCTCTGTCCGTGCATCTGCGCGTGCACGGGTCACGTTTCGGCGCTTCTGCGCATGCGCGTGATGTCATTTTGATGGTCTGCACATGCGTGCGCCGCGAAACCCGGAAGTAACGTGCTCCGTTACTTCTGGGTCGCCACGGAGTGCAACCCAAATTTGCCTAACCCGAAGTGTATTCATGGTATGACTGTATTTGTCTGCAGTCAGATAAACAGGTGGTCAATTGACCAGTATTCCAACACCAAAAAGAAATGTGGAATTTCTGGCCATCTAAACAAGGGTTGTTGATGCAGAACAGCAGATCAGAAGCAGCAACTTTTGGTAGTATTGACTGGGTTTACATTTCCTGGGTTCACATTTCCTTTGGGGAACTTCAGAAGGCAGCTTTAATAACCTTCCAACCCTGATGTCAGAGCTATATGCCTCAGTAAAAGAAATAGAAGCAAAGCTAAAATATTCTGTGAATACTAAGGAAAGCTGTTGCAATTCAATGCCTTTCCAGGACACGTAATCCAGTTTTGGATGTGTTTTGTTTAATCACTTCTGAAATTACACTCGCAAATAATCCAGCTTTTGAAATGGTTGAATTTGGAATCATGTTTTACAGCAAGTGGAACTAAACACCCAAGTGAATGAGATGGATGGACAAAGGGGTGTGATTCCTGCAAACACTCAACTCCAAACAGCACTCTCGGTCAATCTGGGCTCAGATAGTGAATCTGCTCACGTTGAATTATGTATTTCCACGTCCAATGGTGAGAAAGGCTTAGTCCAAAAGCTTATTTCCATAGGTTAACCTATGCTTTCTAGCTCTTGTTTCAGCTCTTTCCAGTCCTGAGGTGCATATTTCCTTCTGTTTGGATCATTTCTCAGATTGGCATGCAGGAGGCCTCCATGAGACATGGAAGAGCAGCTCTTCAGCCTTTAAGCTTTCTCAGCTATCCATGCATGGAATATACATGTATTTGGGCTACTTGGTCTGAAGAATGCTCACTATTTTAAGCTTTTAGCATCCTTTTGTGTTCAAAGATACAGGGTTCTGAAACATTACACTGAACTACTCTTTGGCAAGAAGCAAGATTGTTTGGGAGGCATCTCACGTTGCAAAGATATATGGTTAGCACTAGGCAGCATAAGGGGCATACATGGCATAAAAGGCACAAGGCTTACAAGGCATAAGGCATATATGCCATACGATAAAAGGCACAAATGGCATAAGGCATACGGCATAAGGCTTGGAACAGCCCTGCTTTTTTCTTTTCTCTGCAAATGTTTGGACAGCAGCACTCTAAAAAGGCAGAAGGTGACCCTGCTTCTCTTTTGGTTCCCTTTAATTGTTTCTGCCCTGTCCTAGAGAAGCTCATTGGGCCTTGGGAGAGGAATGTTTAAAATCACTCAGCACTTTAAATAAATAGCTATTGCTGTTTTTCTGGTACTCACTGGAGAGTTTCAATGAATCTTAGATGCTGTGAATCGCACCCTGAAGGGGAGTGTGTTCATATGGTGTCTGTTTTATGAAGGTTAATAATATCTGGGTCATACACACCCTCATCACCTAAGCACTAGTATATTTATTGCAAGCCCAAAGATTGGAAGGTATTGGAGAAAGAAGAGAAAATAATTGGTAATTATGAAGGATTCCAATAACAGTGGCTCTTATTGTACTTTTATAAGATTCCTTCATAGTTGTCAGTTACTGTATTGCTTTCATTGTCTTTAACTATGCAGCAGAGTTTGGCACAATATGGTGCACCATTAAATCTACATTATAGTACCCTCCTCCCCCTTGCTTAATTTTGAAAGCCATGCCAAAGAAAAGCCACTTATTGGTCAGGTCTTTTCTCCTCTTTAAGACACAATCATCCGAGCGGTGCTGATCTTTGCTGAAGGAATATTTGAAGGTGAGAGTCATGTGATCCACCCTAGTCTTCAGAACCTCTCGAGCCGCATTAAAATTCCCCTCACCCCTCCCAAAGATGTTCCAGTGGAGCTGAACATCAAGGCCTTTGTCGGCTACAAGAATAGGTAAGGGTGATGCTGGCAGGTAGATACAAAAGAGGCTTTATCTAGCTGTGTGTGTGTTTGACACATTTGCTTGAGCTGCCTGGTTACTGTCACTTTGATGGGGTGCAGCTTCACTTATGCTCTCTGCTTGGGGAACAGTACAATCTAAATCATGTGGGTTAATAGTCTTTGTTTAGTCCTTTGAGCCCACAAATACCAGCTTCAGCATTTTCAATTTATCTGCATATTTTAAAGGAGAAGGTTTTAAACAATTATCAGTACAGAACTGGATTATTTATATTGGATCTGTTCATTCTTTTGGTGTTAAAGAAGTCAAAGCAACCTTTCCCCCTGCTGCAAAGTCATGCTCATGATCTTGTGGAATCTATTTGCTTGACAATTAGGATTCAAAGGAAGCTTTGGTCATGGCCTACAGTAGTCTGAGAAGGCTTCTCTCCTGAACATCCTTGTGTCTATCTCTCCCTTGCCCCTTCGTCTGTCTTGTCTTTTCCAAAATATTCTAAATTTGGTACCAATCCAAATGAAAGTTTTGGAAATAATGTGTGCATCAATAAAATGCAGCACCCCATCCCCCCTCATTTGGATGCTCTACCATAACAATCTCATATGAGATACTGACTTATCAGCATCTTTAAAACAGAAGCAAATTGGCTCTAATCCTACCTTCTTTGATACAGAGAAGTCAGATCTGTGAGGTATAAAGCATGTGAGGTATATAACCATGTGATACCAGTTGAGTCCTCTTGATTGTTCTGTTGGGTGTCTTTCCAGCATGCAATTCCATGTCTTTGAGCTGTCAAGGCAACTCCCTCGCTTCTCAATGTATATTCTGAGTAGTCCAGACTCTGCTCCTGGTCCTTTAAGCTTTGTACGATTCACAATCAGTGAGAGGGTGCAAACAGTAAGTCTTCAATTCTTTTCTCAACCTCGATGTAGTTAATACTTTAAATGTGTATTTATTAATTATTTTACTTCTTTTATGAATCACTTCCCATCAGGCATCCCAAAGGGATTTGCAGTAACATATATATAAAAATAGTTCCGTATGTGGAAAGTTAAAACAGTTGCATGTATAACATCAGTTTAGAAAACAATTATAAATATTAGAACACTTTGAAACAACAACAGCACATACATAAAATCAGTTCCAATCCAAGGCAGAGATTAACCAGGATATTTTTTTAAGAATAAAGATCTTACTTAGATCCCTGTTCTCATCACAGAGCTACAATTCCCAGTTGAACTCTGAGAATTTTAGCTCTGTGAGAGGAAAAGGGGTTATCTTAACAATTCTCAGCATCCTTACAACTTCCAGAATTCTTTGGTTTGAAGTGGTATCATAGTGCTTTATATGCATGGTGTGAATATCGTGTTCCCGGCATCTCAAGCTACATTTAGTTCTTGGGTAGCAGGGCTGGAAAAGATACAGTACCGAGCCCATGTAGACAATAGTCCAGTGGTGTTCATATCTGTTCACTTAATGCGATATGCAAATATTATAAATTTAACCTTTTCTCTGGTTCTTTAGATGGCTTCCTTTTAATTTTGCCTCCTGTTTTGTGGCACTGGGAAAGGACCTGATTAGTAGGTGCTGATACTTTGCTGCGGGGGAAGAGAGAAAATAGCCTGTTTTATAAAAGAGGCAAAAAGGGGTGGCAGCAGATAGCAGCACTCTTGCCCATTGAGGATAATTTAAAAGAGAGAGAGGGGAGTGCCCAGGACACTGGTGTAGGTCAGATGCACACCTTGTAACACAAACCTGGTTGGAGATGTATCAGGGTGACCAGGTGCAGCTTTTGGGAGCAGGAATACAAAGCAGTCTAGGTAGGTCAGGCTGAGAGCTGAAACCTGGTATCATAAGCTCATTCCTAGCATCACCCCAGAGGTATAAGGCATTCTGGAGGAGCAGGTGATCGTTGCCACCATTGCGGCAATGCTGCCTAAATTGCAAAATTTTCATCGGGAGCTTCCTGTCATCGACCTGCAAGACTTGGAGCAGGTTATTAGATAAACATGAAATATCTAGTCTGAGTGTGGCACTTGGTAGCCAGTGGTGAGAGAGTGCAAGGAGCTGGTCCTGGATCCATTGATCCTGGTGCCACATCTGCCACTGATGCTCCTCTCATGAACATAAAAGGAGCCATTGTTCCTCTTGCTCCTCTCCCTTTTCCAGCAGCCCCACCCACTCTATGAACCCTCATTAGGAGCTAAGGCTCCCTTCCACTGTATCCAGAGCACAGCGTAATCTGCGAAAAAGGCCAGGCATTGATGGTGTTGGTAGGGGCAATACCGCCTGGATCCTTACTGATGCCTTGGTAGGTAAAATGCTTGCGTTTCCTGATATGCTCTCTGCTTAGAATGAATGCAGCTGCATGTTCTGCCTTAGGCTGGCATTCAGAGTTTGCAGGACATGGAAAGCTGCACATCCTGGCTCCTTGTGCCAGGCGTGGTGTATACGTACCACATCAAAAGAGCTTTGAAGCCTTTATAGATTACTCATGCTGTGAATTTATGTTTTCAAGGTCATCATGTGGCTGAAACAAAATTTCCTGTTACCAGAGGACATGGCGATCCACAATGAGTCCTTTGAAGTCTGTTTTACCTCCCTGCGTGATGCGGGGCAGCTGTGCATCAAAATGAAGCCCAGTGGGGAGGTAACATTTTGCTTTGTGGTGTTGCAATTAGTCTTGTAAATAGGCACTGGCTTGGTCTTGGGGCAATGCAAAATCTCACCTAAGGTGCCCAAGTAGGGAAATGTTAGTTAAAGCATATATAGCTCTTTTCTTTTTTCTTTTGTGTACCACAAATGATTAGTAGGCTAGTAAAAACATTTTTGATTAATTACTTTGGTGGACTTACTTGCAGAGGAAGGGAAATTCTGCTCTCCCCCAATAGATTTTCTGCCATACTGCATTATTGGAACTATGTGGCAAGATTCTCAGGTGAGCACCGGAGTTGGTGACAGAGAACGTGATGGGGAGAACTGCTCAAATGGGCCAGGCAGTGGCTTTCTGCTGCCTCTTCATCTATTTGGTGTTGATTCTTAAGTAATGTGTTGGAAGCCTCACAGTGGACAACTAGACACTAAGAGATATAAGGGTTGAAGTGGACAAAGAGGTTTGTCCCAAACAAGGATGGTGTTTTCTGTAGGGTCCTCTTAATGAAAAGCTCTTTAACCACTGCCTTTCTCCCTTCTCCCCTTTAAACTCTGCTGCTGTTACATGGGTCTGTCAATACTCTCCCATCCAATTGAATTCCTAGGGCTACACCAGCTCTCAGCAATGATGCAGTCTCAGGATCAAGATAATCCACTTATCCCTAGTGTTGTGAAGTGTTTGAGTTGCATTCAGCATGGCACTAAGGCTCTGTTGGTGTGAGAATTTTTCCTTGTGCAACAGAATCAGCTCTCCAGAGCTGATTTTGGGACAGTATAGGGCAAGCAGCAGGGGGTAGTGGCAGAAGTCCTATTGTACTAACAGTAACCCTTGTGCTTGTGGAATAATTTATTTGCATACTATCCTTTGAAGCGCTGGAGAGTGGTTCAAATCTGACATGTCTCTTGTTCTTTTTCTGGTCTATTAGATCTCCATTAACACCGACAACATTGACTTGGCTGGTGACATTATTCAGTCGATGGCTTCCTTTTGGGCAATTGAAGACTTGCAGGTTGAAGCAGATTTCCCAGCATATTTTGAAGAGATGCGAAAGGCCCTAGTTGTTGTAAGTGAGAAAGAGTTTTCAAATGCTGCTGAGGGATACAATACGCTGGAAATAAGCTTACACGAGTTGGAATGGATAGGAGCTAAGCACATCCTTGGTTTCAGTGGGCCTTGTACAAGGGATGTTTTTGAGGAATTGCATACAGAATATGTTGTTTATCCTTTTGCCTAAAACTGGGGGATCTGAAATGGGGAACTGGTCTATCTAGGTAGTAGCTGAAACAGCACCATGCTCTAGTTTTCCCCACTGTTTGGGAATCGACTGCTTCTCTCATAGTAGCCAGGCTATTCAGATCCATGCCTTCTGTTTGGAGAGTTTCTAATTTGAGACCTGCTTTTAACAAGAGAACAAGTTTCTAACATGGTTGAGGAACCTCTGGCCTGTCAGCTCATGAGGCCATTTCCCCCAACCCATTCCCACTTGCCCATCAGCTGACATCACTCATGATGCCAACTGGTGGGTGCTAGGGTTGGTTTAAATCCTGCACTTGCTGTGTGTTCCTGTTCCCAGCAGTGAATAGCAGCATGCAGCCAAACAGAACAAAATTTCACTCCTGTTCATCAGCAGATCCCACGCAAACCTCTTCCAGAATCAGGAAGGGATTTTCAGAGTTTATTTCCTGGTATTTTCACAGGGTATTTTTACCCTTGATTTAGCAGGGGTTCTATAGAAACCACTGCTAAAGGAAGGGGACCTTCCCTTTTAGCTGTGCCTTATAGGGGGCTTTGAAGTCCCAACTTCAGGACTTTGCACATGACATCATTCTGAAGCCATATGATTGATCTGGGTGACCTGTTTAATCCGACCTGTGGAACCAAAAAGGTTCCCCACCCCATTTAAACAGCTTCAATTACAGACTGCATTACACAAAAGAGTGTGAAAGCCTTTTTCTGTCATTATGGTAACTTGGGCTGGACTGGGAGCTTAATGACCTTGGGTGCCAGATAAGCAAGACAATGGGGTAGAAGTACCGCAGCCCTCTGAAATCTCAGGGAGGGCCCCTGTCCTCTTACCTGTCCTGAGGAGGGAACTAGCCCTCTGGCCAAATGTCTTTGAGAACTCCAACATCATGGGTGCTGAGAATCTGTTTGGCTTCTAGGTCTTGACCAATGCCCTAGTAGAGTGTCCCTGCAGCCTAAGACAATTTTTGCCTGTTATTCCAAAAACCGTTTGAATCTTTTGAGTCTACCTGATGTGTACCTTAGTTGCCCTAACATGTGATTGATGCTCCTTCGTAGGTGGATAATTCTCACACATTCTCTCAGAAGCTCACAGCTGACATGGCGGAGCACTCCAATCTCATTCGCAGCATGTTGGTTCGAGCAGAAGATTCACGCCTCATGGGAGACATGTAAGTTGGCCTTGTACCATTTCCCCTGCATTAATATTTCTGACTAGCTATTGTTTTTCTGGCTCCAGGGTGCACAGCCAATTTTTTTGACTGTAACTTGTTTAAACTGTTTTATTTTTTTTTTTATAAAATTTTTATTAGTTTTACAAAATTTTTGAGAACAAACAAACACTTAAAAAGACAAACATACACGTATAATTTCATAACATAATTTCATAAACCTCTTTTCTGGGACTTCCCCATACCCCCCCTTTCTGCATCCCAATGTCCATAATTTTAAGCAACTCCCAATTGTTATTTTCCAACCTCTGTCATCTTAGTCATCTCTGTGTTCTGACCTTATACCACTGTATCCCTTTGTTCCAGAAAACCACAACACTCTAACATTCATTAAGTTTATAATAGTCCTTAAGATAACTTTTGAATTTTCTCCATTCTTCTTCCGCTGTCTCTTTTCCTTGGTCACGGATTCTGCCTGTCATCTCAGCCAGTGTCATATAGTCCATCACCTTCATCTGCCATTCTTCCAGAGTGGGTAGATCTTGTGTCTTCCAATATTTTGCAATAAGTATTCTTGCTGCTGTTGTAGCGTACATAAAAAAAGTTCTGTCCCTCTTTGGCACCAATTGGCCGACAATGCCCAGGAGAAAGGCCTCTGGTTTTTTAGGAAAAGTACATTTAAGTACCTTTTTCATTTCATTATAGATCATTTCCCAGAAAGCCTTAATCCTCGGGCATGTCCACCAAAGGTGATAGAAGGTACCTTCAGTCTCTTTACATTTCCAACATTTGTTGTCGGGCAGATGATAAATTTTTGCCAGCTTGACTGGGGTCATGTACCACCTGTATACCATTTTCATAATATTTTCCTTTAAGGCGTTACACGCCGTAAATTTGATACCGGTGTTCCATAACCATTCCCAGTCATCTGACATGATGTTGTGACCGACATCCTGTGCCCACTTAATCATAGCTGATTTGACTGTTTCATCCTGTGTATTCCATTTCAGCAACAAGTTATACATTCTAGATAAATTCTTAATACTGGGTTCTAACAATTCAGTTTCTAATTTTGATTTTTCCATCTGGAAGCCAATTTTCCTGTCCTGTTTGAAAAATTCCATTATTTGATGGTATTGAAACCAATTTTGTACCTTGTGCTTCAGTTTCTCATAACTTTGCAATTTGAACTTATCTCCATCTTGTTCCAAGATTTCCCAATACTTCGGCCATCCGACCTCCATATTGAGTTTCTTCACTGCCTTGGCCTCCACTGGTGAGACCCATCTAGGGGTTTTGTTTTCCAACAGATCTTTGTATCTTATCCAAACATTAAACAATGCTTTTCTAACAATGTGATTCTTAAAGGCACTATTGACTTTATCATACCATAGATATGCATGCCAACCAAAAGCATTATTAAAACCTTCCAGATCTAAGATGTCTGTATTTTCGAGGAGCATCCATTCTTTCAGCCAGCAAAATGCTGCTGCCTCATAATACAATTTCAAGTCCGGCAGGGCAAAACCCCCTCTTTCTTTAGCATCTGTCAATATTTTAAATTTGATTCTGGGCTTTTTGCCCTGCCAGACAAATTTCGAAATATCTTTCTGCCACCTCTTGAAACATTCCATCTTATCCAGAATCTGCAAGGTCTGGAACAAAAATAACATTCTAGGCAATACATTCATTTTAATCACAGCAATTCGGCCTAACATTGACAATTTCAAATTTGACCATATTTCTAGATCTTTTTTAATTTCTGACCAACATTTTTCGTAATTGTCTTTATACAAATTCACATTTTTAGATGTCAAATAAACCCCTAGATATTTCACCTTCTTAACCAATGTCAACCCTGTCTCCTCTTGAAACTTCTCCTTTTCTGTATCTGTTAAATTTTTTCCTAAGACTTTGGTTTTTTGTTTATTCAACTTAAATCCAGCTACCTGGCCAAACTGTTGTATTATTTCTAAAACCTTTTTCGTACTAGTGTTTGGCTCTTGCAAAGTCAATACTAGGTCATCTGCAAACGCTCTTAACTTGTTTAAACTGTTTTAAATACTGTATTGCTACGAGCCACCCTGGGATTTTCTGGTGAAGGGCACGTAATAAATCACATTATTATTTATTATTAATAATACTATGCAAACAATTAACTTATCTAATTCACAAAATTTACTTAAAGCAGTGTGAAAAATTTAAAACAACAATCTTAATAAATGTAAGAAACAACAATCTTAATAAATGTAAGAAACAAGAGTGCTTTGAGTACCAAGCATTTTCCAGTGCTATTGGCTTTTTTTTTGGTACTGGAATTCCTAGGTTAGCAGAAGCTGTTCTTGAAGAGCATCCTGGCCAGTGTGAATAAATGGTTATTGTAACACACACATCTCAGAGCCAGGACCCACTTTTAACTCAAATGTGCATTTGGGAGCCCATTTTTTATTCTTTCATCATATATTTGTCATCTTAGTCACATTCCCTGTAACAACTGAATGGGACTGGTTCTGGGCAATGATTGATTTCCAAGGCCTGTAAGTTACACTCTTTGTGTTTATTCTCACAGGAAAAATATGAAGAAGCGATACAAAGACCTATATTATCTCAACAGGGATTTGCAGTCCCAGTACAATATTCGCTGCAGCAATCACGCAGAACTTCTAAATAACATCAAGGCAGTAAACCAGGCTATCCAAAGAGCAGGACGCTTGCGTGGTATGTGCTTGAGAAGGGGTGGGGTGAACCAGCATTTTCCTTGTGCTCATGCCCTCCTTGCTGGAAAGATGAAAAAATGAGGGCGTTTTCAGGCAATGGCTACTTTTCATCTCAGCTTGGCAAGCCACAGGTTTTGGAAGTGGATACTCAGTTGGGAAAATAGCCAAAGGTCCACCATCTTGCCCCACTACATGCCTTCTTTTCCAGAGATGTATTTATTTGTAGTTCAAACAGACTTCAGACTTCTTCCAACACAGAGATGTTCCCAAATTATGCAAAAGGAATGTGAAAAAGGAGGATTAGGGAATATGGGGTGGCAGTTTGAAATACAGTGGAACCTTGGGTTATGTACAGTCTTCCTTATGAACGCTTTGGGTAATGAGCTCCGCTAACCCGGAAGTAGATGCTCCTGGTTGCAAACTTTGCCCCGGAATGCGAGCGGAAGTTGCGCACTGGCTGTGTGGCGGCAGGCCCCATTAGTGAAAGCACGCCTCATGTTAAGAACGGTTTTGGGTTAAGAACGGACCTCCAGAACGAATTAAGTTTGTAACCAGAGGTACCACTGTATCTTGAAAGGATGTAGGAAGGAAAAAGGGAGAGCAGTTACTCACCAGGCTGCTTGAGGGAAGGGCATACTGGCATTTCCTTTCTATTGGCAATTAAATCTGTTAGTTTGTCATGTGGTAAGAGTAGGGAAATTTGCTGAATACTTTTTTTGCAGAGCTTCTGTTTTGCAGTGAGGGTAACATTTTGGGAAGTGTGAAGTTGTTTCTCTGAAAGAACAGTGCTGTACTAGAAACAAAGCACTTGCAAAAAGGATCTGGTTCCTTCTGGACATTGCCTGTACCTGTGGTTCATCTTCCTTTAAGCAGCTGCAGTAGCCACTCTAAGACAGTTGAAAGGCAGAGGGCAATCTGCTCCTCCTGTTGCAAAGGTTAGGGGAAGATCTAATTTTGCTCCCCATACCATGCTACCGATCGCAGTGTCTTCTATATCTTCCCTTCCTGGCAGCTGAATGGGGTATGCTTTCTGCAGGGGTTAAACCATTGTGTATGTGTGGGAGGGACATAGAATATAGCTGGTACAAAAAATTGTTACTGGCACAGTATCTTAGTCTAATCCTGTGACACATTTGTCAGAGTTGCAAATGCTATGACACCGAGATGCTCCTTTACTCCATTTATTTTGTATGGAGTCATGAGGGTTGTTTCCCTTGCTTTTAGACAGGGCTTTGGTTTTCTGTTGCATGATATAAACCCCCTAATCCTTGGCCTCTTTTATTCTGCATTACCAGTGGCCTTTTCCTAGCATCCTGGATTCCTCCTCCTGTGTGTGTGTGGAGATACTGGCACACAAGTGCCAGTTTAGCATTCCTCCCAGATAGAATTGGTCAAAGAGGACAGTTAGAATTTAGAAAAATCATGAAGTAGCAAGATGGATGAGAGCAGGTATCTCTGAATAAGCTGTCCCTGTTCTTTATGGGAATATGTCAGTGGATGGACTCTGTTCTTGAACACATTCCAGTGGTACTGCAGAAGCTGGTTAACAAGATTCTTAAACTTGTTGCAGTCACTTTGCAATTTGAGAAAGAACCGAGTTTTTGAGGTGCTGAAGAAAATATCTGATTTTATCAGGACTCAGGGCAAAATGACAGTGTGATGATTGTTTCCCTTCATGTCTTCATCCCTTTTGTAACATACTGCATCAAAAAATATTATGCACATTCAACCTACTCCCATTATTCATGTTTAAGGTTGCAGAGTTCATTATGTACTACCAGTCTTTAATTATTGTTTTTCTTTCTATCTTGCAGTTGGTAGGCCCAAGACACAGGTGATTGCTGCATGCCGTGAAGCTATTAAGCACAACGACGTTAATGCACTCATCAAGATAATGCGTGTGGGAGTCACTTCCTCTTTATTAAAGAAAAGATTGACAGAGACTGCAGTGGGATGATTGTTTTAAAAGGCAGTCAGCTCAGCGAGATGGGCAAAGTGGTGTAGCAGCTGACGTATCACACACCCTGGAGCCTGCTTGGGTAAAGGAAGTCCAGCAAAATAGGATGCACATATAGTGCTCCTGTATAGAAATATTACTATGAAACTGTTAGCAGGAGCTGAAGCCTATAGTAGTGGGAGGAGAACAGAGAAACAACTGACTGTTCTATACTGTCAGAGAGGACCAAAGTCTGAAGAGGAAATGTTGGTTATTTATGAATCTTATATAGCCATGTATAGTATTTTTATTGATGAAAGCAATAGTATGTTGCAGCACTTATCGGTAATCTTCAATAAAACAAACAGACCTCAAGCTCCCTCTTCTCTGTGCTCAAGAAATTTGTGACCACTAAATATCATTAGTTGATATTCTTATGATACTTGAGCCCTTGTAAATGGCAAAAAGGGAAGTATATTTGATTTTCATGTATAAAATCAAATATACCCCTTTGTAAGCTACCTTAAGGCCCCCATTCAGTCAAAAGGTGGGTTATATAATGAAATCCTAGAACTACAGCTTTTTATTGTGACCCTCTTGTTTTAAATTGCTAGGACACATGTCCCTAAGTTCTGTTTTAAAAATCACTCTTATCATGCCTGATGTAACAATTATGCATTGCCCTTCCATGCAACAACCCACAACCCCTAAGCACTACAGCAGCAGAAACCGGCTGACCCCCTTCCCAGGAAAAAAAAAAGTTTGTCTTGGGCTTCCATACAACAGTAACCACACTTGCCAAAAAGGATGACATGGTGGTAAGCAATGACAGGAGGAACACCCTGCCCTTCCCACCATTGAGAAGAATGTGTTTGCAGGCCTTGCATAGGATGAGGTAATGGTACAGAGAATGAAATACACATTCCAAATCACCAGTAATTAGATGAAAATGAAGCCCTCTTTTTGTAATCCTGGTTTCCCTATATGGTTTCAGCTTGCACATTTGATTTCTGACAGTAGAGCTCATTCAGACCACCATCTCCACTTGCAGCAAAGATGAGGTGCAGGTTTTGCTCCCTATCCTATGTATTGGACTGGTGAGAACTTGATGCAGCATTAATGTAAATGTTGAAGTTGCTCAGGGGTACTGTCCTAGGTTCCTCCAACACCATATTTGTTTACGGAGTGCAGGTAGACCAGCAGCATTCCCACCTGTCTTTGGGAAGAACCAGCTGCACCAAGAGTCCTGTGTCCAGTTCTGGGTGCCACAATTTACAAAGGATATTGACAAGCTGGAACATGTGTAGAAGGGGATGATCAAGACAATCAACAGTTTGGAAGCCAGGCCTGCTGAGGAACAGCTGAGGGAGGTGGGTATTATGCAATAGCCATACCTAAAGAGCTGTCACACGGAGCAAGCTTGTTTTCTCCTCCAAAGGCTAGGACCTGAACCAATGTCTTCAAAGGAGATTCCGACTCAACTTCAGGAAGATCTTTCTGACTGGAAGAGCTGTTTGACAGTGGAACAGACTCCTATGAGAGGTGGTGGACTCTCCTTCCTTAGAGGCTTTTAAGCAGAGGTTGGATGGCCATCTGTCATATAAGATCTAGTTGAGATTCCTGCATTGCAGAGGATCGGACTAGATGGCCCTCGGGACCCAACTATACAACTCTTTGAGTCCATGTGGCGACTGTCATTCATAGTAAACAAAGCAAATGTCCCAGAATCCAGTTTGCTCTGTCTCTCTGGCTGTTTGCTTCAAACAACGGTGGTTGATATACTTCACAAATTTCAGCGACTCTGGGTCTCTATAAACCAAGGCCAAACAGTTCATCTCTGGAGTGATCAGCAGCAGCTTGAAGAAAAAAACCAAAGGAAGTATTAAGGAAACAAGCTGATACAATTTACTTCTGCAGAAGACAGACAGAGAGAGGAGACATTCCGGTATCAGGGTCAGGTTAAAGAACTTATTTTGTACACGTGTAGAATAAGTGAATCAAACTCCTGCTCCAGTTAAATTAGAAAAGGTTTCAGTGCAGATTCCTTGAAAACAGCAACACTACACAGCCCTCCAAATGAGAGGTGTGAGCAAGAAGATGTCCCCTCCCCACACCACTATACTGTCGTCCCCCCAAGCTTAAGCCAATCTATGTTTTGCCATAAGAAAAAAGAAACGGGCAACGTGAAGTGCTGACACTTCAGGAAAAAGTACTCAGTTGCCCTGTGCATGTCCCAAACCTATGTATGGGTCATGGGGAGCACGGAGTAAACTGCTTTCAAAATGGTCTGATAAAGCACAAGAGGGGTAGAGACAACTGCTTACCTCTTCATCTTCATCTTTTGCAAGGTATGAAGTAAAGCCACCATACTCCACGTCCCAATCTTGAAAAAAAGAAATGAGCAGTTGTCATTTGTTTTGTAAAGTTTTCCAAAGTCACTGCTCACTCCCATTGAACTATTAAGAAATGTTGTATGCCAAGCATATGACTTGTTTTAGATGTAGCTTTTGTCAAATTTACCTCAAAAGAACCTTCTAGGGGCAGCTTATGGTTTCTAACACAAATACAGTGGTACCTCTGGATGTGAGCAGGATCCGTTCCGGAGCCCCGTTCGCATCCTGAAGTGAACGCAACCCGTGTCTGTGGGTCGCGATTCGCCGCTTCCGCGTGATGTCATTTTGAGCGTCTGCATGAGCGACGACATCCGGAAGTAATGTGCTCCGTTACTTCTGGGTCACCGCAGAGCATAACCTGAAAACGCTCAACATGAAGCACATTTAACCCGAGGTATGACTGTACTCATATTCATGGGCTACATAAAGAAAAGCAGCAGTATAAAAAGCCCAAATCCAAGTCTTAGCATTAAAATGATGGAACAAAGGTTTTACAGCTTGCCTTTTAACTTTTCATTATGTTTAGGGCAGCCTTTGCCAACCACGTGCCCTCCCAATGTATTGGACTACAACCTGGTTCTGGCTAATAGTTGTAGTCCAAAACTTCTAGGGAACATCTGATTGGCAAGGGTTGCTTTAGGGGGTGGTGCTTCCTGGATGTCTGAAGGAAGTTTCATTACTCTCCTCTGTCTCAGGCAGCTGAGCAAGTATTTCTTATTCGTTGTCTTCCTTTTAATATAAGAAAAACCCTGTTTACTAAGAGACAAAGCAAGAGGACCAGAGTTCTGGGAAATGCCAATAGACCATTCTTGCTTCCAGTCCCCACAATACACACATTGGCTGAATGAGACTAGCTCAGCTGAACTGTTTTCCGGCTGACTTTTGTGCTCAAGCACAGATGCACCTACAGGATTGTCCCTACCTGGGTTGTGCTGAAAGCTGTGTGCTATGACATCCTGGATTGCTCCCTCTGGGCATACTTCAAGAAACACTGCGGGAGATGCAAGTCTGGAACAGACCCATCTTGCGCTATTTATGGGTCTCTACCCAGCTTCACATAAATGCTCAAGGCAGCTTAAAACCAAAAGAAAGCACACCAATGCATTTGAGGAAGAATGCATTTAAGAAGGGCTTATCTTAAATTTAATGATATAACTACAGGACAGTGGACAGTGAAATACATCAGGCAGAAGAAGAAAAAATTACTTAGAAAATAAATATATGGATTTTGAAGCTGAAAAAAAAGGTGGCCTTCTAGAAACAGTTGCTGAATGCATCAAGCACCAAAGAGTTTAGTGGTGATCCCTTTTCTTTTTTCACGAAGGCAAGACACCTATTCAATTGTGCAATTTGAGGTGGGCCTCCCATAAGATTTAGCCCAAGTTCTTTTATAACAGAAAGTTCTGCGATTGGGTTCACTAAGAAATACAAGTGAGTGTGTTTATATATGGACCATAACTTATTGGCCGTTTGACTTGCATACAAGTTTGTATTATATATTGTCACATTTTAAAGTATTTATAAAAGTTTTATGTAGCTTAGAATCTTTACAGCATTATCTTTGCACATAAGCCCTTAAGACATTCTTGCCAAAATGCATTGGGCGTATTGAACAATAAAAATTGGCATCGAGATATATTTCTGCTTTTGTTTTGTCAGCTTAAAACCAAACTAACCTTCACACCCACAGAAGAGCAGCAGATCTAGTGAGAACTCTGTTGTTTCAGCATCATGGACTAGAGTGTAGCAACCTTTGGTCCAATGCCTCAGCTCTCCAGTACACAGAGGGACACTTGAGTCTGAGGAGGAAGATAGCCAAAAGGACATGACTGGTGAGCAGGTGACAGACCCCACAAGTCTCCTATATAGAGCCTAGCATAGCTTCAGATCCCAAGGTTTCCCCATTCAACCCCATTCCCCATTCAACCCAGCAGCTTTCCTCCAAGCTAAATGACAGGCAAAACACTCTCTAACCCTCTCCAGATCTAGTAAGAATAGCCAGAGGCTTTGGAAAAAACCCTCTCCAGTTATGTGCACTTTTGATCCCCACATGCACAAAGGCAACAGAGAAATGGATGCGAGCTCTGGAGAGTCCCTCTCAACATACTCCAAGGCAATTCAATTGCGGCACCAAGGAAAGCTCAATTCCACAATGAAGTGCAAAAATTTCCTCAATCTGTATACAGCTTCCCTATTTTGCATAGTTCCTTCTGATTTTGCTAGTCAAATCATCAGGAGGGGCAGGAAGTTATCTGGGGCATCCTGTCACACTTCTGTCTTTGGAGATTCCAGCCTAGGCAGCTTCAAACATACCCACGCAACTTTAAGGGATACAAACTAAGTTATAAATATTAAATCTGTGTACTCCCAAGGAATCATATATGCTTGTCTACTCTTAATAGTAACATATTTAAAAACTCCCACAAAGACCCTCTAATATAGGAATGCAGGACTTGATAGTTTTTGGCTAAATTTCCTCTTCGGAACTCACAACTTTCAGAATATTGATTTATTTTAGGTCAAATGATATTTGATCAGCAGGTGCTAGTCTTGTGACAAAAAATGATCCCAAGAATATTAATCCAGCCAAAGTAGAATGTAGCAACTGTGGTTTGAATTGTCTAGGATCTGGGCCCTGAGCACTTCATGGTTAAGGCATACCATAAAGCAGTGGCTATGTTGAAAAATAAGGTATCATTGCAACTAGATAGCAGTGATTTACACACCACACTCTCTGTTGACCTTGTCAGAGATGCTCCCATGTGCCTCTGTGTACTCCCGACTGCAAGTTTCCTCTTGGCTGCTTTCTCCTTGTGTGCATCTGGAAGAATCGCCGCCTGCAGCAATTTCTCCTTCCCCTTCCTTTTCATCGTCTTCTTCCCCAGGAGCGAGAAAGTGCAGCTTCAAGCCTGTGAAGTTGGAAAGAAGCAGGAAGAAGGCTTCTGAGCGGAATAGCTCCATGCAATTTTTCAAGATGTCCGGCAGGCTCTCTTCTTCAGCTTTGTCATAATGCCTAAAAATGACAAGAAGCATTCTTAAGAGGGGCTACATCACTCTGCACACCTCAAGGATAGCCTGTTCAAATTCTGAACTAAGGCAACCCCAGTTATACAAAGAGATTACATTATGCAAATAAAGCACATGATGCAATCACAAGCATTACTGCCTCCAACAATGGAGGCAAAGCACAGTCATTGTGGCTCGTAGCCATTGACAGCATCATCCTTCATGAATTATATATATAGGAGTGGGGGGGAAAGAGTGGGAGAACGGTTTAACGGGAGAATGGGAGTACACTTCTACGCCCTCTGCCTCCAACATTACCAGTGGGGTTAGGGACATGAAGCAAGGCAGGATGCTGAAGCCCTAGATCCAAATCTAAAGGAGTCCTGCTCAGCCCAATCTGTCTTCAGGGATTTCAAGCAGCGTTAAAATATAGAAGGCACTCTCTTGTAAACGTAAAGATTACCAAATGGATTTACTGAAGTTCTCAGCAAATCAAATACACTCAAATTACAATCGCAGAACAAAATGAGTTCAAAACACACAGCCTAGGTGAGCTAGCATGAACACAGCTGACCATAAGAAGCAAGATGCAATATAGACAGAAGCAGCCTGAAATGGCCCTACCTTTTGTTAGGGGGCCCCCTGCTGCTCCATTTGAGTCCTTCCTTCTTCAGAGCCTCACAGACGAGCTGAAATTTCTCTCTCTAGGAACCAAGGCACATTCAAAAAGCTTTTGAAGCAAGTCCCACATTTCTGCCTAAGCAGTACTAGCCCTTCTGCTGCATGCCAGGCTTTCTCTAGAAAACTAGAGAAAGCAAGTAGGTCCAAATAGGATTTAGTTAAATCACACATGGTTTTTCATTTTCTTGCAGGGGAATGCCTCACGTAGCTGATCATTGGGCCTCCATCTGATTAACTGCATGAAAGTAATGGCATTCCCAGCAGTGAGGAACCTTACTCAGCCCAAGGACTGCACCATCTTATGGGCAAGCTTTTAGACCATGCCTTAGTGGTAGAGGGGCAAGAAGCAAAATTGGGGCAGAAATTGACCTGAACTACCTTTATACCACAGGCTACATTCCAGCCACACACAAGTCACAGGTTTTTACACACAGGTGCTGCAGTACGATAACCGACAGGAGTGAGACCCTGTCAGAGTATAATATCTCTACTCAGATGTGCACTGGCTGTGATTTGCGGGGATTGGTTTTGTTTGGGCATAATTGTTTTGGTTGTTTTGTTTTCTATTTGTAAATGGAGGTTAGTATGAGGCTTGGGATTGCGACCGTGGAGGGGCGAGGGAGGTATGGCGGTGGGGGCAGATGTTATAGGCGAAGGGGATCGAGATATGGATATGCTCGTACCCCTTCCAATCTGCGCCCCATCCCGAGAGACGAGGGTAGGGTGAGCAAGGATTACTCACCTCCTTCACTGGTGTTGTGCAATGCCAGGTCTATAGGCAACAAAACTGCTACCCTGCGAGATTTCTTTATCTCGCAGGGAGTTGACCTGGCTTGTGTGACGGAGACCTGGGTGCGCGAAGGGGTAACTGTTACCTTACGAGAGATGGCGCCCCCGGGTTTCTCCGTCCTCCACCAGTCACGGACTGTGGGCCGGGGGGGAGGGGTGGCAGTATTAATCCGGGAAGATTGTTCTTTCAGGGCTCTACCATCGCCATCGATCCCCGGCATTGAATGTGTTGGCCTAGTGTGGGGCTCCGAGGAGAGCTTGGCTGTCTGGCTGGTGTACCGGCCACCTAGCGCACCAGCAGCCACCCTGTCAGGCCTGCTGGAGGCGGTGGCCGGCTGGGCCTTGGAGTTCCCTAACCTATTGGTATTGGGAGACTTCAACTTCCACGCTGATGCCACTCCCTCCTCACAGGCTCTGGACCTGGTGTCTTCCATGGCGACACTAGGGCTCTCCCAGTTTGTTTCGGGCCCCACACATCAAGCAGGCCACACGCTGGATTTGATCTTTGGCGCCGGTATAGATGTGATCATGTCTCCTTCGATGAAGGTGCCATGGTCTGATCACTACGCTCTGAAAGCCAGGATTGACTTTCCACCCCCACCCTGCTTAGGTGGCGAGCCGATTTGGGCTCGCCCGCGGAGGCTGATGGACCCGGATAGATTCCGTCAAGCCTTGCGGGACCTTGCTCCCCCTGGCGACTCATTGACTGAGCTTGTTGAGGGCTGGAATACCCAGCTCCTGGCAGCCATCGATGAGATCGCACCTAAGCGCCCTCTGCGACCCCGCAGAAACCGGGCTCCCTGGTTTACCGAGGAGCTTCGGAAAATGAAGCGGGACCTCAGACGGCTAGAGCGAGTATGGCGGGGTGCCCGTGACGGAGCCTCAAGAACATCTTATAGGGTTTTTATGAAAACCTATGAGATGGCAGTGAAGGCTGCTAAGAAGTCTTACTTCTCGGCCTCCATTGCATCCGCTAGCTCTCGCCCGGCGCAATTATTTAGTATAATCCGGTCTTTAACGTCCCTTGAAGGACAGCCAAATTTAAATAACAATCTGACACACAGCTGTGAGGCATTTGCGAGCTTTTTTGCGGAGAAGGTCCTGTTGCTCCGCCATGACCTCCCTGCCAATTTGGATACAATAAAGGAACTGGAGGCCCCTCGACTGTCCTCGGGTCCAGTATTGGACCACTTTGACCGGATATCTCCAGCCGATGTGGACAGATTCCTCCAAGCTGGAAAGCCCACCACCTGTCCTCTTGACCCGTGCCCGTCATGGCTGATTAGAGCGTGTCCAGACGAGGTGCGGGGCCCCCTGGGGGATATCATCAATTTGTCCCTTGGCACCGGGATATTCCCAGGGGAACTGAAGGAGGCGGTGGTGCGTCCGCTCTTAAAGAAAACATCATTAGATCCCTCAGATCTATCCAATTACCGCCCGGTCTCGAATCTTCCATTCCTGGGTAAGGTGATTGAGAGAGCGGTTGCTGAACAGCTTGGTAGGTTTCTGGATGAAACATCTGCTCTGGACCCATTCCAGTCCGGCTTCCGCGCTGGTCATGGGACCGAGACGGCTCTGGTCGCCCTAACAGATGATCTCCGCAGGCAGCTGGATCGAGGCGGGTCAGGGCTGCTGATTCTTCTAGATCTGTCAGCAGCCTTTGACATGGTCGATCACGAACTCCTGGACCACCGCCTTGCCGACGTGGGGATCCAGGGCACAGTCCTTCAATGGCTGCGCTCGTTTCTCTCTGGTCGGGGACAGAGGGTGGCGCTTGGGGGGGAATTGTCATCACGCCACTCCTTGGTGTGTGGAGTGCCTCAGGGTGCAATTCTCTCCCCGATGCTTTTTAACATCTTTATGCGCCCCCTCGCCCAGCTTGTCCGGAGTTTTGGGCTGGGTTGCCATCAGTATGCTGATGACACCCAACTCTATCTGTTGATGGATGGCCATCCTGACTCGGCCCCAGACACACTGACCAGATGTCTGGAAGCTGTGGCTGGATGGTTACGTGGGAGCCGGTTGAAGTTAAATCCTTCGAAGACAGAGGTCCTCTGGCTGGGGCGGGACGATATGGGATCGAGGGGGCAACTCCCATCTCTTGCGGGGGTGCAATTAGTGCCAGCACCGGTCGTTAAGAGTTTGGGTGTAATCTTCGATACCTCCCTCTCTATGGAGTCGCAGATTACAGCTATAACAAAGGCGGCATTTTTTCATCTCCGCCAAGCTAAGCAGTTGGCCCCTTATCTCTCTCGTCCTGACCTAGCCACTGTGATCCATGCGACGGTCACCTCCAGACTGGATTATTGTAACTCGCTCTACGTGGGGCTGCCCTTGAGACTGACCCAGAAACTCCAGCGGGTGCAGAATGCCGCGGCGAGACTCCTTATGGGGTCTTCGCTGCGAGAGCACATTCATCCGGTATTATACCAGCTGCACTGGCTCCCGGTGGAGTACAGGATCAGGTTTAAGGTGCTGGTTTTAACCTTTAAAGCCCTATACGGCCTAGGACCCTCGTACCTACGGGACCGCCTCTCCTGGTATGCCCCACAGAGAAACCTACGGTCTGCAAATAATAACATCCTCAAGGTCCCAGGCCTCAGAGAGGTTAGGCTGGCCTCAACTAGAGCCAGGGCCTTCTCGGCTGCAGCTCCAAACTGGTGGAATGCTCTGTCAAAAGAGACTAGGGCCCTGCGGGACCTGACATCTTTCCGCAGGGCCTGCAAGACAGAGTTGTTCCGCCAGGCCTTTGGTCAGGGCGCAGCCTGACTCCCTCCTCTGGCAACCTGCACATAATTCTGCTTAATTGGTTGCCATCAATTTGATTTAATTAATTTTTATAATGAAATATTTTTAGATTGTGTGATTATTTGACTGATTATTTGATTGTTGTTAGCCGCCCTGAGCCCGGCTTTGGCTGGGGAGGGCGGGATATAAATAAAATTTATTATTATTATTATTATTATTATTGTCACTAAGCCAAATTCAAGGCATTACTATTAGTATATCACACCCTTAACAGATTAGGATCTATTTCCATATATCCCCTCTTGACCATGTCAATCTGCAGAACTGGCACTTTGACAAGTGTCATGTAATATTTGTATCTCATTTGCAAGAACTGATCCTTCAGGGTAGCACCTCCTCCTCTCGGGAACTCCCAACACATTATTAAGCAGGCATCCCCATGGCATTTTCAACTTTTCTCTTTCCCTTTTTAAACCGTCCTTCTGCTCACCCCATTGTACTGAACAACATTGTAAGGTAGGAAATGACTTTCCAAAACCCACCTTGAGAAAATCCTTTAGCAGGGTCTCAGACCGATCTTCAAACTCCTCTTGGATCTGGGCCTGGGAATCCATGTCTAGATAAACTGGATTGATCCAATCATATAAAATTTCGTGCTAGGGAAAAATGAAACAAGGAAAGGCTAAGAAAGAAAAATCCAACAAAATATCCATTATGAAGAAATCTCCCTCACCAGGAACCCCCTTTAGGACAAGAATCTGGAATAATTTTACTGAGTGGACTCTATATCTGAAAAACGTGCCCTCCCCTTTACTCTGAGCTAAAATTTGATGAAAAATTTGGCATGGATGCCAGGAAACATAAAACTGGTGTCCCCTCATTTGGCCTGTTACAGGCACAGAATTTCCTGCCCCCCCCTTGAGTGGAATTAAACTTCAGCCCCAAAGGATTCTCTCTTGTGTGGCAGCCTAGTGGCAGAAGAGAAGCAGAGACCAGTGTGGAATCTGAAAAGTAGGTGTTTGTGCTCCCCCGTCCCATACAGCAACTGAGTGGTGAATATACTGTTGAATTAGGTCATAGAAAGAGCAACATTTATTTACATCACGAGGGAGGTGAGGGCTCCGTGGCAAAAGCGGTTCCACATAGCGCACTGGCCTTGCCACTGAGGGACCGTGAAACCAGCCGCTCACAGACAAGCGGCACTTCCCTTCGGAAACAACCTCAGCCACCTGGAATGGGAGAAATCAAAAGGACATGCTTTTAGCACTTTTGTCTTTGGCACAGGGACCAAAGAGAAATCACAAAGGGGCTTCTGCTGATTTAGAATTGTGTCTTACACCATCCTGAAGACTGGGCCATAGCAGGATTTGAAAATAAATCTAGTATCAATTATGAAGCATCAGCTAAATGAAATGTCACAGATCAAAGCTGCACCGAGCCAGATTAACTCAAGTTTTGAACCAAATAAATAAAACATGTCTGTGGGGTGACCAAACTATATGAAGCTGAGACCGCGGAGATCTTGAGCACCCCTAGCACTAGAGGATCTGGCTAGGGTACTGAGTCTGTCTGGTATTCCTATTTGCCTCCTGCTCCCAAGTGCTCTAGATGAAAGGCAAACCTACCCCAAAGCACAGGGGTAAGGCTACCTATGGACTGTCAGGCTTACGCCAAAGGCAGCTGTCAAAGCAGAACGAGGAGCTGAAAATTTAGGTTTGGAGAGTCAAGGCAGAAGGCTAAAAGCTGGGCTCACAATGAGTTTGGCTTGAAGGTCTACCTCCAGGCCCACAAATCACAGGAAGAGGGCAAGCATCAAGTAAACTGGAAGGCCGAGTTTCCTGGAACATAGGGTATATCAGAGGCTAGGAGAAGAATGTGGAGGAAAATTATGGACACATGCACAGAGGATGTAAAGAACAAAGAGAGATGTTCCTTGCCTGATGGAAAGAGACTGGTGATACTTCAAAGAAAGTGAGCGAGTTCCATGAAGGGACCACAGACTTGACAATCTCCAAAGGTTGGAAGTTATCTGCCAGGGGGAAAAGTATCACACAACGTACACAATTGAGTATGCAGTTCTAGCACAGTCACATTTCTACCATGACATCTCCAGATCAACCACAAAGCCAGGGAGAAATTGCCGGTTTTGAACCAATATTTTACCTCCTGCTCCTACAGGCCATTAACCACCACCTGCGTTTGTGCAGACTCTCACTATGGACAGCATTCATGACCCACTGAGGTAGATGGCATCCAATCCAAAGTATTGAAAGAGATGGAACGATCAGGTTTCCAAGACTCAAGTGTTGCCCTGAAGCTACAGACCACGACCTATTAGCAACTAGGCCTGGGCGATGTATCAAAACATCGCCAGGACCAGTAAGAGGGCCAGAGCATGATGGCTGTTTCGCCTGGCAGTATTTCGCAGGTGAGGAGATATTGCAGTATTTTTACAGGCACCACATAATATTCGTACCACATCTGTTAAGAACTTGATTGTTTAGCGTGGCAGCACCGACGCTCTGGAACTCCCTGCCTATTGATATCAGGCAGGCGCCTTCACTGTATCCTTTTTGGCACCTGCTGAAGACATTCTTATTTAGACAAGCCCACCCAGATGTTTAGAAGGTTTGTATGAGTTACCGTATTTTTCGCCCCATAGGGTGCACCGGCCCATAGGGTGCACCTAGTTTTTTTTTTTTGGGGGGGGGAATCAAGAAAAAAAAATATTCCCCCCCCCAGGCGCGGGTCTGGGGCGGGGCAAGCCCGAGCTTCCCCCAACCCCAGAACAGGCTGCTATCCACAAGCCTAGGGAGCCCGCGGGAAGTCGCGCCGGTCTCCCCAGGCTTGCGGATATCTGCCCGAAGGCTTCGGGATGCAGGCACCTCTCTTCGGGATGCAGGCAACTCCACAAACCAGGTCGGGGAACAGTGGGATGGCGGCGCTCCGCCTCCCCGTTGTCCCCCGAGCTTGTGGGGCTGCCCGATATCTGCACGAAGCCCGGGACGCGCTGTGCAGTGCGCCCCAGGCTTCGGGATGCAGGCTGCTATCCTCAAGCCTTGGGAGCCCGACGGGAACTCCCAAGGCTTGCGGATAGCTTCCGGAAGCCTGGAGAGCGAGAGGGGTCCGTGCGCACCAACCCCTCTCGTTCTCCAGGCTTCAGCGAAAGCCTGCATTCGCCCCATAAGACGCACACACATTTCCCCTTCATTTTTGGAGGGGAAAAAGTGCGTCCTATAGGGCGAAAAATACGGTAATTTGTTTTAGTCTATTGTGGTTTTTACTTTCTGTATGTTTTAAATTATGGTTGTGAATTTTTAGTGATAATTTTATTGTTTTATCTTTTTTTTGTAAACCGCTTTGAGGTTTTTTCTGCAATCAAGCAGTACATAATACTTATGAAATAATAAATTAATAATAATAATAATAATAATAATAATAATAATAATAATAATACCAGGTTTTAAAAATGCCTAGATGGCTGCTTGTCCCTTGTGCAGTCTGCTGGCCATCCAGATGCTGCAATATCAAGGAATGTTCACATACACTCTAACTTGTGATCAACCAGGGTTGGCAATCAGTGCAACCGCTATGATGGAATCAGATCCCTTGAGTTAGAGCGGCAGTGAGGGAGAATCACAGAGAGCTTAAGGCTAACCTGGATTGTGTGGTATTCATGAGACATGGTAGGTGGTTCTCAGGATACCAAGCATGGGGGAGAGGGTTACAGGAAAACGCTGGAGAGGTGAGGAACATAAAAATTATGTTTCTCACAGAAAATACGGTTTGTCACAGAAAAGGAAAACCTTACAAGCACTATTTTAGAAGCACTCTAATGCAGAGTTAAGACAGCAATCCTGCTATTCAAAAGAACCAGCTAAAAGTAGCATGGAAGCTTTACTTTTATAGCTTGCTTGCTTAGAACCTGCAACAGTAAATACTGCAGGAGGAACTGGATTACTGTATTGCACCTACCATCTGTGCTGAACAGATCCAGGGTACCTCCGTCACTTTTATCCCATGGTGGTACAAGGTAAAGGATGAAAGCAATTCGCCGTCCCTCCAACTCATCATCATGGCAGAGCAAGGCATCTGCAACAGCATATGATTTAGTTGATCAAGATCAGTGCTGAGTGTACTGGATGTGCCAGATAAACTACCAGGCTTCAGTCTTTTGCCCCAACCCTAAGTCAACAGCATCCATCAGAGATACTGTTCCCAGACCCTCCTACCAGCACAGCGAACTCATCTCTGCAACAGGTCCTGCAGGTAGGTTGCTTACCTGTATATTCATATTTAGCACAGGACAGATCAATGGTTGACTCCAGCTCCACTTGGGTTACATCAGAAAGCCAAGCCTGGAACTCTTCAAAGAGAACTTTTCTAAAAGGAGGAACAACATGGAACGTGAGGCTGCTAAACCTCAACCATTTATGTTGCATGTGGAATAAAACATGACCTTTTGGCATCTATCTTTACTGATAAAAAGACCATGATCCACCTGAAAGGTCTCCATATACTCCAATACATGTTAAAAAGCAAGCAAAGGTTGAGTAGGGTGTGGGGGCCAATGATTAAAGATATTGTAGCAGTCAGCACATATCTCAGTCAACCCACACATTCTTCAGTCCACCCCCACCCTAAATCTTGTCTAAAGGACAGAGACCTGTTAGATCAGACCAAAGGTCCATTTGATCCAGCACTCTGCTCTCACAGTGGCCAACCAGATGCCTCTATAAAGCTCATAAAAAGGACATGAGAGCAACATAACCCTCCCCTCTTGTGCTCTTTAGCAATGGGTATTCAGAGACATACTGCCTCCAATACTGGAGTTATCTTCACATTTAAAAGGAAAAACAATTAAGATGGACATGCCTAGTGCTCAAAATCCAACACTGAAGCGTGGCTTATGATCGCTGACCCAGAAGTAAGTCCCAAAGAAATCAGATGGGCTTACTTCCAAGTAAGTATGCATTGCTTTACAAGTGAGGGGATATAACTAGCATAACACAAGCAAGCAGGCCAAATTGCCACGATCTTTTTAAGTATCTTGGAAAATTAGGTCGCAGTAGTTGCTCTTGTTCTCAGCATACACAAGAACACCCCTGCATCTTTGACTTGGCCATCATAATCCACAGTAGTCTTTGGCACATTACAAAGCAGCAATTTTACCTTAAAGCAGTGATGTAAGGCCCTCCTTTGTTCTTCAGGTCATCAGACTATGCAACAAGAAGCAAAAAGAGTTACAACTTTTACCCTACACTCCAAATGGCTTTTATGGTAACAGCAAATTTCATTTGTATCTGGATGATCTCCCTAAAACAGCTGGCCAAATCCAGTCCCCAACCCCCACCGCATGTCATCTAAAAGGTGTGCAAGAAGGATAGGGATTTGCTGAATTTGATGGTAAACAGGAACACAAGGAAGGGAGGTGTGGGGAAGTCAAGAAACAGGGTTAAGAAATGTAGAACTTTAAAGGGGAAAATGTTTAGTCTTTCTTTTTTTTCTTTATGTATTCTTTATTTTCTTTGCTTTATGTTTCGTATTCTTTTATTTTTTATATGTTCTTGTGTATCTCTTTAAAAAATCTTAATAAAATATCTTTTAAAAAAATAAAATAAAAGGTGTGCAAGGAGAATGAAGAGTCCTCTGTGAAGAGGGAGCTGACCAAGTAAGCTTTGCCCTCCTCGGTATGGTCACTCAAAAAACCAAAAACAAACCACAACTATACAATAGCTAGTAGTATTTCCTCCTGATTCCCCCCCCAAAAAAAAAAGTATGGAAAGGAGAACCCAAACACATGAACAGAACTTGAGGCCATCCTGGTCTCCCAGCAACATTCTTATTGAAGAGGTTGGGCAGTGGCTGCAGCTGTTGTAAAGAAAGCTCTACCAGCCTGACATAAAACTGCATAAAACTGATCCGAGCTCTCAATCATTACCACCACTGACACTACTTCTGAAAAATAGATGTATGAATCCGATAGTCATGCCCTATAGGAAAATGACCATAAGAATCCATCCAAAGTAGGGAATTTTGTAACTAAATAACTAGTGCCAGAGTTTGCTTTTTCTTGCACTCTTCCAATCCCTTGTCTTTTGGTGTCATGTCTTCTAGACCATAAGCCTGGAGGGTAAGGATTGTTGATCATTCTAAGATGCTTTAGCAGCCTTCTTTGGCTAGGGCAGAGTAAAAAACAAACAAAAAACTTTTAAAAAATAAATATGCCAAATAAAGCACCTGCTTGAATTTGTACAAGTCATTGCACTTTTCATGGAAATCCAGGCTCAAAAGTTCCTTTTGCAGACCTTCTGAAAAGTCCTCATTTTGGAAGAAGTTTGGGATGACACAGTGATGGAAAGGAACAGGATCTAAGACAATGGCCTCTGGAGAAAACAAAACAGACAACAGCTTCCTGAAACACATAACACAGCCCTGTATACATTTTACTGTGCTATCTAGCTGCAGGCATGTAACTCTTAATCCTGACAAAGTTGGCCTTTTCATCATCAGTTCTGATACTTAAACCAAATTATAGACAGCATATTAGATTATAGTTAACTTGCAAATAATTCTCACTGGGTGAGGTGACCTTGGGTCAGTGAGTCTCTCAGTCTAACCTACCTCACACGGGGTTGTTGTGAAGATAAAAAAATAGCGTAGGGGGAGAGAACACCACCTGAGGTGCTAGGAGGAAAGGTGGGGTATGAATGTAATAAATAATGAAGCTCATTAGTTGGGGGCCAAGTGGCATTCAGTTTAGGAATGCAAGGCATCCCTTAACCCCACATACATTATCGCTGGCTCAGGGAATGCTGCATATCCTCCTTTCAGGCCAATTTGTAGGGCTTTGTCAACTATTTTCACACTGACAACTTCAGGGATTAATGAGAGTCTAGCTGAGTCCCAGAGCTTGCTTTCAAGGACAGCATTTGTCCCTGCAGTCTCAAGCAGTTTTTGAACACTGTACCATCAGATGACTCTTCCAACATCAATCTGTGAACATATGGAAGGCCCTCTGGGTCAAGCCAAAGACCCATCTAGTTTTGCATTATATTCCCACACCTGCCAAACTATGGGAAGCCCACAAAAAATCATACGCCCATAGAACACTCCCAGTCATGACTCCCAGCAACTGCACACAACCTCTGATCCAAAATAGCATGGAGGCATCACAACCACTAGCAATTGATAGCCTTAAATTCCATGGATCGATCTAATCCTCTTTTAAAGCCGTCCAAGTTGGCAGCCACCATCACATTTTGTTTTGCTGAAATCCACAGTTAAATCTGGGCTGTGTGAATAGGTATATCCTCTAGTTTGTCCTGAATCTCAGCTTGGCCCTGAGTTCTACTATTATGAGGAAGGGAGAAAACCTGCTGTCTCCCTCGCTCCACATGTGTAATTTTAGAAATACTGTACACATTACCCACCCTTTTTCTAAGCTAACAAATCCCACGTGTTGCAGCCTTTCCCATAAGGAGCTGCTCAAGACCCTTGATATACAACGTACAAAAAGTTATTAAACCCAATTTGGCTATTAATTATAAGGCAGCCGACACCAAGGCATAAACACAGTAATTTGGCTTCTAATAGGCAAAGGGCTGTTCTTTTACAAATTCAGAGTTCTCGACCGTTCTCCGATATTTTATCCTCACAGCAGCCCTTTAAGGTATGTTATGCTGAGACAGGTACCAGCCCAATATCCACCTAGCGAGGTCTACGGCCGAGCGGGGTGTGTGAAGTCGGGTCCAAGCGCAACTTTCTGCCCCACACCACTTCGCGAAACCGGTTCTGTCGGCGCGCCCAGCTCCCGCACTTCCAGTCTTGGGCACTTGGGCAGCACAACGCAGGCACTGGCTTCATACTTCCATGAGGACTAGAGTCTTGGAGGCGCCCATGGAAACGGGGTCCTAAGACGGAGGGCCCCGCCCCGGTCCCGCCCCCCTCGCCTCCAAGCCCCGTAAGCCTACCGTGGTCGAGCGCTTTCTGGCAGGCCCAAGCCGCGGTCACCTTCTCCTTCAGGGCCGGCTCCCTCAGGGCTGCAGAAAACTCCGCGCGAACCTCTTGCTTGACCCGCTTCTTGGCCGTTTCTCCGTTGACGGGCGAACCAGAGTTTTCCACACGAGCCGAGTGGCTCCTGCTGCGCCTTCCACTCATCTTCCCCGCACGCATGTGCACAGTACGCAAGAAACTACGGCTCCCGTCACACTTCACGCTTAAAGGCGGGCCTTATTCCTGGTCTAGCCAATCGTAGCGGTGGGCGCGAGGCGAGAGCGGGAATGAGCGCGAACGAGCGAAAAAGGTGAAGGAAACCACGCAGAGATAGGATACGTACTCTTACGCACTCTAGAGTCTCCTAACTAGCTGCTAGGATGGTTAGTTGAGAGGCGGGGCTGCCGCGGGATGTTTTCATTGGCTGTGGCGTTTCTCATTTGCTCTCGAGTCATGTTTGCTTTCTCTATGGTACTCAGGCCCGGCCAGAGGGGCCGGTACGGTTTCCTCAGGAGCGTTTAACACAGATGGGCGGACTCGGCTTCATTCCACCTTCGTCTCTATGGTTCCCGGAAGTGTGGCCTACTGGTTCCGGTGTGGGATTCGGCGGGTGTGAGGCGAGCGGTGTGCGGGACGGAGCGGAGGTTCAGCGCGGCCGGGGAATGCTCGTGGCCTTCTGAGCCGCTTTCCGCTTTCGCCATGTCCGTCGTGCCGCCCAACCGCTCCCAGACCGGCTGGCCCCGTGGGGTCAACCAGTTCGGTAACAAATACATCCAGCAAAGCAAACCCCTCACGCTCGAGCGGACCATCAACCTGTGAGTGGCGCTCGGTGCCCCCCTCCTTCCTCCCCTCCCAAGAGCAGCGGAGAGCCACAGCGCCACGCCTCCTCCGCCCCTTTCTCCCGCGTCTTTACTATAATAGGGTTGTTTCCCCCCCCCCCCCCAGCATCCTCTCCCTTCCGCGATTCCCAGCACTTTGTCTTGCTCCCCTCCATGCGCGATAAAAAAAGTCGAGGTCCCATTCACATGTGCATAATTTGCGCGGTTTCCCTGCGCTTGGTTATTATCGGCACCTGGTTCCTTTGTGCATGTGTCGTAGCTCAACGGTAGAGTAGCTGTTTGCCGCTGCATGTCGGGCTGGGAATACTTGCTGCCTGGAACCCTGGAGAGTCGCGGCCAAATAGTATAGGCGACCGTGAACTAGAGGGGGTCAGACTTTGCTTTAATGTAGATCCCTAGGTTCCTCAGTCGCCCACACTTCCGCTCTGGGGACACCTTAATCTGCCTCCACCCCAAGTGTCTTGCAGCTTGCAGACCACATTCTCTCCCCACCCCCACTTTTTATTAAAGGATGTGTATCTGTTTACTGATGCATTTCTTTTCTGCATGTATCACTTGGGGGATTTTCAGTAGTAAAATCGTATGGGGTGGGGGAAGGCAGTCTGGATCCCCTGTGCCAGCTAAGGAGCTTTTTGTAAACTTCTGGCAACACAAAATTACAAATATAAGCAACTGAGTAAGAAAACAGACCCAATGATTTCCTTTTTCATTGAGTCTATATGTGGCATTGTCATTTGAATACTGTATATATTTCAGTAAGTGCAGGACAGGAGGAAAAAGGTCTTGACCTCCAGCCGATACGTACGGCGAGGTGGGGGGGGGAGAACAGAAAATATATTAAATGTATGACTCCAGGTAGGGCTGCGAAATACTCTTCACTGAAACCCTGGAGAACCATTGCCAGCCGGAGTAGATCCCCTGTCTGAAACCCTGTAGAGGTGCTGCCCGTCATTTTGTAGACTAGACTGAGCTAGATGCAGCAACTGTCTTGGTTCAGTGTAGGGCAACTGTCTGTTTTGTGCACGTTGTTTTGTGCACGTGGGGCTGCAGCTCCAAAGCATACAGTGGAAACGGACCGTGTAACACAGCTCACAGTCACTGGCCATACCCTGCTCTGTGTTCAATGTTTGAACTAGATTGTCAGTTTGCATGAAATACTGTATTTAAGGTGTAATTCCTTTTAGGTATCCACTCACAAATTACACTTTTGGGACCAAGGAACCCCTATATGAAAAGGACAGTTCAGTGGCTGCCCGGTTCCAGCGCATGAGGGAGGAATTTGACAAGATTGGAATGAGGCGGACTGTCGAGGGGGTCCTCATTGTGCACGAACACAGGCTGCCTCATGTGTTGCTTTTGCAGCTGGGCACAACTTTCTTCAAACTGTAAGTGAGCTTTACCAAACCTAGCACTGCGTAATGATACATGTTTGAAGCTCCACAGAGAAAGTAAATGACTTGTGCATGGAGGGCAAAGGCAGTTTTAGGGTAGCTCAACCAGTGTGGCTGCACTGCAGCGAGCACCATAACAATGCTGTAAAACTGAGTGAGAGACGGGGTGCGGGTGGGATTTTAGTGTTGCACAGAGCACCACTGCAATTTGAGAGCCTTGGTCTATCACTGTGGAGGGGCAATTTGGAGTGGAGAAGCAGCTGGGCCTGGGTAGTGAAGCACCATTCTCCCCCTGCCATTCTGTCAGGGAGAGGTGAGAAAGTGAAGTCTGTCCTTCAGCCTTGTGTTGCAACCAATGTTCTTTAGCTCCTACCCTCCCAGAACTGCTTTTTACAGTACCATTTCTCCTTATTGTTAGGGTTTGAAAGAGTTGCTCCTACCTAGAACTTGCTTATTTTTCTTGCATTTCTCTTTGTTTGTACATAATGTTTCTTAAATTGTGAACCACCTCAAGTGTTTCAGCCAGAAAAACAAAGTATCAGTGTTTCAAGTAAATATGGAGGAATGTAAAAAGCAACTTTGCCAGATCCTTAAAAGGCTCAGGTAATAAGTAGCATGAGAGAATTCTACCTGAGACCCTGGAGAGCTACTGCTAGTCAGAGTAGACAGTACTAGCCTAGATGGCCAAATACAGTCCAAACTGATATAAAGATGTAGCCAATATTCCTATGCATTTTCTGTAGCATGCTGATTCCCAGTTCCAGTTCTGGGGAGTTCACACACAGTTTAGGCAACTAACTGTCTTTGTAGCTGGCCATAATAGTAGCTTTAGACTGCAGGCTACTGGGGAAATCTGAAGAGGGTAAATCATATCTAACTGAGGTCCATTGATTTCAATGGGTCTGTCTGAGTAATACTTAGCAACAGACCATGGTCTTCCATTTTAAATAGATTGTTGGTCAAGTAGTCAACTCCAGTGGGGCTTTCAGGTAATTTGGGTTACTTCAGCTTTATTCCCTCTACAAATTACAATGTAAAGCAGTATATAAATGGTTGAAATAAATAAAACGCTGCGTTTTTTCATCTATCCTTTCTGAATATTGCTCATTACCTTCCTCCTGCTTCTCTTAGAAAACTAAAAGGTGATGGTGATCCGACTGCACCACACATGACTCTTCTAATCTCTTTGCAGCATTAGTTAGTCTAAATTCTTGGGAATAGTTTCACAAGTTTCTGAAGTTAATAGGTAAGCCATTTTTAATGCCCTCAGCCAATTCTGGAACAAAATCTCTGGGTCCATTTTTTGATTGCAGAATTTGCACAGAAGTAAAGCAACACCATAGTTCTTCTAGGATATTGTCACCTCCACAGTAGTAAACTACAATACCTCAAGGACTGTCTCTCCTCATATTAGCTGACCCTGCAACAGAGCAGAGCTATGGCCCTTCTACAAGAAGTCTGGATAGTGCCAACACGAGAACAGGCCTTTTCTGCAGTGGCTCCTCTCTTGTGGAATGCTCTCCCCAGGGAGGCTCCTGTGGCACTTTCATTACATATATTTAGGCACCAGGTGAAAACATTCCTCTTCTCCCAGAGCTTTGACTAATTAAACAATCTATGGCCTTTTAAAGTTGGCATCATTGTTTTGTTTGTTATTATGTTTTGTATTTTTGTGTTTTTATACTGTTCTGGGAACTTCAGATGCATGGCGGTATATAAATTAAACAAACAAACAAAGTCCCCAAATTTAAGCTGCTTAACCATTGGCAGTTTTCTTTATGTAAACAAATAAAGAGTCCAGGACATAAAATGTGCCATTGAATCTATTGATTTTTACCACTGGTTTTGTGTTGTATTAAAAAAATATATCTAATAGGACTTAATGGGGGGACGGGACCTGGTCAAGATTTGTTTTGATACATTTTACTATCCTGAGAAGGTGAAATTTGGCTGAGGTAGTAAAACATTCTCAAAACAGCTTTCTGGACATTTACTGCAGTGTTACTTTAAAAAATATTTTAATTATGACTGCACCTAAAACACATCCTTTATCTTTTCCACAGGCCAGGTGGTGAACTTAATCCGGGAGAAGATGAGGTAGAAGGTCTCAAACGTTTAATGACAGAGGTAGATGTCACAATTATTTGCATTTATATCCTGAGGCTTTAGGATGGATAACAATAAGCCTTTTATGGTTGCATTCACATGAACAAAGGTGAATAGCATTCAACACACCTGTAAGGTAAATTCAGGAATTAAAACACCTTAATTTTTAATAAACTCTTAGGTGCGGAAGTATGTTTGCAGTTTTGCCAATCCATGAAAATTCCAGTGAGTATGTATTTTGAGTTCTGAGTTTTTCTGGTTTTCCATATGAAAGCTAACAAACCCTCACTCTAAAGCAGCTCTGGTGAACTTTTTCTAGCTAGCTGGCAAGGTCCTTCACTCCCCACCCATGGAGAGCCAAATTTGACTGGTGGTCAGAGCTGCTCACCTGTCAATCACCTTGCCAAGCAGAACATCATGTCATATTAATACTTCATTTCCTGTTCTTTTCAGCAAG
Source organism: Podarcis bocagei (assembly GCF_964188305.1). Classification (NCBI taxonomy): domain Eukaryota; kingdom Metazoa; phylum Chordata; class Lepidosauria; order Squamata; family Lacertidae; genus Podarcis; species Podarcis bocagei. Next base: position 40,908,557 of record NC_138132.1, read on the forward strand.
CTTGTAAGGCACCCAGCTAATTGATCCCCAGTGCCTTTCTTTCCCAGTATTTGGTACTGGTGCTGGCCTCATCTGAGGCTTGTGTAGAGTTTAGGCTTTGGGTAAGGTGCAAACATCTGGTGCTGCTTTTGACTGACCCTTACATAGGAGCACAAATTCTATCTTAGTTGTAAACTTTGTGTTTATTGAAAAGTGCCTCTTCAGTTAAAGAGGCCCAGCCTTCTCCACAAGTGAAGCAGGGAAGGCTCTGGGGCTTCTGTAATGGAGACTTCTGTAATGGATGACAATGGAATATTCTTCAGACTAATGTGCTCACCAGTTGTTCCTGGGTCTGACCTTTGATGCAATTCCGCTTCTGACTCAGAGTCATCAGTTTCACCTCCTGAAGAAGTGGGTCATGACAGCTCCATACCTCTCAGCTCACTGTCTTTCTCCTTGGAACGCTGGGCGCTAGTTGCGTTTTCCTTAACTATGTTTTGTTTTGGATTCTTTTCATTCAGCTCTCTCTTTCTTTTCCCTTCACTTTGTGTGAGCTTCATCTGCCTCCACCTTTCCTGCACAGCTGGTGCTCAGCTTGTTTATTATTTTAGTTATGCAAACCACTTAACTGTGGTTTTTTTGGAAATGGAAAGACAGCATATAAACTGTCTTAGTATTCCCATGGGGTGGGGGTGGCATTGGACAGTGGAGATTTGCATGCTGGGCACCAGCTATATTGAAAATTTTGCACCCTTTGATAGAGATTTGCATACTCAGCAGTATCAGTTGATACTGGGAAGGGAGTGGGAGGGTTAGGAGACAGGAGCTCATGTACTTGGCATTGACCAATGCTGGGAAGGTGCATGCAGGAAAACGTGGCAGCAGCTGCAGCTTTGCTCTTTAATGCCATTTTGTCTTTCTTAACTTCCTTCTCTTCTCTCCCCATCTCACTCCCTGGTCCAAAAGTCATTTCAGATTCCATTACACAAAGAGAAGCAGATGAATGCCAAGTGTTGCAGGAGACACAGGTGAAGCTAAGCTAGTGAGCTTCTCAAAAGCAATACTTGGCCATTGTTACGAGCAGGCTACTCGACCATATGAATCCTTAATCTGCCTGAACAAGGTCGTTCTTAGCTACAGTTCTTGAGATTATCCACTTAAAGAGGGACTATACCTTTGAATACCAGTTGTTGGGGAGAAATATTTGTTGCATAATGTTCTGTAAACAAAGTATGGCTAGCACTAAAGAATGCATCTTTTTTTTTTTTTGGTTTATTATACTTTTTCTTAGTCTAACAATCTTTTAAGTAACAGCACCATTGCTTATATTTCTGTACTTACTCTTTTGTGAACTAGTGAAAAAGTTAATCGAAACCTATTACTTTTTTTTAAATACACCACTTTATAAATAGCGTTTTCTTAGCGTCATACTGTAAATGATACACTGTAAATTAATGGCCTGGTTTGCATTTAATGCTAAATCATGGTTTGTTTAATGAAACCATAGATTAACCATGAGTTGTCCCACAGACTATTTTTTTAACAGCTTGCTCCTCCAAGCTTGTTTTGTTTTCCACCCTTGTTCCTTTGTTGCTTGATGAGTGTCTGGGGTGGGGGTGGTCAAAGAAGCCATAGTTAAGGAATGGGGCTGGGTTCTCACATAATGCTAAAACAAACCAAAGTTCATAAGCAAACAACAATTGTGGTTTGACTAAAAACAAATAGTAGTTAAATCACTGGGCAGGGTTTGAATGATCAAACTATGACTTAAATCATAGTTTAATAAACCATGGCTTTGTGTTATACAGTGGACACTCGGGTTGTGAACGTGATCTGTGTGGGATGCACGATCACAGCCCGCAGCATTCACAACCTGCAGCAGCACGTCTGCGCACACACAGGCTGTGGTTCGGTGCTTCTGCACGTGCACAAGGCGTGATTTAGCACTTCTGCGCATGCGCGACCGCCGAAACCCGGTGGTCCATAACTCGAAAAAACGCAGCCTTAAACATCTGTAACCCGAGGTATGACTGTATATGAATCAGATCATTCAATTAACAGTATTTGTTTGCACTTCTATATTGATTAAAGAAATTTAAAAATTTAGACGATACTGTTGGGGTAGCATTCTTAATATATGACATTCTGCTATTGTGAAGCACTGGCATAGAGCATGTCAGGATTTTCCTTGCATTTCGATTTTGGCAGATCCTGGGTCGCCAGGATGGAGTGCAGCAAGACTGGGTCATTGATGACTGCATTGGTAACTGGTGGCGACCGAATTTTGAGCCCCCACAGGTGAGAATTGAAGTTGCTACTAGCATTTTCATTTGATTTATTTTTTGGGCTTACAACAAAACCCCTCCCAAGAACTAATTAATTATCCTACTACACGACTCTATTGCTGGTAGAAGACTGGCAGGCTCAGGCTTCTGTAAGTCAGAGAAATAGAATTAAGTCACTTAGGAGCAGCATAGTTTCTTTGAACAGGATGAGAGGTTTTGAAATACAAAAACAAAAAAAGTGCATTAAATAAGGAGCAATGGCATTCTCCTCCCAGAACAACTGATGGCCTTTTCAGGAGCAGATGGCACTTGCCCTTGAATTTTCTTTCTTTTGTCTTCCCTCACGGTATGCAGGCCTTTCTTAAGCAGCCCCAGGGAATGTAGGAGAAGAGACTGCCTCAGCTGTTCTCTCCTCAGGGTGTTGATAGTCAAACAGCCAATGTTGCATGCTTCCTTTTTTTCTGCAGATCTTTGGCTTTTTGTTCAAATATTTGGTTTGTCAATTCATACTAAAGTTAGACTTATTCTTTGCATCAATTGATTCATTATGCTGTTCTGAAATTACAACATTGAAATATAAGTGTTGTGTCCAATGTTGGTGCCGCTTCTGTCCATGCATGGAAAGGTTGCTGATTCTCCCTGTGCCATTCCTCCCTGGCTAGCAACATTGCATTCTACTGCAGAACATGAACGGAAAATGACCTGCTGTGTTCATGTTCACGCATACAGCCTTTTAGTCCTGGCCCTTATTTTACCACAGAGCCTTAACTTTTTTTAATGCACAAATTGTAGCTATGTGAAATTTCTGTGCCAAACCCTGAACAGCTTTGAACCTGTGAAAGACTGCTAGCCCCCGTGGAGTCCTGGCATATAACCCGGGGAACTCGTATCAGTGGCACCTCATATTGCAGACCATGGTGGGGACCCACAAAGGTGCATTTTCTGCTGTCACCTCAGTTCTCTAAAACAGTCTTCACCCTGCCATGCAGGAAGCATCACTGCTTACTAGCTTTAGAAATCTTTTGAACACCTCATCCCTGCCCCCCGCCCCCGGCTTTACCTAATTTGTTAAAGATGGATCCTGTTGTTTTGCACATTGTAATGCTTTATTGCACCTGTACTATTTATTGCAATCTTTAGTAACTGGTATTATTAGTGTACATTTTTGTAATATATTTTTCTTTAGCTGTAAATGATTTAGTTTTATATATAGGTGGTATAGATACAAGCACATTTCTAGAATTTGCAACCTAGAATTTGAAAGCAAGTGTTTTGAATCTGACTTTAAAAAAACCCACAATTATGCATGATCCAGTGGCATGATTGGCATCATGTCTAGTTTGGCCCTTGACCTGTGTTAGAATCTATCTATATTTTGCATTTGAAATATATTTGGAAAATAACTGAAGTGCTCTGGCTGTGGATATGATTCAAAGCAAGTAGATTCTAACTGTCCTGGTTCAACCCCATGAACTCTCATAACGTGTTAAGTACTTCAGTTTCAGGAAAGCTGTACACAGACACGAACTAATCATTATTTTTTATTGTTTCCCACAGTATCCGTATATTCCAGCTCACATTACGAAACCAAAAGAGCACAAGAAGCTCTTTTTGGTTCAGCTTCAGGAAAAGGGTAGGCATTCTGTCACATCTTTAATTTTCATATAGGTTTTCATATAGGTTTTATTGAGAGATGGCAGCAAAATCCTGGGCAAGGTCGTTTGTGTTATCTAAACTTAAAAGAAAATTCTGAAAATTCATTTCCACTGTAGTGGTTTATATGCTGCTCAACAGCTCCAGTGGTGCTCCTCCCCCACTCCTGTGCCGTGGATGAAACAAGCCAGAGTTGTTGTGAGAAGTGAGGTTACAGGGAACCAGGCAGAGGGCCTTCTTGGTAGTGGCACCCTCCCTGTGGAACGCCCTCCCATCAGATGGCAAGGGAATAAACAACTATCTGACTTTTAGAAGACATCTGAAGGCAGCCCTGTATCGGGAAGTTTTTAATGTTTGATCTTTTAGTATGTTCTGATATATGCTGTGTGCTGCCCAGAGTGGCAGAGTTGGGCAGGGTATAAATAATAAAGCTATTATTATTATTATTATTATTATTATTATTATTATTATTATTATTATTATTATTTATTATTATTATTATTTATTATTATTATTATTATTATTATTATTATTATTATTATTAATAATAATAATAATAATAATATTTATTATTTGTGTGTTACAGTATGATGGATTTTATTGTGGGAGGTAGCATTTCTTCACATCTTTTCTGTACACAGTTTCACTTAAAATTGCTTAAGTTTGGATGGCTGTGGCCTTAGGTTTTTATGACTCATTCCAAGTTGCTTTCAATTTGTATGTTGTGCCTGGATAACTTAGAATAGCTTGAGGAGTCCTCATGCCAGGCATGGTATCTGTATATTCAGACTGTGCAAACCAAAGTTCTAAATATTACTATTCTTCATATGATGCAACCTAGGAATTAAGAAAACTAAGCTTCACTCAATATTTGTCTTGTCCTTGCTTGAAGCAGATTTTTATTTGATTTGATCTCTCTTGATTTGTTCTAGCTTTGTTTGCGGTCCCCAAAAATTACAAGCTGGTAGCTGCTCCATTGTTTGAGCTCTATGACAATGCGCCAGGTTATGGGCCTATCATTTCAAGCCTCCCCCAGCTTTTGAGCAGGTAGAGTATGCTGTGAGATTCCATGTTGTGGTTTCATACTGCTGCAGCTGCTACAGAAAAGCTTTCTTTAGCTCTTTCACTTGCTTCTGTAGGGAATAGCTGACTGAGTGCTCTGAGGATTGTGGTGCTTATGTATCCACATTGGCTTGGATCATAGGATAAATTGACTTAAGGAAAACCACAAAAGGAAGGTTTCCATCCTCCCTACAGCTGCCTGAAAGGTGCCCCTGATGGGTTGGGCCTCCTGAAAATGTATGTTGGGTTGCCAGGAGGAAATTCTACAAACTTCCTTAATTTATCTTAGGATTCAAGACACTGTATTTACATCATATCATTCAGCAGAGTACTTTAAATTAGTTTTGAATTACAAACAGTACTTCACATTCCTTATATGTTCCCTTTCACTTTTCCTTGCTTATCAAAAGCCAACAGAAGGCACCCTACAAAAATTTCCTTCTGTTGCTATAGTCATTGCCTGCCTTATCGTATGAGTACATTACCTCAGGAGAATCAGGCTTGATGTACTTTCTTGAACTTTGTTTGCTTGCTGGGCCTCCAGTTGATGTATTATGTGCTGGCTGGCTGTTTTTCAAGCTGTGTCCCCTCGAGATTTTGGACTATAATTCCTGTCATCCCTGATGGGAGTCATGTTGGCTGAGGCTGGGATTTGTAGTCTGGAGAGCACCACATTGGCTACCCTTATGTAGGGCAATGCTAGGCTCAGTAGAGTAGAAAAAAGAAAAAAAACATCAGCCCATGGGTTGGATTAAAACTAGTCAAACTTCCAGGGTGCACATTCCAATGGTAGGTGGGGAAAAAACCCAAATAAAGAAAAACCACTTATCCCCTAGCCACCCATCTTCAAACATACAGTGGTACCTTGGGTTACATATGCTTGAGGCTACATACGCTTCAGGTTACAGACTCTGCTAACCCAGAAATAGTACCTCGGGTTAAGAACTTTGCTTCAGAATGAGAACAGAAATGGTGCTCTGGCGGCGCGGCAGCAGCAGGAGGCCCCATTAGCTAAAGTGATGCTTCAGGTTAAGAACAGACCTCCAGAATGAATTAAGTACTTAACCCGAGGTACCACTGTATTGGAAATCAACACAATGGGAAAAGGTGGGGGGAGCAAAGCACACACACAGCCACCAGCACCTCAACAAAACCAAGTTCCCCACTGGATGTGGCAGGGGGTGTGGAGGTGGGCTCGCTGTTCCTTTCTGCACCCCTTGAGATTGTTCAGCCAGGTGAAGGAGGAGCTGGAAACAGGTGCACAGCTTCTGCATACTGTGAGTCAAAGGTGGGTGGCAATTTCAGGCTATTAGCAACATCCTTAGAAGCAGCAACGCCTTGCTGCTTCCTAAACAGGCCAGTGTTGTAAGCAGCAACACAACAGCAGCTTCCTCCTTCCTAGATCATAGCAAATTCAAAAGCAGGTCAGTATTTTATTTAATAAAATGCCTGCCTCATGTCAAGAGAGCAATTCCCAATCAATGGCTTGCATACGAGCCAATTGCTCTGAATTTCCCAAGGTAATTGGGATTGATGTCACATGATGGACAGGTGGATGTGATTTGACCAAAATGACCTCAGGGTCCAAATGGAGAGTCCCGGTAAGCCTAGTAAAATCCATGGGCCAGAGGTTGCCTACCATTGCAGGAGGACCTCTGACCAGTGATCCAAGTGTGTACCTATAACCTGCTGGAGCATCTTTTGCAATTCATAGAAAGCAGATCTGTTATCCAGCCGATTAAGTGTGTAGTTCATGATCTTCAGTGTGAGTAATCATTACTTATTTTCCCCCTCTGCCAGGTTCAATTTTATTTACAACTGAATTCCTGAAGTATGTGGTAGAAGCCGTCTCTGTGAGAACAGCTTTAAAATGTAGAAGAGAGAACCTGACACAAAGATTTTTTTTTTATGTCTCCCCCTTCCCCAAACTCTCTACCATCTGAATAGGAAAGTGAATCTTGACTGTTTAGATAGTGGAATGATGAGTGTATTTGCATTTTAATCACCTATGTTGTAATAGTCACTTGACTTTTTTTAAAAATAACATTAAAACAAAATGATCTCCTTTCTGTTTTTGTGTGTTCCTTTTCCCAATGGGACTTGATGAGAGACACCTGCCCACTGATTGATACCACAGCATTGCATGTGAGAATGAAAGAGTACTATCTTCATCCATCTAAATATACCTTTGGAAATGTAGGCCACTTGTTAACTAACTAAAAGCAAGGTCTTTTGTGCACAGGAAACATAGCAGGTGTTGGGACTCAGGTTGACAGCAGGTCTTGAAACAGATGGAGGGAATTGATAGCTTGTTCTATCACTCAGTGCAGCCTGAAGGAGGGAACTAAGCTAGGCTAGCTAACAATAAAAGAGCAGTGTTTTAGGTGATGCTGCCTTGTCACATAAAAGTTCCCAGTTTTAGTTTGCTTGCTACTCTTATCAGCAAGAGGAATAACTCCGATTTGGAAAGCTCTGCACTAGTCAGTCATGTGAGGTGGTGCTGAGAATAGCTGATTGTCAGGCCAGTTGTCCCAAACGGGCGTAGTGTGAGGGGTGCCAGGGCTCCAGGCGCACAATTTTTGAGGTGGCATGAACCAGGTGCCCCCATGCAGGCGAGCCCAGCACAGCCTGGCGCTCCTCTCCACCCCCTAAGGGCTGCATCGACTGGCTGGGCTCCCCACTGTGTGGAGAGGCAGCTCAGCATAGCCCTGCTTTGCTCCGGTGGGGTCCCTCCAGCAGCATCTGGCATGTGTGCACCTGTTCTGGGTGCTGGCAAATGCCACTACACTGCTGGTCTCGACCACCTCAAAGTTTGGCCCCACCCGTTCTGCTAGTTTCTGGATACAGTATTGTTATTTCTGCCCTGTGTCCATTTTATTAATTTAATTTATGGATTTATCTATTCAATATCTATACCACCTTTCATCCAAGGATCACAGGAAATTTTACAATACACAAACACCAGAATACATAACATAGTAACAAAACAAAAACAATAACCTCTCTCTTGCAAGGAGATTGGCCTCCACATTGGGAGATGAGCAGGCAAACAAACACATAACATTGCGGCTGATGTAATTAGGGCCTATGATAGTGTTTGCTATTTGCTGTTTATAAACAAATGCAGACCTACAACACAAGACTTGTGAGAGAGGGATCAGAAAAACCTTTCTGTTTTAGTGGGACAATCCAGACACATGAATTGGTTACAGAAGTTCTTAAATTTATTTTAGATGCTTTATTGAGGGAGTGTGGGATGTAAATGTAATAATAAATAGTCCATACTGACGCAAGTTCTTTTTTAAAAAAATATATTTTTATTATTTTCCTCCTTAAACAATATTTTCGATAATCCAATAACACAAAAACTTTTTGCTCTGCTGAGCACATTGACTCCCCTCCTTCCCTTCAGTAGGTTTTCAACTTTCAAGTCCTGTCTCGCAATTTAGTTCTTTAACTTCCATTGTCCACATTGTAGGATTTATTTCAATCTTGCTAGTGTCTTCAAATTTTTGCAATTGTTATTCAAATATACCATAAATTTACTCCAATCCCTTTGAAATTTTTGATCGCCCTGGTCTCGAATCCTGCAGGTCGGTCTGGCTAATTCTGCAAAGTCCATCATCTTCACCTACCACTCCGCAATCGTAGGTACCTCCTGTAACTTCCATTTATGGGCCATTAAAATTCTCGTCACAACTGTGGCATACACTGATGCAAGTTCTTTTGACAGACAGTATTTGAAAAATGTGGGGGCGGGGGTGGAACTGAAATATGCAAAATGTGTCCATGCTATGGGAATTTTATTATTCATAAAGCTTGCAGAGGGCTCCAACCCTGATGTCAACAGATGGAAGATGTGCATGGTGATATCTTCCAGGAGATACAGTATGTACTGTACCCACTCAACTTTGATCTGCACAACTGGCTCTTTTACAATCGTTCTGCACTTGCAAGGAATTGCTTCTTCAAGGTGGAAGCACCAGCCCTTTGGAACTCCTTCCTCATTAATATTAGACAACCACCTCTCTATTGTGTTTGGTGCCTGCTAATTTTATTATTTTTTAAAAAACCCATAGTTTCATCTGTTGTGATGAGGCCAGGGGAGTTTTACAAAGGACTGGAAATGTAAAAGATTGTGTTACAAGGCAGGGGATTAGTTGGCAATAGAAAGAAAGAAACCTCAATTTAAAAAAAACCTAATTATTGGTCAACAGGTATGCACTATATTTTAATAAGATGGGCAGAGAAAATTGGACTACTGAATTCTGAACTGTTTGCAAGAAATGTGTTTGAATATATTGTGTCATATACATACAAACCCATGTCTCACACACAATATATTTATTTAAATTTGCCTGCTCTTCATGTTTACAAGACACCACCAAGGCTACAATGTTAAAATCTAAAGCTGTATTTTAAACATTTAAACAAACTAAGCATTATACACCCAAGCATGCATTACATTGCGTATATAATTAATACACTTTAATTAGAAGTATAACTTTTGGCATAGATTATGCCTGATGATAATAATAAAGCGTGCGTATACTGTCCGTAGTGTGTGTGTCTAACATATTGTGTGTCTAAAATAATATTTTGTGTGGTTAATATATGCACACAGCACAGAGCGTGCGTGTTTGCCTGTGTCTAGGTGTCTAAAATATATGTAGGGGGTGTGTTGTGTTAGATGTGTCAGCGTATTCCGACAAGAAACCCGCCCCGCGCGGCCTGTTCCCCCCAAATCCACCCACCTTTCCCTCTGTCCGTCCCCTTTCTGTATTTCCCCTTCCATATTTCCGCGCCCGCCGGTCACTGCCTGGGAGGGGAAAGCTCAGCTGGGCGGCCTGTCTCGTCCCTCCACCCCGAAGTCAGCGCCGTCCGCCTTCTCTCGCAGCCCGAAGCTGAGCGTCTCCTTCGCCCCTGGCCGGAGAGGCCTCCGCCTCCGAGTCAGTGGGCTGGATTCGCTCTGCTTGCCGCGACGGAGCGGGCGGGCTCCTGAGGGAGGCGCTCATTCGCTCGGGAAGAGGCCCCGGGGCGGCCAGCAGCGGGCGGGCGGGCGGGCGACTGCGCGGCTTTCGCTCCCGAGTTCCGTGCGTGTGGGCCGGAGTCAGCGGGAGTAGGCCTCTCACTGCGGGCGCTAGGCCGTTGCCGGGAGACCCCGCGGACCGCGCTAGCGAGCCCGGGCTGGAGCCCGCCAGGCCTCCGCGATGCCGCTGCTCTTCTTGGAGCGCTTCCCTTGGCCCAGCTTGCGCACTTACACGGCGCTCAGCGCCCTGGCCTTGCTGGGCAGCAGCCTCAGCGCCTACCGCGCCCTCAGCCAGGCCGCCGAGCACACGGAAGAGCCCCCTGGGGTGCGGCTGCAGCAGGAGACCGGAGGAGAAGAAGGAGAGGAGGGCGACCTGTCGCCGCGGGCCGGGCCGGCCGCCCTGGACGTCGCCTATTACTTGCTCTCCGACAGCCTCTGCGTCTGGGTGAGCCGCCCGGGAAGGGAAGGCGAAGCGGGGCCTGAGGGGATTCCTTGGAGGTGGGGAGGCGTGATCCCCGGGGTCAGGGGGAGATAGACGGCCTGGGGAATAGGCCCCGGGTGGGGTGCGCCAGGGGGATCACTTCGAAGAAAGGGGCGAGGAGGACGGGGCTGCTGAGGGCGAATTAGGAGACGGGGCAGGAAGGGGCGCCTGATTTGGGCGAGAAGGAGAGAAGTCATGGGGCACAAGTGGCCCACCTGTAAAGGAGGAACACCTCTGGGCAACGTGGGGTGGGAGCCAACAACCCCACTCAGGTCGGTGGGCTGGATCCCACGAAGTTGTCCTCGGAGTAGACCCAGTGAAATTAATGGGTGCAAGGTTGTGGGACTAGGCCCACTGAAATCGCTAACACTTAAGCATGTCTGAGTCTGGATCCAGCCCCGTTGGTGAGTTTGTTTGCTTTTTTATGGAAGAGAAGGTGCCTGGAGGAGAGGAGGGTATTGTGGGGAGTGGGCACCTGATGTTTGGAGGGAGTAGGTGTTTGGAGGGAGTAGGGCAGGGGCCAGCAAACTTTTCCAGTAGGGGGCCGGTCCACTGTCCCTCAGACCTTGTGGGGGGCTGGACTATATATTTTTTTTTGGGGGGGATGAACAATTCCTATGCCCCACAAATAACCCAGAGATGCATTTTAACTAAAAGGACACATTCTACTCATGTAAAAACACACTGATTCCCGGACCGTCTGCGGGCTGGATTTAGAAGGTGATTGGGCCAGATCCAGCCCCCAGGCCTTAGTTTGTCTACCCATGGAGTAGGGTGTATCTCCCATCTTATTCCCCATAGACACCCTTCACAGCAGTAATTCCCTGGCCAATATGCTCCTCCCTCTCAAAGAGGCCCAAAGAAATGTGGTCCTTGTGGGGTGGGCCAGAGGGTTTCATCTTGCAAGGTGTAGTGACATAGTGGGACACACTGGTGAAAATATTAGGAAAGAGGATATAGATTTCTCTTTCCCGCACGTTATGGGATGTGTGTGTTGTAGGGGATGTTCAAGGTAGCATCAGGGTGATGAGAGTAACTCTGCATGGCATGGTGTGGGTATAATGACAGGGAACAGGGTATGTATGCCTAAGGATCAGTGCAGGGATTACATGTGCTTGTTTGGGGAAGAGGGTGTTAGTCACCCACTGCTCCCTGACATTCTGTTTCTATTTGCACATCTGAGTAGGTGGGGGGGACATTTTTTGGCAGAGTGATAAAGCTTCTGCCAGGAGAAGGCATCTGAAAGGCAAATGTAAAGATCGTTAAGGGTCAAAAAGTGTGGGGACAGAGTAGCAGATTAGGGAGTACTAAGGGTTATTCATTGTCCCTAAGAAAATATTTAGTGGAAAAAAGTAGTTGCTGGAAGTGGTTTTGATTCTTTAAGGAGTAGCTAGGGAAGCGAGGGATGCTGGCCTAGGAGTTTTGGGGGATACATGATAGACAGCACCTAGAAGAATAAGGAGGCAGTGTAGTAACTAGAATGTGATGGTGCTAATGAAGAAAGTTCATTTAATGTTGATTCCAAGGTTGTCTGGTTGCCTTGTATTCTCTTTCTTGCCTTGTTCTGAAGGGGTATCCCTAATTTCAAAGCATCTTGACTCCATAGTTGTCTGGTTCAGGGGATTTGCAAGGTACTGCAGGACTTTAATTTTATTTCGGCTGTTTGTCAGTTGCTTTTCAGGACCAAGTCCTCACAAAATGACAGAGAGAAAGAAATACAATAGAACCTCAGGCAGAATATGAAGCATTGAGAGGATTCAGACAAATAGATGTATTGGAGATACTGAACTAGATTACCAAAATTCTCTTAAGGAAAGGCAGTAGTAAAAATATAAGTTTATGGCTTTCCTGAATTTGGCTTAAGGGGCCAAAGCAAATATTAAGTCGAATACAGTTCTCCAACTGCAGAACCACTATTGTAAAGATCCTGTGTTGTGTGCTCAGCACCCTAATTGATTTCCTGCCCAGAGTGGCTGGGGCAACCTAGGACTCAGCTAGACTGGAAAAGAAAAAGTGATTTATATGCATTGTAAAAGCAAGATGAGCGCCGCAACCCCAGAGTTGGTCATGACTGGACCTAATGGTCAGGGGTTCCTTTACCTTTTACTATGTGCGATATAACATTGTACCACCAGATGGCAAGCTGGAGTCTCATTTTTCTCTAAGTGTTTTCCCTGTTTAAATTTACAACACTTTAAACACTTCTTTGATGTGTCTAGATCCAGCCCCAGTCAGTTGGGCAGCTAATAATAATAATAATAATTTCACCAACAGACACACAAGGAGGACCTCAGACACAATTCTTAAATTTACAGGTAGGGTCATATGAGAGCAGGCTTCATTTTAGATGATACAGTCTTGAACCATTTAGGACTTTGCAGGTTAAACCATTTAGGAATTAATAATTTTATTATTTATACCTCGCCCATCTAGTTGTGTTTCCCCAGCCACTCTAGGTGGCTTACAGCATATCTAAAAACATAATAAAAACGTCAAGCATAAAAACTTCCTGATACAGGGTTGCTTTCAGATGTCTTCTAAAAGTAGTAAAAGTCGTGTGTATCTGAAGAAGTGTGCATGCACACGAAAGCTTATACCAAGAACTAACTTAGTTGGTCTTTAAGGTGCTACAGGAAGGAATTTTTTTATTCTAAAAGTTGTGTAATTCTTTATCTCCTTGACATCTGAAGGGAGGATGTTCCACAGGGAGGAATTGGGCCCAGACATTGATGATGATGATGCCATAGAATGTTAATCAGCTAGAGGCCTGGTTATAGAGAAATGTTTTTGCCTGGCACCTAAAGATATGTAATGAAGGCATCAGGTGATTTTTGCTAGGGAGAGCATTCCACAAATGAGGAGCCACTGCAGAAAAAGCCCATTCTTGTGTTGCTACCCTCCAGACCTCTTGTGGAGGAAGCACACAAGGGCCTAAGATGATGATTGCAGGGTCCAAGTTGGTTCATATGGGGATAGATGGTTCTTGAGGTAATGCGGTCTTGAGCCATTTAAGTCTTTATAGGTCAGAAGCAGCACTTTGAATTGGGTCCGGAAACTGATTGACAGCCAGTGCAGTCAGGCCAGGATTGGCGTTACTGTATATGCTCAAACCAAGTGAGCAACCTGGCTACTGAATTCTGCACCAGCTGAATTTTCCTGTCTTCTGAGGCAACCTTACATATAACATGTTGCAGTAATCTAAGCTAGAGGTTAGCAGAGCATAGATACCAGACCTGAGGCTATCCCTGTTCATATAAGGATGCAGTTGGGCCCCCAGCCAAAGCTTATTGAAGACACTCTGCACTACTGAGGATACCTGACCACCAGGCTATGTACCCACTCCTTCAGAGGGATTGTAACCCCATCACGAGCATGCAACCTCCCTTCCATCCAATCTTGTGAACCACCCACTAACAGTTACTTAGTGTTACCTGGATTGAGCTTCAGTTTGTTGGCTCTCATCCATTACTGAGACAAGGCAACAGTCCAGCACATCCATTGCCACACTTGTAAATCTAAAGGAGAAGTAATGCTGTGTGTCACCAGCATATTGCTGATGACATACTTCAAAACTTTGGATAATCCCACTCAGTGCTTTCATGTAGAAACCACTGAATGGGGATTAAACAGCACAGGGGATAAAATAGAACCCCAAATTGAATGCTTTACAGGGCCTCCCCAAGTATCACCCTCTGGAAATAATAATCCAAGTTGAATTGGAACCACCGCAAAACAGTGCCACCCAGCCCTAAATCAAACAGCTGTTCTAGAAGAATATCATGGTCATTGTTATCAGCCAAGAGGAGCAAGGGTCCAGAGTGCAAGTGGTTGCCCTGACTCATTCAAGTATTTTGTCCACATCCTTGAGCCTTACTAACCGAAACACATCCAACAATAGGACTAGACAGTGCTCTGGACATTCCTTGAGATTCATCTCATGTAACGGCAGAGTCAAGATCCCAGTGGATGCAAGTGATTTTATCCTCAAATGCTTTGCAAACAAGTCACAGCAAGCTACTGTCAGTTCTCTCACCTCATTTGGACCAGACTGTAAGGGGCCCCACACACCTGCAAAAGCTCTGCCAGATGGCACATTGAAGATGCAATGGAGGCAGCAAAGTCTGCTTCAGGAGGCAGCAACAGCTGCATAAAATGACTTTGGCCCCTGAGTCATAGGTCATAGAGTTTTGTCCTACTCAGTGCTTCCTAGATCTCCCCAGCATAATCTCCCACAGCTCTTACACAAGTTCAGTGTTGGCAATTTGTGACACAGGAAATATATCTTAAGTACACCTCAGGCATGGTATGAGCAGGCTAGCTCCTTGGTGTCAATGAAGTGATCTGCCTTCCAGAACATTCTCTGGCCAGTTTTAAACTTGTAGAGCAAGGTCATTGCCTTGGGGTTGTTGTTAATGCTTATGCAACCTGATCAGTGGCCTCAGTCCTATTGCTACAGGCTAAGATTATGCTTGAGCTATGTATTTCATGTTTGCCCAGAGTGTGTGGAGAAATACACAGGGGTTACTTAGATTTTGCTGGCTGCATTCTGAAGCTAACATCCAAAAATTGTACACCTCATTTCTCATCAGCTTTACCTGATTTTGTAAGTGAAATAAGACAGCGTACTTGATGCATTTGATAATTGCCTATAAAATCTCATGCCAAAACAGCAGGTAGAGTTCAGTTCAGTTAGAGTTCAATTCTGTACATCATAGGTGGATAACCTCATGCCTGGGGTCTGAATGTGGTCCTCCAGGCCACTCCGCCTGGCCCTTGGGACTTTCTCTATGCCACACACTCACCAGGTCTACTCTGCAACATTCTCAAGTGATTTTTCCTTTCTGGAATGTGTCTTTGAACTGTGATAATGCCACTTCCTTGTCTGGATAGAGAGAGAAAAGTGTGTGTGTGTGTGTACGTGTACACAGACACACACACACAGAATTCTAACATTTGCAGAATTCTGTCTTTAATGGCCTTGCTGTACAAAGTTAAGAGTTGCATCCATTGCTTTTGCTTAGGCTCCTGTGTCCATTTGTGGTGTCAGGGCAGGATCTGGGGCCAGAAATCTAGGGCCACAATATGCAGCAAGACTGGCTGATCACATTTGAAGTAATACACGTTACCATCTAAGAGGAGGGGGCCTATGACCATTAGGTTCAGGGTCTAACCCAGGCTTCCTCAATCTCGGTCCTTCAGATGTTTTTGGCCTACAATCCCATGATCCCTAGCTAGCAGGACCAGTGGTCAAGGAAGGTGGGAATTGCAGTCTCAAAACATCTGGAGGGCCGAGGTTGAGGAAGCCTGATCTAACCTCATCACTGCCCCTGTCTAGTAACAAAACATTCTGACTTCGCCTTGGTTAGGACTGAAGACCCATTCACATTGTATAGCTATTTCAATCTGATTATTTTTGTGCTGTAATGTTCACTGAATTGAAATTACACACTTGACCCAGAATATCACTTAACTGATAAAGAGGTAGAGCACTTCAGTTATCTCAGTTTTTGAAAGAGAGTTTGTAAGCCTTGAATATCCTGCACTTCATAAATTTATTTATTTATAAAATATTTACCGTATTTTTCGCTCTATAACACGCACCCGACCATAACACGCACGTAGTTTTTAGAGGAGGAAAATCCGTAGGCATGCCACCCGTAGGCATTCCCTCCATAACACGCACAGACATTTCCCCTTACTTTCTAGGAGGAAAAAAGTGAGTGTTATGGTGCAAAAAATACGGTATATACTGCTATGTAATTAAAATAATCATAGTGGTTTACAGCAATAAAACACAAAATCATATTTTAAAAACTCTATAAGCAAGTTAAAAAGACGTTAATCATTGTGGAGAGGCAAGCTTGCACATGAGTCTTTTGGGGGTAATTCAGATGCAAGATGTATTATCCCGGGGAGGTGACTTAGTCTTGTTAGTCTTCAATATTATTCAGCAGTGTTTTTATGAACACCTGAAATGCCAGGTGCCTTTGGCCAGCCTTCAACAGTGGCATGTATTCTTGCGCAGCAGGAGCCACATGTGATCATTGTCTGATATTTGAACAGTGGTGATTCTGTAAACGATTGCTAATTGAAGACATTAATCACTCACCAGGATTACCCGCATCCTTACAATTGTGTCGTTCAAACTCTTTCCTTTCTCACAGCCTCTGGGGAAGTCTGCAGTGTTCAGTGAGATTTTCATCACTTATTTATTTCGCATCACTTGTTTATAACTGTGAGCTGCCCCAGCATTAACAGTATCAAGAGTCTTTTAAGAAAAAGTTATAGCAAAAATGTTTTTCTTTTTCTCACCATTTACTTTCAATACTATAACTCCTAAACATTTTTCAGTGTTTATGAATAGTCATAAATATGAATTGCGACATAAATAACAATAGTAGGATAACTTTGACAAAGATATCTCAACGTCTACCATGTCTTGCAAAGGGAGTCTTGTGTTTCATCTTTGCAATAGAAATTGGTCATGTTGTAACATTATGACAAACCAGGGTTGCTGAATTTTTGTGGTTTCTTTTGCACAGGCAGAAATCTGCACACAGCCCGATTGCTCCCATTTGTTCCTCCACTGGCAAAGCCAACTAATAAGCTGTAATTGAGCTTGGCTTCCCATGAAAGTCAAACTCCCCAGGATCATGGTTTATTTCTTAAAAACAAGCCAGGACAGCAAACCATGGTTGGAGGTCAGCTAGTGACCCTGGTTTGTTAGGGAGCCACAGACCACAATCCCTAGTTAGACGTCATGGGAAGCAGAACTTAAATGCAGCTTTCTGACTTGTTTCTCCTGCTCACGCCAGAAGTAACTGGCCATGATTAGTTGGCAACACTGGTTATAATAATGCACTAATGCAGTCAGTGAGCAAGGGTCAAACTGCAGATGGATGAGAGAGTTGGAGCCTTTCCTCTGTTTGCTGCATTACCCCATGAACCCCCCCCCCCCCGAGACTGACTGAGAAAGCTGTAGGCTGTTGTAAAATCTTGTTTAATTGATGTAAAATCTTGTTTAATTCTGCTATTACGAATGAGGCAGTAAACTTAGTTATATACAAATCTTGCTGGTAAGTGTGACTGTATTTTTAAATGTAGAAATTTGGTTGCACAATTTTTAAGAAACATAGCTCTTCGCTTTCAGAATTCAACATTTTGGAAATGCATTGTACTATTGTTCACATTGCGCTATCTGTGTTACAAACCACAGACTTGAGTCTCGAGGTCTGTTCAGCTGGGAACGTTGAGCAGCATTCATTTTCATTTAAAAAGGCAAAGGCAAACTGGCTCAGCCACATTTTTATGTTGTTTGGTTCATGCTCTTATTTGACTTATTAAACAATATACAGTGGTACCTTGTGTTACGGACAGGATCCATTCCGGAGGCCCGTCCGTAATGTGAAATGCCTGCAGCTCAAAGCGCTGTGTCTGTGCAGGCGCGTGGTGCAATTTGGCACTTCTGTGCAGGCATGAAGCGCGATTTAGTGCTTCTGCGCGGGCACGAGCAGCAAAACCTGGGAGTAACCAGTTCTGGTACTTCCGGGTTGCCGTGGGATATAACGCGAAAAGATGCAACACAAAGTGGACGCAACACGATGTATGACTGTATGGAATTTTAAACTGGGGGAAGTATTGTTTTTGTTTGTTACCATGTTATATATTTTTATATTGTAAACAACCTTGCGATTTGTTGAAATGAATTGTTGTATACAAATATTTGTATAAACAAAACAGTAACATAGGTTTCTGGAGGTATTTTCTTGTATCCTAGGATGTCCTCTTTTCCAGGGAACCTCCAACATACGTAGCCTTTAATATTATTAGGAGGGAGAGAACCTAATAACCACCATTTTATACCACTAAACACTTGAAGGAGGCCAAGGCTGATCACAGTTGGGAGAAACATGGTTCTTGATCAGTTGGGCAAATTGGCCAGGGGGTTCCAAACCAGTGAGTTTTAATGGAAGAGAATTCATGTTGAGACTCAAGACAGGATAGGCATAACATATAAATATATTTTATTTTTTGTTCCAGGTACTGGTGAATACGGCTTGCTGTATTTTGATGCTGATTGCTAAACTAATACAGGGTGTTGTGTTTGGTCCCCTCCGTGTTAGTGAAAGACAGGTAAGAAAGGCCTGTAGGTCTTGCTGGTGGGTAGACTTAACAAAAAACTTTGTGATAGGTGGATTTGTGATTTTCATTTTTCATCTGGGAATATTTAACTTCCAGGCATATGTTCGTACGTAACCTTCTTCCTCATTCACTATATATAGAAAATAAAGTCTTGCTTACAGGTATATCTTGATCTGACCATGGTATGCAGATCAATTCAGGTAATTATAGATAGTACAGAGATTCAAAACGTAGGCTGTGTTGCTTAGAGAGGTACTGGCTCAGCTCCAAAGTTGAGAGGCCTTTGATTATACTAGATTAGAGAACAGATGGGGAATCTGTGGCTCTCCAGATGTGTGGCTCTCCAAATGTTGTTGCACTAGAGCTCTCATCATCCCTGACCACTATCCACACTGGTTGGGACTGAAGGGAGTTGTAATCTAAGAACATCTGGAGGACCACAGGCTCACCATCCTTGTATTAGAAATTGCTGCTGAGATATTTTGATGGAGGATGGTATATAAATATATATATATTTAAAAATAATGTTAATAGAGGAAGAAGAGTTATGCTTATGTACTCTAAAATGAATTATGGGTTTGAAAATGAAACCTAAGAGACTTTGGCCACCCTCATTAAGCCATAGACTAGATTTTTCAAGCAGCCTAACAAGCAACAACATCCTGATTACAGAGGAAAACACCAAATCTCTCAATAGTTCTTGAACTTGCAGCATGTACATGTGCAATCCGAGTAGTAATACGTACCCTTGTGGGGTTTGTGTAGACCAGGTTTTTGACTGATTTTTTAAATAATCCACCATTTTTGTAGTATCCTCCAGAATTTGTAGCTTACAACTATCATTATCTGTGACCATTGGCCAAGCTATCTGGGGTTGATGGGAGTTGTAGTCCACACAATCTGGAAGGCAACACTTTGACTAACCCTGTCTTAAGAGTATAGCCTGCACCATATTTTTCTATCTCTTACTTGCTAGCAAGGACCTCTTGCATTTTAAAGAATCAATGGCTTTGAGGGTTAGATGACAACGCTCCACATCTAAGGTAGATTCTTAGCTAAGAATGTGGGGATAACCCCTCAGCATAATAGCTTTAACAGCTGTTTTCATGTGTGTGTCAGTAGCTCTATTCTTGAAGAACTCTTTTTAACTACATGTACAAATCTCTTTCAGCATCTCAAGGATAAATTTTGGAACTTCATCTTCTACAAGTTCATCTTTATTTTTGGTGTACTAAATGTTCAGACGGTGGAAGAAGTGGTCATGTGGTGCCTTTGGTTCTCCGGGCTCGTGTTTCTGCATCTTATGGTTCAGCTCTGCAAGGATAGGTTTGAATATGTAAGTTTTTGGCTGGTGGTTTGAAGTTGAGGATGAGGGTTCTTTTATACAGGAGTGTATGTATTCCCTTGCCAAAGAAATCTAAAGTTGATACGTAGATTAAATGATGGAAATCAGTTTGAGTTGTTTATTTTTGCTTGAGCTTGTCGATCACCTCTATGGTAAAGAACAAATAAATACTGGAAGGCTTTTCAGCATATACCTCCTGTTCAAGTTGTGCTTGAGAGTTCAGTCTATGTGCCAGTTTTCTGTGCTTTTTTCAAGTTCTTTAACATATTTTGGCTCTGCAGGAATTCAATGTGTTTTGGAAGTAAATAGGAGCAACTGGAGTTTTCCAATGCCTTCATTTGTATATTTCAGCTCTCCTTTTCACCCACCACACCAATGAACAGCCACATCAGAGTCCTGACCCTTCTAGTAGCTATGCTTCTTTCCTGCTGTGGACTAGCAGTAGTGTGTGGTATTATTGGCTATACCCATGGAATGCACACATTATCTTTCATGGCAGCAGAGGTGAGATTTCCTGTTAGTGTGAGATTAATGTGCTCAACTTTTCTGGTTAGCCTTGTTTTATTTGTGCAACCTTGTTTGTGTATGCTCTAATTCTCTAGCAGAATATATCAGAATTTATTTTTGATTCATAGAGTATCCACAGAATAGGGCTTACTGCATTTTTATGCTCAAGATTATGAATATTTTTTGCAGAAAGCAGTATGAGCAGTTAACATTCTGTTGTCTGGGCTTAGGAAAACTTAAGCCACTATATGAAAAATTGGTGAATGTAGTCTGTTTAAAATAATTGCCATCTGTATTAAGGGTGGAAGAGGGTTCTAAAATAAGGGTTCTAAAATATATTTTAATTCAGGATGATTTACAGCATTCATTCATAACTGAGTTTGTGAGCCCGTTGATCTCCAGGAGTCCCCTAAACTGAATGAGTATAAGAGAAGGAAAGGAAAGAGAAAAATCTAAATTTAAATGACTTACCAGTTGTATAGAAAAGAAAATAATGTTTGCAAGAGCAATCTTCTACAAGCTAGTGCCTTTCAGGTGTTTTGGACTACAACCCCCATCAGTCTCAACCATCATAACCAATGGAATTATGCTTATTTGAACATAGAGTAGCACATGCAAATGCTCTCCTCCCATAACTTGTGAGGAGACAAGTTGCCCAATAATGCCTGTAGTAGCAGTTTTGGTGAGCAGAGGAGGAATTACTGAAAAAAGACACCAGACAATGTTTTTAAAATGAAAATTTAATTAATTAACAACAACACCACCAGAGTTGTACCAAATTCAGCCATCAAGGACATCTCTTTTTATACGTGGCTTATTATTTTCTTATTTCCTTATACAACAAGCTACTACTTGTGGCTCTGACCTTTTAAAAAATAAATGGAAATCTGAAAGAAATATAATCCTCTTATGTCTTATGACAAATAATTATATCAATTTTCACTTCCATCTCTAACCATTCTTAAGCTTGTTCCCTAGAACAATGAGAACCATTTGCAAGAAGCTCCCTTCCTGCTCTGATCAGTCTTCCAAGGGGGAGAGCTTACAGACCATCTATTGTATGGTACCATTCTGTTCTCTTCTGAAGGAGCCTTTCTAATTCCTGGAGCTTATTCCTTCCCATCTTGGGCATATGCAGGAAGACAGCATAGACTTGTTAGCAAAAGTTTAATACTGAAATTTAAGAAGCACATTTTGTCCTGTCTGTCTGGAAAATCAGTTTTATTGTTTTTCTAGTTCTCTGCCTCAGGTTTCTAGTTCTCTTATCAGATTTCAAACAATTCCAGTGAATTGTTTCCTCTTTTTGTTCCCTACAGTCCCTACTTGTTACTGTGAGAACTGTGCATGTGATTTTACGGTAAGTAAGAGATTGGGGTTTAGGTAGGGAACAAAGGGCATGTGTTTGATTTCACATATAGAGCATGTGTGTTGTGAGGAGCATGCTTCAGTTGCCAAATTGTTCTTCCTTTTCTGTTTTTTATTTACCCATGCAATTATTTTCAATAAATTATTGAAGGGGATTGGGCAACCTTTGGCCCTCCAGAAGTAGCTGGACTACAACTCCCAGCATTCCTGACCCTTGACCCTACTGACTGGGGCTGATGGGAGTTGGAGGCCAATATCTGGGTTACAGCTGAATTGCAGGATGATATGCTTTGTTTTATGTAAAAGGCATAGAATAAAACATTAGTGTATTAAAATATAATGGTGTTATTCTGAAACTTTGGGTTAAATTATGGTACTTAAAAAGGCATGCAGTAGGACTAGGATGTACAGATTGATCAACACCAAGGGCTACAACAGAGTGACTATCATGAGATAGAAGACCACATCTGATTTTCATATTAAATTTTAAAAAAATTAGTACTCTCTTCTTCTAATGGTATAGTGACCATTTCAGTCTGGCTGGTGCACCTGTTCTTATATTCTTACTTATTCAACAAATGAGTTAAATGAGTCAGTCTTAAGAAGATGTCTGATTTTATCAACATTAAAATTGAAAAATATAATGCACTTGAGTCCTTCCCCGCCTCCTTTAACATCTTAGATTGCTTGCCTCAATATTTTCTGTTTTTTCTTTAAGGACTTCAAACTTCTGTAGAAAAAATATGCAGTTAAATCAGAGTGGTTTATGGAATTTATATAGGTTCCTTTGATCATATCTCTGGTGCAGTATGTGTTTTGGAGGCTAATTTTTTTCCAAATGGATATTTTTAATTTAAATGAAAGTGTTAAAATTTAGATTCATATTTAAAAACTGTCAATAAGTGCCAGGGTTTAAAATCAAATCTGAATCAAAATGTTTAATATAAACATGTTATCTATTCACTCATAATCTCTTCCATCTTAATATGAATCTCTGTGAAACACACGAGTTAAAAAATAATAATGTAAAAGACTGTATCAGGAATGGTGGGCTGGCATTACACGCATGCTTGTATTTCTTCTTGTGTGAGCTGTAAATATTTACTTAGATTGTTAGCCACAATTATTTTATTAAATTTGTATATTGCCCATCATCCAAAGATCACAACATAAAAATACAAAATGAGAACATAGATACATAATAAAAACAAAAACAAACCAATAACCCCACTTCAACAAGCACATCTGAAAGGCCATAGATTGTTTAATCAACCAAAGGCCTAGTTATAGAGAAACATCTTCTCCTGGTGCCTAATGATATGTAATGAAGGCACCTGGCGAGTCTCCTGGGGAGAGTATTTCACAAGTGGGGAGCCACTGCAGAAAAGGCCTGTTCTCCTGTTGTCACCTTCCAGACCAGGATTGGTGTAATATACTGAGATCGCATTATTTTCCTCAAATAAGGACACTCGGGTCTCTGAGCTTTGACTCCACCTGCCTTTGTCATTCCTAGCCTGGCCAAGTAAGGGGAGAGGGGAGAATAGAGCCCACATGATGTAAAACCCTTCTTTACAGATGTGCTTTAGGTGAGCAGGTATGTACTAGTTTGTGTTAAGAATGAGTCTTTAATGTTGATATTTCTAAAACTGGCAAAATGCTTTTCAAATAATACAGTGTTCACTCCTTCCCTCACTTAGGTATGTCATTCATCTCTGGGATCTCAACCATGAAGGTACCTGGGAAAGCAAGGGAACGTACGTTTATTACACAGACTTCATCATGGAGCTAATGCTTTTGTCCCTGGATCTGATGCATCACATTCACATGCTGGTATGCATTGTTAACTGATAAATCATGGCCTATATAGAATGGGAATAATATAGAACTGGCTTTTATAGAAGTGTTTAAAAACACCTTTATTGTTACTATTTATGGCTTGTTACGTCCTGCATCCTTAAGCCATACTAAAGAAGGGTTGTGAGCATGTGGGGAGAGAACTGTGTGGGAGAGAACTTCAGCTTTGATTGCTATTTTTGCTGCAGTATTTCCTGCTGTAGAAGAGAAGAGCCACTTTCTCTTCTGGACTCTCTGATTGTGGGACCTGCTGTGGTTAAAACAGCAAGCGTAGCTCTATTTATGGATAACACTGCTGCTTTTCAAAATTAAAAGTTTTCCCCAAGTGACATACAATTGATATCATAAAACATTTAGTGGCAGCCCACCTTGTTATAGCCCAGATTTTTACAATCAATAACTGGCTCAAAAATACTTTCTCTGTAAATTGTGGGGGCCTGCAGTGGCCATAATCTTTATTTGGGCCTACCTTTAAAACCAGCCTGAAACATGGGACCCATTTTTACCTTCTATCTAAATGGCCCCATGTGTCACTTTCAGCCCTACAATTCCGTGTTTCTGTGCTGTTGTCACTCTAGTTAGGTCTTTCTCCTCCTTCCTTAATATGGGGGGGGGGGGAGAGAAGTTTGTTGCTGTTTGGAAGCCCAAAGTAAGCAACACTCTGAATGAGAACTCCATGAGCAGCTTGTTTCTAGTAAACTCAGACAGAGTGCTGTGGCTGCACTGGGACTTCAAAGAGAGTGCACCGCAGGCTAATTTCTGGCATTGTCTTTTTATTGCCTGGTGTGTTACCATGCCATTCATGCCATTCTCTTCTTTCTCTCCCTGTCCACCCACACCTTCACTTATGTGCTGCTGGATTACTTAATGCTCTTTTAAACATTTGTTTGGAAGCTGTTTGGCAATATCTGGTTGTCGATGGCCAGCCTGGTGATCTTTATGCAGCTGCGTTACCTGTTCCATGAGGTTCAGCGCAGACTTCGTCGCCACAAGAACTATCTCCGTGTGGTTGGAAATATGGAAGCAAGGTGAGCAAGTTCCTCTAACTGCGCAAGACTAGGAGAGAGTCCAGTCTCACAGTCTTCTCTTTTAGGGTTGTACCCAGTGTTAGTCATGCTCAGAGTAGACGCATTGAAACATGACTAACTTAGGCCCATTAGGTCTGTTCCGAGTAAAACTTAGTTGGAGACAACCCTTAATTTCCTTGCCGTCTGACTGTTACAAAACTGGTTTGCGAGGAGTAAACTTGCTGATCTTCACAGTTCCAGTGATGATATGGTAATTTATTACTTATACCACGCCCAACTGACTGGGTTGCCCCAGCCACTCTGGGCAGCTTCCAGCATAATAAAAGCACAGCAGAATGTCAAACATTAAAAATCTTCCCAATAAAGGGCTGCCTTCAGATGTCTTCAGAAAGTTGATAACAAGGATAGGCTTATTATTATTATTATTCCTTATCAGTGTTTCTTTCAAGGCTGTCACTTGGATGATTAATTTCACGAGTCTTAATTGTTTTCAAATCAATTGGGTGGTGGCAGAGTGGGAGCCTGAAGCTCCTTGGGGTCTGTTGTAATGACCAGCCATGGCTTGGTGTTATTTCTGAAGAGGCCCTTGATGAACTAGCCGAGCAGGTATTTTGAGTCTCCCAGTTCTAGCATAAATAGGCACTGAAATGGCATCCTCTTCAAGTTGCAGTTTGCTCCAATGGCATTTTGGTCTAGCTAGATACCATAAAGAGCCATATGCTGATGGTGGTGTGACCATCTTGGCTGTCTCTTGGTCCCAGACCCAGGTCATCAAACCGTCACCTGTCATGAACCACCATTGTCAGGATTGTCAGCAGAAGCAATGTTCTATGCTTATGATAATATCTTATTTTCTTGTTAATTATGCTGTTTTAAATGCACATTTTATGTTTAACTTCCTTTAGTAATATCTATTTATGAAAAATTAAAGATAATTATTTTTGTTAACTTTGCTGTGTTAAATGTGCATTCTGTAGTTGCCCTCCTTTTATTTTGAAATCTTTATGATAATACGTTAGTTTCCAGTTAATTACATTGCTTTGAATGTATACTTTTAATGGTATTTGACTTTCTTCAATAATGTTTTATCTGAGGTTTTAATGTCTTGTAAACCGCTGTGAGGTTTTTTTCTTTATAAAGTGGTTTAGAATTACTATTATTATTATCAATCATAACCAGAATTTTCACTTCTCTTCTAGGTTTGCGGTGGCAACACCTGAAGAGCTGGCAACCAACAATGACGACTGTGCCATCTGCTGGGATTCCATGCAAGCTGCACGTAAACTCCCTTGTGGGCATCTTTTCCATAAGTACGCACCTGGGGAGCAAACCAGGGTAGAACAAGTAGTGTGCTCTAATTGTCTATAGTTAATGGTTGAATCTCACTAGACACTCATTTTGTCATTTTCATATTTTTTTTTTTTAAGAAAACCAATTCAACACTATTGTCAGGGAACTGCCATCGGAGGAACAGGTGGTGGAAGGGCTCACAGAGGCTGGGAGGGAGTCAGCAGCGAAAGCAGGGACCAGCAGGGGGAGAGATGGGTCTCTGGAGGAAGGTCTCATGAATGCGGAGAGAGACGGAGCAGCTAAAGCAGGAACTAGCAGGGAAGAGGGAGGGCTCAGGGACACGTCCAGCGAGAACAGCGGGGAGGTGTCAGAAGCTCCCATAGGGAGACCCATTCCTCGCAGGAAGCTGTCACGTCGTGAGTCCAGGAGACGTGTTTCCGTTAAGGAGCTTCTATGCTGGAAGCGCTTCCGAAAACAACCACTGTCGGAATCTGGAAGTGACTAGGGCAGACATGTTTGAGGAGCTCTGTCACACACAGAGGTTTGTGGAGTTGCACAAACTCTGAGGGACCACGATTTTACGCACAAGCAGCTAATCATCCCATCACAACTATATATACTGGTTTTCCTTGTTAAAAGTCATGGAGGAGTTGCCTGTCCTGTTCTGGCTGTACCCAGTGTAGACTGTGACATAGGAATGTAGTCTTCTAACAGAATTCACGGGACAGAGTTTTTATATACTTATCCAGGACTGCAAAAATTTGTTTAATGTACAGAAGCCAACATTGATAGTGCAATCTTCTCAGTACTTTAAAAAATGCTCATTTTTTCCTCTGCATCTTACATAGTACAAGTGGTCTCCAACGTGGCACATCTCCAGCACCTAAATACTTGCAGCCCAGATTTTCAACATTGTCAATAACTTCAGGTCGGCGATACAGTTTTAACAACTCTGGAAGGCTGTGCATAGTCCATCCTACCTTGTAACCCTCACAAGGTGGTTTACAGCAGTCAGCCAATGTAGCTGCTCAGCCACACTTAATAACAAAGCCAGCAAATTAATGCTTAAAACCTTACCTGACCTCATATCAGATCATTCTATGTGCATGTAAGGAGCGAGCATGTTGCTTGATTTGGTATTCATGAAATATTGGGATTTCAAAAGGGCTTAACATTCTGTTGGTTATCAGACTTGTGTACCATTTCATGCAATGTATTCCCACCCAACCCCCAGTACATTTGGATACGGGAATAACGCTATTTACCAAGGACATACACACACCCTTCTGGTTTACAGTGCAATCCTAACCTTGTCTGCTCAGGAGTAATTCCTATTGCATTAGATGAGTCTTACCTCCAGGTAAGTGTAGTTAGGACTGCAGAATTAGATTTTTAAAAACTGATTTATTAGCCACATTCATGAAGGATAGGGGTTCTTGGCCAGGTTCTGCTGAATGCCTCTTGCTGGAGGGGCAAACTTAATGGCAGGCTCTTGCCATCATACCTTGCTGGTGGGCTTTGTGGAAGCCTTTGTCTGGCTACTCTTGGAGGCAGGTTGCTGGACTGGGTAAACATTGAGTCTTATCCAACAGGACATTGTCAGCTTCGCCTTTGAGCCAGTGCCAACGACTGGGCTCAACCTCTTCAGCCCCGACTGGGCCAGGCGAGCTGGAAAAGCACTCCCAGAGACCTCCCACCTCTTTGTAGTTGGGTGGTTCAAAAACCGCACCAGAGTTGCTAGTAACAGCAGCTTTAGCAAACTCTTTGGAGAACCGTTTAGGTGATATGGCCTTTGTAGTTCTTTTAGATCTGTGCAAGACTCTCTGGTCCTCTGGGTCTGGTGTCTCCTCCTCCTTGGGAGAATGATGACCTAAAGTAAATGAAGGTGCTGTGTCTGAATCAGTGTCAGACTCATCTGAGGCTTTTGGACTTTGATAATCTGTGTCATCATCAGAATCTATGTTGGCATCAGCATTATCATCAGCAACAACAGAATCTGCCTCTTTCTTAACTGCTTTTGAATCATCATCATCTGAAATGGGATGACATTGAAAAATGCCAACTCTGTCCCATTTTGGATTACAATCCATGCTTCTGGTCACCCTAATCGCTTTTGTGTCAGTGATTAACACACGATAGGAACCCTTTTCATATCCCAGAAAAATACCAGACATGTCTTATGCAATATATGAAGTATTCCTTGATAGGTGTGTCATTTGGGTTGGCATCTTTTGGCAGTTGCTTCTACTTATGTCATCAGTAACAAACTGGAGGAGAATAGAAACCAGGGACCAGTTTGTTGTCATTCATTACAAGCTGTGTCAAAAGTATTTGTCAACGTTTCAAGGAGCCTCTAATAAGATAATTAGCCACTACCAGCAGACACATTTACTCCTCTGAGAAATTTGGGCCACACCCCTTCAGAGCTGCTTTTCCACATACCTGAAAGGGTAGCATTGCTTTTCTATGAAGCCAGCTTATGCTTCAAATTATTGGGTTCTAGTATAATGAAACGAGTGATTTTGGTTGCCTTAAGTCACAATATGCCTTGAGAGAGTGGGGTAGCATGCTGGTTATAATATGAGAAAAATGCTAGTTAACCCTTTCCCTTATCCATCGGCGCCCACACATTTTGGCCTTGGTCACTCCTATTTTGAGAGAATGTGGTGGGTAGCATATCTTGGCTGCAATGCACAGTGCATAGGAGTCTAGAATAACCTATTAAACAATTATTTGCATTGTAGGTGGCAAGTCAAATTTCAGAATGTTATTAATGGGAAACAACTAGTGCAGCAGTAAGTCTCAAAAACAACTACCCCAAAAGGTTGCACCACCTTAAGTTTGTTGGTTTTCCAGGGGTACCATAATAATTATAATTATGTTTAGCCTGGAGGAGACTGAAAGGCGATATTATGGCCACCTTCAAATATCTAAAGGGCTGACACATGGAAGAGGGATCAAGCTTATTTTCTCCTGCTCCAGAGGGCAGGACCTGAACCCAATGGTTTCAAGTTACAAGAAAGGAGATTCTGTTTCAACATCAGGAAGAACTTTCTAAGGGTAAAAGCCATTCAGCAATGGAACAGACTCCCTCTGGGTTTGTGATGGACCCTCCTCTCACTGGAGGTTTTTGAGCAGAGGTCAGGTGGCCATCTGTCAGGGATGCTTTAGCTGCCATTTCAGGGAGTTGGACTAGATGCCTCTTGGGGTCCCTGCCAATTCTACAATTCTATGACTCTATTCTAAATTACTGCATATTCTTTTTCTTCTTCTGAGAGCAGATGAACATTTTGTAACTTCTTCCCAAGAAATTTACTTAAACCTCTCATTTATTGGTAGCTCATGCCTGCGCTCCTGGCTTGAACAAGACACTTCCTGCCCTACCTGTAGAATGTCCCTGAATATCACTGACAATCACCGTGCCAGGGAAGATCACCAAAGGGAGAACCTGGATGAAAATTTGGCTCCTGTGGCAGTACCTGAAGGCAGACCTCACCTGAACCAGCACAATCACTTCTTCCACTTTGATGGTTGGTTTATTTGCCTTTTACTAGTTGACTTGGCCAGAACATCTTTGTAAATGTAGGATTTTTTTCTTTTCTTTTCTTTCTTGAGAAGCTGTACCTTCCCCCATGAGTAGATGAAACCTAGATGAAATAGTCCCTGTGTGCAGCAGGAACAGGCTTATGGGTTTCTTTCAGGATAATTGTTTTCTCTTCCATGGATGGGAAGGATGAGTCACATATGCGGGGAAGAGTTAATCCTTCCCTGTACACTGTCGCCCCTGCTGGAAATACTCTCATACTTCACCTTAAAAAAAAAAGAGCCATAGATTGGCTCCAGTAGCAGGCTTCTTGAAATCCGCCTTACTGTGATGAGGAGGAGTAAGATTAAGAAACTGTCTCTGTGTGTGAGAGAGATAGAGAGATTTAATGAACAAGTTTGAAGCACAAGCCAGCTCTGTGTGCTGGGCACCTGAAATGTTGCCAAGAACACTCACTCTATCCCTGTAGTACTTTCAAAAGTTTGATTTTTATACTATAAGTGCAGATTATGTTTAATCATATATAACAATTGCTTTTCAAGAGAGGAAAATAAAGGGGAGGAGAGAATTGATAAGAGCATCTAAAATGCTTATGGCATCTATTGAACCTTGTTATAATAATTAAGAACTGAGGAATCATTAAAAATATAGACAGAACCGTAGACGATTGGGGTAGAAGAAGAAGAAGAGTTTGGATTTGATATCCCGCCTTTCACTCCCCTTCAGAAGTCTCAAAGCGGCTAACATTCTCCTTTCCCTTCCTCCCCCACAACAAACACTCTGTGAGGTGAGTGGGGCTGAGAGACTTCACAGAAGTGTGACTGGCCCAAGGTCACCCAGCAGCTGCATGTGGAGGAGCGGAGACACGAACCCGGTTTCCCAGATTACGTGACTACCGCTCTTAACCACTACACCACACTGGCTCTCAATTACTCAAAAGCACATTTCACACACCTTAACTGTTGCTTTTTCTTTTCCAGGTTCTCGCATCGCTAGCTGGCTGCCCAGCTTCTCAGTGGAGGTGATGCATACCACCAGTATTCTTGGTATTGCGCAAGCAAGCAACTCTCAGCTGAATGCCATGGTAATTCCTATTACTATTTTGCACGCTGCTCTGTTTATTCATTTATATGTCACCACCAGTGTATGTGCTGCTTTAGAGAGTAAGTGCAAAAAAATTTCCTAGTTCCAAGGAACATAAAAACAAAACTTCATCAGTGTGGTGGTGAAGACAAGGAAAGGAAGAGAAAAAGGTAACTAGGGACGAAAATGAGCAAGTGCAGTTACATGTACTTCAGACCCATTTTCATTGAGAATGGAGAACTAAGTGTTTAGTCAAAGACATTGTGAAAGAAGTGAGTTTTGAAGAGAGATTTGAAAAAAGAAGCACACACTGTTTCAAACATACACTGTCTATCTTAATAAACTGTGATTAGATAATGAACATGAATGGAATGAAACCACCATTCTGGATTCTTTTGTGCTCTAGTAGCAAAAGCCTGACCTTTTGAGATTTTAAAGGCTTTGGCTTACTTTAAAGTTTTATAAGGTATTTAGTGTGCCACAGTTGGGTCCCCAGATGGTAACAGTGGATACATTTTCTTTTTTAGGCACATCAGATTCAGGAGATGTTTCCTCAGGTTCCTTACCACCTCATTCTGCAGGATCTGCAGATGACGCGTTCTGTAGAAATAACAACGGACAACATTTTAGAGGGGCGTATTCAAGTGCCTTTCCCAACACAGGTTGGTCAAACGTTACTGAGGCAGTCGGCACAGCAGCAGACCTGCTGTGTTTATTTTGCAACATTAACATTGTGAAATGGTTATCCTGATGTTTAAGGTTTTTTTTTAATGTGTGTGTTATGTTTAAGTCAGTGTTACGTCAAGTAATATTGATCTATGGACTTAATGATCATGAAAATCGAAAAAATGATTTTATATAGCTTTTGCTGCATTGTAAAATATGAACAAAGAGGTCTATCGTAGCCAAAAAGGCCCCCAGAAATTCTTGTGGTACTTCAAAGACTAACAAGCTTATGTCACAACTTTATAAGGTGCCACCAGAAAAGTCTTGGTTTTGTTTTTACATTTACTTTGTCTAGTTTTCAAACTTCTGTCAGTAACAACAAGGAATGGATAAAAAAAGCCCAAACTTCCTTATTATTCTTTTGTCTACCATGAAATTGTTTATATGGCAGCCTCTGCATATTGGTTACATTTGGGGTTTGCATGTTGGTAATTATTTTGTCCCTGAGGATGAATGGATAAAAATGCACCTCTGTATGTTCTGTACTTGAGTTGTGATTTTGTTGTCATTTCATGAACTCATAAGTCTTAAATGACCACAGCTTTTCTGTAGCACTTTTAATATGCAAAGTTCTTCTCAAACCCATATGCAAGTCAAAATCCCTGCAAAAAGTAGCTTGTTCCCATTTCATGCAGGTGATCACAGTTTTTAAGGAATCAGATATTGATGTGCTGTCAAAGATTGACAGATGAAGCCTAGTTGCTAGATTGCTGCAGGATAGTCTGTTGAAAATAAGATGATTTTATGGATTGGTCTATTTTCGTTTTATTGATAGGATTTTAAATGAAGTGTAGTTCAATTCACCATAAAGTCCCAGGGTTGGCTACAATAACATAATCATACAATTAAAAGCAGGAAAAGCAGCTTACACAATGATAAAAATAAGTAGTTAAATTATTAATTCATTTCGTATTTGTAATTTATTTTTTTAAAGTAGATAAATACAACATACATATAGAGCATTACAGAATTCATGGACAAGACCACAAATCTTACAAATGTGGAGGTTACATTGTCCCATTAGTGTTTCATAAATGTGTGTATTAAATCTTATTTATTTCACCCTATTTGAGTTTTATGCTGCATTTTTAATTGCAGCATATGGCTGAAAGAGGCTTGCACAGTAAACCCTGTGACAGCTAGGTTTTGAACATGGGTCCACCAACTTGCCCTGCAGCATAAATTCTTTAGAAAGATTGTTTGCGGGGGTTTTCTTTTCAATTCATATCAGTTTTGTCAGTTTTATTTATGCTTACAGCGTTCAGATAGCATCAGACCTGCATTGAACAGTCCCCTGGAAAGACACAACACTGATCAGGAGGACACAGAAGAGGTTACTCAGGTAAACTTGGCAAAGGGGGAAAAAGGTGCATCATAACACAGGGAAATTTGATAGTGTAATGTCCACAAACCTTGGCACGAAGTCCTCACAAGAACTCCTGGTAGATATCCTTCTGTAGCTTTGCCACTAGTGGATTTGAAGTCTTCATTGCAAAGAACATCTGTCTTAAAGGTGCAAGTAGGTTGCCATTTGTAAGCATAATTGTTCTGGGTCTGACTATGGAGTCTTACTTGCACTTCTCTTGTGTTTTGATGGGGAAGGGATCTGGAGAAAAGGGAATAATGTTTTTGTAATTCAAAGGCCTCGAGCAGTTAAGTCAGGGATAGCCAATGTGGTGCCTTCAGATGTAGTTGAACTGCAATTCACCTGCTCCCCATCCAGCATGGTCAATGCTAATGAATGATGGAAATTGTAGTCCAGCAATATCTGGAGGGTGCTGCATTGGCTATTCCTGAGTTAAGCTACTGGCTATTAAAGGGGATACATGGAGGTCTTTGTTCCTCAGGTGGTGGTCTACTGACTATAAGGAGGATTTGAGCTGCTCCACCTTTTGCCTTTCCCTCATTTATTTTTGAAAAAAATATTAATAATTTAGTACAAAAGTTTAAAAGAAGGACACAGAAGGAAGTTATACCTAACAAAGCCATGATACTTGTGCAACACCTTCTGCTTGTACAATGGGATTTCCCCCTCTCCCCGGAATGTCTTAAATAGTAAGATGTAGATTAGTTTTAACATAGGGAAGACATAAGGACAAGACTGTTTAGGAACATATTGTTCCAGTCCATTACAGATACTTGTAAGTAAATGTGTGTGTGTTTGTAGTTCAATGCAATTCCTCATAAAGTAAAATGATTTTTACCCAAGTGTTGTTTGCCAGAGACCCTTAAATCCTTCTGGTTTCTCTTGCTTTTTCCCATAGGACAATATACATATGTAGTGGCCATAAGTAACTCCAGATCAATGTTAACAGTCCTTTTCAGAAAACCTTCCACATCATCATAATGTAACCATAATATCAGATGTCCTGTTATCATCTATTAGTCCAGTTGTTTCTAGAAAAAGTCTATGTGGAGGGAGAAGTGTTCTTTTTCTTCTTTAGTAGTTTATGCTTTTGTTTTCAGTGTGCATTCTTCACAGTATTATTCAAAATAACATGTGTGAAAGGATAACTGTCTCTGCCTGGCTGTCACCTGAATCTCTACCCCAAATGTGCTAAAGAATAGTGCCTTCACTTATTTCCTTCCACACATTCACAAAT
Source organism: Podarcis bocagei (assembly GCF_964188305.1). Classification (NCBI taxonomy): domain Eukaryota; kingdom Metazoa; phylum Chordata; class Lepidosauria; order Squamata; family Lacertidae; genus Podarcis; species Podarcis bocagei. Next base: position 40,942,533 of record NC_138132.1, read on the forward strand.
GGGGACAGGGAGAGCAGGACTGCACTTTCTAGCCCCATCTTGATTGCTCTCCTGGTTCTGTCACGCCAACCCAATCTCCACATGTTCATCAGATATCTCCCTTCAATGCCTCCTGTCAGACATGCAGAAGTCTGGATAGCAGAGCCAGCCAAGGTAGCGATGATGTGGGTAATTTGTTCACGTGTGTCTGGCCTTGGAAAACCCATGTTCCAGCACAGAAAAGAATTGGCTTTGACCTGGAGTCTTTGGGTGTGGGTGCAGGCCAGAGCTTTCCAAACTTTTCACATTGTTGACACACTTTTTAGACATGCATCATTTTGCAACACAGTAATTCAGTTTTACTAGCAAGCTGGAGGTTAAACCAACCCCTTTCTAGTCCTGGGAGGAGTGCGGGGAGTGTTTGCGCGACACACCTGCAAACTGCAGCCAGCACACTAATGTGTTCTGACACACAGTTTGGAAAGCTCTGGTGTAGGCCTTCCTGGTTTCATCTGTGTTAAATGCATGCTTACCCTTCCACATGTTGTACATGATGCTTCTCTTTTTCTTGCTGCTTCTTGTGTAACAGGAGTTAGTTAATAGGAAAATATTTTGTGTGTTGCTGAAGTTAGTCTTTGGCCAACTGAATAGCTGCCTCCATTGTAGAAGTGAGTGACAATGAGCCATGAGCACGAGAAGTATCCCCTTGGCCCCAGCCATCCGGTCTTGGATTACCTATCTCAGTGGTATGAAACCTCAGGCCCTCCAGGCCTCTCTGGCCCTTGGGACTTTGTCTGTGCCACACCCCTTCCTAAGTCTGACACACCTGTTTCTGGCTGTCCTCCATGCCTTCCTTTAGCACTTTTGCCTGGCTGGAATGTCTCTTTATACTGTGGCAGTGCTTCCTGCTTACCTGGATGGAGGAAGGAGCTGTATGTTTGACTGGCTTTTTCTTGGCTGGAACATAAGCTACTATAAAAAGAGTCACATCTATTGCCCTGCCTGCTTTTTGCCTCTGGCCTCCACTCACCACTAGCATGTGGCCCCTGAAGGTTGCCCATCGTGGAAAGTGGCCCTAAGGTTGAAAAAGTTTCCTTGCCCCTGGCTAATGTGAAGACAACTTCCTCCCCCCAAAACAACAACAACACTGTAGCATATATTTTTGGGAGAGAGGCAGCCTTTCCATTTACTTTGGCAGTGTTTGCACATCCTAGCACCTCAATAAGATGAGCTAAGTTTGGACCTCCCCAGTTCTTCTGGTAATGTTGTATTAGATTATGGAGATCTGTATTAATGTGCTTTCCCCAATTTCCTTTTGTATGAAAGACGGAGAGAGACTCACTGGAACTCAACTCATGGTTGGAAGACGTGGCAGAGTTCAATGAGGCAGAAGCAGAATCCATTGAGACAGAAGACTTTGAAGTGAGAGGGAGCCGGTTTTCCAAGTCAGCTGACGAAAGACAGAGGATGTTAGTACAGCGGAAGGAAGACCTTTTGCAACAAGCTCGCAGGTGTGTATGTTTTGTGGGTTACGGTTACAAAATGTTTAATGTGGAAAAGCCCAGGAGGAGGATTTGAGGAGGTGTTTAAGGGAAAGTCATTCAGAGATCTTTTGCATATCTATCTGGCTACCTCTCACTGATGCAATTTCTCCTTGATCGTGATGCAGTAGCCTGTTTTGTGTTGCCCAAGGGCAGGGATGGTGAACCTGTGACACCGACTCTCCGAAGTCCAACAGCTTCCATTAGTTCCCGCTACCTTGGCTAGTGGTCACAGATGAGGAGAGTTGCAGTCAAGCAGCATGTGGAGGGCCATAAATCCCCCCCTCTCTTAGTCGCTCAGAGGTAGTTTTGGAGTGGTGCAACCGGTGTGGCGGCACTGGGTGCTGTGCTGCAGGGGGCGGCACTACAACGCTGTAGAACGGAGTGCGAGAGGTGGAGGCGGTGTCAAATTTTAATGTTGGAAAGGGTCTGCTGAAATTTGAGAACCCAAAGTCTGCCACTGAGTAGCTGAATAGTGCTGGCCATATGACTGGGAGTTGGACTGGATGGCCTTTTGAATGCTATCAGAATCCAAGTCACTAAGGCAGAAGGAGCTGGCTGGGTGGCTCTCCCAGGCATAGCAGGCAGGTGAGGCCGAAGGTGGGAACTGGACTGGAGAACAGAAGGGGATCTGAGAATAACAACACAGATCTGTCTTTGTGTAGGAGCAGAGCATTATCTGATAGCATTCAATAATTCTTTAGGTCTCATGGTCACTATCAGCTGCTCATGTAGGGCTGTGCTTATGCCACCATGAGTGGTCTGAAAATGATATTGAGCACAGGATTCAATTCTCTCAGAATATCAGCTTTCATTAACGATAAAATGTACAGAGCTTTTTATGGCTGAGAAGAAACATTTTCAAATGTCTTAGCATCACCTCCTGAAGTATTGAATGCCAGAGGTGTGGCTCAACATTTCCAGTTGTTCAGGATGAAGCTTCAGAGCTTCTGACATCAATCAAACTAGCAAAACCAGAATAAAGTGGTCAACATAATAAGCACATATTCAAAATTTGCAAAATCCACACAGGCCACAAGATCCAGCTTTTCTTGGTGCATTTTTTTGAAATGTGTTTTAAGACCTTTCCCCTCCTGCTTGGAAAGGTTAAATGCAAACCAGGCAACCTCTATATTCAGAGTGAACTTTATGTTACTTTCCCTTCAGCCATCTAGTTTTTCTCCCTCCAGGCGTTACCTCAACAAAACCTCTGATGATCCTAGCTCAGATGACTACTTGCAGGCTGAAGGAGCGACTTCAGACCCTATCACCCTGCGCCGGAGGATGTTGGCCGCTGCAGCAGAGCGAAGACTTCAGAAGCAGGATCCCTCTTAACACTTCCTGTCTCCTCCTGTTCTTTTTCCACACAAGCAATGTTTATGCCATCCTACACTCTCCCTGCCCACAAGGAGGGTCTCTTCAGAACTCAGCAAATGTGCCGAGGATGACTGATCTGGCTGCATCTTCACTGTATAAAGCATGTGATATCTAATAAGTGTTTGGACAGCTGACAAATTAACCTTTCTTGGGTACTTTTTTTGAGTGACACACATTTTCCTTTCCCCCACCCCCTTTGCGAACAAAAAATGCAGTCTTTAAAGCCCTGGGCATGGTGTGCTGCTTAATGTGAGTTGCAGAGGGACAGTGGCTGAGAAGCGCAAGGTCCATTTGCTGCTTATGTGCACTGAGCTTGCTGGCACGTCCCATTTAAGCTCTTTAAAGTGGAAACTGAACAAGGAATGACAAAAGCACTCTCCTAAGTAAGCAAGCATCACTGCCGAGTCATTGCATGTCTCGAGAACGACATGCTTAAAATAAAAGAAACACATTTGGATGCTTTTGCAGAGTCTTTTGGAGAAAACTGGCATTTCTAAGTGTTGGAGCATGGAAGTGGAGTGCACCAACAGGAGGAGACATCTTAAAGAGTGGAAAATGTTGAGCAAGGTTTTAGAACAGTGGCCCCCAGACAGACAGTGTGAACATTCCTGGATTATTTTTCTACCAGGAGGCTGGCTTGGTTTTTAATGCATTTCATTGCTAGTAACAGACATGTGGCCAAGGGAGAAGCACCGGAAAAAGGGGCGTGAGCCCCCAGCTATATTTGGCATCTTGATTCAGCATTTCAGTAAGCAGGCAAACTGGGATGGTCTCATAGTTTGGTGTCAGAGGCCATCTGCAGAGAAGGCTCCATTCAGGAATGGAAGTTGGCTGCTATTTGAGAGGCAAGGGAGCGCGCAAAAGTATCTTTATTTTTGTAATCTCGCATCTGGCAATACTCCATATGCCCATTAGCTTAATCAGAATTGAGAGAATTGAGGGCTACTAGATCTTAGGCTAGGTGTGCTCAAACTTTTTTCTTTGGTATTGTAAAACTCTGGTAGCTGTATTAGAGATCTCTGGTCTTAGGTCCGTAAATGGGTTTTATGATGGCAGCCAAGTAATTTTTAAGTGTTTGGCGAGTATCGCTATCCTTCAGAAGGTGCCCAGTATTTTAAAAAATATATTGTAAATTATCTTTTTACAGCAGGATTTTAATAGGGCTGTGTACCAGATTTGGCCAAGGTCTGAATTCCCGAGTCAAATCAAGCCTATTTGGAGGAATCCTGGCTTCACTCAAGTCAGGTTGAAATAGCACCGATCACTACAGGTTGGGTTGAATGACCCACAGCCATCCAGGGCTGCTGGGGCGGGGCATCAGGCAGGCAGGAAGGGGCAGCGCGAGTGAGAAGAAGTCTGAGAAACGGCAAACAGGAGAGGCCTGCATCTTTGTGGGAGATAGTGGGGGGGTCTTTCCTGCCAGGCCGTTCGTTATTCTCACCATTGCCTCTTCTCCATTCTGCCACCTGAAATACATTGCGTAGGATTGGATAATCCTGTGTAATGACTTTTAGGCAGGAGGATCCCATCTTGTGCAATGCTGCTCCTTTGTGTGTGGCTCCCATTCGATGCAGGGAAGCTGCTTTTGAAGGAGCAGCACCATGCAGGATCAGATTCTCCTTAACAGCTCAACAGATCCTGCCACCACTTGACTGTTTTTTTAAAATAAGGTTTAAAAAACCCTTAGCCCCCCTCCCCCATTACTTTGGGGACAGATCCAGGGTGGAGTGGGCAGTACAGATGAATTGGCTCAATCTGGGAGCTATAGGGCAGATGGAGGGCAGTCCGTGCACAGCCCCTGTTTTTAGAATATTTGAAGGTGACTATAAGAAAACTGAATTGTGTAAGTGTTAAGTGAAGATAACTTATTTCAGTAACCCCCTTTGGGAAGCCTTACCTTGCAATGCTGTTAGTAAACTATGGAAGAAGAAAGAAAAGATTCTTGTGATTCAGTTTTGCTTAGAGCGCAGCTCTTTGTTTTTATTGTTTTTAAAAAAGGAAATAAAATTCTTGATCAGTGTTGGAAATATTTAACAAACTTCTTTTTTGAACACTTTGCACATCTTCTCTCCCCACCACTCTCAAGTATCAGTGAATCCATACAGATAGTTTGTCAAACTACAATCTCTCTTACCCTGGAGGAGGGTCTGTATCATCCAACCAGAAGTAATGTTATTACACAACAGTTGCCGATGTGTGGTAGATCACCTATGGGTTCATTATTTGGACACTTGATCTGAAAGCTCTTCCTCAAATTGCTTTGAAAGCGAAGTACATTTTCTGGATATATTTGAAGACATCAAAGTAGAAAAGCCATTCTCTGCTTACTCCCTTCCATCAACGCCACCTCAGTTACCCACATGGTGGCAGTCTTTATATTTGGATTCTCCATCTGACTGACCCACTTCAGTTATCGGAAGGGTGAAAATGAGAGTGAAACATAAAGGGACTGGGAATTTTACTCAACTTTAGATCAATTCTTTTGGATGAAGCAAAGTGAGGCTTTTGTATTGTGCTCTTTTGCTTCATAATATTTTTTACTTTCTGGCTGCACTTTCAGGAGGGACATGAGTATCCTCATTTTGTCATTTATGCCCCAGTGTATGCTGGAAGCTCAAACTCAAGTCTGGTTTGTAACCTATTCACACAACCAACTTAGGTGTAAGCTGTTCGGTTTCTGTCACCAGCTGTTCGGTGGTTGCACGGGGATATCTTGGAAGAAGACCTTTTCTAGGACTAGATCTGCATTTCTGGCTTAAATTATTGAAACGAGTGGGAAGTTGTGTGTGGATTCTGAAATGAGAAGGGGAGTGGGGGGAAACAAAGCATAAGTCTTGTGTTGCATTCTGTGCAACTGCCTTGTTCCTTCTCTGCTCCCTGAAAAACAAGGCCTAGCCATAAAGAGAGAGTAGCCAAGCAATGCTGAGGATTCCCCTGAGAAGAGCTGGAAGGCGATTCTACTGCTTGCCTGTTGCAGCTGTCATCCAACCGGAGCCTCCCATAAAAAATCTGGTTCATGAGCTGCTGTGAAAACCAACGCTTAAAAAATTCTGAATTCAGTGATACTTAGTAATAATCCTTCTGTTTTTATGTAGATTTGATATCTAGATATCTAGATTTATAGTTCCTTATTTCTTTGATAGTGTTTATATGGTTTTGTCATGGCCTTTGTCTAGTACAATAAAGCTTTATTATTACATCTACAGTGGTACCTCGCAAGACGAATGCCTCGCAAGACAAAAAACTCGCTAGACGAAAGGTTTTTCCGTTTTCGATTTGCCTCGCAAGACGAAATTTCCCTATGGGCTTGCTTCGCAAGACGAAAACGTCTCGCAGCTTTGTTTCCTTTGTCTAAAAACAAAGACATGTTTTGTTTATAAAGTTAATTTATTTTCCCTTCAATTTTTGAACTGCTCTTTACAGTATGTGTGACTTTAAAGAGCAGTTAATAAACTGTTGTTGTACCAAATTTGGCTTTGTTTCGACTTTTTTTGACCATAGGAACGCATTAATTGATTTTCAATGCATTCCTATGGGATTTTGTGCTTCGCAAGACGAAAAATTCGCTAGACGACAAAAATTGCGGAATGAATTAATTTCGTCTTGTGGGGCACCACTGTAATAATAATCCAAAGGCTCAAGCAGCAACACACAAAACCAGCTAGGGCCTATGGACACTTCGTTCTTTGCAAAGACACAGTAAACTGTTTCACGAGTCAGAGGAAGTGAATCATCCCAGGGACAAGGGTGAATGTTCACAGAGTCTTAGGGTTCTATATGGATAGATTTGAGAGTAAGAGCAAAAGTTCTTACTGCATTTCTGTTAGGGAACGGAAATGCCTGCACCTGCCATTTTCAGAGGACTGAACAGTTCCATTGTTACCCACCTGAATCACACTTGAAAGCTGCAGCATTAAGAGAAGACTTCCAAGTCTGAGTAAGACTAGCTAATTAATTCCTAAAAGAGAGTTTTCATTACCACCTCAAAGACTTTTCAAAGTGGCCCCTACCTTCGGCTGCTATACAAGTGAAGATGAATCAAGGAATGTAGATGCATGTGTAAATACATCCGCACACATCTTCAGCCTTTTTCGGCCCAGGACTCGCTTTTTTACTGTATCCTGTGACACTGTCAATCTTTGGCCCCATATGTATGCATGTTCAAACTGCGTCATTAGCTGTAAAGGAGAAAGAATTCTTGCAGAAGAGGGAAGGAGGTGTGGCATCTGCAACTATATTGGTATTAAAGGTTAAATAGTTTTGCCTTCCTTTGCATTTGGTCTCTCCAAGTCTTTCTGTTTTCCCTTTTCCTCTCCACTTAAAACCAAAAGGGTGCTGAGGTCACTGCTGTGAGACCCAGCAGCTAAAGCCCATTGCCTTTGAAAGTCTATCACCCTTGGGGGATTCCTGTCCCTTTGCCAGAGGAGAATGAGCACCTCTGTCTGCCTTGGAGAGCTGTCCCAGTCCCCACTCTTGCCAGGAAGGTATGCACAGACCTTCACAACACATTGCAAATCACAATACATTGCATATCGCAATACATTGCATATTGTGGAACCTCAGGGCTGAGGGCCAAATGTGGCCCTCCAGGCCTCTATAGCTGCCCCTCTCCAGGTCAAACCCTTCACTTTCTCCACTCCATCCCCTCCTTGAGTTCTTTTGCCTGGCTGGAGTAGGTATTGTGTCCATTTCACAGACAAATAAGTCTGGGACCTAGGGTATTTTCTGGGTAAAGCCTCCTGCAGCTGCTGTTAGCTTCTATGAGCCACACTTCCCAAAATAGGACTTGAAAGCACTCTTCAAATAAAGGCTGTGCTGGGGGGGTGGGGGGACTGGCACCAGAACTCTTCAAATGACGGACGCACAAAGAAGAGCTTGCTAGATCAGGACAGTGGCCCGTCAAGTGCACCATCCCATTATCACAATGCCCAATGGGAAGTCCACAAGCAGGTCTGTGTAACAGCCCTCCCCCATCCTCCAGCTTCCCAACAGTGGAGGAAGGTAGCCTTATCCTCCACAAATTTATCTAAACCTATTTGAATACCACTTGAAGAGCTGGAGAGGAGGCAGAACTTGGCAAAGCCAAGAGAGAAAGCTGCTTTTGCTGCTTTAAAAGGATACCCTTGGCCCACCATAAGGGGCACTATAAAGGGACACACCCACCTATAATGCCCTAATGCATAGTAAAATCACTGTTCCTGGGACTGCCAGGGGCACGGGATGGAATGATACCTAATCAGGCATATTGAAGCCCACTGAAATCATCGGATTTACATATATAACTCGTGTGTCAGTTTAAGCCTCAACAAGTGAGGCCTTGACCTGCACCTGTTCAGAGCGTCAGCCAGCCATGCCCTGTTCCTATGTACCCCATTCCGTTTCACCTCCTTTTTAGTTTTCTCTCTGCTCAACAGACACCAGAAAAGTGCACTAGGACAACGTAAACACCATACATTTAAAGCGCACCCCCCAAAAAAAAAGAATCATAGGAACCGTACTTTATTCTTCAAAGAACTACAATTCCAGCACCCTTAACAAACTCCAGTTCCCATGATTCCAAGCCCCCCCCCCGGCTTTTTTGGAGGGGAAATGTGCTTTAAATGAATGTTGTGTATGCAACCTTAAGTTAACCCTGTGTCATCCTCCAGAAGCTGGAAGGTGCCTCTTTAATGCAGGGAATGTCCTGTCTTCATGTGAAGTCACAGTACTACCTTGCAGGGTGAGGTCCACAAGGAAAGGAGGCTCCCCACTTCAGAAAGTCACCCTCCAACTTGTGAGGGGAGGAGATAGCAACAGGGGGGAGAGGTATTGCACTTGTCCCTGCTGCTTCCCCCACCCCCTTGGGTGCTTGAAGAGGGCAATTGGTACTCACTAAAAGTGGCTGACCACCCTAGGTATCCTCGGAGGCCCCAGTTTGAGGGGGGTTTGTTTGAGGACTCTATAAAATATCCCAGGATATGTCTATCATACACATATACTTGCTCAAAAGGAAAACCAGTGAGGGAACATAATATATATATTTACAATAAAACGACTGTAGAATCAGAAGGTGAGAGAGAAAGAGCCTCAGTGGTACAGACAAACATTCTCTTTATTAAGCTACACATGAATTTTTTTTCCATTAGTCAGAGAAAGAAATTGGCAGTGTCTAATAAGATCACAGAAACCTCACCGATTGGTAATAGAAAGGCTTAGAAAGACCTGGCGCTTTTAGAATGTGTGTATATATATATATATATATATATATATATATTCTTGTGTGTGTGTGTGCATGTGTGTGATTGATATATATATATATATATATATATATATATATATATGAATTTCTCTTTATTTTAGTCTGTTTTTAGACAGGTGCAGTTGGCTTTTTCCAGCAAAGGTACCTCTTAAAAGTGAAACCGTGAAGACATCTGATCGCTAACCAAAAAGTAGATATGACAAAGGGTCATGAAAATGGTGGCTTTTTAAATAATGTAAACACTACATTCGATTTTTGTTTTTGTTTTACTTTTTTTGGTGGTTTTTTCTGGTGTATTTTTTATTTTTTTTAAGAGATTATTTTATTTTTTTCTTTGTTTTTTGTATTTTTTCCCCTTTTGTTTTTGCAGCACAAACACCCCCACATGAGAGAAAGAGAGAAAACACCATTCACTAAAAGGAAGGATTGTAAGGGCAAGGGTGCGAGGGAGGAAGAGGAAGCAGCATGAAAAAAAAGTATTCACAGGAAAGCATGGTGGGGGATTAAAAATGAGAATGGAACAACAAAAATAATGCCCTCTCAATTTAAACTAACCCACTTTAAAAAAAAATAAACAGAAAAAGGAAAGGACATTGGTAATGCATAACACAGTGTCATTCAGAAGGGAAAAAAGTCAAAGACAAGAGCATTTAGGGAGGCCAAAGACAGCTGTGCTTATTATTATTATTTTTAAAAATACAAATCCAGAGAGTGAACGAGACAATTCAGAACAGTGAATCATTATTAAACGAGAAAGTTAAAGACACATCCCTCTCTGCTTGCCTGGCCCACTCTGAAGGCAGGTGTGTCGGATCATCGTGTAGACAAGAGGCTTTTGGGAGAGAACGCTTTCCTGGAGCGGGCAACAATTAGTACAGCAACGATTAAAATACAAAGAGCCACTAACAATTCCCACTGGGATTCTGTTGCTGACAATCTTTTTGCACCTAAATGTTACCACCTACAAGGTCATGGCTAAGGTGAGTGAGATGCAAGGGCAAAGGAAGGGACTTGCCTCCATTATCCCATCCCCCCTGAGCAAAAAGCAGCACCTGTAATAGTAGAACGGGAGAGGGAAACTGGGAGGCCCATAACTCCTCCGTTTTGTTTTATTTTTTACTTTGCTGCATTTCCCACAGATGTAGGGTGCCTTGTTGGCTGGGCAAGCCGTTCCTGAACTTTCTTGGCTGATCCCCAATAGCTGGCAACCCTCTATATGAAAGGTTGTTGGGGTCTGCGTCTTAATGGCCATTAGAATCTGCCAAGATTTAAGATGGCGGTTTGTATGGGTCAGACTTCTGCTTGCTCAAAGGTTTCACCCTACCAGTGCCAACAAGCAACCGGAACCAAGTCCAATAGAAAATGTCTCTCTTAGAATGGGTTCACAATGCCATTGTGTGTGTGTGTGTGTGTGTGTGTGTGTGTGTGCATTTATAGATCTCTGTGTTTTGTGTGTGTGTTTTAAATAAAGCAAGAGGGGAATCGGGGGTGGGGAGAGACCTTTCTGTTCTTTTCTTTCTTAACAAAATCCGTAAGGAAGTCAAATCTTTAATTTCTCTTCTTTACCCTTTCATCATCATCATTAAAAAATTCTCTTTTTGTTTGTCTTAGGTTCTAAATGTAAAGACTAGTCTAAAACCAGGTTTTACACAGCAAACCTACAGAAGTGCACAGCCACCATTCCAAAAATTCAGGACATCAGACACTGAGGCGATATGGAAGGCTGCGTGTCTTTATATAAAGGCTCAAAGTTCATGCTACTAGTGAAGAGGATCCGCGCTGGAGAATCAGAAATGGAGAGTTGGGGGTGGGGGGCCCACAGGAGGCCTGGTCTGAACATAAATATTGGGTGGATGGGAGCACGGAGACCCGGAATCAAATATATTAGAAAAGGAGTAATCCTCCAAATAAAAGCTGTACTTAAATTGCGATAAAGGATGGGGGATGTTCTCCCCACCATCTCTCCTGCATAAAGAGCTTGAGCACGGACTGTTTGTGAGAGAGGGGGAATTCTTTCACCTGACCTGCGGGGCGTAGGAGGGATGCTATCTCAGGTACAACTTTCAAATTGCTGATAGAAATTCCCTTTGCCAGTCTCCCATGCTGGTTTAAAGAAGCAGAGACAGAAGCAGGCCCCTTTCTTTATACTCCTGAAGGATTATATATATAAACATGGTCAACGAAGGGTGCTGGCCTGTCACCTCTATTCTAACCCTATTCTGTTTCTTTCTTCCCGCAAGCTCCCCCTCAGTTCCCCCCCTTTTAATAGGCTTTAACTACTCCACAGCTGAACGGAACTGAGGATCCCTGAAAGCTCAGCGGCCCTGTGGCAAATGATGCATTGCAGCAGCAACTTAAATGGTGGTACATCTTTTTAAAAAATCCACAGGAACTGGGCAGGGGAAGCCATCCTTCCCCGCTCATACCCTAAAGCACCCTATGAACAAAGGAGTCTTAAAAAAAAAAATATTACCACTTTTTTCTTTTCTTTTTTTAAGAAAGTTGATTCCTTTTAAAACTCACGTAGTATCTTATGCTATGTGGACGGCGAGTTTAGAAAAATTCAGAGTATGGTCTTTTTTCTTTCTTGTTGTTTTCCAAAAGCATCTTTTGCAATGAATTACCTGCCATGACTAGTGCAACCTGATGCATGTCTACAAAGAAGTAAATCCTGCTGCTTTCAATGGGGGCTTACTCCCAAGTCAACAGGTATAGGCTTGCAGGCAACGTTACTTTAGCAGAAAGGAAGGATTTTAAGGTGATGTCAGGGGCATCAGTGCTCTTCTGAGGCAAACTAAAATAAATAAATAAAAGGAAAAGGAAAAATGTTTTTATATAAAAATTTTCATTATGCCTTTTTATTTACCAACTTGCATGATTCATCATCATCATTATTTATTATTATTGTGTTTGTGTTTGCATGTGTGTGTGTGAGAGAGACTCATATTTTGTTTTGCCTTTTTTTTCAAATATTTTATTTTATTTTCCTCTCGCTGTGATTGTTTCCAAATAAGTTGCTTGCTATACAGGATGGGATGGAGAAAAGGGAGAGGGGTCAGTATAAGCCGCAGCCTCGGAGGTTGTTGGCAATGATGATGTCGGTGACGGCATCGAATACCACCTGGATGTTACCCGTGTCTGTCGCACATGTCATGTGACAGTAAATCTCCTTGTTGGGCGAGCGGTTTTTGCTTTCAAATTGTGCTTGGATATAGGCTGCAGCATCTTCATATGTGTTGGGACCTGCATAGAGAGGGAGGGAAGGATAGGAGACATTTTAAAAAAATAAATAATAATGTTATAAAAATAAAAATACAAAACTCAGCACAAGTTTAGATGGTAGCTATAAAATAAGAACAGGAGAAGAGCCTCACTACTCAGTCAGGTCAAATGCTTATCAAGCCCAGCATCCTGTTCTCACAGTGGCCAACCAGATGGAAAGCCTGCAAGCAGGACTGCAAGCAAAATTTATTCACGGGAATGATGACTAATACCAACCAAACATACTCCTCTGTGCATACGGATCTTAGAACTTCGGAAACGGCCTCAAAAAGGTCAGATCTCATAGTGGTCGACCGGATGCCTGAGGGAACTCATGAGTGAGCCCTCTCCTCACTGGTATTCTAGAAGTAGGATTCGTAAGGATGTGGGAAATAAAGTTATTGGAAATGTGATCTGATGCTAATCTGGGAATTGGGCCCTGAATATAATGAGCTATTTTCCTGAAAGCAGCTTTGTTTGCCAAATCCACTTCCAGATCAATCTGAGGTGAGTCCACTAAATTAGGTGGATCTGAACCATTTCCCCCTAATCTGAATGCATATTTGAAACACCCACCCACCCCCCTAGTATGTGTTAAGGCTCAATGATCACTCATTTTCTTGACATGCTAATTTTTAAAAATATATATTAGTAATACTGGGAGTGTTTGCATGTTGGGGTGGGGGGCTTTCAAACATGCAACCCCCCCACTTGCCCTGTGAAATGGCACAGCCTGGCAGAAGCTGCCTTGTGTGATTAGTCTGATGCTTTTTTTCTGCTCATAGACGGACACTTCCTTCCCACTGATGAGAATCTGCCAACTCTCTGTGACATCATGGTAGCTCAGCTGATGCCTCGGGCAGAAAACAGGAAGGCAATCAGCCAGAGTATGTAGTCTGTTTTCTAGGGGAGTTATCTCTCAGGCAGGACTGGATCAAATATCTCCTGGTTTACACTTGGGGTTTCAGCAGACTCTGCTCCATGGGTCAGTCTGTTGTTTTTCGTTTGCTCCACAGCTGGATCTTGAGCACCTCAGGCGCTGCCATTACATACCTGTATATTCAGGGAAGCAGATGGTCAGAGGTGATTTCTTGATCTTCTCACCAAACAGGTCTTTCTTGTTGAGGAAGAGAATGATGGAGGTGTCAATGAAGAATTTGTTGTTACAGATGGAATCGAAGAGCATTAGAGACTCATGCATGCGGTTCTATGGCAAGGCACATATAGGAAGAGAAGAAAAGAAAGACAAAGAACGAGAGAGAGAGAAACAGAGAGAAAGAAACAGAAAGTTAGGATTAGAGAAAGAGAATAGTTACCAAACCAGCAACTGAGAAATGATCAAAGATCCACGTGTACCGAAAACCCAAAGAGTTACATATCATGAAGAAGTGAAGTCAAGAAAATGGGTGGTGTTATGATGTCTTCAGCACCTATTCTCCACCTAGCTTTTCTGTGTCATTTAGACAAAGCTCTCCTGGAAAGATATGCCCATGAGAATTACAGAGAAACAACAGTTGCCATATCTGTCAATTAGGATCAGCTTTAAAAAAGGCCTTTCCCAACCTGTTGCCCTCCAGATGATTTGGGCTACAATAGCCATCAGTCCCAGCCAAGATGGCTGCATGATGTTCGGGCTGATAGGAGTTTTGTAGTCCAAAACACCATACCCTCCAAGTGTCCCTGTTGTCCAGGGACAGTACCGTATTTACAGAAGCCACCCCACTTTTCCTTAGGACATCCCTATTTTCAGCGGAAAAATGTTGGAGGGCATGACACACCTGTAGGGCAAGTAGGCCTGCCAGAGAAGGCTGAGCGAAAACATCTCAGAGCAATGAGCTCTTAGAACCCTTTATGATGGTTGGTTGTTAAAGAAACAAACCAAAAGGGCTGAGCCTTAGGTGGAGAGGACAGAGAAAATATATTGCTGAGGTACATGGGAAAATGTCCCGTTTCATTCTGATTTGTTTACAAGGAGATTAGATGATGTTGGCTATTTAATGAGCATTCAGTCTGATTTGTTTTCAGGGAGGTTAGATGGGAGTGTGTCAAAGGAAGGGTTATCAGTACACTTTCCAAGGCACTTCATCATCCTTTTCCTTATTGCAAAAACCCACTCTTTGGGGGAAGCAGGTTTGTTGTGCAAAACAACCCAATCAGCTATAATGAAAGAAAACTTAATTTGCCAGTGTGTGATTGGATCCCACCTGAAAGCAGGGACAGTCTGGAAGCATCAGACTGGCTCAACATGGTGTGCAGGAGGTGTTGCACAGAAATCATTAAAACTTAGGCTAGGACAGTTTTCAGGTTGCTCCAAGAGCTCCTGGTCCAAAGAAATACAAAAGTCATTATCTGGATCTATGTCTAGCGCTAATCATTCTATAAACAGATGCAGCCCCAAACAGGCCTCATTTATTTGAGGGACTGATACCTTGCCTTTCAAGAAAGCTATTTCCAATATATATATATATAAAGACTCTTGTGAGACACATACCTTTATTTAGACTATTTCTAGGCTTTCTTTTTAGGATATAATCCTCACAAGCCAGTTTATAATCAGAATTAAAATACTTTAAAGCATAAAAGTATTTTATAACTTTTTATACATTTTTATACTTTATAATGGTATAAAAATGTATAAAATAGCATCTTAGAAAGAGTATAAACCATTTTAAAAATGGTCCATAGCTTTCAGGAATTTCACACACACAAATTAACCACTGAAATCTTCCCCAATCTGGTGCCCTCCCTAGGTTTTGGACTACCACGTCCACCAGCCGAAGTCAGCTGATAGAGCTGTAATTCAAAACATACAGAGGGCACCAGATTAGGAAATGCTGCTCTTTGAAATACATGAGCTTTTAAAAGCCTTCTGAAGATCTTTATAGCAAGGATCAAAAGTGCATTTTGCTGGAGGCCCAGTTATGGAGCTCCCTTCGAGTTCCAGTACATAACACTGAAGATGATCAGTATTGACATCTCAAAAAACCACAGCAGCACAGAGTCTCCACCTGACTTTCCCCATCCAAGCCTTAGTGTCACCACTTGCATATTTCCCAAAAAGATGATGCAGATTGGCATAAAACATGCACGTCCAAAGCGAGATAAATGTTCTTATATGGTCACAGACCCAGCATAAATAAATTAATACACCAAAATAATACAATTTCCAACACACACTGAGTTAAGAAATATGATACTTAGAACCAAACAAAGACAAAATTAAATCAACAAAACCCCTTTATGGTCTTTGCAGCAGAAAGTAGAAACCCACCATCTGTTTCCAATATTATCTTGTTCATGTTAGTTAATAAGTAAGTTAAATACCATCCAAAAATCCTTCTTGAGTTTCCCATTTTTTCGTATTCTTTTTCAGGGCACTTGAGAGAGTCTTTAGACTTTCTTTATTGTTTGGATGAATGAAGGGTTGAGCTTAATTTATTGTTACAAGATGGCCATGGGTGCTGTTGTCCCCCTTCCCACCATTTCCACAAAACATTTCCTTAGTGCTTCACAGCTTTCCTGGCTGCCTGCACTTCCTGATTTAGAAAAGCTCTGGGGGGAAAGTTATGCTATCTCCCTGGAGCATTAACTGAAACATTTGATGACAGGAAAGATGGCTAACAAGTAGAAATAGGGAAGAAATTTGATTAACTTCACATTTAGAGGTGAACCTACTTAATTCACACTTTCTGAAATAACACACAAACCAAAATAGAGCCAATCTTCAAAATGGACACTTCTCTGAATTCTACAATGCAGTTCTCCAGCCAAGTAAGGACACTTCCCAAAATTAACATACCCTGTTATTAGTGCTGGGGAAGGAGAGGGCATATACTAGGCCAGAGGAGAAGCGGTCACATACTACTGGAGTGAGAGTCCTATAGCATGGAACTGTGCTCTTCTTGGGTGGGTGATGGCGGGTGAATACTTGTCCCAGGTAACAACTGAGGGTGGGTTAAGCCTGATCTTGTTGTACAGCAGGTATCTCCCAGTTTGATGTTTCTTGGCATTGACTGATAGAAAACCTGTTAGTTTTGAATAGCTGGCTGTGTGAGAGTATACTTGTCTCTGGCATGCGTCTGGGAAATGAGGGGGTGGGTAGGAATGGGGTGCCTATTTCCAACCCAGTGATCATGGGGAACAGGGCTTACCTTCTGCCTGCCACCTCTTGTGGGGTGGACATTGGCTTTAAGCCCAGTAGCCATAAGAGAAGCCTTGTTGAATCAGATGAAAGGGATATTGTTCTTGGAATTTCAGAACATAGGAAGAGCCCTACTAGATCAGGCCTAAGGTGTATCGAATCAAGCAATCTGTTCTCACAGTGGCCAACCAGATGCCTCTGGGAAGCCTGCAAGCAGGACAGGAGTGCAGCAGCACTCTTCTTCACCTGTAATTCCTGGCAACTGCTTTTCAGAGCCACTGATAACCTTATCCATCATGAATTTGTCTAATCCCCTTTTAAAGTCATGCAAGTTAGTGGCCATCGCTATCTCTTGCGGGAGCAAATTCCACAGTTTAGCGACGGAGAACACTTCCTTTTGTCTGTCCTGAATCTTCCAATATTCAGCTTCATTAGATGATGGCCCTGAGTTCTAGTATTATGAGGGATGGAGCAAAACTTCTTATCCTTTCTGCAACTATACTATGCAGAATTCTATCTGCCTCTATCTGCCTTCTATCACATGTTCCCAAAGAGACAGGACAGACTTTCATCGTTTTCCTAAACTAAGCTGGCACCAACACCTTCTAGTGCACAGCAGATGGAAAAAGAAGTCTGCAAATCACATGGCTACCCTAAAGTTAGTCTTTGCTGGCTCTCAAAGAGGCATTGCCCTCAAGGGAAGCATGTCTCTGTCAGGGTTGAGCCCAAAAGAGAGTTTTAAAGGGGCCTCTTTGACCTCCTGTTCCTTTGAACAGCTGGGCCATTTGGCTTCCCTACTGCATCGCAATTAAACATCCCTGCATTAATTGGAAGAAGAGTACATTGCAACAGTTCTGGCTATTAAAACCTGCCGAAAGTCAAACGCAAACCACCTCATAAAACAATTTGCCAAGTCAGAACCAGGAAATGGGATTCAGATAGTGTACTGGTAATTGACTGTCCAGAAACCCTATAAATGACACTTGTTACACAGAGAATTTCCTGCTTTCCTGCTTTGTTTTGAGTGCCACCATGTATTAATGGCTGGGGATCTTATGTAGGAAAAGAGCTTGTTACAGAAGCAGGTTGGCCGACTGGTGACTGCATCTTGTGTAAGATAATGACTTTCAGGCACAAAGCAATCTCCCCATTGGAAGAATGGTTTGCGATGGTGCGATGACGAGAATATGGCAGAAAAGGGGGAAGCCTTGCAGGCCTTTACATGAGCAGGATTTAGGTATGTAGAGCTTGTCTACAGAAGTCTCTTCAACATGAGGCCCTCTAGATATTTTGGGCTACAACTCCCATTAGTCCCAGTCAGTGTTGCCCATCAGCCACCATCCAGTAATTAATCTAATCCAGGGATAGCCAACATGGAGCTGCCCAAACGTTGCTGGACCATCCCTGACCATTGGCCATGCTGGTTGGGGCTGATGGGAGTTGGTATCCCATCTAGAGGGCATCATGTTGGTTGTCGCTGATCTAACCCTTTCAAAAAGGCACATGCAGCACAGCCCTCTCAACTCCAATGTTAGTTCCACTGTGGTCAACAGAGTCCCAAGTAAGCATACTTAAGGTTGCAGCTTTACTCCATCGTTTTGCAACTGTGCAGAGAGTGTCTACGCACACACAATATGTACGTCCATTGGCTTTGTTCAGAACTTTAGCTGAAAGTGTAGTCATTGGGAGTCACCAACTCAGTACAGTAGTCACCAACCCAGTTCCTTACATGCATCCACTTAATGTGCAAAAAGGATGAAACATTCAACTTACCATGGAGGAATCCTCACTGGGCAGAAATTTCCTTATGAAGAAACATGTATTATGCCACTCACAAACCTATTTACAGCCCTCTTGCATCAGGCCAAAGACCCATCTAGTCCTACATGTTGTTCTCATAGCAGTCAATGAGATGCCTATGGGAAGCCCATAAGTAGGACCTGAGTGCCACAGTGCTCTTTAACTTCTGATTCTTAGCATACTGCCCTTGGCAGTGGAGGCAGATCAACATCACTAGTAGCCACTGATAGCCTTATCGGCCACAAATTTGTCTAATCCTCTTTTAAAACCATCCAAGTGGGTGGCCATTGCTACAACTTGGTTTTGGGCGTTCTCTAGTTTTACCTATGCACCATGTGAAACAGGACCTCTTTTCACCCATAACAGACAAAACTGTTAATCATTCTGCGATTTCCTTGAGGCTTTCTCAGAAGAGGAAAACCCAATAAAATATCTCAAACGCTAGAAAAGAGCTGGCATTTTATTAACATTTGGTAACTAATAAATACATTACTGACAGCCAATAAATTATTACAATAAGAATCAAAAGACCTATTAAATCAACAGACAGTCATTCACACTCCATACAAAATGACAGTTAATAATGGTTCAGAACAATCAAATGTGCAAAAAAATTAAAAACAAAATTCAGCAACTAACCAGCAAAGAAAAAGTAGGATTTAGCAAGCATCAAGGGCCCTTCAAAATTTTTGTATTTATTTATTTAAAGCATTTCCCTAAAAAATAAAAAAATCTACTGTGGGGGAAAGAAGGGTGGGAGGCCAATGACGACCAAGTGTAAAGATGGTTGGAATGCAAGTTTAAAGAATATAGCTGAATTGTTACATTAGGACAAGGGCAAAATGGTTTGTGCCAATCTAGTGATGCATGCACACAAGAAGCAGGCTTTTCAAAGTGTATAACTAGCCTAGCCTTCCCCAACCTTTGGATTTTGTGGACTACAATTCCCGTCAGCCCTAGCATCATATAGCAGTGCTGGATGCAGACAATGGTAGTTGTCCAAAGCATCTGGAGTGGACCAGGTTGGTGGATGTTGTCCTAACTGGATGATGAACTGTGTCTGCAAACTTTGCATGTGGGTCATCCCCCAATACTGTTGCCAGGGGTGCATGTGTGCAACCAGGGTCAAAAATTGGGCAACCCACCAGTTTCGGCCCTCCCCCCACATCAAACAACTGATAGGTGCCATGGCTGATTTTCTGACAGGGAATGCATCTGCAGACAGTGGGACTGAAGTCTTGGCTTGAAAACCTACTTCAAGGTGCAACCCAGAGTGCACCCTGAAGGGTTTATATCAGGGATGGGGAACCTTAGGCCTCTCCATCCAGCACTCAATACTCTCTCCAGGCCACACCCACTTCCACTCAGGAAACACCCCTCACTGGCCCTGCTAAACACTCTCTTTGAATGCTTTTGATCAGCTGTAGTGTGACTTAATATAATGTCTCTAGCTTGGCAGGATGAAGGACGGAAATTGTGTGTGTGAGAGAGTGGAAATCTCTGGCATGTGTGGCTTGAATAAGTTGAAGGTAAAACTCATACCTGTTAGTCTGGCTACTTTGGCCTCTGGCCACACCTTTGGCACATGACCCCTCAGACAGGAATGTGTCCCTCAAGCTAAGAACGCTTCCTTACCCTACCCTTGGTTCCCTCTTTGGAGGAGTCTATAGTGAAATAAATGAGTGAGGACTGAATGAATGAATGAGTATCAAGAATCTCTCCAAGCCACAAAGCAAAATCTAAGAGAAGAACAAAGTACAGTCATACATTGGTTTTCGAACAGCTTAGTTCGTGAACGTTTTGGCTACCGAACACCGCAAACCCGGAAGTGACTGTTCCAGAGCTTCCTGCAGCCAATCAGAAGCCGCACTTTGTTTTCCAAATGTTTTGGAAGTTGAACAGACTTCCGGAACAGATTCCGTTTGACTTCCAAGGTACAACTGTAGTGTGAAAAACACACACATCTACTTTATTACCCTGGCTGCCATCTTGCAAACGATGGGTTGTAAAACGGAACCAAATATACAGAGAAGAAAATAATTGTAAGAGGGAAATCCTCTGTATTGGGTGGCGGGGAGAGAGACTTTCAAAATCAGCTAATTAAGGCTAAGATGCAGAACCATAAACCCATGGTAGGGGCACTGCAAAACATACGGATTCCCAGAAGAGTGGGAGGGACGGGGTTGGGTGGGGGGGACAGGCTGCCCCAAGTTCTTCAGCAGTTGCAGCAGTCTTATTTATGTGCTGCACATAAAACCTAGGGTTCACAGCCAACCCCCCCCCCTTATGCATCAAGGCAGATGTGTGTATGTAGAAACAGGCTTCCACGTGCATAAATGGCACGGTGCACAGTTGGTACACATCAAAATGGTTGGGCACATCTTCTGTTGCCAAAGGGAAAGTGCTGCTCTGCCCCAGAGACTCTAGCTCAGCAGTCAAGCACCTGCTCTGCATGCCAAAGATCCCAAGTTCCTGGCATTTCACCTGCTTCTCATGAGTAAGCATTCTCTATGAAAAGGACCCTGGAGAGCCAATAGCAGCCAGAGGAGCAACTAGAGGTGGAGGAGTAGTAGATAGGTAGCCGTGTTGGTCTGCCATAGTCAAAATAAAAAAATTCCTTCCAGTAGCACCTTAAAGACCAACTAAGTTAGTTCTTGGTATGAGCTTTCGTGTGCATGCACACTTCTTCAGATACCCCTCCTCTGAAGAAGTGTGCATGCACACGAAAGCTCATACCAAGAACTAACTTAGTTGGTCTTTAAGGTGCTACTGGAAGGAATTTTTTTATTTTGACTAGAGGTGGAGGAGGAATTCAAGTTTGCTTGCATTTTAATGAGAAACTATCTAATTCACACTTTCTGAAACAATATGCGTTTGGAAACATGGATATTCTTAGAGATTGGCGTGTCTCCAAATGTTGCGAATCAGTTCTCCAACCAAAAAATATTTTTAAAATGCACAGTTTAAGGGAAAACATGCATAAAAATGCATCTATTAGTGAAAATAACACGAAAAACCAATTATATCAAGGGAATCATTTGCAAAAGTGTGTGTATTAGTCAAAACTGCACACATAAATATACTTATTGGGAGAAATTTGTACTGTGCAGACAAATTTTCATTAGGATTTGTTTTTTTAAATCTCAAATTGCTGCAGAAATGTGGAGAACTGAATTTGAGATGGGAAAAAAATGAAAAGTGTAAGAGAACAGAAATGGACAGATTCCTCCATCCCTAACTTCAACACTGGTGATGGAGCAGCTTCTTCCACCACACTTTGAAAGCAGCTTAGGGAACCCAGGGCGGGCTTCAAGACACGGAGCTCTGTCCTTCAGTACCTCATGGCTGCCCCTGTGGCAGACGCCACACCCTGTTTAGTGGCAGGGTCGACCCTGGCCCTAGTCTATTTCACTTATATAGGACCCTGCTTCCCTGGAACACAAGGGAAGTTACAATGGAGATCTTGCATCTAGGCACTAACCACAACTAGGCTTGCTTAGCTTCAACAAGGTTGCTGCATCAGGCTCCTCCAAGTCATAATCAAAACTGCAGGTTGCTGAGTTGGCTCACTAAAAAAAGAAAGATAAAAAGAAATCCAAAAGCTGCAGCTTGGCGATCCCTTTGGTTACGATAACCGAAGAAAGGTCACAAAGGAATGAGCAAGCCTTTGACTTCAGAAAGGCTCTTTGGCCCCCATCCTAGACACACTTAAACCCACTGAACTCCATGCAGCTTATTTCTGCATAGACCCATAGAGGATTTTTTTGTGTTTTGTTTTGCTTCACCTCCAGACTGATTAAGAATTGCTGGGGACACATGAGGCCACCACCTTGCTGAAGCTAAGCAGTGCTTGGGGGTGACTGCATGTATCCCACCTGGGGCTCCAGGACTGAAGAAAGGTGAGCTAAGAGCAAATTCAGAAGACTGCGCACCGCTCTGCACAGTTGTCCTTTGTGACCATTCACTGGGTTTCAATAAAGGGATTACCTTGCTATTACTACAGATGTGGTGCTATGTCAATTTCACACATTAAGATGAACGTAACTGAGCAGACCAGGCACCAGGAGACAGCTTTGTCAGGCAGCTGCCAATGGCAAAACGATGCCTCCAAGGCCCTGACGTAGCATTGCTCTGGAGCTGGATCCAACCCTAAGTCTTTAGACAATTCATACAACTCCTGTTTTCCAGTTTTGCCTTTGGCTTAGTAGATTTTTTTTTTTTACTGCACTTCTTATGGTTTATCAAACTAATCCTATGTTTTAGCAATGTTATTAGAATTGGATGGTTGATTTTAACACTGGGAACTCTTTGCTCCAATCTAACCTAAGAAGAAGGTGTTTATAAGGCTGCAGAGATTCTACAATTATTCTCAACAGCCTTCCCCCTAAAGAAGACTTAATAGTGTTTTGTTTTGCTTTTTTTTAAAAAAAAAAAACCACAGCTTGGAAATTGCCGGTCACTGCCATGCTAAGGCCTTGAATACTGCTAAAACTTTCTTTTCTGCAATCAGCTGGAAACAGAATTAAAACAGTGGTTCAAGACGGCAAGGAAAACTTTTTTTTATCCTTCCAGTACCAAACACAGGTGGTATGTGCTGACAGGACAGTAGTTAAATGAGGTTGCTGAGAAACAAGAGGGGTGTGTGTGTGTAAGAATGCTTGGAGGAATCCCAAGGTTTGCAGAAGTGCCCTGTATAATAATAATAATAATAATAATAATAATAATAATAATAATAATAATAATAATACAAACTAAGGTGGCAACTCTCCAACAGAAAGCAGCTCAATGAAGAATGATCATGAGCACTAAGCACGGGTCATCACGGGATGCTCTGTTTCTCCAGAATGGCTGGTTGGGGCCCTAAAATTTCCTTTTAGGAGGAAGGATACAATGCAACATTTCATACAGGCCCCACTCGTTTTTACCCAGTAATACCATCGCATGACTAAGATCTTTCTTTAATATTTATCCACCCACCCGCCATCCCCATTTTTCTAAATAAAAAAGCCACACAGGTCATAGCCTTTCCTAGGAAAGGTGCTTCAGTCCTCTGGTAAGTGGCTAACTCATAAGGCAGCAGTGGGGAACCTTAGGCCTGAGGGGTGTGTGTCAAAAGCCTCTCAGTCTGGTCCTCAAGACTCTCCCCAGACTCTCCCCAGGCTTCATCTGGCATACCACCTTTTTTTCCAGGCCGCACCCCTCCTCAGCTTCACCCTGCACCTTCTTGCCTTGCTGGAATGTGTCCCTGAACTCCCATAAGGCCTCTTGCTTATCTGGACGGAGGATAATTATTGGGACATCAGTATCACAGGAGGAATTCACAGTCAGATTTGCACAACAATGGCTGTGCAATTGCTATCCATGAATATAAGGTAGATACATACATTCTGCTAACTTCTTACCAATCTCAACTTTCATTCATTCATACAAACAAACAAACAAACAAACCACTAAGTTTCTAGTTCTTATGGCTGTGACAATATGCTTGAATCTGAACATGCGTGGGTGATGACTTTAAAGGCTTTAATGTCTTTGCCCCTCCCTTGTTGTTAAAAAGACGACTCCAAGAGGCATTATGCAAAACAATAGAATAAACTATGCACATATGCTAAATTTACATAATTCATACAGATTGTGGTATCCAGTTTAACTTGGCACAGAAATTGGATTTATTGGATGCAGAATTTCAACTACTTTAAAACACAGACTATGTGTACACCCATAATCTGAGCATCACAGGCACATTAATGTTGGAAAAGGCATAAACACTAAATAAACAAGCTGGTTTTTTCCCCTGGAGTGACCCCACAAAGGGATTTACTTTGGTACTGAATGTTATGTTATTGCCATTTCAAGAAGCGCAGCGCTCTATTCTGCCAATGGAAAAGAGGAAAGGAAGAGCAGAGTGGAATGAATACGATTGCTGTGGTTACTAGAGGTGGTTGTTGCCTACTGAGATGGTAGGGAGCAAAGCAGGGAGGTCAACAGTAGGTGGCGCCAGAGGCAATGACAGGTGGGGTCAACTATAGTTTTATCTCCATTCTCCTCCACCCGGCTGAATTCTACAAGGGCAACACTGAGACTAAGGAGGAGAAAGCTGACAGGCAGTTCCAATGGTCGCAAATAGAAAGGCAGGCAGCTTGGCTGAGGGCAGACTGAGGCTGTGGGGGCAGGCAGGCACTGCCTCATTCACCCTCGTTCATAGATCAGCCTCTATTGGTGGTTAATAGTCCTTGTAGAGGGCCATTGTAACATGAGGAATTTGGGTTGAAAATTTGGCACTATATTAATCACACGGACATACATCTGGTTTTAGTAGTTGCACAGCTTTACAAGGGCAACTAGTATATTGCTTCTTGAAAGAGAGCAAGCGAGATCAAAGTCCTGTTCGACTGCCATGAGATTTAGGCAATAGCAGATTAAAGAAGAGGTCTCAGGATATTCCAGGCAACATTTGCTTTACTAACAATTACCACCTGATTTTTTGCTCTTAAAAATGAGCACACTAAGTTTGCTTTGAAAATGCGGGATGAGGAAATCCAAGAGTTCTTCCCCACATCTCCATGGCTTCAAGGCCCACTATGGTTTGGGATACTGAGTCCCGTCTTTTAATGCTCACATTTTGGTGTCCTGCTACAAGGTTTGGCAGTGAAATGTAGGGCTTCTCAAGCCTTACTCACCTTCGGCTACCAATAATCCATAATGACACAGGGACTTGAGCTCCCAGACAATGTTATAGAACGAATGTAAACAATTCCATCTCAGAATTTGTATTTTTGAATTCACTCATCAGAGTAAACATCTCATCTATTTCGAAATTTCACATTCATGTATCAGGCATGCACATTTCAGTCCAAATTAGCTTCAGCTCAACTTTGTTAAGCCACTTCCGCCTTAGGAGGAGGTGGAGTTGTGGGCACTCACAACCCCTTCACGTGCGCATGGGTGTGGTCAGCCCTGGGCGATGGGGGGGGGGGATTCCCAGCTGCATCACTACCCAGGCAACCAAGCCGATTGTTCTGGGGTATGTGGCCTGATTGATTTAAGCAGGACATAGTGGGAATCTCACCCCTTTTCGTGCTTCCAGCTGCTCTCGTTTTCCCACCCTCCCGCCCTTTAGGTTTTTTCATCTCTTGACCTTGCTATGGACTTCGGTAGGTCGCCGTTGAGGGCCTGTTAGGACTTTTTCCACTTGGCAAATTGGCACTGGCCCATTTTTCGCCTACCTCATAGCAAATCGTCACAGCTTTGTAAGGTTTGGCATTGGAATATTGCTGGAGTAGAGAGGAGGGGAAGTAGCACCATCACCTCCCCCGCACATTGAAGGGTATTCCGTTAAAGGATTCCGGGGGCGTGGCCCTGTCCGAAGCCTGGGGAGACTAGGGCCTAAGGCAAGATCCCTATTGGTGGCCCTGGGGGAGCTCCTAGTTGATGTGCATCAGCAGGACTCCCTCTACTGGTGGTTAACCCTTCCCGGACTCCATGCAGACGGGCTGGAGTCAGATATAGTTGGTTAGGTCCAATGCTTAAGCCAATACCGCTCACAATCTGTAACCATTAAAGTTGTGGCCTTTTTTAGCCCATTAACCTAATACATTGTTGTCAAGCGTCTTATTCATCAGTCTTGGGGGGGCGGACCTTGTCACGCAACTATTGTTGCTGTGACCCAATGTCCTTTACCCATCTATTTGAGTCTGAGGTCTTTTCCTATTTCTTGCCTTCTCTCTTTCTGTCACCTTCACCTACCCACACATCATTCCGAAACTGCATCTGGCTTGCTGACACTCCAGAGGAAACCCAAATTGAAAAGTCCACATGGGCATTGGTATAACACTGCAAGAACAATCTGTGGATGACTCATTGGAGTGTGTGTATGAAAACTTCATCTAATGAAAAACTAATCCCAACGTATTAGGATTTCGCCAAAATCAACAGACAAATCACTGAAGGTGCCCCTTGCTCTATTGACATATTGACTTTATACCACTTTAATGGCCCTCAAGGAATCTTGGGAACTGAAGTTTGGTGAGGCTGGTGAGAATTCTTCATTAGAGATCCCTAGCGATGGTGGCTCAAGACATTTTGGTGCATGAAGGAAAGTACCAAATCCTTATGTGGAGGTCAACACTTTAGAAAGTTTCACTCCCTGCCTTCATCTACCTCCTCATTTCACTCTGCTGCATCACCTTGCTGAGGAGGAGGGTCAGACTTGATCCCAGGACAATTTGCTGACTACAGCCCCAGGATTTCTGAAGACCCTCAGAATAATTTCCAGCCCTCTGCAAGCAATCAGTTCAGAAATAGAATCTGTCCCGCCTCCTGGCAGCCTGCTGTGCTAGGAGAACGAGAGAGATCAAGGGAGGGAATAGAGAGAGAGGGGGAAAGGGAAAGGGAAAGAGATGGGGGAAAGGATGGAGCGAAGCTCCATTGGCTCTGGCTCCACCTACCACTGCCTACTGAAGAGGGATAAATAGGAACCTAGAGAGCTCCTTACACCAAGTCGGACCACTGTCCTATCTAGCATACTAGGGTCTGCAATGCCTGGCAGTGGCTCTCCAGCCTCTTCAGCCTTTTCAGAGCATCTCCTTTTCAAGCCAAAGGTTCCAAGTTTAATCCCTGGCATCTCCAGGTAGCGCTGAGAATTTCCTCTGCTTGAAACCCTGGAGAATTGCTGCCAGTCTCTGCAACCCTGTCCCTCCCAAACAGGGAGGACTAACTTGTGTATTGAGTGTGCCTTATGCTACCTCCTGCAACTTCCAAACCCACCAGCCTGTCCTTGGACCTCTTCCTCTCCTTGCCCTGCCCTTCCTATGAGACCTTCCTTGAGTTCCTGACCCTTCCTTCTTCCTCCCAATCTTGCTTCTCTGCCTCTTGCCCACCTGCACCACCAAGTCTTGCACCTGACCCCTCTCTGCTCTGGATCAAATCCTACGCTGTCTTCCATTGGACCTGATTCCATCCTTGGATTGCTTATTTCTTCATTTTAAGCCTGCCCATGCACTAGGCTCAATGCCCCCCACTTCCCAGTAAGCTGCCAAGAAATGGTGTTGCCAGAAGTGTGTGTCACACCACAATGTTTCTTGTGTAATTTGCCATGCTTACGGCCCTCTTGAAGCAAAAGTGCAACCACTCTAAGCAGGGCTGGTTCTGGGCATTCACCCTTGCCCACAATGCACCAGGGCAATGAAGCATCCCTCTGGGACATTCAAGGCAATTGCAATCGTGGTTGCCTGGCACCCATCAGGGCACTGGAAAAGGGGGTTGAGGACAGCAGCAACTACCTGAAGACAAAGGATCTGCTCGGCCCCTCCTTGAAAATGTGTGTGTGTGTGTGCCTCTGCATGATACCCTAACACAGTGCCTGCATTCAAATGGTGGTTTATTCTGTTTCACAATTTCCCCCTAACTATTAACTTCCACATCACATTTGAGATTTGACATGTCATAAAAGCCACTCCCAGAACTATAGTATAATATACTGCAAGCCTAGTGCTAATTTCTGTGTCATCTGCTTCCAGGAAAAATCAGTTTGCAAATAATATGGAAATGAGTGCACTGTTCTATGACGGGGGGCAGGGGGGCGCCGGCAGTTATAATACGATAGATCAACACAGCTGCCTGAATTTTTGGACACATCAGAATTTAGCAGTAACACCGCTGTCACTGGGCCTCTGCACTGGGTCAAGCACACAATGTGTGAATCTGCCTCTTGCAAACATGCATGCACCCGTACCCACACAACCCACGCCTCCTATAAATCTGATGAGTAAGCACACATAACTGAAACCATACAATTCCTACAAGGTGGTTCACAAGCACTTTTACCAATTAATAGCAGAGGACTGTCTAAGAAACACTAATTTATCAGCAAGCTGCCCCTCACAACCTCCACAACACTGTGGAAAGGGTTATAAATAGAAACAAAGCAAAGCAAATCTACCACAAAGACAGAATTGAAACGACGATGAACACTTTCAAAAGACTGAGGTAAAAACTGTTATTAGCAATGTAGATGCATTTGGATCTGGGTTTTTCTATCTTTCTACCTTCAGGCAAACTGCTGCAGAGGAACCTCTGCTCTCTGGAGGGAACTCTGCAACATCTCCCAGGGCTGATTTATATGGGTTTTCTTATCATCTGAGTGGGGAAGAACGGGGAAGTTCAGGCCCACTTAGAATATAATTTTGAACTTTAGCAATGCCTCTTGAATGCCTAGATGGAGGATAGAGAAGGGTGGGTGAATTTTCAGAAACTTTGCCTATTGCACAAAGGTCAAATTAACAAGTGTTGCTTCTCCTATTTTTGCCTTTGTCCCTGCCCCCACCAGTGGCATGTGCCCCACCCCAGGCTGCCCAGAAGGAAATGCGGAGAAGGATCCCTACCATTGGAATCCACGCTAGAACACAGCCCACGCTGGGAGTTTCTAGGCAAGGGCGAAATTTGCAAGCAGGTTATTGAAGTATCACAGACGGGTTATTTGCAACAGGTTTTGTGTTTTAGCTTATCAGATTCCAAGCAGAAATGGCAAATGCAGGTTAAATGGAGGGTGGGAAGATTGCATTCTGATGCAAACAATGCTGCAAAAACAAAACAAAAAACAAATGTGCATTTCTGAGGGACACTGATCCCATAATAAGCAACTGTCATCTGCCCGTCTTCCTTGTGGCTGTGCTTGCAAAAAAAGGTGGTGGCGGCGTTGGGGGGGGGGGCAAAAACCTCTCAGAGAAATGTGTTTGCCATTATTGTCTTTTCTCACCAAAGGACCCTGATAATCCAAATGACTTTAGGTTATTCCAGAATTACCAATTATATTCCACTATACACTTATATTTGAACCTGTTCTATTAAGAGGCACTTCAGTATGACTTCTTCGGGCATTCCATTTTTAATTTTGGAAGCAACTAACATGCCCCCCACAACCCTCAGACCTCAATCTAAGCCATACAACCCTGTCCATCTGATTTTGGAATAGAAACTTGAGTTTCAGTGTATCTCCAGATTATTTGACCTTCTTAAGGAACTAGAAAAAAGGAGATGGAAACTGGGGAGGTTCCTATTGCCTTGCTTTGGAGAATCAACATTTCATGATGCTCCAAAACGTATTTTGGGCAAAACCAGATGTGATACTGGGAGATCTGCAAATAAGGTGTATGTGTACCTGTGTGTTTATGTGGCTGAAAAGCCTTTTCAATGAGCATTCATCAAGGTTCAGGCAGTTATACATGAACTTGCTTTCAATATAGTTTGTTTCTGCAAAAGTTCAGGGGTGGACATATTGCTTTGTTTGCAATGGGTGCCATGCCTTTGCACTTCCTGCTAAAATCCTGTAAGTTTTTATACCACGAATGCTCCTAGTTCCCCCGCCCCTTCACCGACGTTATTTTTTGGCACTACAGTACAAGGATGGCTTGCCGGGTGACAATAATGGGTTGGTAACACTCACAAAGCATTGCAGAGCAACTAATAAAGCAGAATGATGTGCAGACTGTCCACTATAAATCTGCCACTAATGCACTATTCAAGTGTCCATGACATGGTGCAGAAGACACTGGCAAAAACAAAAAACCACAGCTCTGGAGGGGTGCTCAATCTGAACCGTTTTTTTAAAAATTGCTATTTATTCCGTGGAGCAAAACATATAGATATCTGATACCAGTATGCTTTACCTCACAGATCAAATGGCAGCTTTAGTGTTTTTTCTTTTTTTGGGGGGGGGGGTAATTGAAAAATTGAAACAGAACAACTAAAAGAACTAGCCTTCAGTCCCCTTGGTCCCATTCCGAATCAGCCCCTCCACCTTCAGAAGTCACCACTAACACTTTTTTAAAGAAACCCACTGGAGATCTTATCCGCACATCTGCCACAGTACATTGAAGTTTGTCCCTTCAATGTCAAACACTTAAGGCTTTGGATTGCCTTCTTAAGAAATAATGATAGCAACTTGGCTCTTGAAACACATATTCTGAGGGCCTTAGTGAAGCCTCCTTTACATTAGTTTCAATATTGGCTCCTGTTGCATGAAGAGAAAGGCAGAGAATGCCATCAAAGCATTTTCAAAAGCAGGGGAAAGGGAAAGGGGAATGAGTGCTGGATTTTCTTCTGTTTGGAGAGTCAGGAAAGAGGGCCATTTTGCTTTTTCTTCCTCTTTCAGAAGGGGCAACAGGCTACCTACCCGCTCCCCCTGCCCCTCAATGTGTGCATGATAAAACTGTCCTGTGAATGCAAAGCTTTACAGTGACAGTGTTACTTTCACAACATCTTTTTTTTGCCGCATGAATACTGAAGTAGGTACTGGGCTCTCCCATCTAAAAAACAGTTGTAGGCTTAACATTTGAGAGGGGGGAATGGAGAACAAACCGGTTGTTCTGACCACGAGATTGCTTCCCCAATGGGTGAACGGGAAGGAAGAGAAGAAAGGGAAAAGAAGAAAGGAAAGAAGAGGGCTTTAATACAGTCCGCAGCCACGCAAATTGTTGGCAATGATGACATCAGTTACAGCATCAAAGACAAACTGGATGTTGTTGGTATCGGTGGCACAAGTGATGTGTGAATAGATCTCTTTGCTGGACGACTTATTCTTGCTCTCGTATTGGGACTGGATGTAAGTCACGGCTTCGGTGAAAGAGCTGGGCCCTGCAACAGAGAGAGAGAGACGAAAGCCAGGAGCAAGGTTGTCCTGAAACGCAATACAAAGCCCACCCAACTCAAGCTGACTCCACTTGGAGGTGGACCCAGCTCATGTGGGAATGGGGATAGGAGTTGTGCAGAACCAGAGTTTGGGTCTTTGCAACACTCGCATCAAAACTTCTTTACACACACACACATGCACGCACACACACACACATACACGCACACGCACACACTGTGCAAATTGTGCTTTATAGTCCTCAGTTCAGTTAGTAATACTGACGAGCTTTGGATGATGCAATTCATGGTCACCCTTAGCATCTATACAGTGTTCAAAACACTTCACATGTTATCTGGAAGCCAAACAACATGTTACGTTAATTGTGTGAATGCAATGGACATGCTTCATTTTTCCAAGTTTAAATTGCAGTTACTGAAATGCCCGGTTAGGACTGGGTTTGCAGTTTTGCGGGGGAAGATAGATTTGACTTCATTAAAATCCCCACTCCTTGCAGTTACCATTAGTGCCAGTGTAAGTTTCCATCCCAGAGATAGCAGTAGGCCTGTGGGGGGGTGTGAGGGTCCGGGGGTGGGGAGAGAAGGGATTTTTCACAGGGGTTAGGGAAGCTTCCCTACACCCCATCCTCCCAATCCTAATCACCCATCCTTCATCCCACAACTGTAATTTAAAATTTATAAAACCCAAAGCACCTTGACTGCAGGCACACAAATAATGTAACGTGTAGCTTGCCTGCCGGTAATTCTCAGGAAAAGGCTGTAACGGAGGCCCATATTAAAGATGGGGATAGTGGCTCACTCAGAGCTGCTGAGCAAATTCAGAGACGATGTGAGATTTGAACATGGAGCCTTGAGGCTGGTTTTCAGTAGAGTTCCCCTACACTCACTCTCAGCATTTGAATCGATTTATGAGAAGAAGCATGCTACATTATTGAACATCCTGCCTTCCTACATGTCCTGTCTTGCTCATCTTTTCACAGAGCAACCACTAATAAGCCTCCAGGAAGCCCAGAGTTTACTGGAACACACTCTGAAAATCACTGTAATTTCACTGAGGGAAGGGATTTCCCTTTTTGCCATATAACCAGTCATGTAAGCTGATGGGATGTCATCACCACCATCATTGCTAATGTATTCATATTAATAATAACGTTAGTATTGTGGTACTATCACCATTGTCGTCAAGACAATGTAATCATAGTAATAACTGATATCAAGAAGCATTATGGAGCTGACACCACATTTCTGCACATCCATCCTTAAAACAGGGGTGTGGATCCTGCAACCTGGGGGCCAATCTTGGCCCACCAGGAGGTTCAATTTGCCTCTAACCCTAACTCACCACTGACATGTGGCTCTCAGAATGCTGCTTAGAAGAGAAGGTGGCCACCAGGCAGAAAAAAGTTCCCTCCTTGCAACAGGGAGAAGCAAAATAGGAGTGCTTGGATGACATGCATCAGCCTGCAGCTCTCATGTGGGGTGATTTCTTAAGCCAAGCTTCTTGGCTCACCATTTGTGCAAACGCAGCCTGTTTCCTTATTTCCAACCCCTCCTCATGCAAACCTGGAGCTAACTCAGCTCATGTTGGTGACATGAATTTTGCAGCAGCAAAGCAACCTTGATGTGAAACCTTTTGTGTCTGATTACCACGAGCCACTCCCTCTTTGGTCTTCCTCATCTTCCCCACAGTGCTATGAGCATACAACACCTAAGAAAGCTGCCCTGCCTAATCAGAGCAAGAGCCGTTTAGTCCAGCAACAGCCAGCCAAAGACTTTTGGAGATAAAAAACCCCCAATGGCCTTTCATTACTGCTTGTTACTAGACCAGTGGAACCTCGGTGTTAGAATGTAATCAGTTCCAGAAGACCGTTCGACTTCCGAAACATTCGAAAACCGAGGAGCAATGGGCAGTCGGCAAAATCCATTGAGAAAAAAGAAAAACGCGCAGCAGAAGCCGTTTGACTTCCCAGGTGCATTCAAAAACAGAAGCAATTACTTCTGGGTTTTCGGCTTCCAGCTTCCGAAACGTTCGGCTTCTGAGACACTCAAAAACCAAGGTTCCACTGTATCTGGAATTCAGAGATATACTTCCTTTGAATGTGTAGATTCCATGGAGCCACCATGAGGAACACCCATGGCTCAACTCAGTTCTTTTTTCTGGGGGGGACACTGGGGTATGAATACCCCTAAACATTTTGTGAATCTGAGTTTGGCCTCATTGAGGGGCAGTATTTCAATATGAGTAGGAAAATGAGAGTACCCCTTTTTAAAGAAAAAAAGCACTGGCTCAACTGATCCTCCACAAATGGGTCAAATATTAGGCTAGCTAAGCTACTGCCCAAATTCCCATAAGAACCTATGGATTGTTTGGAGCACAGAGCTAACACAAGGGTGGGTACCCTGTGACCTTCCAGATGTTGATGGACTTCTGCTTCCACCAATCTCCAGCCAGCATGGTCAATGGTCAGGGATGATGGGAGCTGTGCTCCAGAAACATCTGAAGGACCACAGTCTCCTCATCTCACTGCTGAACTAAGGAGAGCAGTGTGTGGTTTTTTTAACAGCCAAAATAAAGGTATCAATTACAGGGCAAGGGTTTCTGAATCACAAAGGACTCTTCCTGCATTATGTTTTATTAATATATATTTATATATATATATTGAAGGTTTTTCTCACCTGTATAATCTGGAAAGCAGATAGTCAATGCAGATTTCTTAATCTTCTCTTCAAAGATGTCCTTCTTGTTGAGGAAAAGAATGATGGAGGTATCTGTGAACCACTTGTTGTTACAGATGCTATCGAAGAGCTTCAGTGACTCATGCATGCGGTTCTGCAACACAAAGGAGATGGCAAGTTAGGCAAGAGCTTTACTACCACCTTCAATGTGTAGGGAAGCATCTAAATTTAATAATAAAGGGGGGCGGGTAATAACACAAAAGGAAGCAGACAACAGTGGATGTAATAAATCAATGTATACATACTGGGAAATGTGTATACATACATAAAGAGATGCAATCCCTATAGATCTGAAGTACAGTTAGTAGCACTGTAGCAGTTTTTACTTTTACAGAGCTGTCGATTTTGCATAGCACATTTTTTTTTTTTACAAGATTCCAGCTCAGCTAAATTTCATCATGCACCATGCGTGTATGGCAAGTGGCGGCGGTGTAAACAACTCCTGCCCTTAAAAGGTCAGAGATCGAAACCGAAGTGTGGGTCATGCAGATTTTCTAGAACATTCTTTGTTAAAATGCTGATCATTTCATTGGGGTGTGTGTATGGGACACGTATTTGGTCAATACATTAACCAAGGACTGGTAAGATCCTTGAATTAATTGAGAGTTGAAAGCAGACCATAAGGCGACATCTTTTTGGCAGTGACCTTGCCGTGAGCTTTGGTCTTAGTAGCTTGTTATTTCGTTTAGTACTGACATTCTCCAGTTGATGCTTTTTAGTGTGAGTCTTTATTTGTTTAATTTTTTGGAAGATGGTTTGATCGAAAGCAGATCACAATAAAACGAAAATAAATGAAACTGAACTGAAGGAGAAAAAGAGAGCGGTGAAGGAAGAAAGGCAGAAGATAGAATACTTAAGAACAACCAAAACACTAATCAGCAGAGAACCCTGCTGATGTCAAATCATGCCTTTAAGAAAAAAAAGATTAGATTTGGGTTTTGGGAAGGGTCTTTTTTCTTTGGCAAGGCCACAACAACAAATGCACAAATAAAAGGAAGGCAGCTTTTTAGTTGGAATTCATGCAACAAATAATAATTATAATGAAATGAAACAAAAGATGTAAAATAAAAATTGCCGCATTGGTTAAGAAGCTGCACAGTTTGGTGTATACCGAAAGAGCTCACAGCAAAGTCAGCCTGTTAGCGTCCCGTTCCTCCAGCTGCTTTCAACTCTTTATTTTTTCTCGGTTCAAGAGAAGCTTCATACCTGCCAAATTTGGAGGGTCTCTCAATAGCTCATTATTTTGGCCTTTGTTTGGTTAGAAAAGATCAGACGGCCGAGGAAAAGTGGTGATGGCGTAGAGGCCTGCTGGAGTTTGGTGCGAGAGCTGTGCCGCCTCTCCCGGCCGGAAACGGAATAGCAGAGAGAAGCAGCCGCGACGGAGGTCGAAGCCAACCCAAAGAGCCAAGGGGTTATCAAAAGGCAAAGCAGGTTACAGAACAGAGAGCTTTCCTGTTTGACATCGGCAGCAGCTCCTCAAAGTGTGGCAGTTCCCCGCCGCAAACGACTGGTACAAATTATAACCGACAAAAGAAAGAGGATAGACAT
The DNA here is from genome assembly GCF_964188305.1 of Podarcis bocagei. Classification (NCBI taxonomy): domain Eukaryota; kingdom Metazoa; phylum Chordata; class Lepidosauria; order Squamata; family Lacertidae; genus Podarcis; species Podarcis bocagei. The sequence goes on from NC_138132.1 coordinate 40,977,799, forward strand.
AAATGTGTTCCGGATAGCTAATGGAAGTGCCTTTGGAATAGCAGGAATGTAACTGACTCCCCACCCAACCTGAAAAGATTGCATAGTATCACTTGACTGACCGGCTGTCCCCAATTTGTTTCTCTGCAGACCTGCCGGCTGGAGCTGACAAAAGTCCAAATGGTGGTGATGGCTGGGGTGGGGTGGGGGAGAGATGCAGCCCAGAAAGGCTGTGCTGCCTGAGATGAATGGAAGTTATTGTTCGAAATGTGCAGAGAGTACCAGGTTGGGCAACGCTGGGCTAGACTGTGGTTTCTTAGTTGCAGTCACCAAGGCATTGGCTTCCAAACTGTGCACCAGGGAGTCAAGAGTTCCTTGGAAGCTTTCCAGGGGTTCCTCAATGAGAAGATGGCCAGCAATGCTGAACAAAATTCCCTGACAGACATCTTGCTTACCCATCCAATGGATAGCTTTGTGGGAATACAGGTCAGGATGGACTGATAAGCTGACTGTCACATGTGTCCATTCTATCATAAGTCCATTCTGTCCTGTTTTCCCAGCAATCTGCAAATTAGTATTTTTAAAAAAATAAAAAATCCATACAGAAGCTCATAATTAGAAAGGCATTTTAATATGAATTTCTGTATTATTTTTTTAAAAAAAGGTATTCTAAAATATGTATTTTGAAAAGCATTTTGGTATTATTTTAAGCAGAGAACTATTATCATAAAATTCAAAGAGCTGCAAAATCCTAAGGATAATGACATTCAGATCTGTGTACTAGTCCAGGAAGATTAGGAAAGTTCACTTTGCAAGGCTGACCAAAGGAAATTCTTCTCCAGCCCTAGTCCTGGGTGCATTCTAGGGTTTACTTTCTGTTCAAGAAGAGCAACGGTGAGGTTCAGGAGGCTTAGCCAGTGCCCCATGTGAACTGTTTGTGCTACAACATACCCCAGAAATCCACTCCAACATCATCTCTGACATGTTTCAATGTGGAATGTGGGCTCTCTGAAGTTGCTACACAGGCAAGGCATTAATTTGCTCCTCTCAGGTGCTCATTTCCACATTCTCCAGTTCTCCACAATTCCACATCAGTTTGAGATTTTTCTTTTTAAGTCTTCATGAAAATTAATTACTATTTTAGTGCAAATTTCCTACTAATTTACACATTTTTGTAAATCATGTTACTTAATATGCTCATTTTTGCAAAGCAGTTTTCTTGAATATAATGCATTTTTGGGTGTTATTTTCACTAAAATATATATGGCACACTTTATTTATAGTGTATGCATTTTGTACGCATTATTTGGTTGAAGAGCTGCAGTGCAATATTCAGAGGAGTGAGTATTTCGAGGAATGCCTGTGTTTTGGTTCACATATTGTTTCGCAATATGCAAATTCTGTAGGCCTGCCTTTAAATGAGAAATGAATCAAATTTCTCCCTCATTATCGGGTGAGATTGCCTTGTTGCCACATCTATGGCCACCAGCCATGTCCTACGCCCACATCTATTTGCAGCCACAGCCAAGGATCAGTTTGAGATCCCTGAAATATACATCACATACTTCTGCAGGGTCCAATTTGACAGGCTTGCTTCCTGTTGCTATGACTCCCTGGGTCATTGCAACTACTGGTGTAAAGGGCCCAGGTGTCATCATTACACACCGATTACTAGTACCCACTTCCAATACCCCCAGCCTTGCTTTAACAGGTACAAAATATTTTCTTGAAATTAAAGAATGATTCTTGTGAATCATGTGAGATGTGCTAGGTCCCCTTTGTTGTTTAGATAGACAGACAGATCAGAATGAACATTAACGCTGGCACAGTGTTTTCAGTGCTGTCACAAATATGACTTCTAAGTATGTGGCTTGATGTCTATGTGCTCTTATATATGTGAATGACATCTGTTTATGTGCATATGGATGTATTGCTGCTTGCATTCTTAATTTTTGTACTTGCATAACAACAGTAATAAGAATAATGTAAAGCAAAAACCCAGCAGCAAGACTGGATCATTGTATCTGCATGAAAACAGAAGAACCAAATGCTCAAGGAAATATTTCAACATCTTGCCTGCAGGGAAGGGAAGAGCAAGGACAACACCCATTGAAACATACTACAGGTGGAATTCTGGGTTGTACAGCAGACGCAGCACTACAAAGGATGCCTCTAAATAGCGCTCAGTCAGGTCATTTAGTGCATAACTAGAAACTTGAATCGTGTCTTTTCCAGGGAGAAGAAGAGATGAGATGTCTGATCTCTCACACCAACATTGCATCTTCCCATGTGCTGGCTGCAGCACCAATATGTGCTCTAGCACCTACCCTGAGGATAGGTAGTGGGTAGTGTTAGCCTGTTTTCAGACACTTATATGACTTTCTAGGTGTTGGGTGTGCTGAGTAAGTCCAGGTTAATCCTCGCCCCCATCTTTATGTGAAAGTATGCTATGTGCAGTTTTGTGCAGCGCCCCCCTTTAATCTAGTGTGAAATCTCAGTTGTTGAATTTAGGCAAATCCAGTGGGAATCTAGTTTGCCTAAATTTTATCTGCAGTAAAATCCACTGCCACCATAGTTTCCAAGAGCAAGATTTCTTGGGTTTTCTTTAGTCTTTCCCAAAGAGTGATGTGGTTGCTTAGTCCAAGGAAATTGCCTGTCTAATAATTTTTGCTGTCTGAGGTAGAGCGCAAATTATTTCCCATACCCATTCCATGAGACCAACTGGACTGGCATTTAAATGTTCCTTTAGCACGGGTCCACCACACCTGAGGGGAGCAGAGCCTGCTGTTCTGTTCTCCAACAACCCACCCCTACTGCCAGCCTCACAGAATATGCCACCTGAGGTGCCTCCCTCAGTCTGCCTGATGGGCTCAGTGCTATCCCAGTGGATTCCCCTCCCTTAGTGACCACAAACATCTTTGGGTATATATATATATATAGAGAGAGAGAGAGAGAGAGAGAGAGAGGGAGAGAGAGAGAGAGAGAGAGAGAGAGAGAGAGAGAGAGAGAGTTGCCTGAACACTCCATAATCTGATTTTACACCCCACACCTGACACCTGTAGCTGAATGGAGGAATTGTAAGACACTGCAAGACAGCCATTACAATTACCTGGCCCAGTCCATAAGATACCCCCTACTACATTATCCAGCAGCTCTATTCCAGGCTGTCCTGGACCAAGTTGCCCAATGGACCACATCAAAAAGCTGGAACAAGTACTAAAGGCAACAGCTAATACAAACAGGGGTCTGAAATCCTTTCATGGTAGAATTACCCCAATGTTGTTTTGTTTCACAGGGATGGGAAAATCCACTGTTTTCTTAACTGGATGAATCCCAAGTTCATTGGTTTTCCTGTAAGCTGTACCAAGAATGTATATTCTACATAAGCAAAAATACATTACAAGTGTATTAGAGATGTTGACGCCCTTTGCCAGGTTTCAAAACAAGTATTGGGGAAAAACACACCTTAAAATGGTTATTTCAACTGATCCTGTTAAATGGAGGAAAGAAGAGAGTTGAAGATGGTAAAGCACAATATACTTATAATATGTTGGAATTGCCACCCCTCAGAGAAGAAATATTTGTGTTGTGTTCATGACGGTATCTTAGTGTGGACCAAGTGCAGGCATCTTTAAGGTAGAGTTCATAAGTCATTGATGGGTCCATACTCCTTGTTCCCCACCATTCGGCAAAGTCATGAATGTCAAGTCTACAATGACATTAGAAGCACCTTCATTTTTGTTCCAGTTGGAAACCATAACATTCCTGTAATGGTAACAATACTTACTGTTGTTTTAGTTTTGCTGCCATATTAGAATTAGAAAAAGAATCAGAAGAGGTTAAAACAGAGGTGTGAGTACAGATTATTAAATATAAGCAACTTGTACTGCAATCACACTGCCTGCATATGACGGGTAGGGGCTGAGAGAGCTCCCCCCGCCCAGTATTTCAAACACGCCATTCAGCAAGATTGATTATAGAGTGCGCCACTCAAGTGCCCGCATCCTGTTTTGATACCGTTTGAGACACCTATTTCTTATAGCTAAGGAAGGCCGCAAAGACACCAGCTGACAGGTAAAGAAAGAACAACGCCATGGTCCCCCATGCAGCTTAGTTACTCGAATGTAGATTGGACAAGAGACAAGGACGCACAGAAACCGCTACCGGGGAAATCATTCGCAGGTCCTTGCAACGGTACAAATCCTCCTCGCAGTGAAAGTGCATGATGCAGTTCAGAGATGAAGATAAGAGGATTCTCAGAACAGATTGTTGTAAGCAGTGGAGACTGGCCCATGAGAGTGAATGGGGCATGGCCCCAGCACCATCATTCTACCCTCAGCCAGCCTTCCTATTTGCAACCAATGGAACTGCCTGTCAACATCCTCCTCCTCGTCCTCCTCCTCCTCCTTAATCTTGGTGTTGCCCTGGTAGAACTCAGCAGGGAGGAGGAGAGGGGCACAACTAGAATTCGTTGGCTCTGCCTGTCTTTGGTTCTGGATCCACCTAGTGCTACCTTCCCTCCCTACTGCCACACCAATGGGCACTAGTAATGCTCAATATGTCTTGAACATGGAAACTGAGCAGAGGGACCCAGGCTAATTACCCTCTGTGCTAACGTGGTGGTAGCTTGATCTCTGCTCCTCTTTAGCACTGAAGATGGCGAGAAGGTAACATTGCAGGTAGCAGCGTTCCATCTGGACCTGTAAATCCCTTTAAAAGCGGAGGAGGAAGAGGAGGAATAAGAGTGGGGGCAGCATTGGAGGACACATCCTGCAGTGGTAAGGTGGGTGGGTCATGAGTCTGATTTGCTCCAGGCCTTGCACTTCCCTAGAGGTGGCCCTGCCACAGTGCCTGGGATGGTTTATGTGGAATATACTTCCAATCAGAAGCACAGTTCTATCCCTCCTCCTGCAGTTGTGTGTGTCTGCAAGAATAAGAACATCAGAGGATCCCTGGATCTTGACCAAATCAGCATCCTGTTCTCACAGCGGCCAACCGGCTATCTTCACTGGAAGCCCACAAGAAAAACAAGAGGGTAACAGCACTCTCCCCACCTGCGAATCCATATGTCTATTTTCACTTTCTGTATTCCATACTTATTTATAGTTCGAGTGAGCTGTAGTTCAAAGGGGATAAAAAATGCAAGGCGAATGTGGGAACAATGCCTCTTCTAAAATGCTTATGAATGTAGCAGCAACCGTGAAGTAGTGTGGAGGAAGAGCTGAATCACAGAAGGACTCCTTGCTATCTTTGCCAGCTGAGCACATGATGAGCTAACCTTTTCTGCAAGCATCACTAGGCAATTCATTCCTTCCTCTTTATCCTGATGTATTCATTTTGAATGGCTTCAAACCATTAAAAAAAACCCCAGATTACTTTTAAGAGAATAAAACTTCTGCCCTCTGATCTTCCCCAGATTCTAAAGAGGTGGCAGAACCTTGATTCCAATTCTGCTAGAAGCTGGGGTTGAAGTCAACTTGTACAAAAGCAGCACTGATCACTTGTTTTTAAATCTCCCATGGTCCTCTTCAGGCATTTGCTGTGAATGCACAAAGAGGACTGTGGGCTAAACACTCAAGCCCCACATCTATCACCCCTGTTCCCACAGGAGACTTCCCCCAGTTCAGCAAGAGGGTGTGAAGGAAGGCCATAGCTCAGCGGCAAAAGCTATTCCCCCACGTAGAATGCACTTCTGCATGTTATGCCCACTAATATATGATTATATATACAGTTTATCCTAACATATACAGTGTACCTTGGTTTTCAAACAGAATGTGTTCCGGGAGTCCGTTCGACTCCCAGAACCATTCGAAAACCAAGGTGTGGCTTCCAGTTGGCTGCAGTAGCGTCCTGCAGCCAATCGGAAGCTGTGGAAGCCACACTGGACATTTGGCTTCTGAAAACCGTTCCAAAACCAGAACCCTCACTTCTGGGTTTCGATTGTTTGGGAGGTGATTTGTTCGGGAGCCAAGGCGTCTGAGTTCCAAGGTATGACTGTACATTTATGGATGAAGAACCATATTGCAAAATTTGGAATACTGCACATTTTGAAGGACAGCTTTGTTTTGGTTTGCATATTGTTTCAGAAAGTGTCATTTGGTACGTTTGCTTTTAAATGTGAACTGAATCAAAATTCTCCCCTATCCTTAGTTCAGACATAACACTCAAACACGGCAAGTAATATACATTTAAGGTCAAGACTACAAAGCTGCAATCGCGTTACATATATTTTTGATACATTCTTTGCTTAGTGTCTTCTCATGGGAGCTAAACCTCAGCTAGGGCTGTTCCTCTACCCCTGTGCTCTCCATTTACAGTATAGTTTTCCTCTTTTAAGCATTTTGAAACACTGCTGTAAAATTCTTGCAACCATCAGACAAAATAAGAGTTTTCACTGCTTCAGAGATAAGCTTTCTCTCTACCTTTTATTTTCTATTTCCTGATTTGGCACCAAAAAGACCCAAGAAAACATCTCTTGAGCACGGGACACAATTCCAGACATAGACAAAAGCTCATGAGCAATCATGAAATATGATCTCTTGCCAAATGCATAGCAAACCAACAAATGAACAACTTCTTAGCCTCCTCTTCAACCTACTGGGAACACCCCTTTTGCTCATGTGCACCTAGCCCCGGCCCTACCTTGACATTTGTTTTTAAAGTGGAAAAGTGATTGCATGAATCCACACAATAACCAAAGAACAGGCATCATCAGAACTTCTGGGTAAAAATGTCACTTGCCCACATTCAGCCTCCATTTTTTAGGCCTGTCCTTTTCTAACTCTCTTCTGGTTTGTTGTCATGCTATAAGCACTCTGGGTCAGGAACCCATATCTACCCCCTCTTCTGTTTCGCAAGCTCTTTGTGGGCAGAACAGTAATCAAGAATAACCACTCTTTAGGGTTCCTGAAGAGCTTTTGTTTCAAAGGGAGACCCTTCTGCACCAGGGACACTTAGCTTGGGATAGCCAAAGAGAAAGGGGAACAGATTTTGGGGTCAAATTCTGGACCAGGTGAAAGCGTGCAAGTTACCTGTGCTAACGCCATCCTGCGGAATGGAAGACTTAAATCCAGCTGTTGGTGGTAGAATGGGGTCTCCATGGCATTTAAGAGTCAAAGGAAGACATGTGAGTAATAAAGTATATCTGTTAGATCCTTTTGGTCTCAGAACTGAGGACGGTTTGTGAGATGACCTTGGAACAAATGAAGTAAGTAGAAAAGCAAGGCTATCTCAGGGAACTCTTCCGCCCAGAGAATACTCACCGTAGTTTCATCTTCATGGAGCACTTGGTCATACCCGCTCAGCGCGACACAGAAAATGATTGCTGTGACATCCTCAAAACAGTGGATCCATTTCTTACGTTCTGACCTCTGACCTCCAACATCAAACAGCCTGAGGAAGAAACACAACCCTTCATTATGCCCAGAATCCAAAGAATTGCATGGCTAGTCCCACAAGACCAAGCATCGTTCTCTGCTGCGCCAGAGCACAGGACTAGAATTGACGGTGGAAATTACAGGGGAGTTGTTGTTGTTTTTTATAGATCAACCTAAGGAAATGGGTGTGGCCTCCAGAGAGTTCTAAGGAACAGGTAGAGAGGCTTGGAGGCTGCATTCAGCTCCTGGGCCTCAAGCTCCCCAGTCATTGCCAGCTAGTAGTCATTACACACACATCAGTGCCATCTCACATCCCATTTTCTTTTCAGATTTCTTAGCAGTAGAAAAGTGACAGGAGAATGATACTAGAAAGTGCGGGCTAACAACCAACTTTTGTGTCAATAAACACCCCACCTGGACTTGCCCTTAGTCATTTTGATTTTGGAACTTTTTGTGTGTGAAGGTTAGTGCTGCTGTTTAATTTCATTTGCTGTTTAAATCTTGATGGTTTCAGAGTTCTTTGATGCTATTGCTTGGCATGTTTCTACCTCATGTTCCATTGTCCATTCCTTTTCAATGCCTTTAGACAGGAAGCTACAAAGAACGTGTATAAATAAATAAAGTTTGATGACGTCATATTACACATTTATAGCATGAGCCCCGCTTTGTTAATTCAGGTTGGAATTTTCTTTGTCAATTTCTGCTCTGTGCTATGTTGCACGGTTATGAAATGCGAGGGTTGTTGTCTGGCTTGAGCAGAAAGATTGTAATCCCACACAGCTGAAAGTTGCATAGTCATGATAATCTGTTTGCATTTTCACATCACACTAACCGGAAGTGAAGGTTTTTGAACGTGAAATGGGTTTCTACAATGCCAGTTGTTTTGACCCTGGTTCGAAGGATGTCTTGCTCTGTAGGCTGGTAGTCAGCACCTCCGATTCGATCTAAGCTGTCTAGGTAGCTGTAAAGTGGAAAACATTAAGGAAAAGCATAAGCATATATGAGTTATAAGAATAAAATACGCTGTAATGTTTTTCATTGATGCTTAAGGAGAGAAAATTCTCTTTGGGAAAACATACTTCTAAATGTCAGAAGTTATTTAAACAACAAAGAACAGAATTAAACCACATATAAATATACTGTGTGGGAGAAGGGGTGTGTTATTGTTTTTGTTTGTTACTATATTACATCCTTTTTTGGTTTTATATTGTAAATTGTCCAGTGATCCTCGGATGTAGTGTGGTATAGAAAATGAATGAATGAAAGAAATAAGCAGTGAGTGCTATTTTTCTAGAAAAAGAGATGCCAGAACTCATTCTCTTAGAATGGCACCCACCTGAGAAGTGCCAGAACTGAGTTTCCATGAGTTCCAGCTGAAAAAAGCCCTGCATGTTATACATTACTTATGCAGTTGTTCAGAGATTTTCAACTGACATGTAGGTCTATGCCATTTTTTCTCCACTGCCACCGCTTCCTCTATTCAAGTCAACAGAGATCTCTTGCTTCCAGGGGAATGTGGATGAATCCCCCCCCCCCCAAGTCTATGATGGAGGTTTGAAGTCCGCTCTCCAACATTTCCCCATTCCAGTCTTTCCTGGGATATATGTTCCCTTCTCTACCTTGCTCCTATGATTTCTATGGTGCCAATCCCCAAGTGGTAAAGTATGGAAGGAAAACCTTTTTCAGTTCAAGGGCCGCATTCCTTTCTGAGGGCCACATGCCAGTGGTGGGGAGGGCCAGAGGCAAAAGTGGGTGGAGCAATGGATGTCAATTTTACCTTTGAACCGTGGGCTAGTTACTACACATGCTCATATATCCCCCATATTTTGTCCAGACAAGTAAGAGGCATTATCAGAATTCAAGGATGCGTTGCAGCCAGACAAAAACTCTTAGGACATGAAGCAGTGCCAATGGGGGGTTTGGTCTGGAAAGAGCTTCAAGGGCCAGATAGGAAGGCCTGGAGGGCCACATTCCTGTGGCAGTCTGGAGAACAGCTGCAGCTATAATTCTGAAATTTTGCAGGCTTTGTGCCCTCAGAGGGGAAAGGGTGATCATACCTGTAAATTGCATCAAAGTCTGGCAGAAAATAAAATAGATTTCCTTTCTTTTCTGTTTTAAAAATCAAACTTTAAAGCTGCCCTGCACAAAACCCCATGATTCTGCCTACAGATTGTACAGCTTAATCCACTGGAGGGCTATTATGCCTGCAAATTTGATCCACTTCTGTGAGAAAGGGAAAAAAGAGCTTTGTTTTTAACAGATCTAATTTGGTCCTGAATAATAAGCTGAACTGGAAATACAGAGTGACTCTGAAACCAAGCGGGGATGCTTCTGATACAAGTCCTCAACCCATATGCATCGCCTGAATGTATTGATCTTATCTTCTTAAATGTTTTGTATTGCAACAGAGTACCATTTTATGAGTCAGTCATTAGCGGGGTGAACAAGCGGAAAGCTCTATTGCAGTTTGCTGCTGAAGGCAAAATTACATCTCTTGGGGCACAGTAGGAAAGAGAGTGGTTGAGCTATAGGAAAGAAAGCAGGAAACCATATCAGGAAATGCCCTTCTGGACATCTTCACATGTTAGCATTCAGCCTAGCAGAAAGATTTTCCCCTTTCCATTTTTTTAGGCTGCACAGAGACATTATTTAAGTGAGTTGAAAGTGGTGTGGTAGAGGCACCACTGATAAATGAACACATGCATTTCTTCTCACCAACATCATCTCTGGCCAACATGAGTTTCTGAAGCACTTTGCCAGCTTGTGATAGCCTGGTGCCCTCCAGATGTTTTGGACTACTCCCAGCCCTAGCCAGCAAAGCCGGTGTGGCAAAGGACATAGTAGACTCACCAGCAAACACCTATTTTCCAGAGATGACTGTGGCTTGAGGGTACATGCCCAGGGCAACAAGGATTCTCATAGAATTTCATATATCATCAGCAGGGAAGAGTTATAACCACTGGCATGATCATATGTCTCCTTATTATTTGCATGTGACCTCAGGTAGACTGCATTGCATGTACCGTATTTTTCGCACTATAGGACGCACTTTTTCCCCTCCAAAAATGAAGGGGAAATGTGTGTGCGTCCTATGGTGCGAATGCAGGCTTTTGCTGAAGCCTGGAGAGCGAGAGGGGTCCGTGCGCACCGACCCCTCTCGCTCTCCAGGCTTCAGGAAGCTATCCCAAGTCTTGCAAGCCCGGCGGGATGTCCCGCGGGCTCGCAAGGCTTGCGGGCAGCAGCCTGCACCCAAAAGCTGGGGACAGCGGGGAGGCGCAGAGCCGCCACCTCGCTATTCCCCGACCTGATTTGGAGGCTGGCGGGGGGGAGAAGCAAGCCTGCTTCTCCCCCCCCAGCCCCACAAGCTCGGGGGATAGGGGGATGGCGAAGCGCCGCCATCCCGCTATTCCCCGACCTGATCTGGAGGCTGGGGGTGGGAGAAGCAAGCCTGCTTCTCCCCCCCACCATCCCCACAACCTCCAGATCAGGTCGGGGAATAGCGGGATGGCAGCGCTCCGCCATCCCGCTATTCCCCGACCTGATCTGGAGGCTGGGGGTGGGAGAAGCAAGCCTGCTTCTCCCCCCCCACCATCCCCACAACCTCCAGATCAGGTCGGGGAATAGCAGGATGGCAGGCTTCAGGAGAGCCCCACCGCCAGCCCCACAATTACAGAATGGCTTTTGAACATATTAGCCCTGCTGAAGATGACAGTTCTGTTAAGTAGCTGTTGGCATCTGGCTCATTTGACTGTCACATTGGGGCAGTTGTTGGGGCCCTGAGCCATTAAGGCGGCAGAATATTCATCCAAACCACCCACCCCCCCAAAAAGTATAGGCTAGTTTGGGACAGAAGAGTTCCAGCAACTGTATTACATTTTGGCTGTAAGTCCTGGAAGACCTGTTCCCTGCCTTTCAGGGCTTTTCCAGCCAGCCCGGGAGCGCAGGGCCCTGACTGCAGTGTCTACAATGACTGTTAGCAGCTCCCCAGGGTTTCATGTTTGAAGCTACCCAGAGTGGCTGGGGCAACCCAGTTAGATACGTGGGGTACAAACAATAAAATTATTGTTGTCATTTTTCATACAGAACCCAGAACCTTCTGCATACAAAGCAGCACCGTTCATCCCTACTGCTCTCCCAAACCGACTGAGGAAATGCCCAGACAAAAAAAAAAAAAGGACAGTAAAGAGATTATGTTCTCACATTACAGAATCTTGTCCTTTATCCAACTGAGGTGACATTGTGACAGCCATTCTTCGCTCCCTAGCTAATCCTCAAGGCGGAGGCTGGTCCTTGGGCAACACTGATATATGGGCCATACCAATGAAATATATTAGAACCGTACTGAGCTGCTTGCACCTTGAGAATATGTAAGCTTTTGAAAGTGATGAACCAAATGCATGTTGTACGAGACAACTGGGAGGATTTTATCCTAATGAGCATCTCAGCGGCTGCCTCAGATGAAAATTGAAGTTGATACAGTCGAATGATGCAGACCTGCTATTACCACAGGGGAACATCTGCAGTGTGGGCTCATATGAGTTCAGTCTGCCAACCGTGCACTTAAGAACATAGGAAGAGCCCTGCTGCTGGTTCAGACCAAAAGCCCATCTAGTTCAGCCTTCTGCTCTCACAGTGATGCCTCTGGGAAGCTCCCAAGCGGGACCTGAGGGCAGCAGCAGTTTCCCCACTTGCGATTCCCAGAAATTGGTATTCAGAGGCATGCTGTGTCCAGCAGTGGAAGCAGAATACAGCTAGTGTGCCAGTCTTATCCCCCACGAACCTGTCTAATCCTCTTTTAGCACCCTCCAAGTTGGTGGCCATCGCTACCTATTGTTAGAGCGAGTTCCACAGCTTGACTGTGCTCAGAATGAACAAGTGCTTTCTTTTGTGTGTCCTGAATCTTCCACCATTGAGCTTATTGGATGGTCTTGAATTCTTGGCTGCAGTGCCCACAATCACCACTACCCCAACCTTCAAGTGCACACAGACTCCTATGGGTACAGAGGTATAGTGGTCCAGGTTGAGGGGACCCATTACTATTTCTTAAGCAGGCTCCCTGTCTCCAACATCCTAGAGCTATCCAGTCACAGCATGAAAAGGGAGCTTCTTAGCCACTGAGAGGAAGTCTCCTCACCCTTTGCGCTGACTGGAATGAGAGCAGTTGAGTCAGTCATGGAGGAATGGCTCTTAGAGTCACTATTCAGTAGGTGCTGGGGAAAACAATGAAGACTTGTTGTTCTGTTTGCTCTAAAGCTAAGCATTTACAAGCATCAAAAACACCTGGTGCTTCAGTTTCAAGAGACTGGTGTGCAGGTTCCATTATATACCATGACATTTCAATGAAAACAACTTAGGTCACTCCAAAAGAAGATACTGGAACCCTCAAAATCAATTGCCCACGTATGTGCACAGAAAACAGTAACTAGCTGAAAGACAACATATGGAGATCTGCACTGATCATTGCAATACATCCTAGATGACCCTTAGGATCCCAACTCTACAATTCTATGATTCCTAAACACTTTTATTCTATAAGATTATTGTACAATCTTAGAAAGGGCCCTGACTATGACTGTCATGAATTTGCACATCTGAAATTGCCACTATACTACTGGAATTTTACCATCTTTCTCAGCTTCTGAGTTTCTCCAGGGGTATCTGACTGGCTGCAGTCAAGAGAGGCAGCACGCTAAGCTAAAAGCATTGCTCTGACTCAGCATCCCTTCAAAAAACTGAAAGGCAAAATGTACCGTATTTTTCGCTCTATAACACGCACCCGACCATAACACGCATGTAGTTTTTAGAGGAGGAAAACAAGAAAAAAATATTCTAAACGAAAAAGTGGATGTATGATTTTTGTGGTTCATACTGTGGCCACAGACATGTGATCTGACGGTGAGTTTGGGGTAGCCCAATGCAAAAATCCTGAGGATCCATGTGGATCCATGTTTGTAACAATGTTTTTGCACCACTGCAGCCCCAGGCAACAGTGGGTGCGTAAATTTTTTTGGTACAAACTGTAGCCATGGACATGCTATGTGACCTGATGGTGAATTTGGGGTGACCCAGTGCAAAAATCCTGAGGATCCATGTGGATCTGTGCTTTGTAACCACGTTTTAAGTGGGGAGGGAAGGAAAAGCACTCAAGGGACAAGACGCACGCATGGAGCAGGCTCTGCTTCTCTCCCCCCCTCCCCTTAGCAAGCTGAAAAACTTTGCTGAAGGGACAGAGAGCCTGCTTGCTTTAAAGGAGCCTGCCGGACAGGAGCCGCTTACACGAGTGTAAGTGGCTCCTGTCCGGTAGGCTCCTTTAAAGCAAGCAGATTCTGCTTCTCTCCCTCCTCCCCCCCCCCACCCTTAGTGAGCTGAAAAGCAAAGCGTGAGGACACTGAAAATCTTGCCTGCTATTTCCAGCAAAGCGGGAGGAAAGAGATACAGAGAGCCAGCTTGCTTTAAAGGAGCCAACCGGACAGGAGCCGCTTACACTCGTGTAAGCGGCTCCTCTCCCACTTTGCTCCTTTAAAGCAAGCAGGCTCTGCTTCTCTCCCTCCCCGCCCCCACCTTAGCGAGCTGAAGGAGCGAGAGGGGAGAAGAGCCGCTGAGTGGGGAGGAGGGAGAGAAGCAGAACCTGCTTGCTTTAAAGGAGCCAACCGGACAGGAGCCGCTTACACTCGTGTAAGTGGCTCCTCTCCCCTCTCGCTTTGCTCCTTTAAAGAAGCAGGCACTCTGTCCCTCTCTCCTCCCCACTCAGCGGCTCTTCTCCCGCTGGAAACCACGGAGGAGGGAAGCATTCGCTCCGTAACACGCACAGACATTTCCCCTTACTTTCTAGGAGGAAAAAAACGCGTGTTATGGAGCGAAAACTACGGTACTCAACTCTAAAAGGACAACGAAAGCTCCGCTCCCAAGAAATCCAAATTGTGGGCCAGGAAAAGCTGAATTCTCTGAGCTGTGAAACCATTGTGGAAATTGATCTGATGTGCATAATTTTGCTTCCTTTGCATCATTTATTTTGGTTTTCGTTAGCCATGGAGAGGAATGAGCATCATGAAGTGAAAGCGGCTGTGGGTTTTGAGGAGCCTGAATAGGCATTTACTTACGACAACTCAGGGAGGAGTTGCTGTGCCACTCAAGTCCTGCTTGTGAGCTTCCCATTAGTGGTACCTCAGGTTACATACGCTTCAGGTTACATATGCTTCAGGTTACAGACTCCGCTAACCCAGAAATAGTACCTCAGGTTAAGAACTTTGCTTCAGGATGAGAACAGAAATTGTGCTCTGGGGGCACGGCGGCAGCAGGAGGCTCCATTATCTAAAGTGGTGCTTCAGGTTAAGAACAGTTTCAGGTTAAGAACGGACCTCCGGAACGAATTAAGTACTTAACTCGAGGTACCACTGTACCTGGGTAGCCATTGTGAAAAAAAGACACAGGACCAGATGGTCTTTGACCAGATCCAGAAGGGCTCTTCTGATGATCTTAAAGTAGACCAGTACAACACACCCCAGTCCAAGAGTACGTTAGGCTGTGACTGAGATGAGCTTTAAACTGGGGCCTTCTAGCTTTGCTGCTCATACTATTGTCATTCCACCCTCCCCCCCTCATCTTCACCTTCACAACAACCTGTGACAGGTAGATTAGGCTAGGCGCTTGCAGGAGCTTTGTGGCCTAGACTGAGTGCAACACTCCAGCTCCTAGATTACACTGCCATCTTTGTAAGCTTAAGAACTTTGGCCAACCTTGCAATATCTCAACCTCCATTCCTCCCTCCGGGTCACCCAGCCAGCTGGAGAGGCCCACTGTCAACGATTCTCTCTTTCTCAGCTACTGTTTTATCCTGGTTCACTGGAAAGGTTGAGCACGCAAGATCTCACTGGGGTACGGTCTGGTGTATGCCACCAGCCAGCTCTGGGCGGGCCTGACTTTGTGCCAGGATAGGACGACTTCTTGCAAGCTAGTGGCCTGCATGAATTAATTCCTGGCCTCAGTCCAGTTCAAAGCTGAAGGCTGTCTGTGCAGTAGTTTATATGCAAACATACAGCGCTCACCATCAGAACGGCAGCTTGTCTCTCTGTTGACAGACAAGCAGGGGCAGAGTGGCCAGAAGAGTGACCTTGTACCCCTCCGCCATTTTCTTATTTGAAAAATAAAAATAAAAATAGGTGGAACCTGCCTGCCTTTTCCGTTGCGTATCTGACAGGCACTGTCTTTACCATCTTTTTGGCATCTACTAAAGACCTATACTTCTATTGGACCCGAAACTGTTCTTATAAATGAAAATTGTTTTAAATGGTTTTATATATGAAACTGTTTTACTGATGCTGGAACTCCGTGGACAGAGAAAGCATAACATTTATTTATTTAAGGATATTCATAGGTTGCTTTTCAGACAGAGATCTGAAAGTGGTTTATATGAAAGCAAATGACAATTTGATTGCTTTTGAAGAAGCTGTGAATAACTGGTGAGTTGGAGATGACAAAGGGTGCAGAAAGAGCGGTGAATAGAGAGGGATCCTTTCCCCATCCTTTGGACCCCATGGGAAAGTTCTTTTTTCTTTTTCAGCCATGTATAGTGATAATGCCATAAACACTAAGAGTGCAGCAGAAATAAGTAACTAAAAGTGTAATCCTCACCATTTCTACTCAGTAAGCCCAACTGAATTCAATGGGGCTTACACCCTAGTAAATGGGGTTAGAATCTTTCGCAAGTCTAACAAGATACATCATTTTTCCTCTTTTAAAAAATGAGATAATAACAGTGTGCTCTGATCTGAACCCAGAGTCAAGCCTTCCGGGAACCGCTCAAAAAAACGGCGTCCGGGTGGATTTTTGCTGAATCGGCAAAATGTCTGGGAAAATCCAGACGTATGGCAAGTTAGGCCAAGAAGAGCCCCCCAAATGAATGTGTGTGTGTTTTTTGGGGGGGGAGATGTCCCCCCCCCCAAGTCTCAAACAACCTAAACAACTTTTGGGAATATGGCAACCCTAGTCAAGCCTCCATGTTCTCAGTGAAGCCATGGTGTTGTTCCATGTCAAGCCTCTAGGGGGCTCTCTGTGTATGGGATGAACAGACCAGCCCACTTCAGTTTTGCATAAGTTCATTCGAAAGCTGCTCTGTTCTGTTTCCATGCCAGTTTTTTTTTAACTGCACGAAAATTTGCATTATATCCACATGCTTGTATGCATTTTACCCTGAATGCACATTTTTGTACACATTCTGAAATACACATTTTTAGATGCAGGCCAGGCCTTTTTGTGACTCAAGGACAGTACTGTAAAATTAGGAGGAGTAACAGTGGGTAACAGTGTTTGAATCTGTTGTCTGGGAAGTTCAAATTTGCTTAGTTCACTTAAAAACGCAGGCTGAAAACACTCCTCAAGCATCCACACTGTGTATATGCAGAAACAAAGCAAGCAAGCAGACCAGGAAAAAAAGACCCTGTTGAAGGAAGAAGCCACTATGACAGGGTGTGACCAGCATTTATTAATGGGACATACAGATAAAATAAACACTCATGTCTCCCTACCTGTCTAAATCCTCTCTCCCTCAGAAAGTAGGGAAGGGGGGGAAACCATCAGTATCTGTTTCCCTCTGTTTCTTAATTTCAGTTCCCCACATTTCCATAACAGTTTGTGATTTAATTTTTTTAAAAAAGCAAAATCCTCCTCTATGAAATTCTCCTCATATACACAAATTTTTGCGTTACAAACTTGCCTAACACGCACACTTTTGCAAGCAACTTCCCCTCATAGAATCTATTTTTGTATGCAATTTTCACGAATATACCGGTATGTATTTTATGCACGCTTTCGTATACACATTTTTGTACACGTAACTTGGCTGCAGAAGTGCACTGCAAAACTCAGGAGTGCAAATTTAATTTCAGTTCACATATTCTTTCCGAATGTGCAAATATGTAGGTTTGCCTTTATATGAAAAATGAATCTCCAATTATTGGATAAGACTGCCTTGTAGCCACATTGACAGCCATCAGCCCTGTTCTGTGCCCACATCTGCATCTGAAGATTAGCTTGAGAACCCCTGAACCAGATCATTTGCATATATATCCTTTTATAGCGCCAATGTGGCTTAGTGGCTAGTGTTGGACTAGGACCTGGAAGACCAGGGCTCCAATCCCCACTTGGCCATGTAGCTCACTGAGTGGCCTCTGGGTCAGCCACCGCCTCTCAGTCCAGCCTACCTCACAGGGGTGTTGTGGGGATTACATGAGGAGGATGGGGGAAACCGTGTGCGCCGCCTTGAGCTCCCTGAGGGAAAAGGTGGGATTGAAATGCAGTAAATAAATGATTGTGTATTTCACAATATTCAATTTGAAAGAATTTCATGGAAATGATCTATAGATGGTATATCACACCAGTGAAAAAGGCAAAGATGTTTAGGAAAGAAAATAACAGATGTTGGAGATGTAAGGAAAAGGAAGGAACATTTTATCATATGTGGTGGGAATGCAAATGCATTAAAAATTATTGGGAAATGATATACAATGAATTGAAAAAAATGTTTAAAATGAATTTTGTTAAACATCCTGAATCCTTTTTGTTAGGTATTTCAAATCAAGAGCTACCAAAAGAAAAATGGATATTATTTATGTATGCTACAACAGCGGCAAGAATCTTGATTGCACAATACTGGAAGATGGAAGAAATACCATCAAAAGAACAATGGAAGAAAAACTGATGAACTATGCAGAATTGGCTAAGCCAACAGACAAACTATGAGAGAAGGACAAATATATACTGCGCATATATATATATATATATATATATTTGCTTTCGTAGATTTTCACGGGTACAGGAATGCAGGTTTTGGTGTCTTCGGGTGTCTTCCCGTGTAAGAGTTGGGGTGTCTAGGCGACGTTTCGACGAGGTCTCACTCGTCATCTTCAGGCTGGTGCTTTCGGCTTCTTGTTACTGGAACAGAGCAGGATCTCAGTGTTTGAGTTCCTATAAATACTGTTGAGGGGGTGTGGTGTATAGCCTCCAACGTTCTGGGCAGAGAGGAAGTTCCCAGGTTAGTGTGTCTTTTCTTCTTTTGTTCATTAATTACTTGAGGGATATCTTGAGTGATTTCTTGAGTGATATTCTGAGTACCACTTAGGAGGGTCATTAGGTGTGGATTAGTTGCTAAAGCTTTCGTGTCTTGACCTCTTGAGCTTGTAAAGAGTTTTTTCTGAGAAGATGGCTGTACTTCACTTAGTTGTGCTCTGGCTTGGCTTCGTGTATAGGGGCGAGCTGTGGTTTTGTGCCCTGTGCCAGCCAGATCTGTGTAAGGATTGCAGGGGGGTGCAGCATCCGGAGGTGCCACTATGGTTTGGCTACTGGATGGTGTCTGTAATTTATCTGTGGAGAGGGTCTGGGTTTGGGTCTGGTGTGGTTGATTGGAGATGGCGTTCTGTGTGCCTCTGGTTCTGGTGTCGGTTTTTGTGGGGAGGGCTATTTTCCAGATGTCTGGCAGGCGGGACGTATCGTCACGCTTGTTCATGTTGTGAGGGTGTTTCTCTATCTCGATGGCTTCCATGATTATTCTCTTGTGGTGGTGTTCCGTGTTAAAGAGCAATTTGGAATCTGAAAAATTAATTTCGTGTCCTGTTTCTTTCATGTGTTGGTAAAGAGAGGAAGTTTTTTCTTCTTTTTTGACGGCATTCTTGTGTTCTGCGATACGTGCATTTATTCGTCTGTTTGTTTGTCCAATGTACGTGGCTGGGCAGACTTTGCAGGGTATTTCATAGACCCCTTGGTTTTCTAACTGGATTTTATCTTTGGGGTTTCTGAGGATATTGGCTATTTTTTGGTTGGTGCAAAAGGCTGTTTTGATATTGTGTTTGTGGAGGATTTTGCTAATTTTATCTGTAGTGCCCTTGATATAAGGAAGGAGGGCCATGCCATTGTTTTCTTCTGTGTCTTGGTTTTTGGGGGGTGTTTCTTTTTGGATTAGCTTCGTAACCCTGTTTTGCTGGTATCCGTTGGCGATTAACACATTTGAAAGATTCTGTAACTCAGTTGTCAAGTGGTCTTTGTCAGCCAGGCGTTTGGTTCTGGAGATGAGAGTCTTGGCTACGGAGTTTATTTGTGCAGGGTGGTGGTGTGATTGTGCATGTAAGTAGCGGTTGGTGTGTGTTTTTTTCCGGTAGATAGTGTGTCCTAGGGAGCCATCAGGTTTTTTGTAGATTAGGACGTCAAGGAAGGGAAGTTGGTTGTTGGCTTCTATTTCCATAGTGAATTGTATTTTGGGGTGTAGGCTGTTGAGATGTGTGAGGAAGCTATCTAGTTTTTTCTTCCCGTGTGGCCAAATTACAAAGGTGTCGTCAACATACCTGAGCCAAAGTTTGGGTTTGTGTTCTGACTTGTCTAAAGCATTGGTTTCAAAGTGTTCCATGTACAGATTTGCGATGACCGGTGAGAGGGGTGATCCCATAGGTGCTCCTTCTATCTGTTTGTATCTTTGTCCATTGTGGATGAAGTACGTGTTGGTTAGGCAGTGGTTGGTCAGGTCCAGGATGTATTCGGGGGGATTGTATTTGTTTTGAATGGCTGTCAAGGCTTCATTAATGGGCACTTGTGTGAAGAGAGATACAACATCGAAGCTCACAAGTAGGTCGTCGGGATGTAGGTTTTGCTTCTTTATTGTTTCTATGAACTGGAAGGAGTTTGTAACGTGTGAAGCGATAGATTCTGCATAGGGCTGAAGTTGCTTAGCGAGAAATTTAGCGAGATTTTGTAGAGGTGAGCCTATGGAGCTGACTATTGGTCTGAGTGGTGTTCCTTCTTTGTGTATCTTGGGGAGACCGTAGAGTTTGGGGCATCTGGATGATTTTTCTCTGGGGATGATTCTTAGCTGGATTTCTTCACTGATAGGAGAGGCTTTTATTTTGGATTTGGTGGTTTTTTCCAGATAGGTGGTGGGATCTGTTTTTATAGGTTGGTAGGTAGGGTCTTGGAGTAGATTTGATAGTTTTGCTTGGTAGTCCGATGTGTTCATCACAACAGTGGCATTACCTTTGTCTGCTGGGAGAATGATTATGTTGTTGTCTTTCCTCAGGTTGGTGAGTGCTTTCTGTTCTTCTTTGTGTAAATTGCTTCTGGGTGGTTTGCTGGAGCAGAGGATGTTGGCCCAGCCACGTACATTGGACAAACAAACAGACGAATAAATGCACGTATCGCAGAACACAAGAATGCCGTCAAAAAAGAAGAAAAAACTTCCTCTCTTTACCAACACATGAAAGAAACAGGACACGAAATTAATTTTTCAGATTCCAAATTGCTCTTTAACACGGAACACCACCACAAGAGAATAATCATGGAAGCCATCGAGATAGAGAAACACCCTCACAACATGAACAAGCGTGACGATACGTCCCGCCTGCCAGACATCTGGAAAATAGCCCTCCCCACAAAAACCGACACCAGAACCAGAGGCACACAGAACGCCATCTCCAATCAACCACACCAGACCCAAACCCAGACCCTCTCCACAGATAAATTACAGACACCATCCAGTAGCCAAACCATAGTGGCACCTCCGGATGCTGCACCCCCCTGCAATCCTTACACAGATCTGGCTGGCACAGGGCACAAAACCACAGCTCGCCCCTATACACGAAGCCAAGCCAGAGCACAACTAAGTGAAGTACAGCCATCTTCTCAGAAAAAACTCTTTACAAGCTCAAGAGGTCAAGACACGAAAGCTTTAGCAACTAATCCACACCTAATGACCCTCCTAAGTGGTACTCAGAATATCACTCAAGAAATCACTCAAGATATCCCTCAAGTAATTAATGAACAAAAGAAGAAAAGACACACTAACCTGGGAACTTCCTCTCTGCCCAGAACGTTGGAGGCTATACACCACACCCCCTCAACAGTATTTATAGGAACTCAAACACTGAGATCCTGCTCTGTTCCAGTAACAAGAAGCCGAAAGCACCAGCCTGAAGATGACGAGTGAGACCTCGTCGAAACGTCGCCTAGACACCCCAACTCTTACACGGGAAGACACCCGAAGACACCAAAACCTCCATATATATATATATATATATATATATATATATATATATATATATATATATATATGCAGTAAATAAAATATGCCATTTTGTACACATGACTTGGCTGGAAAACTGCATTTCAACATTTAGAGAAGTGTGAATTTCAATGGATGGCTGCATTTTGGTTTGCATATGTTTCGGAAAGCATGAATTTGATAGATTCGCCTTTAAATGCACACTGAACTGAATTTATCCCAGCTCCACTCCTTATCCAGCCTTCCCTGTGCCTTTGCTCTCCACTTTAGTTGACTTTTTTCCATTTTTATTTTTTACAGTTCCCATCTTCCTTTGCCTAGCAGGAACAAACTCCCCTAGCAACCAACTATCTGAAAATGGCATTTGTTTCCTTTATGGCAGACTTGCGCTTGTTAGCTGGTCTCTGCTGAATAAAATGCTTTAATGGGCCTCTGTGAATGAGAGCCAGAGAGAGGGAAGGAGCAAAGAGGGGCAAGGACAACAGGCTCATTGGGTATTCCCAGGTTGTAAAGGGGAAAAGAGAATAGGCTTGTCCAGCAGGCCTGGCACAGCCAACGCTTCTGTAAATGCCGCTTTGGAGCACTGAGGACTGCATACAAATGATGGAGTCTCAGAGGCTTGAGGATGGCAGGATCAGGGATGATATGTCTGCAGGAGTGCAGGAAGGGAGGTCAGAATGCCAGGCTCATCTGCAAGCGTTGAATTGTGAGCAAGGAGGGCCCTATGGCATCGCCCTGTGTGTAGCGTTGCCATACTTCAAAAAGCAAAATTCCTGACTCCTGCAAAGTTGTTGAGCATTATTTAGGACTGTCTTGCCAAAGTGGTGCATGCTCTAGTTATCTCCCGCTTGGACTACTGTAATGCGCTCTACGTGGGGCTACCTTTGAAGGTGACCCGGAAACTGCAATTAATCCAGAATGCGGGAGTGGGAGTGGCCGCCGGGACCACATAACACTGGTCCTGAGAGATCTGCATTGGCTCCCAGTACGTTTCCAAGCACAATTCAAAGTGTTGGTGCTGACCTTTAAAGCCCTAAACGGCCTCAGTCCTATATACCTGAAGGAGCGTCTCCACCCCCATCGTTCAGCCCGGACACTGAGATCCAGCGCCGAGGGCCTTCTGGCGGTTCCCTCATTACGAGAAGTGAGGTTACCGGGAACCAGACAGATGGCCTTCTCGGTAGTGGCCCCCACCCTGTGGAACACCCTCCCTTCAGATGTGAAGGAAATAAGCAGCTATCTTCTCTTTAAAAGACATCTGAAGGCAGCCCTGTTTAGGGAAGTTTTTAATATTTGATGCTGTATTGTTTTTAACACTCGATTGGAAGCCGCCCAGAGTGGCTGCAGAAACTCAGCCAGATGGGAGGGGTATAAATAATAAATTATTATTATTATTATTATTATTATTATTATTATTATTAGGAAAACCCCAAAATTGTTGAGCTTTTTAAAGGAAACCACCAAAGTTGTTGAGTTTCCGGCTGCTTTTTCCATCATATTGCCATATATCCAGGTTTCCCCTGACATTTTGCCACTTTGGCAAAATTTGCTGCTTTGGGAAAATTCAACCCTGATGCCATTTTTACACCTGAAAACAAGGACATGTCAGGGATTTTCTTGACGTATGGCAAGACTGTATGTAGTTCAACAACATCTGGATGGCCACAGGCTTCCCACTCGGGCAGATTCCTGCCTGTCTCAATAACTCCCAAAACAGGAACAGAGACCCCTTTTCAGCCATACTTGGCAACCTTCTGAGGGACACAGGCCAGAGATGGGTTGGCCAGGGCAAAAGCATGGAGAACCAAGAATGTGAATTGTACCTGTGCACAGTAGGCTAGTTTCTAGACACACTCGCCCACCTCTCGCTCGCTATCCACCATCCATGATCCAAGCAGGATCAGAGTTCAAAATCACATTAAGACAGCACAAAAAAAAGAAGAGTGCAGTGCAACATTGCTGGTGAGGGGCAAAGAGGCCTGGAGGTTTGCATTTGGGCCTTGTGTTCCCCATGCTTCTCCCAAAATTGGCAGCCCAAAATCCTCCCCAAAGAGAACAGAGAATAGTTTGCAAAGGAAGGGCTGGTAGCCATGTTCACTGCAGAGCTTACGTGAGTGCCGATGGAGACAACTTTAACAAATAAGGTAGGCTTTATGTGTATTGATTATCCATTCAGTCTCTGGCAGAGGAAGGTGCATGTGCTCTTATGGGGAGTGTCTGTGGCCAGTGATGATAAAGAGAGATGGCTGTCCATGAATGCATCTTCTTCCAGATGCTGCCAATGAACAAAAACATATGTATATGTTCTCTCACTATCTATAGCATCTCTGATCTAAGTAGGAGGAAGGCAGTCAAAGGACTTACCCATCCTACCGATCTTAAATGGACTCACTCATTCTGACCTCCTCCTGCCAAAGACCCTTGAAGTTGGAAGTCACTGTCTTGATATACCTCAGGGAGGCGGCCTTCAAGGTATCTGGACCACACACCTGGCTGGACTTTGAGATCACTAGGAGATGCCCCTTCTCACAGCACCCCAGATCTCTGAGATGTGGCATGTGGTGCAGACCTACATTCAGTGAAGGGTCAGAATTGGAGCAAACTCATAAATTCATAGATTTGGGCTGGAAATAACAAGAAGTAGCTTCCTCGTGAGGTCAGCCTGGCGATGGCTCACTGTGGGGTGGGCCAGAAATTCCCTACCGTTGGTGAAAGGAATTGCAATTCTTTTTAAATTAAGCTTTTTCTAAATTGCCATCTATGCATACAAAATTGCATATGCAAAGCTGTGTCTGCTTTTTGTTGATTCCCCCCCCCCCCTTTTTGGTGATGTGTATAAGGCGGCAACCTACCTTTGGTAGCCTTCCCTTCCATGGACTATTGCAGCCCCTTTTAAAGGTCACTGAATATTTACTTATTTAATTTCCATGCTGCCCTTCATCCGAGGATCACAGGGCAGTTTACAATATAAAATCACAAAAATATACACCATAGTAACAAACGAAGACAAAAACCCCCAGTTTATATGGTTCAAAAGATTGTTTAATTTGCCCAAAACTTGGGAGAAGAGAAATGTTTTTGCCAGTCGCCTAAAAATATGTAACGAAGGTGCCAGGCGAGCCTCCCTGGGGAGAGCATTGCACAAGTGGGGAATGGGTCTGTGCTGAGCATTCCTGCAGGATTTCAAAAAGGGGCCTTTCTTGGCCCTATGCAGAGAGGTAAGGGATTGAACCTGGGACCTTCTGCGTGCAAAGCACTTGCTCTGCCTCTGAGCTGCATTCCCTTCTCCTAACAAAGGTCTTAACAAATCCAATCATTTGCTGTTGTGCCGCCGCTGCTGTTTCCTGTGGGTGACGTATTGTATCACTGGCCAAACTCCTGAATCTTTCCTCCCCTTTTTTCGTGTACAGCTGTGCCAAATTATGATTACTGATACCTAAATGCACAGGATCTCACACTTTATTCTGTGGCACTTTTACAAAGTTACATCTGATGGAGTTGCAGTTGCCAGCAAAAGCGCACACCAGCTCTGCTCAGCAAAATATAGGATAAAATTAATTTTTTAGACACCACGCTGGTTGCTACTTCCAATGTGCAAAAGCATCTTTGCCAAGTGAGAGCTTGAAGTCTGAAATGAGTTCCCATCTCGTATGCCATGAGGCATCGTAGTCTTCCCAGCAGGGCCAGCCTAGGGCGTTTTGCAGCTGGAGGCAGAACAGAAACTGCCACCCTCCCACCTCCTCTTCCTCTTCCTTTTCCGGAGGCAACTGGAGCACCCTGGAGAAGCCCTGGCATGCTAAAGCAGTGGGGTAGAAAAAGGGAGTCTGGAGCGGAGCAAGGAACAGTGATGGGGGTCCGGAAAAGAACAGAAGGCAGTGAGTGGGTGCTCCTTCACTCCCTGGGTCTGCTGCCCCAACCAGCTGTTCCCCGGCTTCCACCTGAAACAACTGCCTCACCAAGTCTCCTGGCAGTGCTTATTTTTTTTTTTTATAGAAAAAATGATGTTGGTACTCATCATGAAGTTGTTACACTAACTGACACACTTTTGGCGGGGAAGGTGCCAGTACTGTGTACCCTTGAGTACCTCTAGAAAAAAAGCACTGCCTCCTGGGCAGGTAGCCCTGCCTCCCAGCCACTTATGGGTAAGATGATAAGGGACATCACTGATCCATCTAGACAGGTATGGTCCACACAGGCCAGCTGAGATTCTTGGGCAGATGTTACCAGCAATGGCCCATGAGCTGGGATGGTGATGGTGTGGCAGTCCTGTGCTCACCAAGATGGGGATGGGACAAGGCAGTGGCAAAGTCAGAGGAACTCCGGGTTGGCCAACTCACCACGGCCAACTCAGAGCTCTCCTGACCTCACCACAGGCATGTGCCTGCAGAGCCACAACTAACCTGGAGCTCTCCTGAACTTATCACTGTTCCGCCCCACCCTACTGCTGCCCCAGAGAACGGCAGCACTTTTCCCACTGGGAAGGCACTGCTGCTGCTCTGCCCCCTTCACGGGCCACTGCTGGAAGTTGCTGCTTCCAACAGTCCTGCTGTTTCGAACTCTTTAAGTGAAAATGCCTTAAAATGGGTGCAAAGCTTGTGGAAAGCTATAGCCTCTCCTTGAGACCTATGGGACCTATGGGATACTCACTACTGAGCAGAGTCGTTGAGCTGATATTCTCGGGACCGGTTGAAGCATTCTTGGAGGCCAGAGTCTGCCCAAAGTCTCATCATTGCTGAAAGGAGTTCTGGAGAGAAGGGCTCTGTGTCCTCCATCCGACTGACAACGTCACAGACCATCTTTGCATCAGCCTGGAGAGAAAGAGAGAAGAAGCGGGACATGTCATATTTGCACAGTGTTGAAGAATCCACAGGAAGGAAGTATGCAAAAGGTGGGAAAACATTCAATTTCTTAAACCATTCATTTTTCCTACAAAACTCATTTGTTTTAGTTTCATGTACTTAGAAAGGCACTCATTATCTGAAGAATTACCACCAGCTTTTGTCACTCCCACTCATTTCCCACTGATACTCATGTGAGTCTCTGGTGACCCACTAATTGTGAATTTGGAAGCAAGTACAGAATTTCACACTTGTTGTTTTGCATTAGAAATGAAGTTTCTAGTCCTTAAGGATATACAAATAGGCACAGAAGGGTGTGTGAGCAATGCCTTGTGAGATTTTAAAATAGCTTGGGGAGTCTAGAGAGAACTTCTGAGGTTTCAGGGTAGCATCAGTGCCCTGCATAACTCTGTGCCCTTCTACCCAAGCCCTACAGATGTGGGATACACTGGACCAAGTAAGGAAATACATGCAAATTTGCTGACGTTTCACAATTGATGATGATGGTGGTGGTGTCAACTGCAGCCCAAATAAGGTTGTTCCCTTAATGTGGACAGCATTATCGATGAGCATATGTTGCTTCACCTCTGCCAGGAGAACAAAGGAGGAATTGATAGTGCCTGTTGTATGCATACTTAAACTCTGGAATAATAATACTATAACAACCAATCACCCATTTACTGAGCACTCATCCTGATTTGCTTGCAAAAAGTTTGCAGGGAGATTAGTCAATGTAGCAAACATTATTCCCCACTCCCCACTGTGTTTCCCCACCACTTTCCTTATTGCAAGAAGTCTGATTTTGCAGGGCAAGCAGGTTTGCGGTGCAAGAGCTCCAATCAACTATAATGGTGCAAACTAAATTTGCATGTATGCAATTGAATCTTACCCCCAAATAGCAACAATTTGGAAGTTCTCTACATTAACTTTTCTTATCCATCAGATATCTGGTTGCTAATATACATAATCAGAATATTCATTCTCTCTCTCTCTCTCTCTCTCTCTCTCTCTCTCTCTCTCTCCTCCCCCCATCTTCCTTCTTCTGTTTTCTACCTTTGAAGCATGACTGCAGCTTTTCCTTTTCTGGCAAGACCTTCACACAGTGCTGTAGCTCTGCTGAGGAAGCTGTTTGCTAGAATGCATCAATTTCTTTTCTTCAAACTGCAGAAACACACTGTTGGAAGGGGCAGGTGCTTGTTCGCCAGCAATGGGTTGGGTGCACATGCCTCTCAAGCCAAGCAGTGACACAGTGTAATTTATTGCGGCGCTACTATAATTTGGGGAAACTGCACGCCAAGGAAAATACGATGGCAATTGATGACAATGATCCTGTGGTCAGGAGTTGGCAATGTAAGGCCCCACAGCCTGTGTCTTGCTTGCCAAAGCTTTCCCCATACAATGACTTAAAAGGAGGATGAGCCATTGCAGAGCAGCAATGCAGAGAGCCTGGGGAGAGCCTGGTTGAGCCAGATAGGCTGCCTACCTCTACTCTAGTCTGGTGATTCCCAAACTCTCCCTGCCCCAGATCACTTGCTGAGGGTTGAAGAGGTCTGCTTAATGATTTTTCTGTTTGTTGTAACAATTGTAATGAGCTGCGCTAGATGCTGTGTAGCTTTTCAAAATGATGTCATTTTTAAAATAGAATTTTAACACGTAAGCAAAACAGATATACACAATAAATTAACTTCTTATTTTTTAAAAAAAGAGAGCCTTACAAAACAACTTTGCAGCCAGGAAGAGAACTGTATGGCTTTTAACCGGATGAAGATTCAATTCATGGGTAGGCAAACTAAGGCCCAGGGGCCGAATCCAGCCCAATCGCCTTCTCAATCTGGCCTGTGGACGGTCCAGGAATCAGCATGTTTTTACATGAGTAGAATGTGTCTTTTTATTTAAAATGCATCTCTGGGTTATTTGTGGGGCCTGCCTGGTGTTTTTACTTGAGTAGAATGTGTGCTTTTATTTAAAATGCATCTCTGGGTTATTTGTGGGGCATAGGAATTCATTCATTTCCCCCCCTTCAGAATATAGTCCAGCCCCCCACAAGGTCCGAGGGACAGTGGACTGGTCCCCTGCTAAAAAAGTTTGCTGACCCCTGATTCAACTCCTTCATTATAGTCTCCCTTAACTTTGTTGGCAATCTTCTCCACTCCTTTCAAGTGCCTCCTCCTATCAGTTCCTCTTTAACTTTTGGACAGACACTCCCCCCCCAACACACACACACACACACACACACACACACAACCCCCCAACAAGCTAATGAAGATTAAGCATGCTTGAATGCCCAGTGTCAGTTGGAAAAGAGAACTGGAAAACGGAGAGTTGACATGCAAACAGAAAGGCAACTGTTTGGAGGAGCACGTAGCTGGCTGGCTGGAAACCAGGAGCACTCTTGTTAGGAAGTGAGGATATACTGCAACATTTTGTCGCAGGTCATGCTTGAATGCTAGCAGGTCTCTATAAGCAAAACAGAATCACAGAACTGTAGAGTTCGAAGGGACTCCAAGGGCCATTTAGCCCAACTCTTTGCAATGCAGGAATCACAACTAAGAAATTCCTGACAGGTGGCCATATACTTGAAAATCTCCAAGGAAGGAGAGTCCACCACCTTCTGAGGGAGTTTCTTTCACTGTCAAAGTGAAAACCTCTTCTTAATGTCCTTTATTGTAATTTTAATCCTCTGGTTTGGGTCCTACCCTCTGGAGCAGCAGAAAACAAGCTTGCTCCATCCCTATGTGACAATCCTTTAGATATTTGAAGATGGCTATCATATCACCTCTCGGTCTCTCCTTCTTCAGTCTAAACATACCCAACTTCCTCAGCTGTTCCTCATAAGGCTTGGTTTTCAGACCCTCTGTCATCTTAGTTGTCCTCCTTTAAGCATGTTGCTGCTTGTCAATATCCTTAAATTGTGGTGCCCAGAACTGGACAGAGTACAGTGGTGCCCCGCAAGACGAATGCCTCGCAAGACGGAAAACTCGCTAGACGAAAGAGTTTTCTGTTTTGGAGGTGCTTCGCAAAACGAATTTCCTATGGGCTTGCTTCGC
Source organism: Podarcis bocagei (assembly GCF_964188305.1). Lineage (NCBI taxonomy): Eukaryota > Metazoa > Chordata > Lepidosauria > Squamata > Lacertidae > Podarcis > Podarcis bocagei. The sequence goes on from NC_138132.1 coordinate 41,007,077, forward strand.
AAGACAACAATGTCTTGCGAGTTCCTGCTGGTTTTTTCCCCTCCCCCCTTTTTCTAAGCCGCTAAGCCGCTTATCAGCTGATCCGATCAGCAGATAAGCTGCTAAAAGCCGCTAATAGTGCTAATCCGCTAATCCGTCAATGGGCTTGCTTCGCAAGACGAAAAAACTGCTAGACGAAGAGAATCACAGAACGGATTCTTTTCGTCTTGCGAGGCAGCACTGTATTCTAGGTGAGGTCTGACCAATGCAGAATAGAGCAGTACTGCAGGCAGTGACAATTTTGTGATGCACAAGCCCACCCTGCCTCCATTCCACCCTTGTTCTGCCCTTTTCCAGGTCCAAAAGGACCCACACGCCGGCGGTTGTGCATCAATTGGACATGTGCAAAATGGTCCACAGCTATATTAATTCCCTTGATCTGGGCACTAAACTTCTGTTGATGCAGCCTAGAATAGAATTAGCTTTTTTGCGGCCGCATCACGTTGTTGACTCACTCTTGGTGTACCTCAAGGAGTCCTTCACTTGTAATAGCCTGCCACACATGTTTATGCTGGCCCCATGTAGGCAGTCTGGGCCATCAGTCAGCAGGTTGTTGGCTGTTCTTTCTACAGTTGCTAAAAGTTCTGGGCTTCAGACTGAAGTGTTCAAGGAAGATGGTTGGGAAGAGTGAGAGGAGAAGGCATCTCACAGCTGGCAAAAATGTGCGATGAGTTGCTTTGGGAGGGGCTGATATGCAAGCTTGTGGTCCTGGAGGCAATCTGGCTGTCAGGATATCAGTTCTTTAAGAACCAACATGTCCTTAAGGACTTGTCCTCAATCCTTCAACTTGCACACGTGCTTAAACAAGTGCTGTGCCAAAATCCATCCTCCTGTTTCTCAAACTTTTCCTCCCCTTGCATTTTTCTGTCTTGTTCTCAAAATGTCGGTGGGGTTTCAAGCTTATCTTATCGTTGTGAGGTGGCCAAGACTGATGCACATTTTCTTTCTTTCCAGCAAAAAATGACTCCAGGCCTCTGCAGCCTTCCCACCCACGCTTCCTGATCTGAAAAAAGTCCCAGGAGGGGACTTACCCCATGCTGCCTTCTCCTGGGCTTTAACTGAAGTACAGATAGCCAGGAGGAAGCAATGTAATGTGGAAAGCTGGGGAGACGGTTGTGCAAAGGAAAGGAAAGACACTCACCAGCCCCCTTGGCCACCTTGACATTCAAGCAAATGCAGCAGAAACCCCAAACTCTGTTCCACAGAATGTCACTGTTTTTTGCTTTGATAATTTTCAAGTGTGATTTCTTTTTGGAATTCATTGATGAAGAGTGGGTTAAAAAAAAATATTGGGAAATTTCCCTCTGGTGCAGCACTCACTTTAACGACATTGGACTAAATGACTAAATGCATGTCTATATCAATTTGCATTAAAAAAATACTTTCTCTAAATAGCTCCAGTGAGGTACACGAATACTTCACAATTGTGTGCGTGATATTCTGCCTTCAAATATTGCATTTTACAACCTTTGAATGTTAATTCCTTCTTTCTCTTGTCATCGTTGTTTCTGTGTTAGTCTTGTTGCAGTTAAGGATGGCTGTCAAACATCGCATCTCCCCCCACCCCCCGGGAGCACCGTGCTTTTTGACGCCATCATTTCACCCGCTCGAAAGGCAGTCACGTGGGCCTATTTTACCCATACATGTGCACCAGTGGATCTCTTGGCAGACGGGAGATGGATGTGTGACGCGGTTCTGTCGAAAAGCATGGCACTTGCAATGCTGTGAGGAGACATGAACGTTCCCTCCTGGTGGTGCTATTACCATAGTAGAGGCTCATTCATGCACGCAAGTCATTATTTGGTAATGCTGCCATCGTATGCAGAGAGGAACCTGCCCCAAGTGTATAGTAATCGGGCACAGAGAAACCAAACATTGTGCGTCTTCACGAGCCCTTAGCTAAGGCCACTGGGGGCACTTTTGCTGCTTTCCCTCCCACAGCTATATTTTAGAATGTGCCCAGCACTTTAAAATTAGGTCAGGAATGAGAGGTTGGCTGATCCAAGTAAGTCCTTCCATGGGAGGAGGCGGTTTTTGCCGATTCCTCCTCCTTCCTTGCTCTACTGCCCACTTGGTTCTGGGCGCTCCCCTATCCCTAAAGAGCAGGTTTTTCTGGTGTGGCAAAGTGAATGAGAAGCTGAGACTTAAGGCCACTCCATTCTGTGAGCAGAATCTCACTTAGGGATCTTTGGGTCCATCCCAGGCTCACAGGGAACCGGTGCACAATTTGAGGGCACTCTCACATACCACATTCTCATTGGAGGCAAACGTGTTTGAAACCATTTTGTTTAAGCAAGCCTAACCAGACATGTCTTTTAAAGCCCATTGTTGATTTTAATTATCTTTTGAATACTTTTAAATACCTATCTTTAACATACTTTTATTGATAGTTTTAATGTTCTCTTGTTGCTGTTTTTAAGTCGTTTACATGTGCGTAGCCAGGATTTGTGGGTTTTTGGGGGGGGCAGGCATTATGTTGGGGGGGGGCAGAAGTGAGTTATCTGCGATACGATCGGTCAGTTAGTTAAGTATTTCTAACAGGGAGAAATTGAAGCAAGCAAGGCGCAAGAAAGAATTCAATGGCACATTCCAGTCAGGCAAAAACATATGGGCGGCATATAGAGGGGACTGGGGGCCACATTTGGCCCCCAGGTCTGAGGCCTAGATTGTTGCTGTTTAAATCATGGTGCATTGATAAGCGTCCAAGGTGTTGCAACAGCTTTACGCTCCTGTTTATGCCACGTCCTTCCTACCTATCTTGTTCCGTGAGAAATGGTATTTTCTCTCCACTTTCTGCTATGTGGACAGAGCTTGCTTATCTTAGGAAAAGGCACCTTATTCAAGGAATGCCAATTGTCACAGATCTGATTTATGATACAAGGGAAGAGGAAGGACATCAATGGAGAGTGATGATATAGCAGAAACAAAATCTAAATAGGGATGCAGGACAGGAACACATCTCTAGTGACGCTGAGATCCTCAGCTTGGGACAGATGCTGAGCTAATGTGTCAAGACAGAGGAGTTATTTTGGAACCCACCAGATCAGCAGAAATGGCACCTCCCATCCACTCATTTAAAAAAAACAAAACCCCACATGATGGTTTTCACTTTTATCTCCTTTCCAGTGGAAGTCCTTATGAAGGAACTATCAAAAGTCAATGGAAAGGAGATGGTGACATAAATGTGTCCTTGGCACATTTCCTCAGAACAGAGGTCACAAATTGCCCCAAAGAGAATTCCTAAGCTCTTGAGCTCCTTCCTCCTGTTACCGCCCCTTTGATCCCTTGAAGAGTACCTCAAACCATAGAATCACAGAACTGTAGCGTTTGTCGGGACCCCAAGGATCATGTAGTCCAACTGCCTTCTATCCAGGAATTTCAACTAGATTGCACATGACAGATGAAAAACCTCCAAGGAAGCAGAGTCCACCACCTCTTGTGGAAGTCTGTTACACTGTTGAGCAGCTCTTACTGTCAGAAAGTTCTTCCTGATGTTTAGTCAGAAACTCCTTGCTTGTAACTTCCTCCCATTGGTTCAAGTTCTGCCCTCCTGAGCAGAAGAAAACAAACTTGCTCCATCCTCCATGCGACAGCCCTTTAGATATTTGAAGATGACTATCATTATCTCCTCTCATCTCCTCTTTACCAAGCTAAACATACCCCATTCCATCAAGCGTTCCTCATAAGGCTTGGTTTCCAGGCCTTCCATCATCTTGGTCGCCCTCCTCTGCACACAGTCCAGCTTGTCAATATCCTTCTTATATCGTGGTGCTCAGAACTGGATGCTGCACTCCAGGTGTGGCATGACCACGGCAGAATAGAGTGGGACTGTTACTTTCCTTGACTGGGACACTAGACTTCTGTTGACTCATGCTGAGCTTATAGTCTACCAAGACCCCTAGATCCTTTTCACATGTCCTACAGACACGCCAGGTGTCTCCCATCTTATATTTGGGCAGCTTCCTGCTTAAGTGCAGAACCTTGTGCTTGTCCCTATTGAAATTCATTTTGTAAGATTTGGCCCAGTTCTGATCCGTTATGGTCATCTTGAATCCCGATTCTGTCTTCTGTTATGGTCATCTTGAATCCCGATTCTGTCTTCTGCGGCATTGGCTACCCCTTCAGGTTTAGTGTCATCTGCAAATTTAATGAGCAGCCCCTCAATACCTTCATCCAAGGCATTTATAAAGATGTTGAACAAGAACAGGCTCAGGACAGAACCCTGCAGCATCCCACTTGTCACTTTTTTCCAGGTTGATGAGGAACCATTAGTGAGCACTTTTGGGGTTACAACTACCAGTTACAAATCCACCTAACAGTTACCTCTTGCAGTCCACATTTTACCAGCTTCTCTGCAAGAATATCATGGGGGACTTGGTCCAAAGTCTTACTGAAACTGATACACTACATCTACGACATCCCCCTAACACACCAAGCAAGAGAGAGATTTGTCTGACATGACTTGTTTATGAGAACCCCAAGCTGGGTCTCAGTAATTATAGCATTGTTTTCTAAGTGCTCATGGACCAAAGGACCTTAGCTGAAGGAACACATTCCATTCCATTTCTTTATTTAAATATTTCTAGAACACACTTTTCACAAAAATACAGTGATGTTCAAAATTACAGTGCCTTCGATAAAAGCTTCAATAAAAGCTGGTTGCTGGTGGAAAACATGTTTCAAAGATCTGCCTGAATCTATTGGATCCAACTTTTACCCAAGATCCCTTGGAAAAGTGACATTTGCATGCACATACATTCTCTCTCTCTCTCTCTCTCTCTCTCTCTCTCTCTCTGGGGTGAGGGGAGTTAGAAAGGGGAGAGAAGTAACCAGAGGCACTCACACAAAAATCAAAATATGCCTGTGGAACTAAAAAAGTTGCCAACTCCCACCTTAGCAGATTGGATTGAAAAAGGCGGAAGGGTTCCTCCCCTGAAAACTTGCTTCATTTAAAACTGAACAAGTTTGAAAAGGAAAGAAAAAATAACAGCCACACGCATGCACCAAAGGATCTCCACACAACGCAGCCACCCACTGAAAGGGCACTGAGCCCAGGCCTCCACAATATGCATTCGTTAGCTGATTTAACAAGCAATTAACAGTCCAGGCAGAGATGATGCCCCTTCCTTTTCGAGCTCTCCAGGACATGTCTCAAACTGTGAGTGACCTTAACATCTCTCCCCCTCCCCTCTGGGCCCAGCAGGTAAGATTTTGAAATGCGACCTGGCTGGGTCCCCCCCCCCTTCTCTTTCCAGGCCAGCCTTCCACTCTCCACCTCCCTCCCCAGCCAGCCCTCCGAGGCAGTGGGATTCAAACCTCCTGCCAGGCTATGCCATCTGTACCGAAGTGCACAATTAAATAAGACAAAACAGGGAAGGGGGGGGGGAAATCCACCACCCCTCTGCATCCTAGCAGTTTCCATCCCACTGGGGTTTTGTTTAATGAATACCACGGTGGTATTTCAGACAGGAGAGAGCTAAAAATATATAAGTGGGCACTCGAGGGATGGCTGGACCAGGGCGGAGGGGAGGGGGAGAGAAAAGGCAGCTTGTTGAAAGGTGCCACAATTATTCCTTTTCCCACCCTGGCTGTTTTCCCATTTTCTTTCTTTCTTTTCTTTTCTTTTTCTTTTTTTTAAAAAAAAAACCACTCTGTTTTTCAGCTGCTACAGTCTCAGGGTTCTCTGAGGCTTATAACTACAGAGCAATGCTATTTATTTATCATGGTGAATTACTGCTGGGCAGGCATGCACTAAGCGTAAGGAATGGGGGGTGGAGTCCTTGCCCCAGTTCTTGCTCCCCTGTGAGCAAGAAAAAAGAATGAGAAGGATCGGGGCCAGTGGCACTGGTAGGCACCCAAGAGCCAGTGTGGGGCAGTGGTGAGAGTGTCATACTAGGACCTGGGAGACCAGGGTTCAAACCTCCACTCGGTGATGGAGCTCATGGGTGGCCCTGGGCCAGCCACCAACTAGCACTTTAACCTACCTCACAGGTAGCCGTGTTGGTCTGCCATAGTCAAAATAAAAAAATTCCTTCCAGTAGCACCTTAAAGACCAACTAAGTTAGTTCTTGGTATGAGCTTTCGTGTGCATGCGTATCTGAAGAAGTGTGCATGCACACGAAAGCTCATACCAAGAACTAACTTAGTTGGTCTTTAAGGTGCTACTGGAAGGATTTTTTTTATTTTGACTACCTCACAGGGTTGTTGTATGGGTAAGATGGAGGAGTACGAGAGCCATACATACCACCTTGGGCTTCTTGGAGGAAAGATGGGATAAAGATGCACAAACAAACAAACAAACAAACAAACAAACAAACAAACAAACAAATGGCTCCCAGCAATGCTGACTGTTGGTCCAGCCCTCCCTCAGTCCCTTGGCTTATCTTGCAGTGGCTGAAAGGCAGTCTGCCATATTGAATTTCCCACAATCCTCCTGGAGTGACCGCTACAGGTCAAGGAACTTGGTGGGCCTGTTGGCTACTGTTCACCCTGTCACCTGGAGCCACCGCTGAAAGGGTGTCCCCAAATAATTTTTAACTGAATAACTGAAGAGGCTTGTTTTCTTTATGGTGTCTAGAGTAGCCAGGTGAAAAAGAAGACAGGGCTCCTGAAACTTTAATTGTTTGGTGAGTGGGGAGAGAGTGAGAGCTATTAAAGGTACAGGAGCCCTGCCAGTAGCTGTAGCTTGTCACAAAGCGATTAAAGGTGCAGCAGTCCTGTCCTCTTTTTCACCTGAAGCATTGCAACTATTCACATGCTCTTGCTTCTGACCAGCAACTTGTAAAGCAACTTGTGAAGTTGTAAGTTGAAGTTGCAGTACAGCCATCTTCTCAGAAAAACTCTTCACAAGCTCAAGAGGTCAAGACACGAAAGCTTTAGCAACTAATCCACACCTAATGACCCTCCTAAGTGGTACTCAGAATATCACTCAAGAAATCACTCAAGATATCCCTCAAGTAATTAATGAACAAAAGAAGAAAAGACACACTAACCTGGGAACTTCCTCTCTGCCCAGAACGTTGGAGGCTATACACCACACCCCCTCAACAGTATTTATAGGAACTCAAACACTGAGATCCTGCTCTGTTCCAGTAACAAGAAGCCGAAAGCACCAGCCTGAAGATGACGAGTGAGACCTCGTCGAAACGTCGCCTAGACACCCCAACTCTTACACGGGAAGACACCCGAAGACACCAAAACCTGCATATATATATATATATATATATATATGGCTTTTTTTTCCCCAGCCAGAGCTCAGCTCCAGCACCTCTCAGGTGGGTGCCATTACCATTCTAAGAGAACAAGGAAGAAGTTCATGGTGAGTTCCGGCAACACTTTCTCTAGAAAAATAGCACCATATATATGCACAGTGTATATTTATTGTGAGTTAACACAAGGTAAAGAAAGGAGGGCATGAGCATTCTGTAACGACAGGGGCTCCTTCCCATGGGCAGTCCATTGCAGCCTACAGATGATGTTCCCAGATCTCCCATGCGCTGACAATTCTGCTACATTAATTACAGCGTGAATATTTGTCCCCACCTTCCAGCGCTGAGCTCTGAACAGGCAACTAATTACTGGGTCCTTAGCACGGCGCGGCTTCCCAGCATGAAGGGAGCACCCTACAAATCATCCAACGCGAGCTGTATTTAACTACAGATGTGTGTCCGATTGTATTTTTAAAAAAGAGTAGACCACACCGCCCATATCTTCTCTAAATTTGCATTTTCTCATCTTGCTGCCTCTGTCACACTCTATGCCCATCAGATCTGATCCCCTTTAAGCTGCTCTTTTTCAGTGGCTAAAACCAGTGGCGTAGCGTGGGGGGTGCAGGGGGCCCCGGCCGCACCGGGTGCAACATCTGGGGGTTAGGGGGCGCAAATCCATGGGTTAGGGGGCGCAAATCCATGGGTTAGGGGGCGCAAATTACTTGCCTTGCCCCGGGTGCTGACAACCCACGCTACGCCACTGGCTAAAACAACTTCTTCCTTCCTTCCTGACCATGAGTAGTGATGTCTCGCAGGTTACCAAATTTGGATGAGTGCTGCAGCCTGCTAGCCAGCTCCATTTGCATGGCTGGTGGAACATCTGCCTTTAAAGCCAGTGCATGCAATCACCCCCACCCCCCGAGATAGATCACTGCCAGGTGACATTTTCCCATCATTAATTTGTGGACCATTTAACATGGGTACTATTTTGGATTTTGGTTTGAGAGTGGAGATACTCTCCACAGGGGTTAAAAGCCCATCCTTGGACATGTTCTTGATAAGATACACTGCTCTGAGTAATTAATAATGATAACAGGACTTATTTAAAGCTTTGCAACCGTGCTCAGCCTGGCCTCCGAACCTTTGCAGTTGCCACTGTTTATAGCTGCTGCTAGAGATTAATTGGCTACATGGAAGCAATCAGGGTGAGGGTTTTTTGTTTTGTTTTTGTTTTAAAAAACACAATTCAACTTCCTAACTCCACTCTGCCCAGTAATTTGAGCACTGCTTCAAGTTTCCGTGGTGCTTCACAGATATTGCTGCTGTGGTCCTCATAACCAGACAAGTTTGTATTATTATCCCCAGGCTGGCCCAGGATATTTTGTTGCTTGAGGCAAAACCCCTGGTGCCATGCACCACCACTACTTCCTGTCCTCACAGCCGCCAACTGCTCACCACTTGCCACCGCCAGGTTCTCGCTTCTGCTGGATGCCTGCTGCTGCTTCCTGCTCCTCAGCAACTGTGCCATGTCCCTGCCTTGGTGTCCTCCACAGCCATGCTCCCCGCCCCTGGGGCTTCCCTGGGCCACCTCCAAGCAGTGATGGAGGAGGCATGGCATAGAGTGAGCCACGGTGGTGGAGTGTAGCTGGTGGCGGGCAAACTGATGCAGGCAAACTGATGCAGATATGTGGAGAATTGAACTTAAGACTGACGAAATGAGGAACTGAAGTAGATAGATTTGTCCACCCCTAGTTGGGGCTGGTGGGAGTTGTAGTCTAAAAAATCTGGAGGGCACCCGGTTGGGGAAGTTCATGGCAGAGACCAGATTTGAACCGGGGGCTTCCTGGTTCACAGCTCAGCCTCTTCTCCAGAACACTAGGGTTTTTTCTCTCTTTATACCTCACAATAACTATAAGGAGATTGTCAACAAAGGTCAGTGCTCCATAAAGGAAAAAAATTCCTTGTATGATATAATAAAGGGAAACGGAAAAAGGAGAAGTAATTCAAATTAATAAAAGAAAGTGAAACTGAATTAACACTATCATGATATTGTTTGCTTCAATATACTAGTCTTTTTAAATTGCCTAACCCGTTGCTGTTATTTAAAAAACTCATAAAAACAAAATATCAGACAACAAGTTGCTTTGAGAACAGACACCTGTGGACACAATCAATTATGTTTAGTCATTCTGTTGGTGCCTCAGCCAGAACAATAAAAGGCTGTAACTGTTTTCATCATTCTAGAATCATGAGCTTTGGAAACACACTCAGAGAGAAGTGGGATGATCAGGGTTCGGCCAAACACAGGAAGGATCCCTCTGGGTCCTTCCGCTCAAGGTGGGAAGGGCAGGGGCTGAGCCAAAGCATCGGGGGGTGGGGTGATTTAGTCTGTATGACTCTGCTCCTCCCAACATGGGTTTAGACAACACCACCTGGCTAGAACTCAAGTCTTGTTGTAGGAGAACCTTCTGCCAGTCTCAGCACAATCTCAAGGAGAGTCCAGTTTCCCTCTCCCCAAGGGTGGGGTTCTCTTTGAGCCTTTCTTTCCAGAATAATTAAAAAAAATAGTGAGCCAGTGGGTGCTTTTGTGGATCCCTGGTAGCAGAACACATCAAACAGCAGGTTTGTATGCCAGTGATGTTTGCCAGTGTACAGTGGTGCCTCACAAGACGAAATTAATTCGTTCCGTGAGTATCTTCGTCTAGCGGTTTTTTCGTCTTGCGAAGCAACCCTATTAGCGGCTTAGCGGCTTAGCGCTATTAGCGGTTTAGCGGCTATTAAAGGCTTAGTGGCTTAGAAAAAAGGGGGGGAAGCGAAAAAAAATCTCAAGACTCGCAAGACATTTTCGTCTTGCGAAGCAAGCCCATAGGGAAATTCGTCCTGCAAAGCGCATTGAAAAACGGAAAACCCTTTCGTCTAGCGGGTTTTCCGTCTTGCGAGGCATTCGTCTTGCGGGGCACCACTGTATATGGTTTAAGATATAACTGATCCTGTAGGCTGATGGAGTACAACCCCCAGTTTCAATCCCCAGCAGCATCACCAGGAAAGGCTGGGAATGTCCCCTACCTGAAACCCTGGAGAAGCACAGCCAATAGGTGTGTAGACAATACTGAGTTAGATGGACCAAAGCTTCAGACATCTTGTGAAGGCTTATCTTTTGGTCCACAAGATTGGGCCCCATTTTGTGTGTTTGAGTCCCCTGACATACTGCTGTTCTGTTGTTGTAGGTTGAGTTTTTGCTTTGATGTTGTGATATATTGTTTGCTCGTACATAGCACGCGCGCGCGCGCGCACACACACACACACACACACACGTAGTTCATAAATGCTTTTGAATGAAATAAAAGGTCTGACTCAATATAAGGCAGCTTTCTATGTTCAAGGTACATAATAAGCCAAGACAGAAAAGGTAAATTTTTTTTCTGGGGAAGGGGCAAAGCTCAGTGCTAGAATATCTGCTTTGAATGCAGAAGGTCCCAGGTTTCAATCCCTAGCTGCTGCCAGTCAGTGCGGACTCCCATATTCCCTTGAGCTTTCCTGAACTGGACACTGCTCTTACCTTAGCTGAGCTTACACATAATAGCACCCCCCCCCCGCTCTCTTTCTGAGATATTATTCTTAGAAGTTGCAATTTCCTTGCAGACATTCTGCCGAGCAATGTGCTGCAGAGGAGAAGGAAGGGAGGAAGGTGCTGGTGACGGAAGGAGTGCGGTCAGGGACGGCAGGCTCCTCCCCTCCATCTCCCTTGGTTACTGCTCCATTAGCAGTGAGCCTGATGGATCTTTGTCTGGTTAATAAAAATAACATAAAAAAGAGAAAGTACTCAGGACTGAGCGCAGTGATCCCAGAGCTTCCAACCATCTAAAGGGCTTTGTTACCAAGGCAACGCCTTGTCTCCTAGCTGCAAAAGGCCACGAGAATGAAGGCAGCCGATGGAAAATGAATAGGGTGATGGCAAGACAACAACAACATCAGAAAAGGAAAATCTGCCAAGAAGAGTGTGAGGGGGTGGGGGAAGGGAGGGGCGCATTTTGGGGGGTGGGGGGCATGGACAAAAATAAAACCCTGCCAAGGTTAGTTAATGAAGAGCTCAGCAAAGCCTCGGTACCAGAGCTGCTGAAAAGTGTCAATGATGAAGAAGGAAGGGAATGGAGAACAGCAAAAACCAACTCCTGGTTTGTTAAAGGGCAGTACAATGGTACCTCGTGTTACAGATGCTTTGGGTTACAAACACTTCAGGTTACAGACTCCGCTAACCCAGAAATAGTACCTCAGGTTAAGAACTTTGCTTCAGGATGAGAACAGAAATCGTGAGGCGGCAGCGCGGCGGCAGCAGGAGGCCCCATTAGCTAAAGTGGTACCTCAGGTTAAGAACAGTTTCAGGTTAAGAATGGACCTCCAGAACGAATTAAGTTCTTAACCCAAGGTACCACTGTATTCAGAAGGGCAAAGTAAAGCTCAAAGATGGATGCCGTTTCCCAGTATTCTAATTGCATGGCTTTTATTGAGGTAGTTCCACCTGATCCCTCCAGTCCATGAGCTGGGATTCAGAGAGGGCACCAGGGGAAACAGGAGAGGACAACACAGGCAGCCACAGCTTCACTCACAGCATTAGTTCTCACTGCACAATGGTGCAGTAGAGTGCAGGACATTTTTTAGAGTAGGAGCAATTCCGTCGTCTGCCAGAGCAGCAAGGTACTATAATTGTTCTGAACAGTGACCAAAGGGATAATGAGGCTTTCAAGTTTGTTTGTGACATTCCGGCATCAGTGAAGTCAGAGAATATGGAGAGTAACAAACAAACATAGACTGGATTCTTCTTTCCTTTCCTTTGATGAGGTTCCTCCTTCACGGTAGCAATCTAAATGGTAACACTTTTTTGCAATACAGTTTGCATTCCTAATTAAAGCCCAAAGGTGGTGTTTCAGCTGACTAAAGATCTTTTGCTAAAGGTCAATACGTAAAGCTCAGAAGTCAGCACTGTGGAGTTCAATAAAGCTCACGCCCAAGAAAATCCGCATAGAATTGCAGTTCTGCTGCTAAACTGTGTATTCTTGCTATGTACTATCGCTCTTTGATTCCTGGGTGTGTATCAAAACATAAACACATTAGAGCCTGTGTTTTTTAAACTCTCCCTTGGGCTTGCCTACGTGGGCTGTTATGACGAGGTCCTGCACTTCAAAATTTACCACTACACTGCTGCCAAAGAATCCAGCCACTTTTCAAACCAGACAAGAGACTTGACTCTTTGGCCATAGGAACCTGAAACAGTGTGAACTGGCCCATCAAGACTCCATATTCCCTGTTCCTGAACCTCAAACTGCCTGCAAAGATGTAGCAATGACCCTGACACAGAAATCTGGACGGAGGGTTTATTGGCCTTGCGTGGAACATTCCCTCCCCGAAAGACCAATTTAGGTGATGATGCCTTCAGTGCTCTGCCTGATGTTAAGCCCTTTCCCATTTCCCAAGTCATCTGCTGTACAATACCCCTGTTGCACTCGATCAGATGGAGCCGACAGGGGAACTGGCTCACCTTGTGAGATGGAACACTTCCTGCCTGCTCCCTATGGGGCTGGAGACTGTACACGAGAGCCAACCTGCTGGCTTCCACTGCAGCTGATTTACTGTGATTACAGAGGCAATTTCAGATTGGGTTTTCCACCCGCATCTTCTCTATCTGCCCACAAGGGAGGGCAGGGTGGTTGACGACTCCTCTTCCCTTGCAGACAGGAGCTTAGAATGGGGATGGTGGGAGTGCTAATCTATTGGGAGTTGTAGTCCAAATCAAGTTGGTGAAGGCTGGTTTAAAGCTTCAGGGGTGAGAACCAGCAGCTTGGAATTCTGATAGTGCCTCTTACATGCCTGGATGGGGGATGGAGAGGGGTGTGTGAGTGAGAGTTAAAACTAGCCTCTTGTATAAAGGTGAAATGGGCACCCAGTGTTCCGGCCACTTTTGCCTCTGGCCCCGCCCACCAGGGGCATGTGCCCCCCCAAAAGAATGTGGCCCTTCAGCCAAAAAGGCCTTCCCACCCCTACTCTCCATCAGTAATCACTGCCCAGCAACTGTCTTCTTTCCCCGACAGCTCGAACCGGCTTGGAAAGCTGTGTGCCGCCCCTCCTGTTTGCTAGAAAGTCCCAGAGACCAGTAATGGGGCCATTGAGAGGGCAGAGACATGTCCCCATGTTCCCGCCAACATCACACTTGTCTCCATTCAGGGCTTCCAGATGGAAAGCTCCATCTCTGCCAAGTGGCAGCGTCTCTTGCCAGAAAGCAAAAAGCACCACAGAAATAAAAGGAAACCACGGGAGCGGAACTGTTGCCCCAAGCTGGCATTGCAGCTCCCAGGATGGAGGCAGGCTACTCCTTGAGCCCTCGGGCAGAAAAATAGCGCAGTTCAATCTGGGGAGGCCACGTTCCCCACTTTACAGGGCTGGCTGGCCCATCTCCAGTTGAAAGAACTGGAAGAAGGGAGAACAGGAAGGGCTTTCAAGTGAAGAACATGAGACGAGCTCAGCTGCTGGATTAGGCCAAAGGCCCATCTGGTCCAGCCTCCTGTTCTCACAGTGGCCAATCAGATGTCCCAAGCAGGACTGGAGCAAAACTACACTCACCCCATTTGTGATCCACAGCAACCCCTTCACAATGGAGGCCTAACATAGCCATTGTTACAGTCATCCGTAAGAACCAACTCCTAGGGGCTGAGGTCCCTTCGCCCACCCCCCAATAAAATATTTGAGGGGGCCAGGCCCCTCCCCCAGCTTATGGACATTGCCATTCAAATGAACCACATCTTGTGATTGATTATGCGGGTTGGGGCTCACCTGCCCCCCTCATATTTTATTCAAGTTGACACCCCTGCACCCATCGATAGCCTCCTCCCCTTTGAATCTGTCTAATGCTCTCTCAGAACCACTGAAGTTGGCGGCCATCACCGTCTCTTACAGTAGCCATAGTTTAGCTACATCTGTCCATGGTTACTCACCACAATGGCTATGTTCCTCCTACACTGGCAGAGGCAGTAATGCTTCTGAATATCAGGTGCTGGGGACCTGCTGTGCTCAGGTCCTGTTGCAGGCTTCCCAGAGGCATCTGTCTGGCCATGGTGAGAACGGATTGCTGGACTAAATTGGGCCCAGCAGGCTAGTGTGTGCAGCGCCACTGGATTGGCTGTTCCCACGCTGTACCAATCTCCCCTCATGTTTTGGGTTACTGGCAGCAACCTCCGTGCTGGGTTGCCAGGTAAGCAACACCACACCAGCCTCCTCTGCCAGCCACTCCTGAATCCAAGGGAAGGGGCAACTTCTCCACACCCAACAGATCAGCCTTCTCCCACCTGGTGCCCTCTTGATGTTTTGGGCTACAACTCCCATCGTCCCCAGACATCACAGCCATTTTGGACAACAACTCCCATTTCCTCCAGAGAGCATGGCTAACAGAAGATGCTGAAGATGGCTGCTGTAGATATTATCTACTGAAATTCTTTGGAAAAAAAAAGAATTGGATGGATTCATGGAGGAGTTTATCATAGGTTATTAGCTGTGATGGCTAAATGAAGCTTTCACGTTCGGAGGAAAATCTGAGCACCAAACATAAAGGGAGGAACCACCTCATCTTTATGCCTGGCTTAGGTGCTTCCCATTGGGGAGCCTGTTGGCCACTGTGAGAACAGAATGCTGGAGTCAATAGGTCAGCCTTGCCCAACCTTAAGGTTTAGGCTACAACTCCCATCAGCCCCAGGCAGCTTTGGATTTGCAGTCCAAAACATCTGGAGGCCACCAGTTTGGAGAAGGTTAAGACAGGCCTTTGGTCTGATCCCGCAGGGCTCGGGCAGCTGCATATTGCAGGGGGCTGGAATAGATGATCGTCAGGCCCCTCTGTAAACTCCTGCAAATGATTTCTCTTGCTGTGCTCACATGAATGGGCTATTTTCGGAGTAGTTGTTTTGTAAGCAAGCCCTGAAAAGCGGCACCTGCCTCAGTTCTTAGAAATGCAAACCTTCCAGTATTGCTGAAGTCCACCTGCACTTTTAGGCCTCAAAACAGTTCTCTCTCGTTCTGTCAAGTGGATGGCTTGGACCAGAAGAGCCAATGCTAGTTTACATCAGGCCTCAGAATCCAACCCTCTTTCAGAGTTGCATCCCGATGCAATTTCTCCCCCATCTCTTACTTGATGGCAGCGGCATCAAATATTTACAGCCTAAAACAACTAATCTCTTTTTGCTGCAGCCACATTTTCAGGAGAGCTGGGAATTGCGCAAGTTATTTGCCACCTACAGAATTTGGAGCTTAATGAAAGTGTTCCCATCCAACGCCCCAGCCCCCTGCCAGTTGCTTGCTTTTAAAACCAACAAACATTGCAAGCTTAGCATGACTGGAAGGCCAATGCAGAACAGGCCCAGCTGAGTTGCTGCCAGCTTTGATCACTAGGCAATACTGCCATGCATCTAGGTGAGGGCCGCCCTTGGGCCTGGTCTGGGAGCTCCAGCTGATGCAGAATGCGGCAGGAGTTACAGTGTGGTGTGCTTAATGCCAAGGTTGCAGATTCGATCCTTGTATGGGGCAGCTGCATATTCCTGCATGGCAGGGGTTTGGACATGATGATCCTGAGGGTCGCTTCCAACTCTATGATTCTATGTGGAATAAAGTGGAACTGTTACTTTGCATGACTTGGGAACTACAGACTTAATAGGTTATTCTAATAGTGTTGTTCCTTTGTCATCCCACCTTTTCAGAAAAGAAAAGAAAGGAAAAACAACACTCCGTGATCAGCTTCATGCCACCCTGATTTTTGAATTTATTTTTAAAGAAAACTATTTCCATTACATAGGGACGTGGGTGGTGCTGTGGGTTAAACCACAGAGCCTAGGACTTGCCGATCAGAAGGTTGGTGGTTCGAATCCCCACGACGGGGTATGCTCCCGTTGCTTGGTCCCTGCTCCTGCCAACCTAGCAGTTCGAAAGCACGTCAAAGTGCAAGTAGATAAATAGGTACCGCTCCGGCGGGAAGGTAAACGGTGTTTCCGTGCACTGCTCTGGTTCACCAGAAGTGGCTTAGTCATGTTGGCCACATGACCCAAAAGCTGTACGCCGGCTTCCTTGGCCAATAAAGCGAGATGAGCACCGCAACCCCAGAGTCAGCCACAACTAGACCTAATGTCAGGGGTCCCTTTACCTTTACCTTTGTGTGCTTTGAAAACAGATTTCCTCCCTAAGATTTGCGTTTTTCATTGACTGCATTTCCTGCCTCAAGTGTGCCTCAAGTGCCTCATAACGATGAGGTGAATTTGTTTGTGTGCGCATGTGTGCGTGCGCGAGAGCATGAGTGAGGAGGGGAGAGGAAGAGAGACAGAATTCGTAAAATATTTCAGTGGCACTAAGAAATTATGTTTCCCCCTCTGTTCACATTGTTCGCTTGTTAAGGCGATGGCTTCCATGCTGTTGTGCCATACAAATTTAATCACAACTGGATGCCTGTGTTGTATATAAATATGAATATGTTTTCATCTGAGAGAGATCCATTAGTGGAGAAGACGAGTCCTTAAATGATTTGAAGTACTCAAAGCATCTTGGGTAATAAAGGGTTTTGGTTTTATTTAATGGCTCAAGGAAGAGAGATACACGCATAATTTGTGTCACCTTGATTATGCTGCTTAGCTAATGTCTTGAGAGTAAACGGTAGACTAAACCCCAACAGGGGATGAAGACATGTCCTAGTGGGCCTCTCTCTCACTCATGCTCTGCTACAGTCTCTGCCAACTAGGGACGGTTGAATCGGCCAATCTTCATTTTTCTCCATTTCTCATTTTTCCAATCTTAGGTTCAATTCTCAACATTGACAAATCAGTTTGCATTTTTTTTAAAGCCTCATGAAAATTCATCCGCCCTTAGGGCGATTCCCCCCCCCCAAAATACAAAATTTCGCAAAGCAATTTCCTTGATACAATGCATTTTGTACATTATTTTCTCTAGCATATGCATCTCCATGCACACTTTATGCATTTTTGTACACATTACTTTGAAAACGGCATTGCAAAATTCAGAGAACTATGAATTTTGAAGGATGGCAGTGTTTCCATTCACATATTGTTCTGAAAAGTGTGAATTACCGGTAGGTAGGTTTGCCTTTAAATGAAAACTGAACCACCACCCCCATTCCATGCAAGACGGGGCTGATGGGAATTGCAGCCCAAGATATCTGGAGAGCTGTGTTTTTCAATCTTGCACAAGTTATACATTGCAAAGCTTGAAGGCTGCCTAGAATGGGGAAACTTGCACAAAACAAGGGGGCTTTTGCCTTGGGTCCTGTGCATATCATTGGCCACCACTGGAGAGCGAATGCCATCTAATATTTCCAGGCAAGGTGTCACTGGAGACAACTTTTTTGCGACAGTTACCACAGGTAAAGCCGTAGGATGACCCAGGACCTTCCTGAGTGAGTAGTGGAGAAGTTCGGCAGCAGGCCACAATAAAGGAAGCAGAAAGAAGCTCTGCCAAAGGGATTTGAAGGAGGTACTCAGGAAGAGTACAATCTAATCCTTACTCCCTTATCCACATATAATAATAAGTGAAGCACATCTGTCATTCTGCTTGACCACAGGCCAAGGAGGAGCTGCAGGTGAGACTTTGTAGTCCATGTGTGAAATAAGCTGGGAGGTCCTTCATGGACCTCCCAGCATTGTATATACATGTGTGCCCCCTCCCAACATCACACCTGCGCCAGGCCCTATCAACCCTCTGGGTGGCCCTTCAAAACTGACCGGGGAGGGGGGGAGAACAGGCACAATCCTTGCCCAGGATAGTATTTACCCCAGGGTTGGACCTGGCTAGAGGGACCAGTGGTCTAGCTCAGCATAAGGCAGTTTCCTTGGTTGCACAAAACAATGCTTTACAAGTAAATCGTTCAGATATGTTCACAACTTACATGCTATCATTGGCCTCTCCAGATGGAGCTGGAAGAGGTCCCTGTGTATTTTAATTTTTGTATTTATTTGTTAAATTTTTATACCGCCTTTCAGCTAATGATCTCAGGGCAGTTCGCGGCATAAAAATGCAAAATAAAAACACAAAGTACATAATAAAAATAAGAACAAGAACAAACCAAACCAAACCAATAACCCCCTTCCCACAGACACATTTAAAAGGACATAGAATGTTAATCAGCCAAAGGCCTGGTTAAAGAGGAATGTTTTTGCCCGGTGCCTGAAGGTGTATAATGAAGGTGCCAGGCCAGCCTCCCTGTACAACGCATTGTACAACTCCCACCATCATTGACCATTGGTCATGCTGGCTGGTACTGATGGAAGCTGGAGTCCAACAACATGGGAACATAGGAAGCTGTCATAGACACTGTCTACACTGACTGACAGTGGTTCCCTAGGGCAGGCATCCCCAAACTCATCCCTCCAGACGTTTTGGAATTACAATTCCCATCATCCCTGACCACTGGTCCTGTTAGCTAGGAATGATGGGATTTGCAGTCCCAAAACATCTGGAGGGCCAAGTTTGGGGATGCTTGCCCTAGGGTTTCAAAGGAGCCTTTGGAGATACCAGGGATTGAACCTGGGACCCTCTGCATGCAAGACAGAGGCTTTGCCACTGACCACAGCCCTTCCCCAACCTCTGAAAGGCCGTAGCTTCTCTATCTTGGGTCTGACTGGATCTTGGTCTGATGCAATGAGACAAGTTGTGTGTCCCAATATCCTTTAGAAATCAACTTCTCCTCCTAGCCGGATGTGCTACCCTTCCCGAAAGCCGTTGGAAATGCATTTGATTCCAGGAGACGCTGGAAAGCAGAGTGCCTTATGCAAGGGAGCAGAGATACACCAGTGGAGCTGATTTGTCTTTCATTAAACCGTGGGGGCAGCCAAGGAGGCGGGCTTGTCAGGGCTAAGTGCTAATCCATTATGCATTGAAAATCATTGTCAGGTCCAACGGAGCTGGTGGGTCAAAAGGAGGCTGCATCATCCCCCCCCCCCCCCGTACACTGCACAGCAAAGCAAGGAGGAATTAGTGGAGGCTGGTTCAAAATCATCTAAGCATGGTGCAGCCACCCCCTGGTCACCATCTCTGCTGCCCTCAATGAAGCAGGGAGCTTCCTTTACTTTTGGGAACTCCATGAGTAATGCAGGAACCTGATTTCCCAGGAGGCTCCCTGTTTCAGACGGGGTCACCCTTCACCTTGTGGGGGGCAATGGAGAGGGTGGTGGGAGGTGGAGTCAGGGCACATATCCTCACAGACCCCTCCCACATTTGCTTATTTAACATGCAATCCAAACGCCCGGTAAGCCTAGACAATACTTCCCCCAATGCCATCCTGATTCTGCAGGCATTTCTCTGGCTCTGATTTAACTTTGGCCTCTTTACTTCGGGATTAGGAATGGGTGGCGGGAAACGGGGCTGTGTATTAGCACACCGCGTTGGGATAGTTCCTAAAGCATTTGGAATGGGTTGCTGTAAAAATCCAGGCAAATGACCTCACTTGTCTGCACTGCATTAGTACAAGGTTAGGTGAAAAAGCTTCCAGACACCGACGGATTCTATTCAAGTCTGATTTCGCTTGTTTTACCATATGTTTCACCTCTTGAAGAACCTGCTAGATAAATAACAGGAAATGGAAAATGAGAGATCTGAGAGGCTTTCCCCTTAAGGAAAAACCTGCTTTTGTTTCCAACGAAGACGGAACACTTAACACACACGAGTGGGCATCTAATTTCTAACTTGCTGTGGGCGGCATGTACCAGCACGCTGGCCAGTTGCGGAGGTCCTCAGTGGCTTGGCACTTCTGAACAAATGAGAAAAAGTTTGAAAGCATCTCTGAGGGAAGGGAAAGAAGGATGAGCATGCCTCATGGGTGCAAAATGATATCTGCATCATGCATGGTGGGATGTAGTCTTTGGTGTGGGGTCAGCAAGGGCACCTCTAGGGAACAGACTGGAGGGAGAGACCTGAAGCCCCCAGGCATCTCTTTCTGGCCAACGGGGCCCTCCACAGGCCACACCCCTCCCATGCCTTGCTTTGCACCCATCTTGAGTGCTTTTGGAATCTGTCCTAATTTAACTCTGATAATGCATCTTGTTTGCCTGGTTTTAAAGGATAGATTTATGGTTTGATTTATGTTTTAATTTTTGTGTGTACTGTATACTTTTATCATTCATATATATATAATATTTGTGTGCGTGCGCACATTTTTTTCCTAAAAAAAATGTTTAGGGGTACTCTCATTTTGACTCAAGAAGATCACCATTTTATAGTCTGAGATCAGGTCCTTGATCACATGCAAGTTCTACAGTTGGTTCCCCCAAGTTTCTCACCCCAGGACAACCTGCTGTCTACCTCCAGTTGTCAACCCATGGGCTTCTTCACCAATAGCCCAGGAATGGAGACTAGGCTATGAAAAACAAGTGTTTGACCAGCACAAAACATTCCACAGGGAGTGCCTACTTGCGAAAGAGAAGAATATCACCTGCTATGTAACATTCTCTGTAATATTTTACATTCACCGTATTTTTCGCCCTATAGGACGCATTTTTCCCCCTCCAAAAATGAAGGGGAAATGTGTGTGCGTCCTATGGGGCGAATACAGGCTTTCGCTGAAAGCCTGGTGCGCACCGACCCCTCTCGCTCTCCAGGCTTCAGGAAGCCGCGCCGGGCTCCCGAGGGTTGTGCGGAACTGCCTGCACTCCCGGGCTCCGCGCAGCTCCGCGCAACCCTCCGGAGCCCTCTTTTTATCTTCTGGTGGAAGATAAAGAGAGACTTTATGAAGACTAGGTGGGAAAAGTATATGCTAATGTGTATTCTAATAATTCCAAAGGTGTGGCTATTCTTATACACTGTTTTTATAGATGGTGTTGCAGTGTTACAAACAGTAGTCGATCCAGCTGGGGGAATATTTTAATTTGATGGAGAAGACCTCAAACATGATATAGTGGTACCTCAGGTTAGGTACTTAATTCATTCCAGAGGTCCGTTCTTAACCTGAAACTGTTCTTAACCTGAAGCACCACTTTAGCTAATGGGGCCTCCTGCTGCTGTCACACCACCGGAGCACGATTTCTGTTCTCATCCTGAAGCAAAGTTCTTAACCTGAAGCACTATTTCTGTGTTAGCGGAGTCAGTAACCTGAAGTGTATGTAACTCAAGGTACCACTGTAATTACTGTAGTGAACATTTTTGAACCAAATTTTGATTCTCCTACAACATTGAGGACCCAAATAATTATCGCCCAGTCACTCTGACATCAATACTAGGGAAGATTCTGGAGCAGATCATTAAGCAAACAGTCTGTGAGCACCTAAAAAGGAATGCTGTGATCACCAATAGTCAGCATGGATTTCTGAAAAATAAGTCATGTCAGATTAACCTGATCTCATTTTTTGACAGAATTACAAGCCTGGTAGATGAAGGGAACGCAGTGGATGTAGCCTACCTTGATTTCAGCAAGGCATTTGACAAGGTGCCCCATGATATTCTTGTAAAGAAGCTGGTAAAATGCGGTCTTGATTATGCTACCACTCAGTGGATTTGTAACTGGCTGACTGACCGAACCCAAAGGGTGCTCATCAATGGTTCCTCTTCATCCTGGAGAAGAGTGACTAGTGGGGTGCCACAGGGATCTGTCTTGGGCCCAGTCTTATTCAACATCTTTATCAACGTCTTGGATGATGGACTCAAGGGCATCCTGATCAAATTTGCAGATGACACCAAACTGGGAGGGGTGGCTAACACCCCAGAGGACAGGATCACACTTCAAAACGACCTTGACAGATTAGAGAACTGGGCCAAAACAAACAAGATGAACTTTAACAGGGAGAAATGTAAAGTATTGCACTTGGGCAAAAAAAATGAGAGGCACAAATACAAGATGGGTGACACCTGGCTTGAGAGCAGTACATGTGAAAAGGATCTAGGAGTCTTGGTTGACCACAAACTTGACATGAGCCAACAGTGTGACGCGGCAGCTAAAAAAAGCCAATGCAATTCTGGGCTGCATCAATAGGAGTATAGCATCTAGATCAAGGGAAGTAATAGTGCCACTGTAGTCTGCTCTGGTCAGACCTCACCTGGAGTACTGTGTCCAGTTCTGGGCACCACAGTTCAAGAAGGACACTGACAAACTGGAACGTGTCCAGAGGAGGGCAACCAAAATGGTCAAAGGCCTGGAAACGATGCCTTATGAGGAACGGCTAAGGGAGCTGGGCATGTTTAGCCTGGAGAAGAGGAGGTTAAGGGGTGATATGATAGCCATGTTCAAATATATAAAAGGATGTCATATAGAGGAGGGAGAAAGGTTGTTTTCTGCTGCTCCAGAGAAGCGGACACGGAGCAATGGATCCAAACTACAAGAAAGAAGATTCCACCTAAACATTAGTAAGAGCTGTTCGACAGTGGGATTTGCTGCCAAGGAGTGTGGTGGAGTCTCCTACTTTGGAGGTCTTTAAGCAGAGGCTTGACAACCATATGTCAGGAGTGCTCTGATGGTGTTTCCTGCTTGGCAGGGGGTTGGACTCGATGGCCCTTGTGGTCTATTCCAACTCTATGATTCTATTCTATTCTATTCTATGATTTCATGTGTTTTTGAACTATTAGACTGATACGACTTATGATCAGGTGGTAAAGAGGGTAGATTTTATGATATTCTTGAACCAATTTTAGATAGGAATACTCCCCACCCCCTGCAAAATCCAATCTTCAGCAAGTCCAATGCTCAAAGTATACCTATCTGAATTTGAATTGATGGATGTTTGGCACCTATAGCACCCTATATCCACATGATTACAGTTTTTTCATCAGTACACTAAAATTGTTTCTAGTTAGATTACTTTTTGATTTCTTCTCCCCTGCTTCAATATGTAACAGCATGCCATCTAGATACAAGTGCTATTTCAGATTATGCTCCAATGTCTCTTACCATGCAGTCATCCAATGTGGTTAAAACTTCTGGCTCTTGGTGCTTACATATTGCACTTTTGAATGATGGAAATGTTAAAACACAGAAGGGGGTCTGAACTTCTGGAATATTTTGAAAGTAATGAGGGTACAACTTCTTCATGAGCTGTTGAATAGGAAGCATGTAAAGCCTATATTCGAGGCTGGATTGTATAATATGCTTCCCATAAGAAATGAGTTAGAGTTTAGAAAGAAGAAAATTTAGAGAAACCAGTGAAGTCTTATTTGAGTCAAATTGCAGCAAGCCCTTCCCCAGATCTTTTTTCTCTTGCCAAATTTGGCTATTATTGGAATTTATTAGTTTTCCAATATTATTGCAATAATAGCCAAATTATAACAATACCAATTCATACCCAATTAATACAATTATTCCCCTTCCCCAGATCTTTGTCAAAGCTTGCAACTTGCTAAGTATGAGTTGAATAATTTCTGGTGAAGCTGGATTTGCATTTATGGGTGTTTGTGTTTGTGTGTGTGTGTGTGTGTGTGTGAGAGAGAGAGAGAGAGAGAGAGAGAGAGAGAGACTTAGAAAAAGATGAGAGGTCAGGGAAGATTTGTTGGGGTTTTTTTGTTTAAAACAAAAACAAAGTAAGAATTATATTCCACTGATTACAAGAGAACACAATACAGTATACACAACACCAAAAGAAATAAATTCAGAGTTTCAGAAGTATGGTTCTAAATTATACAGGAAAAAATAATGATCCTTTTGGGCTATGCTTTTAAATCCTTTTTCTCACAGTTGGTTCTCCCACAGCTCAACATGAAGCAGAAGGAAGTTCTTTGAAAACCATTACAGATCGAAGAGATTCAGAACGATATTCACAAATGAAGACCAGGAAAGTGCCAGGGCCAGACAATTATTCTGCAGAATGGTACAAGACATATTTAAGAATTTTGGCTCCTAAACTTGGCCTTTGAATTAGGTACCCTGTCAACTTCCATATATTTCTAATACACCTAGGTCTGGCAAAAACCATCCTAACTGTGCAGATTATAACTCAATCTCTAGCTAATGTAGATGTTAAAATAATAACAGTGAGTTTGGCTGCTGGAGCTCAGGCAGGAATATAAACAATAGTGCATTTGGAGCAAGAGGATTTCGTATAACATTGGATAGAGCTCATCACCTAAGATTGGTAACCAAGAGAAAGGCCTTAAATGGTTATATAATGGCTTTTGACAAAGCATATTGGCAGTTTATGCTTGGTACTTTGGGAAAAAATGGGATTTCATCAGGAATTAGCAAAAAAAATTTTTAACTCCTTCCTAAATCACAGGTAAGAGCAAACGGAATTCTTTTGAATAGGTTTGGTTTGGAGAGAAGTACAAGACAGGGGTGCCCTTTGTCTCTGTAGATATTTATGTTTGGGACCATTGGCATGTACTCTTGATGAATGCAGAGCCTGGCCCCACATAGCTGTAAGGATGGCAATGGTGCCATCAGGACTTGGGGGCAGACACTCTAGATGGAGCAGGAGGTCTCCCCGATGCAGAAGGGCTGCCTTATTACCAGGGTCACCATGTGTCAACGGTTGATCAAGTCCAGCATCCTGTTCTCACAGTGGCCAACTTGATGTCTCAGTGGGAAGCCCACATCTGAGTGCAACAATGCTTTCTGCACCTGCAATTTCCAGTGGCTGGTATTCAGCAGCTGCCTCCAACAGTGCATGTAGAACACACTCACACTGGCGAGTAGCCACTGACAGCCTTTACAGGGAACAGTCCTCTATTTGCAGGACCTTAAAGTGACATTTCTGTATTTAAAGGGGTTCTCTACTTGAAGGGCTGTCCAGTCTGACTATCTGTACCCACTGTTGTCCTCTCTTTTTTGGTGACATGTAGCCACCTTACTTAAAATATTTAGAAGTACATAGAGTGATGCACATCACCATACAAAGTGGGGTATCCCTGTAAGATCATTGAGTCTAGAGTCTAAAATTACCCAACTGCATCGCTGATGTATGGGCACTCTCCTCCACACAGCCAAGATAAAGGAGTCTGACAAGGATCTGTGGTCCTATTCTATGGTGAAACCCAGCCTTGTCTCTGCAGACCTGCACTTTAGGAAACCTGAACACCAAGCACCTTGGATGACTATTTGCTTTTTTCAAATTGGATAGGATCTAAGAAGTAACACATGATCCATGGCAGGCTCATGGTGGTATTCAGTCATTTATTTAGGATGTGTGTTGTCTTTTGTAGGAAGGCACTTTGTCAAGTCAACTTGCTAGTCCAAAAAGCTTTGCTCGTTTCCAGTGCCTGGCTGCCTTATCCTGAGATGAGGCCCTGCAGAAGTTGCCCTGGAAATCCTGCCACTCGGCCCGTCTCCTGCCGACTCCCCAAGAGATAATTTCTGAAAATGGCTGCCATGTGATTGGAAACTTGCAGAGAAATTCCTCCCTTTCTTCTCTTAATCTGAGACCTTCCAGTCCCCGAAAGAGGCTGATTTCCAACGGTCAGGCCTGCATTGAGAATGAGCCAGCATGGCTTTGTTAGGGCCACTCTGCTCCCATTCACAGAAGGCATTCAGTGCTACTCAAAGCATTTCCTAATATTGGTAGCAAGGAAAGAGATAGTTGGGGTGTTAATGTGATTATAACATTCCTTGACAGGGAAAGGGGATCATATGGATTTGTTTATCTGATATCTGGAGGGTAACCTCTGCTCAAGTTGTTGCCGGTCACTGGTTTTCATACCAGAGGCTCCAGGGGGAAGCAAAGCATCATTGCCAACACTTTTTTTTTTTATTAAAACAATATTTTGGGGTTGTGTGTGTGTGTTTTTTAACAACCTTTGGAATGGGTATTTATTCAAGGCAGCAGGGGGATTCTGATAGCAACTCTTTCTCTGTGCTGCAGAGACCCCCCCCCCAAATAACTCACACACTTCAGTTGCAGAAAGATAACCAAACCTTCAAACACACACACACACACACACACACACACACACACACACACACCTCCTGTCATTCTCTCTCAAAAAACATGCCACTTTCCCTGCTGCATGTGATGGACAAAGAACAAAGTTTATAAGATATTAATACACTGAAGACATCAATAGGATTTGCCAGTGAAACTTTCCCTCTATACACTAAGTTATCTGTTGTTGTTGTTGTTGTTTAGTCGTTTAGTCGTGTCCGACTCTTCGTGACCCCATGGACCAGAGCACGCCAGGCACTCCTGTCTTCCACTGCCTCCCGCAGTTTGGTCAGAACTAAGTTATCTAGTACGTCAATTTCACACAGAAGGTTATACTTGAAGGCAAAATATCAAGTGCCAATGGTGTTTTTTGTGTGTGTCCACTTCGGTCTGGAGCAAAGGCTTCACACTTGAATGCTTCTTCAGCACAAAGAATAGTAATCACACCAGGGAGAAGTCATGGTGTGTATAGCACAACCCTCCTTATGTCTGCTTGGAAGTTTAGAAACACAAAGAGTTGCAAAGGGCTTTGCAGGTCATCTACTTCAGTGCTCAGTAGTAAGTGGATCAGTGGCGTAGCGTGGGGGGTGCAGGGGGGCCCGGCTGCACCGGGCACAACATCTGGGGGTTAGGGTTAGGGGGCGCAAATCCACGGGTTAGGGGGCGCAAATTACTTGCCTTGCCCCGGGTGCTGACAACCCACGCTACGCCACTGAAGTGGATTTAGCAATACAGCTTGAATCCTCCACCTTGCTAGCCCATTTTTCTGTGTATATGGTTATTATTATTATTATTATTATTATTATTATTATTATTATTTACACAATCTCCTGAAATCCACAGCCAGAAGTGGCAGAATCCAAGAAAAGATATATATTTTTCTGTTCGTGCCAATGCAAATAAAACCCATCATTATTACACCCATGTTATAGGGGGCAGGACAGGGCAGAACCATTCCTGGGGGAACTACTGTGAGAACCGGACGTTGGCTAGATAGGCTACTGGCCTGATCCAACAGGGCCCTTCTAATTAAGAAGCGAGGTAACTTCATGAATTGTTTGTACAAGGTCCCTCGGTTAACAAGCTCTCTGCAGTAGGCGAACTGGTGCCAACCACAGTTGACAATGTGGGGCTACTAGATATGCACCATTAGTATGGCTTCCTTAATATGGGGGCAGTCCTTTCCTAGAGAGGGTGGTGCGACTTGCCAGGGCAGCAGCAGCAAGCCATAACAATTCTCACCCACCAGGGGTCACTGTGGCACTTGCAAGTTTCTGACAGCAAGGAGAATTTGGGACCCAATGCCTGCACATACAGGTGGGTTGCTTCCATATCCCATGGCCTGAGATCTGCCCAGTTACAGGCTACCTGCCTGGGCAGCAAATTCTCACATTTTTTTCAAGCAGCCACCTCTGGCAATAACATGCTTTTGATAGAGTGATGCTCTCTCTCCCTCTTTCTCTCAGCAGTGTCCTTGGCTCCAGCTAGCTCTGGTGGAAGGTATATCACTTAGGAAGAATAAGGCGTCTCTCTCTGCACAGAATGAACTTTCAGGGAACGGCATGTATGATGATGATGTCCTCTTTAGTGCCTCTGCGTCAAAAGCTGCGGAGACACTTCATCTGAAACACATTCAAGGTCCTTAATGGGACTGAGACGGTCCTTGTTGAGATCATTTTTCTTAAGTGAGGAAAAGGGCCTCTCAAGGCTTGCCCCCTTTGGGGATGGTCAGCTTTTATCAGGGTTCACTATTCTCCCGACGGTTCTCTAAAGAGACGTAGCCACACTAAAGGGGGGGGGCACAAGTCTGGTTCCTTTGGGGATATGTCAAAGCATCCTTTGAATTCAGGACAGAGAAAAGGAAGCATTTCTTCCCACATCATGTAGTGAAACTATGAAATTCCCTCCCAAATGATGTAGTGATGGCTAGCAACTTGGGTGGGTTTAAAAAACGGTAAGACAAATTCATGGAGGATAAGGCAGTCATTGAATACAGGCCATGTTTCATATCTCTCATCAGAGGCAATATGCCTCTGAATACTAAGTGCTGGAAATCACAGGTGGGGAGAGCACGGTTGGGCTCAGTTTCTGCTTGTGGGCTTCTGACAGGCATCTCATTAGCCACTGTGTGAACAGGACGCTGGACTGGATGAGCTTTTGCCTGCTCCAGCAGAACTCTTATGTCCTTCTGAATGTTCGGCCTCCATTAGAATGGAGGGGAGGGGGGATGCCATATATCCCCCAAGGAAGGTATCCCCAATCAAGGTATGCCATATATCCCCCAAGCAGGACATAGGAGCAACAGGCTCCCCTGTGGTTGTTCCCAAGTGGTTGGCATTTAGAGGTACAGTTGTACCTCGGAAGTCGAATGCCTTGCGACTCAAATATTTTGGCTCCCGAACACCACAAACCCAGAAG
This sequence comes from Podarcis bocagei, assembly GCF_964188305.1. NCBI lineage: Eukaryota > Metazoa > Chordata > Lepidosauria > Squamata > Lacertidae > Podarcis > Podarcis bocagei. The sequence continues at coordinate 41,035,611 of NC_138132.1, forward strand.
TGAGTGTTCTGGTTTGCGAACGTTCTTTGGAACCCGAATGTCCGATGTGGGTTCCATAGGTTCTGATTGGCTGCAGGAGGTTTCTGCAGCCAATCAGAAGTCGTGCCTTGGTTTCTGAATGTTTTGGAAGTCCAACAGACTTCCGGAACCGATTCCATTCGACTTCCGAGGTACGATGGTAGTATACAGTGGAGGTAGTACGCAGTCATCATGCTTAGTAGCCACTGATACCTTGTCTGTCATACTGCCTAACCCCCTTTTAAAGTTGCCTGTTGGTAGCAACACTACACGTTGTGGCAGCAAATCCCGCAGCTCAACAGTGTGAAGAAACACTTCCTTTTTGCCTTCCCTGAATTTTGCAACATTCAGTTTCATTGGCTAACCCCAAGTTCTGGAGTATTACAGAGCCTCCTGGTTCTTGTTATTCCCCTGTTGATTTCTATCTATATCTCTTTTGAATAAATGTTGCAGTTGATGAATTGTCCAAAAATCTAACCAGAATTAAACTGGAGCCCGAGCCAACAGGATGTCAGGATCCTGGTCAATAACCAAGTGATTTTGTTTTGCTTAGTTTTGCCCCGATGGGATACCTGCATGGGACACCCTGTACAGCATCTGGGGTTCGATTGTGGAAGAAAAGCAGGATGCAACCATGCCCAATGACAAAAATGCTGATGGGTAGTTGAGGAATGAAGTAGAAGGAAACCCTGGGCAGGAGAGAGAGAATGGAATAACATGGAGTGGTTAGCATCTTCTCATGCAACCTTTCGTTGGGGGCCTCCCCAGCTCAACATTTGGGCTGAAGAGCCACTCCTTGGAATGTAGCTTCCACAATGGATGTGGAATTTATTTTTGTGTTCTTGTCTTTGGAAGGAGATGGAGCCAACTACTGCTACTGCAGCAGCAGCAGCAGCAGCAGCAGCAGCAGCAGCAGCAGCAGCAGCAGCAGCAGCAGCAGCAATTAAGCCGAACTTGCAAGATGCAACACCACCAGAGGCCCAGAGGAATTAAGACGGCTGCAGAAAAAGCACAATGATTTGAGGGTTTAACCCCTTGAGAAATAGATGAGATCAGCCATGGCTTTAATGAGCTCCTTGTGTCAGCTCCTGCAAAGGTTTCAATGCTTCAAGTTTTCATTTTTTCAAGTGCCGCATTGCCCACAGTGGTTGCGTGCAGTGGCTGCTGAAGTTGCAAGAACTATGGGATGCAAGGAAGATCCTCTGTAGAGCCCTTTAGGGGACGCCTATCAAAGGAAGTGATGTGGCCCTGTTGACAGGTTGAGTCAACTCCACAGGATATTTTGTCAGTTTGGTTTCTTAGCCACCAGGTTAAACGTTGCTGCACTGCAAACGATTCCCTTTTAGAAAACAGCCTGGGCTCTTCCCCTCACCCCTCCTGGTTATAGAGAGGGAATGGGGGGAGAAGTCATACCAAATAAATAAATAAATATAATAATTACTATTACTATTACTATTATACTATGCGTCCTTCACAGATTACGGGCTTTGCCCAAAGATTCCTGAGATCTGTAGTTTTTTAAGAATCCGGCAGAGATGGTAACTCTGGCCAGCTAGGGAAATAAGTAACAATATTGATAAGCGATGCCGCATTTGTACCGGATCCTATCTAAGATCCAACAGAATGAGGGTCAATAGGATTTGGCGGGGGCACTACTGCAAACAGATATGCCATGACAACGCCCCAAAAGAATGACTACAATGAGCCATTGTCCCACAAGATGTGGCCCATCAAGGGGAAACATACTCATGTCCAAGTTTACACCATTCCCAGACCTATTGTAAGACTTTTTCCGCCTATTAACTTCAACGAACGGACAAAGCAATACAAATAAAATAGCTGCCTCTGCATCAGAAAGTATCTCACCCACATCATGATGACAGAGTAGAGAAGGTAATGGGTCACCCCAGGTCTACATGTGGTCCTCAAGCCCTCTCTATCTGGCCCAGGGACAGTCAGTGAAGGCAATACCAAGCCAATGTGGTGCAGTTGTTAGAGTGTCAGGCTAGGAGCTGGGAGACCAGGGTTCAAATCCCCCACTCGGCCATGGAGCTCACTGGGTGTGTCTTGGCCAGTCGCTGCCCCTCAGCCTAACCTATCTCACAGGATTAGGGTGGGGACTAAATGAGGAGGGAGAGAACCACGTGTGTCACCTATAACACCCTGGAGCAAAATGTGGGATGAAATAAATAAATATATATAAATGAACCAACAGTCTGATTTGGTGGAAGGTGTCTCCCTATTTTCCTCTGTGCCTGTCTAACAGGCGGGAGTCCACTCCCTTCTCCAGAATGCTAAAACAGCCAGCAGGATTCAGATGCATCTGTTCCCTTATTAGGAGGCTAACCTGCACAGCAGACAAATCGACAAACACACTGATGAGTCACAGGAGGAGCATGAAAGTGAACCGTCACATTTCCAGGGGGCAGAATAGTGCATGCTAAAATTATCATCTCCATACCTCGCTGTCTTCATTCGAGAGTTAAATAAAAGAAAACCCCTAAGTCAAAGCCCCACCACCCGAAAAGCATGACACAGAAAAGGCATTCGTAGATCCATGTGGAAGTCCCAGCGATTTACTTAAAAGTCATGGGTTGCAGAGGCGAAGGGTGGAAACTTGCACCAAAGTCCCCTTCAGTAGCACAGAAGACATTTTGAAATGGCAAGCATGTCCAGAAATTTGGATGACTCAGCAGGATGACTCAGCAACTATTTTAAAATGTTTGTCCACACAGGGGGAAGTGACAGCTCTTCCTACATGAAATGTCTTTTGATGCAAATGGCTGGGCAGCCTGCGATTATCTGGAAGCAGGATGAGACTAACTGGCTCACCATGGGGTCCCTGGGGATCAATTCAAAATTGTTCTGAGCAGAGAGGCAAAGATGGGTGCTATGGGGAAAGAGCTCTCTGCTTCTCCAGGCAGCGGCAACTGTCACTCAACTGCCGGGACTGGGATGGGGCGGGGAGGCAAGGAGGGTGGGGCAGCACTTGTCATGTGCATGCACAGATGTGCCTGTTGCCACCAACCCAGCACTGTGCTGCGCTCCCTACCCTAGCGAGTAGCCCTCAACCTTGCTGGCTGCGACTGCCACCATTTCCAGATTTGTACTGCAGCAGCTGTTCCCTTTCTCTTCCACCAAGACAAATAGGTGCGACACAAATACTGGTGGACTCCAAAGAGCCACCAGTCAACCGAGATTTTTTAAGCAATTACGTTATTTACTGAACTATGCAAAAGGTTGCCTGAAACAGTTAAAGAGCGAACAGCACTTTTTGAAATAACAAAGAGTGTGCTTAGCATAATGTTTTGGCCCCTGGCTACCAAGATGACCAGCTTACAGGAACTCTCTTCTCCAAGTAAGGGCATATCCAAATGAGTCAATTCAATTACGAGCTGGGCTTGGCAAAGCAAGGTATTGCACAAATATTAACTGAAAATACAATGGTTGATTCAGAGCCAAATTCAGGATTTGTTCAACTTTCAATGCAGTCATCAGGAGTCTAATGGGGCCTGCACCCCTCACCTGAATTTTGATGCAAACTCCATCACTCAGAAGGCCCCCAACCTCTTTCCTTGGCTGCTGCTGCAGCAGTAAAATTGTCTACTGCTATGGCTGCTTCAGCAGTGATGGCCGTGGGTAGGGAAGGGTGTGGAGAGAGAGCCCTTAAAATGCAGCTTTAACAGCATTTTTAACATTAGGGAATGTGGGAAGTATAATTTTCCTAAGGCAGCTGATAGAACTCGTGCCCCGGAAAGCTATTCCCCAGTGTTCTCCATGGCTCCATGGATATTGCTGCAGCAGTGTGCAGTTTGGGGAGTAAGAGAGATCTCTAGGGATAAGCAAACAAATCAGTTTGGGTTCCTCTCAGTTTCTCATTTTTCCAATCTTAGGTTCAGTTCTCTACAATTCCACACCAGTTCACTATTTAAAAAATTCATCAGTAACTTAGTGCAAAATTCTCCTAATATGCATGTTGGCATGCAATTTTGCCTCATACACATATTTTTACAAAGCAACGTTCCCTAATACAATGCATTGCAATATTATTCTCACAAATTCATGCATTTTTATGCACATACTACCTGCAATATGCATTTCTTCCCCATAGCATTAACTGCATTACAACATTCAGAGAACTGGTTGCATATCAGTTTGCATACGGTGAATTAGGCAGGTTCAGCCTTAAATGCCAAGTCAATCTCTTCCCCATCCCTGTGTGGCTCCCACAGTTGCTGGTCTTTAGAGGGCAAGTGAGAAAAGAGTTGTGCAGGTTACAACCTGAGTTGAAGAAGAAAATGGCCTGGTTCTGAATGCCAATACACTTGGTAAATATAAATTCTAAATTTATATTCCAAACTGGGGAATTATTTAGTTCAGTGACATCACTTCCTCTAGGTGCACACCCGGGAAATGATCTCTTTCAGCTTCTGCCTTCTGGAAGAAGGTACAGGGTTATAAAGACTAGGACTAGCCGCCTCAGAAACAGTTTCTACCCAAATGCAATTCTGGTCTTAAACACAGTTTAAGGAGTCTCTATAGGAGTATGTTGTAATTTAAAATGGGGTTTCAGAGTTTTTAGGGGTTTTTGAATGTCTTATGTAGATTTTTCAATTTCATTGTTCTGTATGGGACAATGACAATAAAGATATTGTATTGTATTGTATTGTATTGTATTGTATTGTATTGTATTGTATCGTATCGTATCGTATCGTATCGTATCGTATCGTATCGTATGCTGCAAAGGTAATTCCCAATAATTTTCTCCCAATAAAAAAACCCATCTCAATAATTTAGTTGGCTTAGAACTAGCTTATTTGCCCCCTACATCTTCTTTCCTGCTTTCTGCTGCACCTTCTCACGTGGCCGATGCTTTATGTCCCTTGGCCTTTATTCTCTCCTGGGTGCATCAGAAGCTGCTGCTATCTTTGAAGGAGCAAACAGTGAACACTACAGTCCCCTCATCATTAATCCTGTGTTAGTGTCACAAGCTTCTCAATATCCCTTCTAGGTCTCTTTTGTTCTGCCTCACAATCTCCCTGTGGCAGCGGCTGTATTTTAATATAGGAAGCACACTCAGAAAAGCCGCCAGCGTTTATGCAAGTGGAAATAGCTGAGAACTTAAAACCAAGAAGCAAAGCATATTCTCCTAGGAATCCTTGTGAATCCATTTTCCTTCAAGCCCCGCACCCCTTCTCCCCCTCCTGCTGTTGCAAACCCCTTGCTTGCCAAGTCGAAGAGGAGGCAATGACTGCGTAAGATCAGCCTTCCCCAACCTGGTGTCTTCCACAAGTGTGGAGACTGTGGTGTTTGGGGCTGATGGGAGTTATAGTTCAAAGAAGCTGGTGGGCATCAGGCTGCCTAGAATGGAAATCTCAGACCAAAGTGGAAACAGAACTGCTAGAACCCAATGTAAAGATACTTTCGAGAATGTATAATCTGCTGTTGAAATGGAATACTGAGGAAGAAACAGTAAAATCGGCAATGATAAAATGGGCACAAGACATAGGTCATAACATCATGTTTGCTGACTGGGAGAAATTGTGGACCACCGGGATTAAATTTACGGCATGTAATGCCTTAAGAGAGAATATAATGAAAATGATGTATAGGTGGTACATGACCCCAGTCAAGCTTGCAAAAATATATCATTTGCCCGATAACAAATGTTGGAAATGTAAAGAGATTGAAGGTACATTCTTTCACCTTTGGTGGACGTGCCCAAGGATCAAGGCCTTCTGGGAAATGATATATAATGAACTGAAAAAGGTATTTAAATATACTTTCCCAAAGAAACCAGAGGCCTTCCTCCTGGGCATAGTGGACCAATTGGTGTTAAAGAAGGATAGAACTTTTTTTATGTATGCTACAGCAGCAGCAAGAATTCTCATCGCAAAGCATTGGAAGACACAAGATCTACCCACCTTGGAAGATTGGCAGATGCAACTAATGGACTATATGGAGATGGCGGAAATGACTGGCAGAATCCGAGACCAGGGAGAGGAGACGGTGGAGGAAGATTGGAAGAAATTTAAAATTTATTTGCAGAAATACTGTAAAATTTATGAATGTTAAGGACATTGAAATGAATCGCAGGGGCTTTAGCAAGAAAGTAAAATGTAAGATTGGACTAACAACAGATAAATTAATAGGATATGAATTTGCTGAATTAATTTTTAAAAAGGGATACAAGAACGGGAGATGTGAGGAAGTCGGGAAAACAAGCTAATTGAAGATGAGAAATTAAGAAAGAGGGAATTTTTGTTTTTTGTTACTATATGTGTTTTTTTTTTATTTTTCCTTTGATGTGTTTAATGTTTGTATTTTTGTATTGTATTGTTTTTTGTGATTTTGTATTTTCTTTGTCTAAGTATGCTTATTTATTGTGAAAACTGAATAAAATATTTATTTTTTTAAAAAAGGAAATCTCAGACCAAAGGTAGCGGCTAACATTGACAAAGACTGCTATGTTGTTCTTTTTAAATTATTATTATTTATTTAAATAATAATAATAATAATAATAATAATAATAATAATAATAATAATAATAATGGCAATGCACCAGTGGCCACCCTGCAGGGATGCCTCAGAGCAAGGCCTCAGCAAAGCTCCAAGCCATGCCTTCCCTCCCTCCCAAAAGTCTGACACGTTGTTGATCTCATCACTACCTTGGTGGAGCAGAGGCTACAGGTATGGCAAGGGAGTGCAATGCAACCTTGGCCCAGGGGCAGCTGCAGTTCTTATTATTTTTATTAAATTTGTATACTGCCCTTCATCTGACGATCACAGGGTGGTTCACAACATAAAAATGCAAAATGAGAACACAAAATATATAACATCTCCACCCCCATTGTTCAGCCTGGACACTGAGGTCCAGCACTGAGAGCCTTCTGGCAGCTCCCTCCCTGCGAGAAGTGAGGTTACAGGGAACCAGGCCGATGCCTTCTCGGTGGTGGCGCCTGCCCTGTGGAACGCCCTCCCATCAGATGTCAAAGAATTAAACAATTATCTGACTTTTAGAAGACATCTGAAGGCAACCCTGTTTAGGGAAGTTTTGATGTTTGATGTTTTATCATGTTTTTAATATTCTGTTGGGAGCCGCCCAGAGTATCTGGGGAAAACCAGCCAGATGGACGGGGTATACATAATAAATTATTATTATCATTACAAACCAATAATTCCCCACTCCTACAAACATATTTAAAAGACCATAGAGTGCTTAAACAGCCAAAGGCCTGGGAGAAGAGGAATGCTTTCACCTAACACCTAAAGATATGTAGCAAAGACAAGCTCTTCTGGGGAGAGCATCCCTGCAAGTGGGGAGCCACCACAGAAAAGGCCTGTTCTCGTGCTACTGCCCTCCGGATCTCTTGCAGAGGAGACAAATGAAGAACGGCCTCAGATGATGATTGCAAGGTCTGGGTCAGCTAGCATCTCTGTTGGGATGAACTTATTTCAAACTTGATGATGATAGTGCTGCATTCAAACCCACTTTGAGCACAGTAATCACAAATAAAAGGTATATCAGGAGTGGAAAACCTTTTTCAACCCAAGGACAGCCACATTCTATTCAGAGGGTCACATGCCAGTGGTGGGAGGAGCCAGAGGAAAAATGGGCAGAGAAACAAAGGTAAATGTTACCTTTATACAGTAGGCTAGTTTCCACACACAATCACACACCCATGTGTATCCTCCACCCGGAGAAGCAAGAGGCGTTATCAGGGTTCAGGACACATTCCAGTCAGGCAAAAGCACTCAGGGAGCAAAGAAGGGTCAAGTGAGGAGTGTTGTTTGGGGACCATTCCAAGGAGCAGACAGAAAGGCTAGGAGGGCCACTCTTGGCCCTTGCGTCTGAGGTCCCCCATTCCTGGGGTATCTAAATAAACCTGGCTTGACATGAACTGGGTACTTATGCAATCAGCATGGAATACCCTCTTCACATCTGTGCGGATGTGCTCCCGCACCGCTTCCCAAGCGGAATGCTGCACCAGGTGCTGTATGAACTGGGGGTTCAGCAAAGGGGATTCAGGGCAGAGCTATGATCATGATGGAAAGTTAGTCATTTACAGACAGAACATGGCCTGAGCCAGGGGGGGGGGGGTCACCAGAAGCAAAGGAAATGCCAATCTATTAGCTGGAAGATGCCCCTGAAGAAACCTCATCATTTCTTCCATCTAGGTGGGTGGTTGAGAGCAAGCCTTTCTTATTTTTGGAACTGGTGGAGATGCACAATTCATGATGATCAAAGAACACCAAACAGGCGCTAGGCACGTCCCTGTCCCCCCTGAATATCGAGTCTGTCACTCTGCATGTGCTGATGGACACATGACCACTTTCCCATTAGTAATCCCTCAAAACATCCCCTTCCTGGTAAATTGAAATTAAAACAATAATTTCAAATGGAACCATCTGGACTGTTTGTCCACCAGTTTTGCAGATGTGCTGGGCTAAGCCCACCACAGATTCAGAAGGGGAGGGAGTTAGCAGTCTCCTCACTGACAGCTGAGCACATACACGACCAAGCTCTCTTGGTTTGAACAGCAGGCAGGAGATGGCACCCAGCACCCAGAAGACAGGCGTTCCCGCCATTGCTTCTGCCTTGACTGTTAAGAAAGGAGACACATCTGAGAAAGCAGGTTTGGGTCCACGAAAGCTTTCACAACAATAAATGAGTTGGTCCTTAAGGTGCAGCGAGATTCTTTTAATTGTTTTTTTGCCACAAGAGACTGACACGGCTACCTCTCTGGACCTTTTTATAAAATACAATAATAAACATCTAGGGTGCATTCAGATGTGGGAATTCTTGTGCAAGTTCTCTTGGTTATAATCTCCCTGTTTCCTTTTTTTCTGTTGCATTTTGAATTGATACACCACCATGTGGCGCTAAGTATCATGTACATCAGTGGGCGCAGTGTGACACTTATGTATGCCACCAGATTCGCTGTGACATGTGCTTCTATTCCCCCACAGCAAGAAAGAACTGTATGTCAGAAGATCACCCCCAAATTCACCCCACAATTGTTTGGGTTAATGGGGTTGCAAATGCATAGCAATTCATGCACGAATGAGCACGAAGAGTTTACGAGATTCTGTTGGGAAAGCAGAACAATGTGCTGTATGAATGCAGCCCTAGAAAGAAGCTTCAAGTGTTTACAGCACTCTACATATATCATTTCAGAAATCTGTACAACAACCTTGCAAGGTAGGGTCAGGATCCCAGGTGCTGAGGCTGAGAGAAACTGGTTCCTGACTAAGGCTACTGAAGGCTACTATTTTAGTCCATGCTAAAGGCAAGGTTAATCAAATTCATAGCTCAATCTCCAGCACAGATTTAGGTCCATTTAAGCACGCTGATTTCAATGTGCCTAACCTGGCCGTATCATCACTAGACACATTTTGTATTGCCCGAGACTAGAGCGGCTCATTCCTCAGGTGCGTGAGGCGGTGGTGGAGATGATTCTACTCTTGCCCAGGGAAGAAATGAACAAGAGTTGCTAGGCAACAGCAATGTGCTTTCTGCCTCCTGCAGACCTGATTGGCTCTGAATTTGGTGGCATGTTCTGGCTGCGCACATGGGGAAGTGCACTTTCTGGAATCCCAGGAGTCTCCCTCCTGCGGCTAACTCAACAGGCAGCAAAGCCTTCCGATGTCTCTGTTGCCCAAAGGTTAGCAGCATAGGAAGCTATTTTTTCCAGAGTCAGGCCACTGCTCCATTTAGCTCAGTGTTGTCAAGCATTGACTGGCAGCAGACATTCCCAGCCCTACCCCAAAGATGCTGGAGATTGAAGCTGTGACCTCCTGCATGCAAATCGGGAGCTTTAGCATTGAGCTACGGCCCCTCCCCAAAGGCTGGAGCAGCCTGGAACAGTCCACCCAACTACCAGAAAGAGGAAAGCGCCCCCCAGGAACCAAAAGAAGTGAGAAGACTCACTTTGGTAAGGACTCACGTTGGTAAGTGGAACGGCAGGACTGGACTAGGCTGGAGCAGTTGATGCTGCTGCTTAAGTGAAGTAAAGGTCACAATCATGCAGGAAACATAGGTATGGATCCTAGGAAGGCTGATGGGAGTGTGGAGCAGACCAGGTGGAGGATGAAAATCAGGAGTGGAGGACCTCAAGCTTGGGGGCCAAATGCAGTCCTCAGGGTCTCTCAAACTCAGCTCTGCATCCTCCTGGTGTGGCTTTGCCTGGTAGGAACATGCACATGAGCTGCAGCAATGCCTCTCGCTTGTGCAGAGACCTCTGGCTCTTGCAGGACTGGAAAGTAGCTTACTACACAATGACTGAAGTCCCATCTGTTGCTCTGCCCACTTTTGTTTCAGACCACACTTAGGTTTTTTTCTTTAGGCAAACATGTAGATGTCAACATGTTTGAATCTTTGTTAATTTTGATTTTCCTTCAAATGTTTTAAGTGCTTGCTTTTAAACTCTTTTCACATATAATTTTAATACTTCTTGTAAACCATCTATGACACCTTGTGTTTCACAGTGGGAACAAAAGTGGGCTAGAAATGGAAGGGAACTAAACACAAAATAATGTGGAAGGCTTTGCTTGGGGGGGGGGGAATTGTTTGACAAAGAGCTTTTTTCCCTTTGCAGTTTAATTAGTGGACCTCCACCCCTCGATGTCTCGATATTGCCACACTCAAAGGTGGCTAGAGAGAGAAGGTCGGCCGTATCCTGGCCCAGTCCAGCTTCATATTTTACGCTGCTGATAGATCCTTTCTTTCTTCTCACCCTGATAAAGGCAGCTCCATGTTCAAAGAGAATCAAGGAAGCGGGCTTAAATGATTACTTCTAAGTGAGGATTAGAGATGCTGTCATGACGACAGAAGCTACATGACCAGGATGTAGAGCAGACTTCAAAAACACCATACTGGTCGGCACTCCAGTTACATTTTCAGGAGAGCCACACAGACAAGTACAGACACACGGCTCCACATCCCTCTGCCTCCACCAGGCCTTCCCAAACAGGGGTGGCGGCAGAGTGGGAAGCCCTCAAGGGTTCACAGGTCGACTGCTCTCGATCCCACCTGCACCACTTTGTGGAATTCAGGGAAGAAGCTGGACTCCGCTTCTTCAAAGCTACAGAGGGCAGATCTACAGAGAACCACAGAATTGTAGAGTTGGAAGGAACCTCAAGGGCCATCTATTCCAACCCCTCTATGACGCAGGCATCTCTAGTAGATCATCCATGACAGGTGGCCATCCAACCTCTGCTTAAAATCCTGCAAGGAAGGCGAGTCCACTATCTCCCGAGGGAGTCGGTTCCACTGTCGAACAGCTCTTACTGTCAGAAAGTTCTTCCTGATGTTTAGCTGGGATCTTCCTTCTTGTCATTTGAAGCCATTGGTTTGTGTCCTACCCTCCGGAGGAGCAGAAAACAAGCTTGCTGTCATATCTCCTCTCAGTCTCCTTTCCCCCCCAGGCTAAACATATGCAGCTCCCTCAACCGTTCCTCATAAGATATAATTGCATAACAATTTCTCCCAATGCAATGCTTGTTTTAGGGTTATGTTCACTAACTTATCCAATTTTCATGCACACGATACTTGTACGCATTGCCTGGCCTGCGAATTGCTATGCAAAATTTGGATAAATGCGAATTTCAAGGGATGGCTGTGTTACTGCTGGCATACTGTATCAGGGAGTGAAGATTAGTCAGGTTCACCTTTACTTGAAAGCTGAATCAAAATTCTCCCCTGTGCCTAAATAAGCCTTTGTGGCAGCAACTCTCCAGGTGTCAGGCAGGAGTATTCCCACCACTTGCCACTTGGATATGCTAGAAATGAGACAGTCTTGAAACCGCTTTTGCTGACCACCAGCATTACGCTTTCCATTTTTAAGTTCAGAATAGAGTAGTTGCAGAATCCGAGACATGGGAGAAGACGCCGTGGAAGAGGACTGGAAAAAATTTAAGGACTATTTACAAAAATATTATAAGCTATATGAATGTTGAGAATTTGCTAAATGTTTTGGAAAAACATGCTTCAGTATTGAATTTGGTAAACGTTGAAAATTAAGTTAAGATTTCGAAATGTATAAATTGTGGACTATATAACTAAATGAAAACACAAAAACATATGAAATAAGGTATTAACTTGCTGTTTATTTTTATTGTGAAGAAAACAGGGGATGGGGGACGTGGGGAAGTCTGATCGATCATGAAAATGGATGTGAAAAAGTGAATCTTTTCTTTTTCTTCTTTTATAACTTTTTTTCTTTTTTGTAAAACTGCTTTTGATGTGCTATGGATGATATACCTTTCTTTTACCCTGGAAAAAAGCAATAAAACTTTATTTAAAAAAAAACAGAATAGAGTAGTTGCTTTGGAAGACGATCATCAGGCATCCGCACAACATGACCAGTCCAACGAAGTTGATGTTGAAGAATCATTGCTTCAACACTGGTGATCTTTGCTTCTTCCAGTACACTGATATTAGTTCACCTATCTTCCCAAGTGATGTGCAATTTTTTTCAGAGACACCGTTGATGGAATCTTTCAAGGAGTTGGAGATGGCGTTTATAAGTGGTCCATGTTGCACAAGCATATAGCAAGGTTGGTCGTTCAATAGCTTTGTAAACAAGCATTTTGGTTTCCCTGCGAATGTCCCAGTCCTCAAACACTCTGCCCTTCAATCGGGAGAGCTCAGTCGATGCTGGATTTCGGCATAAATGTTGACCCTTGCAGAAAGATAACTGCCTAGGTAGGAGAAGTGATCAACATTTTCCAACGTTATACCATTGAGTTGGATTTGTGGCGCTGCAGAGGGGTTATTTTGTACTTGTTGGTGCAGCACTTTGGTTTTTTTGGATGTTGAGCGACAGGCCAAGCTTCTTGTAAGCTTTTGCGAAGATATTTAGGATGGTTTGGAGGTCATCCTCTGAGCGTGCACACACTAGGGAACTAGTGTGTGGGAACTAGGCCACATTCAAACTGTACATTGAAAATGCTATAATACCACTTTAAACAGTCATGCCTCCCCTCAAGGAATTATGGGAGCTGTAGTTTGTTAAAGGTGCTAGGAGACCCCTATTCCCCTCACAGAACTACAATTTCCAGAGTTTCCTGGGAAGAGGGATTGACTGTTAAGCCACTCCAGGTCTCTCAACAACTCTCAGAAACCTTAGCAAACTATAACTCAGAATTCTCCCCTCTATGCAACAAATGTTGACTATGCACAGGAACCTAAATAGTTATGTTTCTGGGGTGGTAGCAGATTCAAACAAGAAAGGAGATTCCAACTAAACATTAGGAAGAACTTTCTGACAGTAAAAGCTGTTTAATGAAGGAATGGACTACCTCAGAAGGTGGCAGACTCTCCTTCAATGGAGGTTTTTAAGCAGAGGTTGGATGGCCATCAGTCATGGATGCTTTAGTTAGATTCCTGCATTGCAGGGGGTTGGAAAAGATGACCCATGGGGTCCCTTTATATTTATATAATTCCGTGATTCTATGAAAACCTGCCCCAGGAAAAGCTGCAGCTATTACAAAATGTACCAAGTTGGGGACGCAGGTGGCGCTGTGGGTTAAACCACAGAGCCTAGGACTTGCCGATCAGAAGGTCAGCGGTTCGAAGCTCCGCGACGGGGTGAGCTCACGTTGCTTGGTCCCAGCTCCTGCCCACCTAGCAGTTTGAAAGCACGTCAAAGTCAATGTGCAAGTAGATAAATAGGAAGGTAAATAGAAGGTACCTTCTGGCGGGAAGGTAAATGGTGTTTCCGTGTGCTGCTCTGGTTCACCAGAAGCAGCTTAGTCATGCTGGCCACATGACCCGGAAGCTGTACGCCGGCTCCCTTGGCCAATAAAGCGAGATGAGCGCCGCAACCCCAGTCGGCCACGACAGGACCTAATGGTCAGGGGTCCCTTTAACTTTACCTTACCAAGTTGGCATATATCATGCATGATTTCTCTCCCTCTCTCTCTCTCTCTCTCTCTCTCTCTCACACACACACACACACACACACAATGTATTTTCTTTTTTATAACTTTTCCTATTTCCTATTTTATTTCAAGAGCAGCAAGGAACTCCAGGTTCCGAAAGATTTGTTCAGTGTGCTCTCATACTTCAGGCATTTGAGTTGGTATTGCCCAGGAACTTTCAAGAAGAACTTTACCACCATAAGGTCTAGAAACTTGCTTTTTTAAAAAGAAAAAAAAAATCGTAAGAAAATTCGTAAGAAAAATAATATTCAAGGACACATTCAGTGCTTCTTCCATGAAATTCATCCTAACAACCCCAACTACTAATTTGAGCCACACTACTGCCTCCAAATAGCTTAACAGAATCTGGCAAAGCTACCATTTGAATGTCTACTCTGGAAGATTTCTCTCTCCCATCAATTAATATCAAAGCCCTATTTGGCTGTTTACATAATCCAGTGTGCATTAAACATGATTGATTCCGGTATTATTGTGTACCAGCTAGCTGATGCAACAGCTGGACTGCAGTCATTTTGACCCTAATGTCCTCCCATTTTAGAACATTTGCCATCCAAAGGTTATGAGGTGCACTCCCTGAGCAGCAACAAAATCAGGTTGCATCTCCCGTATGGCCCAACTGATGTCTCATCAGCGGGAGATGTGGCCTGTGTCATCATTCTATCAACTCTTCAGTAACTCTTCCACATTTTAATCAAAGTGGGCCTGTCAGGGTGGGGCTTTTGGGTAGAAGTCCATCCCATTCACAGAGAATGATGATGAAGGACCTCAAACACAGCAGAGTGGGCTTGTCACATTGTGAAGCAAATGAAGTAGCCACATTGCCACCTACAGAGCCACCACAGTAACACCATTAGCCCAGAGTCTAAAATTACCTAACTTGCATGAAGGGACTATCTGCTCATGTGGGGCTTGGGGCTGAGGGGGTTGCTCGCTACGCAGTGTGACTGGAGCTGGTTCTGGGGGGCTTCCATCATCCTGTGTGGCTGGTCACTTGGTGCCACCCACCTTTTGCTGCGCCAGATCCTCCATTTTGAGCAGGCCTCACCTACAGGGCCCATTGGGACAGAGGCATGGGGGACGGTTCCCTCTGCATCAAGGGAAGATTCGTTTGCTTCTGAACTCTTGGGAACGTATACAAGAGAGGAGAATGAGGGCCATGCCACTTGGCGAAACCCCCATTGCAGCCAGCTAATGGATGGCAAGAAAAGGAATTGCACAACCAATCATGAGCAGTCGAGGCAGCAATAAACAAAGGGGATGGCAGAGCACAGAACGGACAGCTGGCCATGGGGCAAATGGTGAAATGCCCCTTAGAAAAAGCCTCCTGAATAACGAACAAAGCGGAAGAGATCATGATGGGCACAGCAACGTCCCTCAGGCTAGAAAATAAAGCTGCATTATGCTTAGTAAATTATTTGTTTCATTTGAGAACTGACATACTTGGAGAGCCATAATGAACATGAAGGCAGTCCAAAGGCATTGCCCAGCATTCTTCACTCCCATTTGGAAATAGCTTGAAAATCAATTTCCAATTTCTACAAGTCCTCAGACTTAAAGTGCTGCTCATTCATTCCCCCCTTTCTCTTTGTCTTTTTCTCTCTCTTTTATTTAGGTGGCTGGCCTTAGAACTCAGGTTTCGCTAAAGAATGACAATAATCCACTTGATTATGACATGGAACACCAGAGGAATTTTCCCTTGACCCATTTGCATTTTACAGGGCTGCATGGACTTCTCCTTTTATGCTACATAATGTGTATTGAACTTCATTTCATGCCGGATAATCTTCCTTGAACAGTAAAAGGAATACACGAAAAGTACAGCTCCTGCCCGATGGTGCTTTCCTCCCCTGATCATCCCTAGCTTGCAATAGGAAAATGAGTGGGAGCTGAGCGGATGCACCTAACAACATAACAAGAGCCTGGCCATGGGATCAGACCAAAGACCCATCTAGTCCACTGTCCTATTTAAACACAGGCCCTGAACACAAGAGCCATTCTCTCCACCTGCAGTTCCCAGTCAAAATGTGAGCGTCTGGAACTGGGCCTGGAAAGGAGCAGCAACCATGAGCTGCGAGATATGGGAGCAGGCAGGATAGAAGTTCAAAAAGCAACATGAGCACAACTCTTCCTCCCTCCCTCCCTCTCTCCCTCTCTCCTTCTGCCTTGTGCACCCTTTCTATTCTCCATTGGTGAAGTTCCCATATCTACTACGTGCAATTTCCACAACAAAGAAAGGTACTGTGAGGAGCTTCTTCACTGAAGACTTCACCACCAGCAGAGTATTAAGAGACCCATCTTTCCTTCTCAACCCCCTCCCCCCAGTCCATAAATTTCAACACCATAACCATTGGGAGGCCAATTCACAGGCCTCCATGTTCAGCACTTGATAACGGTCTCATTAAGTGCAGGCCTGTATATGACAGGAATAAGCCAAGGCAGATCTAATGCCACAGTTCATCATAACTTCTCATGTCGACTCCAGCCTACAAAGCTCTTGCATCTGTTCACACATTCAGCTGTGAGTCATTCCCACTGAGCTACTGATCTGTGAAAAATCAAGTGATTGATGTGCATGCGCATAGCTCAAAATCCCACCACAGAGTGCAGGGAATTGGTTTTGCAACACAACCCTGCACCGCAGCAGAATGATATGGAAAGAGCTGACCAGGAGATAGAAAACTGCTGGTGTTTCCAGGAACAAACTCTCAACTAAATAAGCTCCAGTAATGAAGGGATGCAGCCAAGCCGTTTGACATGGGAAATCACCATGCAGCTCAGCTAGACACTCAGAAATGAAGTCTACCAGAGCAGAACTAAGAGTCACATGGGCTGGATCTAGATACATCAAAGAAGTGCTTCAGCTTAAAGCGTTGTAAATTTAAGCAGGGAAAACAGGTAGAGAAAAGCGGGACTCCATGTCGCCATCTGGTGGCACAATGTTATATCGCACATACAATGCATATAAATCAGTTTTTCTTTACCAGTCTAGATGAGTCTATGGACTATTCAGAACAAGTTTGCTCCCCTAACTTAGGCACCTCAATGCCACAGTTCAAAGACAGTCCTTATGCTTCAGGTGATTATCATTCTCTACAGTAGGCATGAGAAGACAGCTGGTTTGTGGGCTCTACCTTGTTTTTTAAAATAAAGACCCTGAAGTCCAGCAACTGGAACCAGGCGCACAATGGCAGCTTGGGAGGGGTGGCAAAGCCGGTTATCTAACTGTGTTCTAAAAACTCTATGAGGGGATGATCTGCCATAATCAACTTCAAATCTACATCCTGAGTTATTGCAGGTCATTATTCTAATTTAGGGTCAAAGGGCTTGGTTGTTATGGGGACTGCATTTTTATTTTTAAAATTTATTTTGGGAAATGGTGTAGGCACTTTACGTGTTTGGGAGGGGTTCTGAGCCTCACTAGTCTTTCTTAGGTTATTTCCGTGGTGTCCATGACTGTTTTTTAGACCTCCAAATATGCACCTGAACCCAGAGCAGACTGCTAACCTCTGATGCAAAAGAAACAATGCGCTTAAAGTAAGCATGAGCTGCTTTGTTTTCTATGGGAAAAAGCGTGGCTTTGTAAGAACACCAAAAACAAGGAGTTTCACACTCACAGGACTGTGAAAGTGGTACCTTGGTCAGCAGCCAGACATGCCAGAGGGCCACTGTGGGAAGAGTGCCAGGAGATGCCACATCCTACCCCAAACTGGCATGATCACCAGTGTTGCTTCTCTGCATCCTTCTTTCACATCCAGTGTTGGCTATTGGAGACATGAGATGGCCAGGGACCACTGCAATGGCATCATCAGGGATGCCAGAAGGATTTCCTGGGCCTTCTACATTGCATTCAGATTGCAACCCTTGCATTAACACTCACCCAACCCCAAAACTATATTGACAAAAGCTGTTGCCTACACACATGTATTAACTTAGCCTAGCCCACCTCACAGGGCTGTTGTAAAGGGTGGGGAATACACAGCCTTTTGCTCCTGGGTGGAAAATCAAAGTACAAATATATAATGCCGCTGACATATCATATAAACAAACCAGAAAAAGGAGCCTCCTTGCTTTAACCACAACGGTTACATAGTCCTGATATTTGCAGCAAAACACCAAAACAAACAGGTTTGCCGACCCTAATAAATAACAACAAGGGGGAAAAGTTGTGCCGTTTCGCAATTTTGGCATCTGGATGGCCAAGTCTCAGTCTAGCCTTCCTCACTTCAGATGTTCCCCTACCAACCCATTGAGGACAGTGGGGCTGAGTGAGGAGGGGAGGGGGGGTGGGGCTAGCAAATGCTGGCATGCTCTTCTGCAACTGTAACAGCAAGAGGGCAGATGCTTGAATAAGATTCATGTGCAGAGAGTTTTCTTGCAAAATGGAGAGTCCTTTGACTGCGCACCCCGAATGATATTGCCCAGGAAGAAAAGCAGCAACCCTGATCGTTTGCTACCTGCCACTCATTTGTTTATGCCATTAATAGCCAGCCTTATTGTGCAGCTGTCTCCAACCTGGTGCCCCTCCCCACTTGCCTTGGTCCAAAACAGGTGGGGAATACCAGTTTGAAAAACGGTGTTATTGCGGAATGAGCTTTTCCTTCAAAAATCACTTAGTGTTCCATAACACATTCTACCCAAAATAAAAAAATTCCTTCCAGTAGCACCTTAAAGACCAACTAAGTTAGTTCTTGGTATGAGCTTTCGTGTGCATGCACACTTCTTCAGATACACACGAAAGCTCATACCAAGAACTAACTTAGTTGGTCTTTAAGGTGCTACTGGAAGGAATTTTTTTATTTTGACTATGGCAGACCAACACGGCTACCTATCTGTAACATTCTACCCAGGCAGCAAGACTTTTCATACTGCAAAAGCACCCGAAATAATAGTTTCTAATTCAACAGTTGTATACCTGCTGGTAGAGAGACAATGAGAATGGCTGTGCAAAATGTGCAAAGTAGTTCCAGAATCAGCTTGCATGTGCAACTGGAACATTGCAGTTTACATCCTATAGGCTTATGAGATATTAATTACTTAAATTTATATCCTGCCTTTCCTCCCAAAGGAGCCCAGGCCAGCAAACAACAAGTGATAAACAATTAAAAACATATTAAAAATGTATGTGTACAAGTTGGTGGGTTTTTTCATGTTCCTGTCATTGCTGATAATCTATTTATTGTTGCAACTTATAAATTGAGACCAGCTTACTTGTGAGATTGTCTTACCCCACATATATGCCTGCTTGACCACTTCAATCTGTGGAAGTGTCACTTTTACAGGCGCCACATAAAAATGTTCTGCATATGTAAGATATCAGTCTTTTAGTGTGGCAGCCCCTACACTTTGGAACTCCCTGCCTATTGACACCAAGCAGGTGCCTTCACTGTGTTCTTTTCAGCACCTGCTAAAATCATATTTTTTTTAGCAAGTCTAACCAGATGTGTAGAATGTGGGTGTATGTTTTAATCTGTTTTCAGTTTTGCTGATTTTGTGATTTGTAGAGTTTCTTTGTGGCTTTTTCGCTGATGTTACTGTTTTATTCTCTTTGTAAACCACTTTGAGGGTTTTTAGACAACCAAGCCATGCATAAATTCTATGAAACAAACCAACAAACAAACCAGCCCACTGCAAATCACTTGTTCCTGGGTTCTCACTTACCCTTCTCTCCTTGTCTCCATATTCCACGCCCAAAGTGTCCATTGCACGGACAATGGCTGCCAGTGACTGGATAGTGTTGCTATAGACCACAGGCTTGTACTGCTTCACATCTTCACCAGAGAAGCCATCTTCGTGGATGATCCTTTGGGAGAGGGGAAGGAAACAAATGAGCTTGTAAAAGTCTGAAATAGTGCTTCATTTACAATGAAGTCATTCCCAAACCAATCCCCAAGGTTTTGCATAGTGTTAAGAGCTGGACAATGGACATTGCTTGCATTGTGTGAAAAGTGGCTCCATATAAACCTGGCTCTGGCTACTGGAAATTCTGAAGCATTCATGGAAGAGAAGGCCGTTGATGGCTATTAGCCATGATGGCTATCTTCTGCTTCCAAGGCTTCAGAATACCAGTTGCTGGAAAGCACAGGAGCGGAAAGAGCTCCTGTGCTCCAGTCCCGCTTGCCAGTGTCCCACAGGCATCTGGCTGGCCCCCTTGAGACCAGGGTGCTGGATTAGATGGGCCTCTGGTCTGATCCAGTAGGCTCTCCTTGGGTTCTGACCCCTGGAGATGGTCACGGAAAGCTGGTGGGGATGTCAGAGATGCTGGCCACATTCTTCCCTCTGTTGTTTATCAGTGCTCATCTGATCTCTCCGTAGCTGCTAATTGTCCTTGCTCCCCCCTCCCAACCCTTAGGGGAAATTAGCAGCTAAAGGAGAGAGATAATGAGCACAGATAAACAATCAGCGGCTCTGTGGTCCCCTCCAGCGTCCTCTGCTCATCTCTGAGGGATTCTTCTGAATTCACAACACTCGAAGCCTGGTTTATATGTGGCTTCATTTCATGTGTCAAGAAGGGGTGAAGAACATGTGCCCCCTCCAATGATACTCAACTACAATGGCCAGTATCCTGATCATTGGCCATGCTTGCTGAGGATGATGGGAATTGGAGTTCAGGAATATCTGGAGGGTGACCAGCTCCCCACCCCTTCGCATAAAGTGTAGCCAGACTCTCAGAGCATGAACTGTGAGACAAGAGGTCCTTACTTCTGCCATGAAGTCACTACGTGAACATAAGAACAAAAGTCAAAATAAAAAAAATTCCTTCCAGTAGCACCTTAAAGACCAACTAAGTTAGTTCTTGGTATGAGCTTTCGTGTGCATGCACACTTCTTCAGATACACACAAAAGATAAGAACAAAAGGAAAGTCCTGTTGGAGTAGGCCAAAGGCCCATATGGTCCTCCATCCTGGTCTTACAGTGACCAACCAGATCTGATGGGAAACGTATAAGCAGGATGTTAGCACAACAGCACTCTACCACCTGAGTGATACTGCCTCCAACATACAAAGGTAAAGGTAAAGGGACCCCTGACCATTAGGTCCAGTCATGACCGACTCTGGGGTTGGGGCACTCATCTCGCTTTATTGGCCAAGGGAGCTGGCGTACAGTTTCCGGGTCATGTGGCCAGCATGACTAAGCTGCTTCTGATGAACCAGAGCAGCGCACGGAAACGCCTTTTACCTTCCCGCCAGAGCGGTACCTATTTATCTACTTGCACTTTGACGTGCTTTCGAACTGCTAGGTTGGCAGGAGCAGGGACCGAGCAATGGGAGCTCACCCTGTCATGGGGATTTGAACCGCTGACCTTCTGATCGGCAAGCCCTAGGCTCTGTGGTTTAGCCCACAGCGCCACCTGTGTCCCTTTCCAACATACAAAGAGGCATACAAATAAAATGAATGAATGAATGAATGAATGAATGAATGAAAAGTGAAGGCAGAATATGAATGCAACCAGTGGTAACTGAGGCAAACATGTTGCCCTTCTTTGCAGCTTGTGGTCATGGCGGCAACATTAGGGGGCATTTTCAGCCCTCTAGGCGGAACGCAATGACAATACACCGATGCCTCAGTATCTCCCCCTCTGCCCTTTCAAAATAAACCAGCCAGTCTTGCTCAGGTGAAGCTCAGCCTGGCTACTGGGAATAGGCACGCCACAAAATAACAAGAGGACAAGAACCTGCACCACGACAACTCATCAGCAATTTTCATTTATGGGAATAAGCAAACACACTGCAGATGGCAATCACATGTTGGCACAAACAGCAGGTGGTGCCTGGGCCTGCAGAAACTCTGGAGGGAATTAAGCAAAACAAATAAAACTGTGTACAAGATGGGTTTTGGTTTTTTTAAAGGGGGAGGCGCAGAGACCGTGAAGACTGCAACAGCTCAAGAATGCACAGAGCAGGAGGACAAGGAGTGTAGCTTAGGATGAGCCCCAAGGGTCAGACAGAGGGACCGGAAGGCTGTATTTGGGCCCAGAGCTTAAAGTTCCCCACTCCTGGCATATGCACTAAAAGGATGGGATAGAAATGTCTATATGCCTAGATAAAATAAAATACACATCCATTCACATAGCTAGAAAGCAGAGTTCTGCTAACTATATTCTCCAGAACACCATGGCATCTTGGATAGCTGTTCCTTCTTCCCAATAACAAATCAAACAAATGAATCTTGGATGCCTTCAAAAGACAAAATCAGGGAGGTAAAGGCTGTCAATGGCTACTGTTCTACCTCCACTGTCAGAGGCAATGCACCTTCAAATGCTAGTTTTGGGGAACTGCAGGTGGGGAGTGGCACTCAAGTCCTGTTGGCGGGCTTCACATAGGGGCACCTAGTGGGGAACTGTGAGAACAAGACACTAGACTAGACGGCCCTTTGGCTTGATTGGGGAGAGCTCTTGTTTTCTTTTGCTGTAAAGTTAAGTGGAGTCTTTTTTGTTTTTGGAAAAAATAAAAATACAGTTGTTGTTTTAAAAGACCTTCATCTTTGGTAAAAATGGCCACTTTCTTGCATAAGGAAGTATACCACAGAATCTGTAGAACTGCAAATTTTGTCTGGGTTTGGGATCATGCATTGTTGTTGGCAATGCAAATTCAGCAGGTTTGCATCAAAATGTGAACTGAATTAACACTGTCTCCTACACACGGAAAACTGTAAGAACATATGTGTGTGTGTGTGTGTGTGTGTGTGTAGGTGTGTGAGAGAGCTAGAGAGATACTGGCAGTATAACATAATTCCTCTTGCTGATTTGTGGATGCAGTTGCACAGTTCAGCATTCAGCTGCTGTTCACTGTGCCCACAAAATTACACCCACAATTGATTGTGAGTGCAAAAAATTGAGGCTGTTTAAGTAATAAATGATTCCTGGTATTCCCTCGTCAGACAGCTGCCTTTGTTTTGAGTCACTCCTCAGAACTCCCTGTTCTAATACATCAAGGACTTCTCTATCCTGGTTGTGGGGAACCTTTGGCCCTCCAGATGTTGCTGAATTGCAACTCCCGTCATCACTGGCCATTGGTCATGCTTGCTGGGGCTGATGGGAGCTGTAGTTCAGCAGCATCTGGAGGACCAAAGGTGTGTGGGAGAGAGAGTGTGCATACAGGTATAGGGATGTAGGTTAAAGGGGCCTTGTCTGCATCATGCCAGGACACATTCTACTACCACAGGTAGGAGAGAACACTGTCAAAATTCATTCCCAGAAAACAACAAATTCATGAAGTATAGCGCTGCCAATGGCTACTAGTCATGGCGGCCATGTTTTATCTCCATTGTCAGGGGTCGTATGTCCCTGAATACCAGCTGCTGAGAATCTCAAGTGTGGGGGGTGCTGTTGTGCTCTGGTCCTGCCTGCAAGATTCCCACAGGGATCTGGTTGGTCACTGCGAGGACAGGATGCTGGACTAGATGGGCCACTGGCCTGATCCAGCAGGCTCTCCTTATATGCAGGGTTTGGTGGTTTCAATTCCCTGGTGGCAAAGTTGACTCAGATTGTAGCCTGTTTACTCTGTTCCATAGAACAGTATGTCAGCATACTGCTGTCTTACGTCCCTCTGTTATGATGCAAGAGCTGCATTTGCCAGACTGGCACCTTCCAGATGTTTTGGACTACATGCTAGCTGTGGCTGGTGGGAGTTGAAGCCAAAAGCCTCTGGAGGGTCAGTGAAAGTTTTGTTAAAGTTTGACTGAACCCTGAGACAATACAAGGTATGGTGATGTTGATTCTTCTGCTTTCCAAATTTTTGCATGTTATATTAAATGTTTTCTCTCTTTAAACCTAGGGATCTCTACCTCCCATTTCCATGAGAGCATGGCCTAATTGCAACATACTGTACTGCAGCATCAATGGAAATGGGGCGTGTGTACTAGGATTAAAGTGGTGGTGTGGGGGGAGTGGAACTGATGTAGCTGCAAGCAAAACATTTAATGTAACATGTAGCTAGGCCCTGTGGTATGCAATGTGCATGTCTTGCTCAACCTGGCAAAAAGCTCCCCCATTCCACGTCCCAAGCTCAGCTCTTACAAAGCTTACCCTAGCTTTATTACTGGTAACAATGGCTGCAGTATGTCTTGGCTGAGATATTTTGGGCAGGGAAAGTTACAAATGAAATGATAAAAAAGCCACGTGGTTGGCAATATTGACTATAAAGCTATCACTTGTCGTATCAGTAAGCCCCATCCTTTCCATGAGCTTCAGCTTCTGTGATACCACAGAATGTCCACAAATATTCCTCCTGTTCAAAGAGAAGTCTGAGCCAGATAAAGCTGACACAGGAGATGTTGAGATGGCTACCTAAACCCTGGTCATAGAATGTTGAGTTGGGAATGCCCGCAATGCATCAATGATCACCTGCAGGGTTCTACTTGTGTTCAAGTAAGAGCCCTACCTAGATCTCCCCCACAAAACATGGGAATATCAGGGTCTGAGTGAGCAGGGCCAACCCAAATAGTGTGTGTGCCCCTCCACTTTTAAATATCAAATGTTGGGTTCATGGAAGCAGAGAATCAGTCGGGCTTGGCAAAGGGAAACCTCACACATGGCCTATAAGGCAGGGCTAGCCAGCATGTTGCCCTCCAGATGTTGATGAACTGCAACTCCCATCATCCCTGCCTGTCAGCCATGCTGGTTAAAGCTAATGAGTGGTGGGTTCTAATAACATCTGGAGGGCATCCCCTTGGCTATGCCATGCCTTAAGGGTAAGGAGAGATTGCGTGCTGTTGGAGAATCCAAAGAGGCATTGGAAGGCTGCATTCCTTAGTCTAATTCAAAATAACCAATTCTGTGGAAGGGTTGGCTACAGGTTTCAAGAAATGCAAACATTAAAATTTATCCAGCTGTCAAATGCATACGTAGCAAGGTTTAAAAGAGTGCGTTTCACAATCGCAATCTGCCTACTGACAGCCTCATCTACATTCCCTCGGTGTGCACATCAAGTGCTACCAGCAGTAGCGTCCCAATCCTTGCTTATTATTACATTGGCTCATGGTGCAGAATACTTGTAGCCAGGGCTGGGTGGGTGGTGGGAAGACTCAGCTGTATCCCATTGTCTCTTAATGGGCACTGTTTCAAGCAGCACGTGATCAGCTGCTCTGTTCTGACCACAGAGCCTTTGTTAATGCCCATGAGATAAATGGCCAAAGGGCCCAGCTGTCTTTTTCAGAGCCCAGAGGATGGACCCTTAGAAACATAATCTTGGGTTTTGTAAAGCATTCAAATCTCAAGCTGATTCACAAACCCCAGAAATCAGAATATATAAGATGTTGCTGAGAAAGAACCAGAAATCTGCTCAGCAGTGGACTGAGGCCAATGGCCCATCTAGGCCAGAATCCTGTTCTCACAGTGGCCAACTGGATGCCTGTGGGAATCCTGCAAGCAAGGCCTGAGTGCAACAGCGCTCTCCCCTCCTCTGACTCCCAGCAGCTGGTGTTCAGAGGCATGATGCCTCCAAGAGTGGAGGCACCAGAAAGGCTGCAATAAAACATCTCAAACAGTTCAGATACATCTTGAAACGGAAGGGAAACAACAACAACCACTCATGCTTAAAAACAACCCATAATGGCCCAAGAAGGCACCACATGGGTTCCACATGGTCACAGTAATACTCAATCTCCATGTCATAACAGTTTTCATCTCATCAAGATCCCAGAGAGAAAACCAGACATGTATGAATTGCCAGCTTTGCACAGTTTCCCTAGGGCTAAGGGTAATAACATGAAAAGGAAAGCATATTGATCAGCTCAGGGTTTTTTAAAGGGGCGTGTGCAGGGCTTGACAAGTCATAAAAGGATACCTATCTTAGACCAGCAACCGTTGAGACCCCAACTCCCCTTCCTCTAAAGATCTGGCACTCAAGTACAGCCTGAGCTGCCCAGAGAACTTTTCATTATGGGATGGTCTACATACAATATCAATCCACATATTGATGTACGTACATATTGATCTGAGCAACCCTAATCTCCGAGTGGCAAGAGACTCCAGGGATACTTGCCTTTTCTCAGGGTTTGGTTTCCTTGGGGTGAAGGTCCATGGAGGCTGTGGGATCTTTATTTACACATATATACAACCCGAGTGTAGGATGGAGGGGCTCAGAGCATGAAAATCTTGCTTCCCTATTAGGTTTTCAGGGAAGCTCCAAGTCACAGATTTGGGTCTGGCACAGAGCAAGGCATGCCTCTGCTTCTCCAGATTCCAGCATCAGCCAAAACCTCTACTTCTCCCTCTCCCTCTCTCTCCCACACAGACCACCTTGGCTTATTGTTTTCCACCTTAATATGATGTGGCATCCAGTCAGGTAGGTGCAGATTTTCTGCAAACCTATCCTCTTATTTAGAGGGACGCGTGTGGTGCTGCGGTTAAACCACAGAGCCTAGGACTTGCCGATCAGAAGGCTGGCAGTTCGAATCCCTGCAATGGGGTGAGCTCCCATTGCTCGGTCCCTGCTCCTGCCAACCTAGCAGTTCGAAAGCACGTCAAAGTGCAAGTAGATAAATAAGGACCGCTCCGGCGGGAAGGTAAACGGCGTTTTCATGTGCTGCTCTGGTTCGCCAGAAGCGGCTTAGTCATGCTGGCCACATGACCCGGAAGCTGTCTGCAGACAAACACTGGCTCCCTCAGCCTACAGAGTGAGATGAGTGCGCAACCTGAGTCGGTCACGACTGGACCTAATGGTCAGGGGTCCCCTTTACCCTTTTTATCCTCTTATTTGGTGATGTGTATAGAATTCATGCATTTCTTCATAACAAGTACACCACTAAGGGCCTTGAACTTAGTGCTACATTGAATTCCTTCCAAAATCTCTGTAGCTTTTAATATTTCTTACAAGCCCCACATCAACACCTGATTCAGCAGTTGCCATTAAGTTTCCTAACAGTGTCCCTGAACAGCATTACGCCAGAGGCACTTTCAAATTGACTGGATGCTGGATACTCTATGGAAGGCTCCATCAAACCTGGATCTGGTCCTGATTTCTGAAAGTTCTTTATTATTTAACCTGTGACTCTCATGGCCCTAGACCAGCCTTCCCCAGTCGCCTGCCCTCTGGATGTTTTGAGCTACAATTCCCACCATTCTTGATTATTAAAATCATGTACCCATTGGTGAGTACCGGGCTGGGGAAAGCTGGTTTAGAACCATCAACGAGGAAGACAGGGTTGGTGCAAGGCATTTAAAAGTTTAATTGCACTGGCCACCACTCGCTTCATGTTACATCAGACTTCTGATGCAATGTTAACAATAAAAACTGTTTTTGAACAGCTAGAAAGTTTTTAGTAGGGATAAAACGCCTCCAGTCACAGAAGCCTCACCTGCTCCTATTTTAAAAATTAACCTCAGACTTAGGCCAACCAAAGTTGATTGGAATCTTTTGCACACAAATGACTGGCACAACCTCTCCAGCAACAGGGCTTTCAAAGTTAGCAAAAGGTGAAAGGTTGCACACCCAAAATTCTGCCTCTGTGTGCACAGAGATAATTATATTGTATCAACCTTTGCCAAACGGGTGCCCTCCAGCTGTTCTACACAACAGCTCTCATCAGCCCCAACTCAGGTTGGGTTGGAGAAAGTGGAGTCACGCCATCTGCTCTGCATTCACGATCCAGATTGCAAGAAATGCAAAATGCATAGTTAGGGGTGCTGCTTTGCCAGGAGGTTGAAGGAGGGAGCAGAAGACAGGGAAAGGAGGAGAGCTGGCCAGAGAGCTAAAACGTGGATTAGAAAAACACAGCAGGACTGGATTGTTAAGCGGGAGGATATAATGCAGAAAAGAGAAGAGGCCTGGCAAGAAGGGCACCCCCTTCTCCCACAAAAATGCCTAGAAGGTCTTTCCTTTTCATGGCTTTTTAGCTTTCTTCTTCGTCATGCCTGCCTTTCCTTCCTGCCTGATGCCACGCCCTGATAGCCCTGGGTGGCTCTGGGTCACTCATCCCAACTTGTAGTGATCAGGGGCTGTCTAACCCTGACTCCAATAAAATGTAGACCTCCCCCTCCCAGGTCCAATTTGGACCTTGGATGAATCTGGTCTACAGCTCTAGATTTCAGTAAGTTTTACCCCATGTAGCTGAGCTGAAGCTGCTCTGCCTGGTGGAAAATTCCATCACATTATATTACTGTAGCTCAGACATTGCTAGCTGCTGTCCTCTTGCTGTTTTGAACTACAAATCTTATCAGCCCCACCAAATCTGGCTATGCAGGAAGGAACCAGGTTAGGGATGGCTGTGGTAGTTAGGTAAAGGTAAAGGGACCCCTGAAAATCAAGCTCCGTCATGGGGTTGTGGCGCTCATCTCGCTTTACTGGCCGAAGGAGTTGACGTTTGTCTGCAGACAGTTTTTACGGGTCATGTGGCAAGCATGACTAAGCCGCTTCTGGCAAAACCAGAGCAGCGCACGGAAACACTGTTTACGTTCCCAGAGCAGTACCTATTTATCTACTTGCACTTGATGTGCTTTCGAACTGCTAGGTTGGCAGGAGATGGGACCGAACAACGGGAGCTCACCCCACCGCAGGGATTCGAACCGCTGACCTTTCAATCAGAAAGCCCAAGTGGCACAGTGGTTTAACCCACAGCGCCACCCGCATCCCTCGCTGTGGTAGTTACTTGCTCATTTACCTGCAGCTCAGAATCCAGAGTCCTGAACATGTAAAGATGTTTTGCTGTTGGGATGCAAAAGTCAGGAATCACCTCTTGACAGTAGCTTTGTCCTCTGGGAAGGTGAGCACCCAAATATAATTTAGCAATGTCACATATTTTGAGAAGGTGCCTACCTAAGCATAAATTGGTCAAAGGGTGTGCCCTTGGAAGGACAACACCTTCAGTGTCAATCAAAGAGAAGACACTTTGGTAGTTTTGTATCAGAAAAGCAACTGCTCTTCCAAAATAGGGAAATGATACCTTCTCTTTGGTAAAGGGACCAAGTGTCTTATCAGGAGAGCAATTCCTGGAATTCTACAGATTAGAGATGTACAAAAATTTCCTCTCTGAAAGCAATATACTAAGATATACTAATGTTTTTATCACTGTGCCAGTATGGATCCTTCTCCCATGGAGACCTCTGACTACTACTATTGGTACTATTATTTAAATTTCTATTCC
This sequence comes from Podarcis bocagei, assembly GCF_964188305.1. NCBI lineage: Eukaryota > Metazoa > Chordata > Lepidosauria > Squamata > Lacertidae > Podarcis > Podarcis bocagei. Next base: position 41,064,654 of record NC_138132.1, read on the forward strand.
ACCCTTCCTCCCAAAGGAGCCTAGGGCAGCAAATATCAAAATGTTAAAAATATACATTTTTAAGAAAATGGAATTAAATCATAAAAAACTATTAAAAAGCATCTAGAAACATTTAAAAATAAAACCTCTACAAACAATTGCAAAACAAATGCACATTATAGCCCATAGTATAACTATAGCCCAACCTCAAACAGTACAGAGGGAAGCAGATATTCCTGTTTGCAGCAAATGGATCTGTGTCTTGACATGTGTAATTACACTAGTACCTTGGTACTTGAACAGCTTGGCTCCCGAACAAATCGGCTCCCGAATGCCGCAAACCCGGAAGCAAGTGTTCTGGTTTGCGAATGTTTTTTGGAAGCCAAACGTCTGACGCAGCCAATCGGAAGCCACGCCTTGGTTTTCGAATGGTTTCGGGAGTCGAATGGACTCCCGGAATGGATTATGTTTGACAACCAAAGTACCACTGTAGTACATGCAAGCATTTAAAAGCAGTGCTCCCCCCCAAGGGGGTACTCAAGAGTACGCAGTACTGGCACACCTCTCTCTCTCTCTCTCTCTCTCTCTCTCTCTCTCTCTCTCTCTCTCTCTCTCTACCTGGTTAAAAAGTGTGGCACTTACTGTAATAATTTCATGGTGAGTACCTGCACCTATTTTTCTAGAAAATGGCTTTTTAGCCATTAAAAGTTAATAACAGGTACAATCAAGAAAGCGGGGGGAGGTAGCTAGAGGAACAGAAGTGGAGGAAGGCAAGTCTGGCTGGCTGGCACACACAACAGGAACATGCCACACTGCAACTTTCTTGTTGCAGTTTCCCACTTGAACAGGATTCAAGTGGTTAAAATAAAGAAGTCAAGGCAAGGAGATATTCAAATTCCACAACGGCTATGGGCAAGAGTGCAGATTCTGAACATTCGCTGGAGGTAAGTTCACAGTATTTCAAAACAGGACCTGCCAAACACAGCAACCTGCCCCAGCCTGGTGCCCTCGAGATGTTTGGGGCTGATGGTGATTGTGTTCTGAAACATCTGGAGGGCACTAGGTTAGGGAGGCTGAATATAGGGTCTATCAGGGTCACTAAGCAATTTCAGAAACTGGTGCATTTATTTACTTATATTTATTTATGGGAGTATTTATAAACCACCAACTCGTAAGAAAAAATTTCACAGCAGTGAATACCGGAAACACAATCCAAACCGTTAAAACATCATGGAATCATAAAATACAGGGTCAAATGGCTAACAGTTAATTGAGTCTCTAAAAAGGCTTGACAAAACAGAAGCCTTTTCATCATGAGTCAATTTCCTTGCAATGTTCCAGCGGTCCACACTGCATGCCTCACAGGGCAGATATATCCTTCAGCAAGTAAAACAGAAGTCCTGTTAACTTCCCTAGAGCACTTTGAAGTCCATAAAGCCCACTTAGTGGTTTAAAGCTCTTTAATTCCATGAGCCACGATGCAAAAGTCCTGCATGGTGTACTCCTTCCAAAGTCACCTATATCAATTCCAGAGGTTGAATTTTTTTTTGCAGAGACTGAGACAGCTGCAGATTCCACCAGCTGCCTGCCAGACTTCAGGCTCTGCGTGTCCTGGGCTACTCAAGGAGCCTTTACCCTCTTTGCTTATTTAATGCAGCAGATCACATAGGCTGATGCCAAAATTGGCCAATCCATCTCCAAAATGTCGTCGCATCTCCCCATTCCCAATTTTTGTGTCCCGCTCAAGTTGATAAAATAACCCTCTCATTCTCCCACAGAGAAAGCAAATCTCATGGGGGGGCGAGGGCGGGGATGGTCTCTGTGAGGTAAACATTGGGCTAATACGAATCTTCGCAAATCTGTACTTAATCGGATAAGCCTTCTTGGATTATCTGCCGCTATCACCTCTTCCTAGACAGCCATTAATCACCAGCTGATGCCTGGCACCCTTAACTTCCATCCTGTATATATAAACTTGACCAATTGAATCAGCACATAGTTGGATCAAGGACAGAAACAAAGGAACAGAACCCCGTGGGGCTGGTTTCCTTTGACTGGCAGAGCAATAAAGATCAACTGCATGTCAATCAAGAATTCCAAAATGCATATTAGGAGGAGAGTACCTTTAGATAGGTCAATCAAAAATGTTACAAAATAGGGTGCACATTTTTGCATTCTCCATAACTCTTCATCCAAGGCTTCAACACTAGCCAATGCCGCCACCCCTCAGGCTCTGTTGATAAGTGTTCCAGAGAAATCAAAAGACTGCATATGATTTCATGACATTTTGGCTGTCCTAATACATTTTGTTGGCCATAATTACAAAAAAAAAATAAAAATAAAATTTCCACCTGGACTTTGGCTTTCAATTATTCAGTCTCCTTGAGTGCATGAGATGTTTTAATCCTGCTTCTTTAAAAAATAGAATGGTCTTTTAGATTTTAATGTATTGGTTTGGTTTGGTTTATTGTAAGTTGCTTTGAGTTACATTTGTAACTCGACTAATAAGTTAATTAATAATAATATGGATTTTGATTTTTTTTCTCAGTCAAACTTGTGTGACATGGAATATTTTAACCCAGGTATTTCAGTCAACAATTTCATTTTTCCAGTTCCAGAAGAGCAGTCCTATTAGTTTGTTTGCTATACAAAAAGAAAGAAAGAAAAATTAAAATAAAAAAGAGTCCCATGGTGCCTAAAGACTAACATAATTGTTATGGCAAAAGACTCATTCATGTTTTTAATAGTCAATGACAGCAATTTTCGAAAGCAACTGGAACCAATGGGGCTCCCAACTTTGTAGAGTTCTCTTTCCAATATTAAGAAAAGACATGGAATATTTAGGAAGATAGGAGTCAGAGCAGTGGCCCATTTAGCTTAGATTGCCCATACCACCTGGCAATGGTTCTTCAGGGCTAGGTAGGACTTGGCTCACATTTTAATATAAGACAAACTGAATTTATTCCTCACCCCTTTGGACAGCACAGTGTAGACTTTGCTATCTGTGCGAATCTAAAGAACACACCTGAACACGGATTCATACAGGCAGCTGCTTTTTGCAGAGGCAAACCATTGGGTCCCTCTGACTCAGTACTGTCCACACTGAAGGCTCATTACCTTTGCCCCACGCTTTCTAGGCACAAGGCCACACTTTGAAGCTGACCTTTAAAGCCACACTTTGAAGTCCGAGCATTTGTTTGTTTTTGCACCGTCACTTTCCCTGCCGGCATGAACCCACTTTTAACGGCTGAATCAGAGCAAATGGCAATCCAGGGAAAACCCGAATTGCTGTCGGTTTCAATTCAGCGTTAAAGAGTCAATCTTCCTAGGGAAAGCAGTGGGACAAAAATAAAAAAAGAAGCACTAGGACACGGACCAAGAAAGTGCAGACTTGTGCCTAGAAAGTGTGGGACAAAGGATAAGTCAGCACCAAATTAGATAGCAGAGGTTCTCCAGGGATATGTCCCAGCGCCATCTGGAGATGCTCAGGATTGAACCTGTGACCTTCTGCATGCAAAGGAGGGGCTCTAGCACTGCACTACGGTCCTTCTCCCCATTTTTCTTTTGTTGCAGTTGCAGAAAGACAACTCTTGCAAGCCATCCATCTTGGCTCAGCTCTTGTGAAATGCATCAATTTCGTCAGCATGGACCAAGGCAGCCACTGAATGGCGGGTGGGTGATTACTTTTGCTCTGTATTTTGTGTGTGTATTTCAATTCAGCCACTCAGCTGGCGCCTTGCAGTGCCAGCCTGGCATCAACGCGAGAAAAAAGCGCAGACTGCATGTGAGAGACCTATCCTCAGTACCAAATCAGAATTGATGGAAGTCCTTGTTTGAAATGCATGCAGCCCATTGCAGGGAATACCAGGATAGCTGCCACATGCAGAATTCCCCATCCTCAACATGGGAAAGCAGGAACCTAGGAAGCTGCCTTAAACTGTGTTAAGATGCTTGCTCCATCTAGCTTGCTCTTGACCACACTGACTGGCAGCTGCTCACAGGTTATCAGGCAGGTCCTTTCCCCAGCCATACCTGGACAAAGGATTGAACCTGGTAGATGTTCTACCATTTAGTCTCCATGCTGAGTATCTCCTGATTTTATCACAGAGGGATCCCTGATGGTATCAAAATGAATTCTACAGTGAGACTCAAAATGGCGGGCCGGTGGGAAGGGGACCAGGAGAGAAGAAAGAAGCAGGCTATATAATTTGCCTGACTTTACCTGTTCCAACATGTAATGGCTACGTTAATGTTTTCATTGCTTTTCTTTTTTCTTCAAATCAGGCCCTGCCTTTTTGGTCCTTCCGAGACGGTTCCAAACTGCCTCTTCTCAGAGCTGCATTGTGATCTTTATGGTCAGCCCAGAGTGGCCCGCGTGGCATCCTGCATGTGCCAAGGTTTTCCGATGAGGGCAGGCAGGCAAGCATTCCAGGGGGCTGTGTCATGCTGCGAGCACGTCAAGGAGATAAAGTGCAGGCAACCAGGATGGAAGAGGCGAGGCTTCCGAGATGCATTCTGCACACACCCCTTAGCCTTCAACCTAGATTGGAAGGGAAATGGGGAGAGAAGAGGGAGACGCATTTCCAGGGCCCCTCCAGCCCAGAAGCTCATTTCCGGAGTCAAAAAGGGCACAACATCTCGCATCCTTCATCTCCACTTCCCCGTATCTCTGGCTCCCCTTTGCTCGCTCTCCACACAGTGTGGACACAAAAGTCTGCTTTTCTCATCTGGTCTGTTTCGCAGGAGAAGAGGTCAGTAAATAACATCTCAAGGCTCTCTAGAACAAGCAAAAAAGCCTGCAGAAACCAGAGAAGATGTTTTGAAAAACTATCTTTCCTTTTTGCCTCCCTTCTCTGTTCATGTTCAGTTGTGGCCTCCCAGGGCATCGAAAAACATTGGTTCAAAAACCTAATCCCTTTCCCCTGTACATTAAAACAGAAAGTAATACTATACACACCCTGGGTGTACTTGCAGGGGTGACTTTGTTCTCCCCTTTCTGATGCCATCCCATTCTCGTTCTGCTTCCTTATTGTTTGTTAGGCACTCAAGATCAGCCTTTGACAACGTGGTGCCCTCCAGATGTTTCCCACCAGCCCCAGGCCACATGGCCAGTGGTCAGGGGTGCAGCATCCTTAGGAGAGCACCTGTTTAGGGATGGTTGACTAAAGTTGTTAAGCTGGATAACAGCAGAGGAAACTGGCACCCTCTGCAGCCACCTAATTATCCAGAGCAAATGCCACCGGCACGTCTTGCGGAAGTGACTACTCTAAATGGATTATATAGCCTGGAAGGGGGTACTTTCTAGTGCCTCTCCTGACAAACAATTTCATTGAATGATCCTGAGCTCCAGTATTCTCTATCCCCTTTCTTCTTACAATTTTACAATTTGATATATTAAATATTTTATAATTCCCTGTGTTACAAATCTCCATGGTTCAGAGGTCCATCATTTCATGAACTATCATGGAAATCGAAAACTCTATGCTCAGAATGAAGCACTGTACATTCAGCATGATCACAGATTAAGGGCATTTGTGTCATGGATGTCAATAAGAGAGTTAAGCATCTTCCTGTCCGTGGGGCTTCAATATGCTTAGCTTTGGCTAGAAAGCGTCCATTGTGTCGATTTAAATGCATTTGCCTCTACCATTTATACTTATTTGGTAAATTTCCCATTTTATTATGGGTAAGAGGCTTCCTCTTTGACATATATTGCAGTTTTCTCTCTGTAGGAATCCTGTATTTTTTATTGGGTAATAACTCAATGAAGGTACAGTCCATTCAAAAAAAGGTAACAGTCCAGAAATGGTTCCAGTGTGTGATGAACAGCTATTCTCATGAGCCTCAGATAAGGAGAGGGGAATTTAAATAGGAAAAAAAGAGAAAAAGTTATGTTCCTTCCCTTTATATCTGGCACTTTCCAAGACCGTCTTGTGATCTGGGGCAAGGAAAGTGCCCCTAGGAAAGGAAAGCAAGGCAATTCACCGTGGAAAAGAGGTGGGGGGAAAGGTATAAGATGTTGCAACTTTGTAGTGCAGGGGTGGGGAACCTCAGGGGCACAGCCCCACCCCGGCCCTCAGGACTCTCTTCAGGCATACTGCCATCCCTTAGGCCACACCCCTCCCTGCTTCACGGTCTGAGTGCTTTTGCCTGGCTGGGATGCTTCCTTGAACTCTGAACATGGCCCTTGTTTGTCTGGATGGAATAAAGAGAGGTGCATGGGTGAGTGTCTGTGGAGACCTGCCTACTGTACAACAGTGAAATTTATATTTGTTGCTCTGCCTCCTTTTGTTTCTGGCCCCACTGACCACTCGGATGTGCCCCTCCCGCTGAAGGTCGCCCAGAAGAGCACTTGGCCCTTGGCCTGAAAAATCTTCCCATCCTCTGATGTAGAGCCAGGAAGGAAAGCGGAAAATAAGAGTCAGAGACTCTAAGACACCACAGAACGGGTACTAAGCACAAAAGCTGCAGACACTCCTGCTTAACATTCATTGTCAGCTGTGTGCTAAGCTCTGAAGAGAATACAGACAATGTCCTTCCTCACTCCATTCCCCCACACCAAATCTACAATCTGATGGTCAAACGGCACATGATGGCAACAGGCCCATTCATTTCCATTCAGAGCCTGCCCTGATCAGTGGGTGGCAGTGAGGGAGAAATCTGACGCACTTCACACTTAAAGGTGAACTTACCTAACTGACCACTTTATGAAACAATACGCAAACACAGCTTTCCTCTGAAATTCACACTTCTCCGAATTTTGCTGTGCAGATCTCCAGCCAAGTAACGCTTACAATTCAAGGCACTGGTTTTGTACTATAAAGCCTGAGGACCCCAATATCCCAAGGACCACCTCTCCCCACATCAATTGACCAGGGTCTTGTTTACAAAGATTCACATGTATTAGGAGAAAGCATGGATATGGGGGCAGACCTTCTTCCTCCCCAAAATCAACAGATTGATGTGGAAATGGGTTGAACGTCGCTCAAGGTTGGAAAAATGAGAAACAATCAGATTTGTCCTTCCCTGGATAGATAGCCCCAGAATTCCCTGCTCCCCGAGAATTGAGGAACCTGATTTTGTCTGCAGTATAGCTAGATCCTTAGAGAGCCGTAAAAGTCATTCAGATTTGTCATGGGCACATTCCCTTAGATGCTTAGCCCAGTAGACTGACCTGGTGGTCCTCTAGATAGGGCTGGCTTTCGGTTGAACAGAAGCCAAACCTGTCCTTTTGACAGGGAGAGGACAAAGAGACACACACACACACAGAGGCGTAGGTCCTATCACAGTGTCACCCACTGTGCAAGAGCTCCAGAAGGTCTGAGGAGAAGCCTGACTGTGGCTATCCCGATCTCTGCACAAAATGAAGAGTTCTCGTTATTTCTCGGGTAATGTTACATAATTGCATTCTGATGAATTACTCGTTCTACTAATCCTCTTAGAGGTTTCTCATAGATGGATGGGGGTGGGGAGGGGGGGCTGAGGAGCTTGTGGATGATCCCTGCTCTTCCAATTCAGCTTCCTCACCTTGTCTCCAGCGCTCAAATGGAGGCTGGTGCTTTAAAGCTTCTCTCTCTGCAAATCAGCCTTTAAACTGGACAGAAATAAAAGCAGCTTTGTAATGTCCCCCCCTCCCCGCTCCTCTTTCAACAATTCCGCCTCCTTATGTAAACCCCTAAGCTGTCATCAGCCACCATAAAAGCCCAGAACGCAAGACAAATTGGATCAAATGTCCATTTTGCTGCTACAGCCCATTGATAACATACCCATTCTTTTTATTCCTATCAAGCTTGAATTGACAGCGGATGAAAATGGATAAGGTGGCGTTGGCTCCCCTCCCTGCAAGGACTGGGGTTTAACTACTTTGCCTCCAAGAGTGTGCTGTGTGTCTTATACAATACTGATGTACTCAATATATGTTTGAAGGTGGTTGTGCAGGAGTAACCTCCAGTAACTTGTATATAGTGGAAGGCAAGGTGGGGAGGCTAATCACATTAGGTTCCGGAGAAGGAGCATTCAGATTCTTGTCTCCCTACATCAAAAGAGCTGTCAAGAGAGGGAATGACTTCATGGACCATTACTGTTGAAGCCAGAACAGGTGACTTCAATCTGAACACAACTCATCACTCCAGAGCACACTCTATACACATGTAGCCAGCATGGTGCCCTCCAGATGTGTTGGACTACAACTCCCATCATCTCTGACTATTGTTCATTGTCGTGCCTCTCCCTATCAGACTCAGAACTCAAACTATCACCTTGATTTGAAGGTTTAAAGGTCTTATTCAATAAGTCAGTACAGTCTCCCAACATGGTCTACAACTACGTAAGGTCGGGGGGGGGGGGGAGGAAGGTAGACCCATTGTACAACCATAAATCTTTGGGCTAGCGGGGCATGTTACTCAACACCACAGTGGTACCTCTGGTTACGAACTTAATTTGTTCTGGAGCTCCATTCTTAACCTGAAACCATTCTTAACCTGAGGTACCATTTTAGCTAATGGGGCCTGCTGCTGGCATGCGATTTCTGTTCTCATCCTGAGGTAAAGTTCTTAACCCTGGGTTAGTGGAGTCTGTAACCCAAAGTGTTTGTAGCCTGAGGTGTTTGTAACCTGAGGTACCACTGTACTTTGGATGCAATTCTTGAAAGGGATCATAATCCTCTGACATTTACACACACACACACACACACAAACCCCAGATTGGAAAATCCCAGATCTTCTTCAGAGGACCTTATCCAGGTGTCATGTTTTTTGGAGCTTGTGGAGGGTGGGGTGGAGGTGTGTGAAGTATAGCACCCTCCTCCATATAGCAGCAGGATAGTACCTATTTTAACGTGGAATGAAATGGTTTACAGGCTTGGTAAAATACAAAAGAGGGGTTGCATGGAGTCAGAAAGACATCAGATAGGCAAAACATTTCATAGAAGGGAAGCAACCACTGAGAAGGCCCTCCAGAACATAAGAATACCTGGGTAGGTGTAGGTGTCGCAAAGCTATATAGCCTTAGGCAATCTCTTTAAGATTCTCTGTATAGAGTTACTAATATAGGCCTACTTTAAGCGCCAAGTGGATGCCTCCAATATCCATTCATTTCCCATGTTGTCAGAAGTAAAGACTGAAACTCACAGATTCTTAAAACAAGGAACATGGTATCATTCTCTTCACCTGAAGCCTTCAGATTTTATAAACCTGCCGCAGGGCCTGAATGGAAAGAAAGCTTTGCTTGGGTTTTGTCTCTTGGACACAACGCTCAACAAAGAGGAAGGAACAGTGCAAGTCAGTTCACTCCTTAATGTGATGGAAAAAGAAACCAGCAATGTCTATAAATCCTCTACCTTTGCCCTAAACACAACTATGGGACTGTTCTAGCAAAGACTGATGCCCAGCATCATCCCCAAGATGAATGAGCTTGATGAAGGACCTGCTTCTGTCAAAAAGCGCAGGAGGCCTTTGGAGAAACTGTTGAGTCGTTTGTCAGCATATATGAATATGATGAGTATTGCGTAACATTTTAGAGAGAGAGATTGTTGCTTGGAGTTCTAGACAAAGGGCTTTCTGAAAGGAAAAAAGTGGCGCCTGCAACAAAATATTGCAGCATGCTGTGCTGCTTTTCAGGTTTACAGTCATTCAGTTTCATCTCCCCCTGTTATTTAGGTTTTTTCATCGTTCTCCTCCTCCATCAGTCAGAAATCCAAGCCTACTAAGCATGTTCAGTTATCGTTGAGCTGTTTCTCTGCCCCTGTTTTCCCCTCTATTTTTTTGTGCTGGGTGAGGAGCTCATGCTGACCTTTCCTCTCATGGGAGCCCAGGGCTCACAAAACTACAATATATACAGTTAAAAAGCCCTTTAAAATACTTCCATAAAAATAAAACCAGCAGCTGAGGTGGCAATAGACATTTACGTCTCAAAGGCCAAAATTACAAATACGTCTTTAATCTGGTCTAAATGCCAACAATGTGGGGGACACAGCTTCACCCCAAGAAGGGAGCTTCACAAATGGGGCATCCCCACTAAGAATACCCTGCCCTGAATCACCACTCCATAGGCCTTTCTCATGGACAACAGTACTAACAGCAGATCTCAAAGCGAGGGCTGGCAGCTGCAAGGAGGCGGCGATTCTGTAGGTAATTGGTTTCTCAGTTAAGTCATCCATCAACTTCACATACAATTCAGTTAATAGAGGACTTTAACTTGGATGCCCTTAGCATGTTTGTGAAGAATTAAGTCCTGTGTTAATTGCATCGTTTTGTTGGCACCCGTCTGTCTCGGGGAGACAATGGAGGAGCGCACTTTTAGGGGTAAAATCAAACTGTTGGGAGAGTTAAGAGTGTCTGCTGTGGCTGTAGAGGGGTTGAGTGAAGGTTAGGACCCTGGTCTCCCACGTCTTAGTCCACTAGACAACACTAGCTTTGGGGACAACTGTTTTGTTCAAAACCTATTCAGGATCCTGCTTGTGGGATGCATTCCCCAAGGAAGCTCATATCTTTATGTGCCACGCAAAACCAGAATGGCTGGAGCAACCCATTCAGATGGGTGGGGTATAAATAATAAAAAAATATTTTAAAAAATTCTTATTCTTCTTCTACCATGCGTTTGGTAAATTAAACAATCTATGAGCTTTTAAACTAGGGGTTATTGTTTTTGTGGGTTACTGTGTAATGTATTTTTGTGTTTTTTTATATTGTAAACCACACTGTGATACGCCTTATACCAGGGGTGGAGAACATCCACCCCAAAGACCAAATTAGGCCCACTGGTCCTTCCTATTTGGCCAGTGAGGTGAGGGGCAGGTAAAGGCACAGCTGGGTCAAAGGCTGTGTACACCCATCATCTGCAAGCCCCAACAATCAGCTGATCGCCTGCATGGCAAAAAGGAAAAGTTGGAAAATGATGTCATTTTGATGCCAAACCCTGCCCACTGTCACATCTGGCTTCCAGCGGGTGAGGAAATTAAGGATCTGGCCCACCGGCTGACTCCAGTTCTCCACCTCTGTCTTACCCTGCCTTGGATACTCAGGCACACCCACAAGCAGCAGAGAGGAAAAGTTTGTGTCCACTGGATCATCTCCTCAGTGCCAGGATGGGACTCATGAAAACACCAGGAGGGCTAGAAGTGCATGGAGACACCTGATCTACTACTCAAAGGAGAACCTGTGGACATTGTTTTCACACCTGAAGCCAAACCATGCAGAATCTATACCCTCTTACAAGACAAGTTTGAAATGGAAAGATTGAGGGAATGCTGCTTAGAGATTATACAGAACATAAGCAGCATATAAATGCTTGAAAATAAATAGCTAAATAACTAAATACCACATTTTTCCATGTATAACACACCCCTGTGTATAAGGCGCCCCCTATTTTGGGGGACTCCAAATCAAGAAAATCCCCCTATGCACTATCTGTGTATAAGACGAGTCCCAAATTTTAACACAAAAATGTAGTCTTATACACGGAAAAGTACGGTAACTAACTAACGAACTAACTAACTAAGCATGGGACAATTGATGAAATCATGCTGTGTGTCAGTATAACTGCAATCATCAAGAAAATAAAAATAGGTTTTAAGGAATCCATCTGTGTAAGTTTAGTGATGTACTTTGCCCACAAGAGAGCCTTTTCCTGAAAGTGACAGATTTTCCCCCAATTGGATGCCTGGAATGGGTCGCAGTGCATATTGATGCTTAAGGCTTAAGCCCATGCATCGCCCATTTCTCTGCCTGCTTCTGAAAACAGGCTGCTTCATCACATCCAAATGGCTACCCATGAGCCACCACTTCAAGAAACCTTGTGAAAAACAGATCAGGGTGGCTCTTTGCAGTGCTTCAGAGATGGCCAGGAAGCATTTTGCTGACCATGGACAACAGATAACCAAGCAACTAGGAAGCTCTAATAACAAAATGACCCTGGATTGTCGTGAGGAAAGAAATCCTATGCCTTCCCCACCAGGAACACAGAGACATCTTGTGTGACTGACAGCAACGTTACTCCTCAGATTGACACTTCATCCAGCTCAGTTATTTGTAAGCCTTTGAGATTTAGAGGAGTGGGAGATTATCTCAACTATTAGATGTTTGAAAGGCAATGTTTTACTGAATTTTTTAAAAGAAAGAAAGAGAAAGAGAGAGAGAGAGAGAGAGAGAGAGAGAGAGAGAGAGAGAGTGTCATGGGATACTGCCATTGTATAATTTAGGCACTAGGTGGCAGTGGACTTAGTGGCATCACTAAGAAACGTCCCATTCTGCTCTTGCTTAAGAGAGACAATAAAGTTCTTCCTGACTGGTACACTTACTAAACCTTCCTTGCCATGCTGCTTTTAATTTTGCATGCTGTACTATTTGACTAAATTTGTAATGAGTAGTTTTGTTGCTTTCTAGTAATTTTTTTTGCGTGACTTTCAGGAATTGCAGGTGAGGAGTACTGTTGTGCTCAGGACCTGCTTGTGGGCTTCTCATTGGGGCATGTGGTTTGTCATGATGAGAACAGGACACTGGACTAGAGATGTGTGGTCAGTAAAATTCTTAGAGAGAAGGGTCTAAAAATGACAGCCATGACACTGGCTCTATAAACAAAAGCACTGGTGTCCTGCAGCATCCAATACTTTTTCAAAAATGGCTTTACACTTTAAGAGTTTGTTTCCCCCTAAGTTTCTAGCCCTCATGGTTGTAGAAGATAAATCTGAAAATGGGATGGGAAATCTTTCCCATTCAGCCTGGAGTGCTGAAGAAGTTGCCTCGCCTGTGCTTTTAAAAGCTCGGAGCACTAGCGACAGGCTGACACGCTGAGGTGTAGCACGCCAGAGCCCTCGGCACCTTGCAGGTACAAACTCCACTGGCAGAGTTTGGGAACGTGTGCAATATGTCAGGACCAAGCCGCTAAAAAAACCCTGGCTCTCATTGTAACAATGGCAGGCGGATGTTCCTTTGTCACCAGCCCTCTGGCTGCCAAAGAACTAAAGCAGATGCTTGTAGCGAATGCACGAACTGCCAAAAGGCTATAAATAATTGCTTCCACCAGATGTGAGTGGCTGTCATAACCGGATTCCTGAGCGCAGCCATCGCACAAAGGAATCGAGACCGGCCGCTTGTTCACCGGAGCTGCATGCACCGCTCCTCATTTGGAAGGCAATTAATCAGGACTTTTGCCTTTCAAAATTCATAACAGCAAAAGAATGGCCTCTCCCTCCTCCACTTCAAACCACCTCCCTTTTCCTGGCTGGATGTACAACAAAGCACAGCTAGAGCTTTTCAAAGGATAATAATAAACAAGATTGTTTTGCTCCTTGCACAGTCTATAGCCTGATAACTAAGAGCTGGCCAATGGGCATGCAGTGCACAAGGAGCACTTAAATGATGGGGGGAAGGGGCAGAGTAATTTTCAAACTCCTCCAAGGCTCTGGGAACTCAACATAGATTTCCTGCAGTCACAACTGCATCACAATGTACATTCAAATGTTGGCATTTGGTACAGAATTCAGTCCCTGGCTCACTTGGGTGAATTCTGAATTACATCTCAACTGGAGCTTTTCCTACAACTCTCTCAGTTTGAGGAGGATCCTTTTCTTCTTAGCTCCCTAGGCAATGCCTGAAAAGAACCATCTGCGTTTGTATGAAAAGATCACTAAGACTCGGGATCGTTCAACAAAATTGTTTGGCAGAAGAGTTAGAAAGACCATAGGAAGCACTTCTTCACACAATGTATAATTTATTTAGAGTATTCCCCACCGCAAAGTGTGTTGATGGCTTCTTGCTTAGACGGCTTAAAAACCGGGGAAGGAGAATTATGGAGAAAGCTCCATCATTGGGGACAGTATATATTTAAATGCTAGAGAGAACTGCAAGGGAGGGCTACCCCTTCCTTGCTCTTGTGGGTTTCCTGGAAGCATCTGATTGGTGAGTGTGGGAACATTGGTCTTCTGATGCTCTTGTGTTGTGGAATTTACGCTAAGTGCATTGGGAGCGAGGACTGCACCAGAGACAAGGTGCTCTTACTAATATTACATGTTCCAAGAAAGCCAGAATCAGCGAGTAAGCTCTGCACATAAAAGGCATCCTCCAAAACAAATGTACTTGAAGAATTCCCTAAGGAGGAAGAGGGCAGGGAGAAGGTCCCAAGCCCTGTGCCCACCTCTATTATACAGAAAAACTGCATTATGCATTAGAGATAGTTCTCTGCACCTCTGCTAGTCTAGACTTGATGTTGTGGACAGAGGAAGGAACAGCCTCTGGGTATGGTAAGTCTCTCATCTAAGAGCTTGGCTTATCTCCACTGCTGCACTTAAAATAATCTCACTGAATCCATATTACACTAATGGCAGTAATAGAAGTTCTGGTCTACCAAGAAATAACCCCAAAGTTAGGAAAAGAAAATCCATGGAGAAAAAGTTCCCCCTTTACTTTCTCTAAATATAGTTCCCCCCTCCCCAAATGTATACTCGTTTTATTGGGTAACATTAAAAGCTGTGCTAACAGCCTTCTTCCCCCACTCCACTCAAATATTTTTAATGTTTTTTTAATTAGTGTGTGACATCTGCTAAGCCACTACCTGTCATTGTCCCACCATCTCCTTGGTTTTGCTGTTCCTCAGCTTCTTGGACCTCTTCTTGATTACACAGCTGGCTGGAGTGGATGAGAGTGGTAGTCTAAAATATCTGGAGGGCATCAGGTTGGGGAAAGCTGTTTTATTCTTTTCAGCACTTGCTAAAAACATTTTTGCTGGCCAGATATTTAAAATATTGATGTGTTTTTAAATCTGTTTTTAGTTTATTGTCAGCTTTAATTTTTTGAATGTTCTATTGCTGTTAATTCTTTTCACTGATAATTTTATTGTTTCGTCTCTTTTGAAAAGTACTTCAAGGTGTGTGTGTGTGTGTGTGGTTGTTGTTGTTTTTTTTTACCAGCGAGCAGTGGATAAATTATGCTTATAATGTTATGCTCAGCTGTGGGTACAGCTGAATCAGAATGAGAACTGAAAGGGCTGAGAGTGTTCTCAACTGCGGCAGTGGTGAGGTTAATACCCATCGGCACAATTTCTGTGATAAGAATGAGAAAGTCTGGGGTGGGAGCGGATCTCACATGTCAGCAGAACTTCCAAGCATCAGTTAGAAGTTCTGCTTGTCTGCCCTCTTAAATTCCTGGGCACCCTTTTAATGTCACACACTCAGTCTCTCGCCCTTGCCCTCGTCAGCTTCCATGGCTCTTTACGGTGGCCAGCAGAAGAGAAACTGCTCATCACTGACAAATTTCTTTTGAAAGATGGATGTCAGCCATATCTGTCCAAACACTTTGAGGTCAGCCAGGAGCAGCTATGATGTTGGCTAAGGCAAGTCAAATGGCCCCAGTTGAGGGAACAGCCACTTTTCCTACAAGCCTTCTAAAATCTTTTAGCAGAGTTGGTATCTGTCTTGGATTTGAAATGAATTTGTGTGTGTACGGTTGTTGTTTTAAACTGTGTTTTACATTTATAATCTTTTTTTTTTTAAAAAAAACATGCTTTCCTGCATGCAATTGTTTTAACTATTATTATTATATATGTAACTGCTTAAATAAGTTAATATATTGTAAATTGCTCTGGGGTGTCTCATAGCGTTTCCTAAATTAAAATGACAATTCCTCTGTCAGATAGGAATTCGGAAGCATGCAAATGCCTTGGTGAGTTGAGGCCACTTTATTAATTAACTGGTTAATGCTGCGAGTCAGATTGTTGGTACCCATGAGAAGCTTAGAACCCAGGCAAATGAAGCATCTTTCCCACTACTAACCAGCTTGGAGGTCAAGATCTCTTGGGACATCAGTTCTGGTGGCCCCTTCCTTGTGGATGTTCTGGAAGGCTGCCACAAACAGCAGAGCCTTCTTGGTGGCAGCCCCCAAATCTGGAAGTCCCACTACAGGCAGTGGCGTAGCGTGGGGGGTGCCAGGGGTGCTGGCCGCACCGGGCGCAACATCTGGGGGGGCGCGCTCGCTGCCTCCGGAGTCGCCGAAGAGCCTCGGGCGCAGGCTGTAGCAGAGCCGCATGTCTCGCGGCGCCCGGCTGAAGGCGCCCGGCAGGCAGCGGCTCTCAGCGCTCGCCGTGGAGGACGCACCAGGCAGCCCCTCCTCACAGCCCCACCTCCGCCGGTGCTGCTGCAGCTGCTGGGCCGTTGCATTTTCCTCGCCTCTCTGCCCGCCTCCTCCTCCGGGCAAGCGGCGTCGTTTGGGCGGCAGCGCCAGCGGCAACTCGCAGGTTAGGGGTTGGGGGGCGCATATTACTTGCCTTGCCCCGGGTTAGGGGGCGCAAATTACTTGCGTTGCCCCGGGTGCTGACAACTCACGCTACGCTGCTGACTACAGGGCTACTATGCACCATGTAGGAACTAGGCTTTCAATGTGATGACACCTCCTTTTGGGAATTTCCTCCCAATACACATCATAGAAGTGGCGTCATTTCTCTTTGTAGAAGACCCTGCTTTCCCAACAAGCCTTCTAAGTAGATTTTTTCTATCCCTGTCTGCATCTGTATTGAACATGAAATTGTTCTAGATTTGTTTTTGTTGTGGATGTTTTTATTGCTAAACTGCTTCTGGGTGTCTCTTTCTTTCTTTCTTTCTTTCTTTCTTTCTTTCTTTCTTTCTTTCTTTCTTTCTTTCTTTCTTTCTACCTGTTTCACCCCATTATGAAGCACTTCCTATAAAACATCTCAAAGCAATGTAACAGTAAAAACATCAACGATAAAAACATATATTAAAACAATTTCATAGAGATATTTTCATATAAATACATAAATATTTAGATTGATGGTAAAGGTAAAAGGACCCCTGACCATTAGGTCCAGTTGTGGATGACTCTGGGGTTGTGGCGTTCATCTCGCTTTACTGGCTGAGGGAGCCGGCGTACAGCTTCCGGGTCATGTGGCCAGCATGACTAAGACGCTTCTGGTGAACCAGAGGAGCGCCCGGCAACGCTGTTTACCTTCCCGCTAGAGCGGTACCTATTTATCTACATGCACTTTGACGTGCTTTTGAATAGGATCCCCAAGCTCTGGCATTCACCTGTTGCCAGGGTGAGGAGAGTAAGGTGGGGAACAAATAAACTCACAGCCCATGTGTACCATCTCACTAGTTGCACAGGTTTGTCTTTTGGATGAAAGCAGTAACAGTCCCCCCCCCCCAATGCCCCTACCAAGCTGCAAATTACACAGTCATTGATAGAATGGTTGTTCCCCCCCCCCTCCTCTCTCTCTCTCTCTCTCTCTCTCTCTCTCTCTCACACACACACACACACACCTTAACCACAATAAAGCCAATGACAGCAAGGTTAGATGGCAACTTAAAATGGAAAATGAGCTTCTTTAAGGTTTATGCATACCAAATCCAAGTCTATCTTACTCAACGCCTTATATCAGTGGTTTTCAACCTTTCTGAGTCCATGGCTCCCTTGACCAACCACATTCTTTCTGCGGCCCCCTACAGTAGGGAACATTCCAACTACACAAGAGTCAGAGGTATTTGCAACTCCACCCCCCCCAAGCAAGGGGCATTATCGTAGTTCAAGGACAAATTCTGGGCAGGCAAAAACACTTGTGGAGGGTGTGCAGCAAGGCTGATGAGGGCTGTGGAGGCAGGGCCTGAGGGGAGTCCCGACACCTAGCTGAAGAGGCCTGGAGAGTTGCAATGAGTCTCTGGACCCATGGTTGGTTTCCCCACCCCTGTTCTGAATACCCCTCCCACTGAGATCTGTCAAGCTTCCCCTCTAAACTCTTTTCAACAGAAATCGAGACTGTATCTGTTTTATCAGGCATTGCTTGGATGCTGCTGCAGATCTGCTTTTGTTTTTAAACCATGTTTTGCTTTTAATTGGTGCTCTTGGCTCCGAATGGCATGGGTTTTAATTGGATTTTTTTGGTATTGTACTTGATGCACTTCAGATGGGGGCTGCTGTGAATACCATTGAAGAAGAATATAAATAAATTCTTGCCTACTTACTAGGCTCGCTGCGTCCTCAACCCTCCGCCCAGATTCCAGAACCTTCTATTTTAGGAGCTGGCAACTCCAGCTTGGGTGGCAAATTGCATCCCATAATAATGTCCCTAATCAGTGCCTCCCCCCCATTTAACTGTGAAGGTTTGATGCTGAAGCACAACCACCACCAAGGTTTCAAATCAGCACAAAGAACTCAACCCAAGACATGTTTACCCACTGGGACTTACTCCCAGGAAAAGTGAACATGGGTTTGTGGCCTGTGAGTGTGCGTCTTTGTGTGTGGAAATGTCTTATATTTGGGAAGAGGAAAAGCTCAGATCAGAGTCCTATTAGAAAGAGCAGTGAATCCAGCCTGGGAAATAATCAGAGGAATGTTTGAGTTTTGTAACTCAACTGAATCCTACTTCTCAAGGCATTCTGCTGAAAATTGACTAAGTCCGGAATGGGAACAGGAGAAGGATGGCTTCCAAACACAACAATTCATCCCTGAGGGATGTTATTAAAATGTCCCAGGGCATTTTGGCAGTTTCACAGTACAAGCATTCCCTTAAAAACAAAAAACAAAAAAAAATGAAACAGATCAGTTAAAAACATGGGAGGGGTGAGGGGTGAAAATCCTTTTGCAGTCAAAGTATGCAGCCTTTTACAACTCCTCCGTAAAAGCTAAGGCCACATTCACAAAATTTAAATTTAAAGCATTATGATACCAGTTTAAACAACCATGGCTTCCCCAAAAGAATTCTGAGAGTTGTAGTTGAAGAATGCTGAAAGTTTTGAAGAGGCCCCTATTTCCCTCACAATGCTTCAGTCCCCACATAGTGATTTAACCATCAATCACTCTTCCCAGGGGACTCTGGGAATTGCAGCTCTGTGAGGGGAATAGGGGTCTCCAAACAACTCTCAGAATCCTTAACAAACTAGAGCTCCCAGAATTCTTTGTGGGTCATCCATGACTGTTCAAAGTGGTATTGTAGTGCTTTAAATGTATGGTGTGGATGTGGCCTATGATAAAAAAAAAAGAGGTGGCTCAATGAATCCTCTTGCTGAGCTGTAGAGCCCATTCAGGAAAGGTAGAGTTGCAGGCTCAGCATGGACACATTGGAGACACCTGGCTCTTATCCAGGGCCAACATGACCACCTGGCCCTTATTAAGCCAGCCAGGCTCCAGCTATTTGCCTTCCAGGCCACCTTGAGCAAACTTCGCCCGCCTTTCCTGTTCCTGATCTCCTTGGAGGAAAACTGGGATATAAATGTAAAAATAAATGGATGCATGACATGGAAAGCTCCAAGCTGTAGCCAAAATGAAGAAGAGTCGGCAGAGCACTCTTAAGTATGCTCCAAATTCTCCATTTGAATCAAAGAGTTGGTGCATTTTTCTGCTGTAGTTGCTCGTTTGCATATGTTGATTAATTTCCAATGGCAAATTTCCAATTTCTCACCACCTAATGTCAGTAAGAGCCCTACTGGGCATAAGCAGCAGATCTTCCACAGATGTAAAAGCATGTAATAGCAGCTGAGGGGGTGGGTGGGGGGTTCGGATTAGAACAATGATGCTGAGGGAAAGTGGTTTCAATCCTCTCTCCATGCACTTTCCCAATTAAAATATCCTCTCCCCTAGAACTGCTCTCTGCCCATGACAGAAAGTAACACAAGGAAGTCTCAGTTGTTACTTAGAATGAAGCAGAAGAGTTCGGAGCCAGTGCTGTACTGGGCTAGGAGACAAGGGTGGGGTACAAGCCAAGCCCTTCGCATTACTTGTAGCTAGGATGGCCAACATTATGTTCTTCAGATGTTGTTGAGCTACATCCCAGCAGCCCTACCCAGTGCTGCCAATGGTTAGAGATGATGGAAGCTGTAGTTCAACCATGGCTGGAGGACATCGTTTTTGCGACACTTCAGCCAGAGTCAATAAACAGCATGCAGCCGGAGTCATTTCATGCAAGCATCTTGCAACATTAGCTGATTTTGGAGAGGGTGTGTGTGTGTTATTTATAGAGAACCTGATACAGTTTGATACATTTTTTAAAAAATACATTTGCAAAAGTGTTTATATACATAAAACACCATAAAAACAGCACAAAGGGATTAAAATGACTGGCTAATCAATTAACTGCATGCGACTGTCTTCCGAAAAAGTATTCAAGAGATGCAGGAAAACCAAAAGTGAAGGTGGCTGCTGAACCTCTGCTGGAAGACTGTTCCACAGCATGGGGCCACCAACACTAAATGCCCAATTTGTAGTTGAGGCCAGTTGGGTTTCTGTAACATGGGCAATGCCTAAGAGCACTCCTCCAGATTATCTCTCTCATCAAGACAGTATGTAAAGGCTCAAGCAGTCCTTAAAGTATCCTGGGCCCAACCTGTCCAGGGCTTTGTGGATTAATTCAAGAACCCTAAACCTGACTGGGTAGATACATGGGCCTCTCCAGCACCTGACTCTTCATTTGTTTGTGACTAAAGACATACGACTGTCAATCAAGCACTTCCCACCCATCCACGTCACAGGGAAATCCCAAGCAAGTTCTTTTTTTAATCCTGCTTGTGGCCGGCAGTGGATTCCACTCCTGCCACTCAAATCAAGCTTAGCAAACCGAAGACCGTTTGGAGATCATGCCTTAATCTGGCTTGCCCTAAAACCAATGCAAGAGGAGATAGAGAAGGTCACCAGAATACAGCTCGAGTGCTGCCAAGCTGTAAATGTCCTCGTTTAACTGAGTTAAGCCGTTCTCAAATGTTAACCCCTTCCTTGCCTACGGATGTAATCAAGCCCATCCCTCTGATGGATTACAATGCATCAGGGCGAGTGAGGCCCCAGACATTTCTGAAGCTTGGTTTGGTCCAAGGAGCTTTATATATATCCCCCAATCTCTATTTAGATTGTTCTTAATGGCCTGGCAGTGTATTGCTGGGTTATTTCAATCCCACCCAATGTTGACGGCTTGAAGAGGATCAGAAAACAGTCTGAGGGCACCTATTTACACCCATCTCTAACAGAGATGCACCATGACGGCCAAACTTCAGTTCCTAGGAAGTCTTTGAGGAAAATCAAAACAAAGGCTATATAGGTCTAGTGTAAGAGACATCACATCTATTAAAATATAAAGGATTGTATGCTCAGATGAGTTGGAATTAATCAGCATCAAACGCCAAGAAGGAAGTGCTGTAGCATTAGAAGATGTTCAGGGTCTGATGCATGTTGGTAGAAGGGCCCAGACTCAATTCAGAGCGTCTTCAAGTAGGGGTGGGAGAGACCTCAGTCTGAAACCCTGGAGAGCTGCTGCCAGATGGACCAGCGCTCTGATTCTGTGTAAGGCGGCTTCCTGTATTTTCCTATGATTAATCTCAGTGGGTAAGTGCAGCCACAAGGAATGTATCAGTGCACATTCTTTATACCTGTTGATAGCAAAGTCTAGGTTGGACTCTCGGAAGGGAGATTCGCTTTGGTTTACACTGCCTAATCCACGTTTCCTGAAGCAATACACAAACTGAAACGTGGCTATCCTTTGAAATTCGCACATCTCTGAATGTTGCGATGCAATCCTTGAACCAAAATATGTGTACAAAAAGGGGGGGAAAGTGTACATTAAAACACACAAACGTATAACAACGACATATAAAAATGCATTACACTGATTATGTTCCTATATCTGTGTGGAAATGCTTCCTGCACACAGAAAAGTAGCATGCCGTAAAAATGGCAAGGCTGAACTCTTTTCTGTAGCATACCAACTCTCTCTATGCAGGATGTTTTTGTTCACAGGATTGCCCCATTCAGCCTGAAATGGCACAATCCAGGAGAAAGCTTCACCACTTGATTTGGCTGAATGTATTAACCTGGGCCTCACTGTTCTCCGACAAGTGTAGAGGCAGTGATTAGAGTGTTGATCACAGCCAGCCTCTAGCTTACACATTCCTCACTCCTCTTATGCTCTGGAATAACTGCAAGAAGATCTGGAAGTTTCTGTTTCCATTTTAGACAAGCCACAGTTTAGTGTTACATCCAAACATTAAACTGCTTTTGTCAGAGCTAGGCAGTTTCTTAAACTGTGTTGTGAAGTTGTCTTGTTTCAATAAACCATACTTAAGATTAATCACAGTTTATTGGGTCTGGATGAGACGGTAAACTAGGTTTATTCTGAAACGTAAGCTGAAGTTCCTGAATTCTTTGCTGCCATGTTGGAGGAGGGGGGCATGTGAGACAGAGGGTTACCTAGGCTCACTCTCAAAATGCTCAACTATGGATAGCACTGTGTCCAAACAGTCCACATGAAATGGGCCAACACAGTTGCATCCTGGAGCTTTAATACTTTCTTGTTCAACTGTTGCCAGATGAAACATTTGAATGCTCTTTCGGTGGGTGTTGGGATTTTCTTTTGGAGGAAAGAACACTCCCACAGTCAATATGACATCTGCAGTGGGAAATGGTACAGCCCAGCAATGGATGAGCCACACAGATTTTTTGCTTGTCTCCTTTTGCTCTTAAATCCTGTACCAAATCTGGACTTGTACATTCAAGAAGTTGCTGGGGGGGGGGGAGTGAGAGAAAGCCAAACCTGAAAATGAAGCAAGATTTCAGCGTAAACTGTTAATGCTTCCACATCCAGTAAACGCTTTAGGTGTTATTTACTCCCTGTCCAGACTCTCACCACCTATGAGTGGAAGTGATGAAAAGCAGAGAATGTGCCAGGCTCCATTGTGAAAGGCTGGGATGAGGGAAAGGCTGCTTTGTGGGAAGGAATAAGTATTCTGCTATAGAGGGCGACAATGTTGAAGAAATATGTGTAAAATAATCCATTAAAGGACTAAAAGAAGCTGTAAAAAGGACTCGTAAGAAAAAGTTCATAAAGTGCCCTGCTGGCTGGGGGTGAAAGGAATTTTAGTCCAAAACACCTGGGGGGCACCTAGCTGGGGAAGAAAGCTTTAAGTCTCCTGCAATCTCCACTTTGTCCACATGAACATAGTTGATTAATCCTAAACTGAAGTGAGCCGAGGAGGGAAGGAACTCCTGGGTTGTTGGTACCGGTTTGTCTCAAGAGACAATGAAGTGCGCCCCTGGGGGTGAAGTCAAACCACTGTGTTAGCAGCACCGAAGTGACCTCCCCAGAACGCAAGCCTGGTCAGTGTGTATGGAGATCCTGGGCTGCCCAGGTGACAAGACACACACACCCCTGGCCTCACTGAAGTGGTCCAAAAGAAAGAAGAGCTATACATTTGGCACCAGCTTGGCTGCAGGAGTTGCCAGAAGGAGGAGTACGAGATGCCATCCAACTATCTTAGGGACTCCACTCTGGATTGTGTAGGGTTTAGTCCATAGCCTTTGCTTCTCCTGAAGATATAACGCAAGGCAGGAAAGGTTTAGGATCAGAATTTTCCTTCTCCTAGATGGGCTACTTTCCCAGGTTGACAAGCCCCAATACTTCCCTCTACAGCACATGCAGAAACTGCCTTCTTGGCCGTTGGACCCACTATTGGTCTCATCTACTCAATCTGCCGAAGTCTGTCCTGGATGACATTTCCCAAATTCCCATGATGCTCCTCAAATGTTCACTTGTTATGTATTACAATGTCATGTGCTCCAGGAGTCTCTATTTACTAAGCATCACCCCAGTTTTCTGGTACCTGTCCCCAGTAAATCGCTGTCTCAGCCTTAGAGCAATTATTAGTACATGTTCTTCCATTCCCAGTTTTTTAGGCTTCAGCAACCTTTTCAGAGGTAAATTCCAGTGGTAGGTGGTACAACAGATAAGATTCTTATGTTTGTGCAGTCATATATTCTATGCACATTCCCAAACACACATCTCTTCACCCAAGCAAGCAAGCAGCTTTATCACAGATCAAGAAGATGCAAACATACTTGAGGAAGGGGTGGGGCACGGCCAGCGAGAGGTGTGGCTTAGGGAGGGGGCATGGCCTGTGCAGAGTCCCAGGGGCCAGTTAAAGAGTCCTTGAGGGCCGCATTTGGATTCCCCATCACTGAGTAGGTCATGACTGGAAAATGCGATGCTAGACCAATCACCGACACTTGACTTACTAAAGCAGGGGACAAATAAGCTGCTCCCCTGGGGTGAGGAGCCATTATCACTGGGCGAGTAAATCAGGGATGCTTCTCTACTACTGAGCAAGAAAAATACTGTGTGGGGGGAAAATAGAAGGGGAGACAAAAAGCTGTGCCTGAGAGAATGAGACTGCCACTCAAGCTGCGTCAACCAGCAAAGTGTTGGAGGATTTGGCTTGTGGTTCACATTGCTGTCAAAAGGGAGTCGAGTGTGGAGAAAGGCAGCTGCCATGATGCTGGCAGCTTCCCCAACAAAATAGAAACAGAAAACTACTCAAAACTCTCCATTGTTTATTCAGGCTGCATCCCCACCCCCCACCCCAGAGAAGGAAATGGCAAGTGACCCAAGCAGAGGATCTTGAAATCCCTTGGAAAAACACAGAGCAGCCTTTGAGGTTATTCCAGGGGAAATGCAATCAGCAAAGCCAAGTAAATTGACGGAAGATTCCCAATGCATTTCAGGACACAACATTGCATTCCCTTCCAAATAGCTATCATAAGATTAACAAAGATATCAAAATGCACTGGTAGTTACTAGGGATGGGGAAGCAATTCATTTGGGTTCTGACTTTAACTCACACCTAATCGTACAAGCTGAAACAATATACAAACCAAAGCATGGCTGCCCTTTGAAATTTGCACTTGGAATTTTGTGATGCAGTCCATCCACCAAAAGTGTGTACAGAAATGTGTTCAATAGTGGACACTGTACAGAAAATGCATCATATCAGGGGAAATGGCTTGCAAAAATTAGTATATCAGACAAAGTTGCATGCCGAAATGTGTATATTAGGAGAAATTTGCACTAAAATGCTAGCAAATTAATCGCAGGTAAAGTAAGGTAAGGGGGGGTGTTTGTTTGTGTGGAGGAAAGATCAATATGGCATCTTTATTTGCTTCAGATTCCAACTTAAATTCACTTAGGTGAAAAAAATGTCAAGCAAATTCTCTCCAGCTGACTTTACTTCTGCAGATTTGTGAAGTTTCACAGTGCAATTCTGTAAGTACTCAGAAGCAAGCCCCACTGAATTCCCAGGTAACTGCATACAAGATTTCAGCCCTGGTATGCAGCCCTGTGGAAGGTAGGGGTGGTCTTGGGGCTTGTCCTGCCATATTCCTGCCAGCTGGGGGGCAGGTGGGCTGGGGAAGCAGTCTTGCCTTTCTTTCCTGTCCTTTTTTGGTTTTGTTTTTAAAAACCTATTTCCCTCCAACTGAGAACAATTGTAATTTTTTTTAAATAAAAAAATCTTTTTTATAAAAAGATCTTTTTTAAAAAAAGCTGCTAAGCTGGCATGGCTGATTTGTGTAAAGCACTGGTACCTTTGGATCCATGTCTTCCCCAGGCCCATTCCCAGCATACCCCCCAGATTACCTCCTGGCACACCCCTTGTTTACCCCAAGGAACTGGAACAACTATCTCACACCATTCGCTATGTCTATATTTATTTGAGAGACTTGCCCCAGGAAGAGATTGACCAACCACCTTCAAGCGATAGGCAATGGCTCTAGTTGTATGGAAGTCAGGCTTGCACAGCAGGCTGGCCAAAGACAAACCAATGTCTTGCATTGTTTTTGCAATGTCAGTCGTTAAGAAAGTACAGGCCCCAGGACCCCTGAGAAGCCGGCTGGTGTTGTGAAAGGGAGCTGCTCTCCCCGCAAGCCCAGGGCCCCTAAAGGAGACAACTCTCTTTTAGACAAGAAGTTTACAATGCCTTATAAATAGTTCAGGACAGGGGAGGGCTGTGTAAACTAGCTGTGGAGAATCTAAATATTTAAAGCGTTAAATAAATGACGCTCTAACACATTTTCGAAATCCATTATGCATCGAACACTGTGGCCTGTGTCAGCTTGCATAAATACTGCAAGGAAGAAGAAAAGGGTTTGGGGTTTTTTGGGGGAGGGGGAGGGGACTCAGCTGCTCCAGAAGACCCAAGGAAATGCTGATCTTCCTGCTTGTCCAATCATATCAAGCCTGGCCCGTCAGATTACTGTGGATGATCACTCGCCATTTCTGCTCTGCATACTCCACATTAAAAGAAAATTCCATATTCAGTCAAAATTCTGTGTCAAATTATGCAACGAGCAACACTGAATTCTGAGACCTGAATAAATTACCAACACGGGCACAACTCTTATTTTGAATAATGCAGCCTGCTTATTCACGGAGAAGAGCAACGAGTGATGCCAAAGACTGAGGCCTGCCCTTCGGATCACTAGAAATTTTGTTCAACAACGCCTCAGGCTTCATATGTGTCCTACTTTACAGAGGATAGTCCTCTATTTGAAGGGCTCTCTGTTTAAAGGTATTAGTAGCGTTTATTTGTTTGACTTAGTAGTTGCTTAAAACAGTAAAAACTCTCCAAGCGACTTACACAAAACTAAGAGCCAATGCACTGCATTGCATAAAATAATAAAATAAAATAAAATACCTCTCTGGAGGGAGCAAGAGGGAAGCCACAACTGAAAAGGCCCTCTCCTTAAAGAATTATCACAAGGGAAAACTCCTAGGGAGAGCACATTTAATGTTGCCAAACAACAGTTAGAGCCTGGAGAGCAGATGGAGCAGAGTCACCTGTCAACCTTCTCCACTATGGAGTACACACACCTATGTTTCTATCTAAATTATAGTGATTATTCCTAAATTTGCACCTATATGAATAAATTGGCACCTATAATTTTTATGCAAATATGCACCTCTGTCCTCTTTTTTATGATGTTTTAATGACCTCTCCTCCACACACACACACTTCTGGTGTCACACCAGATATACCCTATCCTACACAACCTGATGGGTTGAAATTATAATAAATATTTAATAAAATAAAAGCAAATAGTTGCAGCCAATGTTAGTCTTACTCAGAGGAGGTGTGCTGGTATTTATGGGCAGGATGAACTTAGGTACATTGATTTTAATGGGTCTACTCTGAGTAGAACTTTTAGCGGGATACAACCTAAAAATTCTGTAGTACAAAAACGATGTTGGTAGCAAGACTGAAGGTCTTGGATTATGATATTTGCTTGTCTTTTATTTATTTATTTCAGTCATATACCACTTTATATGATTCACATTAGCATAAGGCAGGCACCAACACTGGGGGGTTACTGGGTTGTTGTTTTTATTTTGATTATATATATTATGGTTTTATATTTTGATTTTGTTCTGTGAACCACCTGAGACCTTTGAGTATAGGGCTGTATATAAATTCAATAAATAAATAAGTAAATAAGTAAATAATACTGTATAGACACCTGCTGAAAACATTTGTTTTGGTGGGTCTATCCAGACACATGATTTGGTTACATCTTTCTTAAATTTATTGTTTTTATAAATTTTTAAAGCTTTTAAAATATTTTAAATATGCCTTTATTTTGGTTTTAATTGTACTTTTGTTTTAATCACAGAAGTGTTTGCCTCCTTTTGTGGCATATAAATAAAATAAAACAAAATAAATTATTTCAACAGAAATCTCTAAGGGGTATTTAAATCTCGTTGAGTTGCAGGCAGATCTGTGTCAGGATATGCATGGCCATTTAGGAAATCTACAAAAGAGCAAGCAAGGAACTTGGTTCAAAATAGTGATTTAAATAAACCAATCCGTATTTGCTGGACTAAAAAAGAATGACCAAGAATGCGTAAAAAGCTGGATCGTGTGACCAACACCATGTTCCACGGCTTTCATGAACTTCTGTTGAACTTGGCATATACTGTACACGGCTGGTGTGCTCATTTCATACAGTGAAAGTAGCAAATTTCAGAGACGTTTCTCTTCTTGAGTTGTTTGGTGCTGTGCTATGGCTGCCAAGATCTTGCCTGTACTGCTAGGAGTACTTTGGTCTCTCTCATCAAATGCCCAAGTTTCTGTCAACAGAGATGAGTTGGCTTGCCCTTAAGAGGAACCCAGAACATTTGGCAAATGTGTCTATGTTCCAAGAAACTGGCAGCCATTGAAGGATCCAAGAAGAAGAATTCTGCACTGTATCTAATAACCACTGTCAGGACTTCCACAGAACCAGCTTCAGAATTAATACAGTGTGGCCAAGTGATACAGGAGCTTGTGACGGCTAGAGCTACAAAGTGTTCGACTTAGATCAGTGAAAATCAGATTCTTGAATCCCTGCTCAGCTACACTGGGTGACCCTGGGCCTAGTCACTATTTCTTAGCCTACTTCACAATGTGTTCTAGCACCCATCTCGCAAAGAAACAAGGCTAGAAAAAGGAATTCTTTCCAAAGGTTTTGATTTTTAGGATACTGTGGTACATAAACAGCCTAAGGCAATTCAGCTAATACACATTGCTAATCCCATTCAGTGCTACACAAAAGCGCCCTAACTAGCTCAATGCCCTAGAAGGTGATCTGATGCTAGCAACCTCCCCTCATCCTTGGTTAATAAGAGGAGGGGTTGACTTTCACTAAGGCTGAAGCTCTAGCTGTAGCCACTCATATTCCTGACTTGGCCAGCCCAAGGTTGCTATGTGGATAAAATGAGTGTTAACTGCATGAATGCAACTGACGGTGAAATTGGGGAGGCTATTTTACCAAATATTCTCCAGGGAAGGATGGAAATTCTCCAACCGTTCTGAAGAAGCTGTAAAGGGAAAACATATAGAAATTTCACCCTGGCCTTAGTTGCCACCCAGAAACTGGTATTCCCTGCCACTGGAGGGGAACATTTCACTGAGCTATCAACAAGGATGGATAGATTCATCAACTGCAGTTTCTATAATTTCCTCATTTTTCTAACTTTACATTAATCCAATTTCTGCATCAGCGGGTGGATTTTTAAAAGTCATCTTATTTGTATGCATTTTTGTTTCCACGTCTCCCCAAATATATATATATATATATATATATATATATATATATTGCTTTCGTAGATTTTCACGGGTACAGGAATGCAGGTTTTGGTGTCTTCGGGTGTCTTCCCGTGTAAGAGTTGGGGTGTCTAGGCGACGTTTCGACGAGGTCTCACTCGTCATCTTCAGGCTGGTGCTTTCGGCTTCTTGTTACTAGAACAGAGCAGGATCTCAGTGTTTGAGTTCCTATAAATACTGTTGAGGGGGTGTGGTGTATGGCCTCCAACGTTCTGGGCAGAGAGGGAGTTCCCAGATTAGTGTGCCTTTTCTTCTTTTGTTCCTTAATTACTTGAGGGATATCTTGAGTGATTTCTTGAGTGATATTCTGAGTACCACTTAGGAGGGTCATTAGGTGTGGATTAGTTGCTAAAGCTTTCGTGTCTTGACCTCTTGAGCTTGTGAAAAGTTTTTCTGAGAAGATGGCTGTACTGCACTTAGTTGTGCTCTGGCTTGGCTTCGTGTATAGGGGCGAGCTGTGGTTTTGTGCCCTGTGCCAGCCAGATCTGTGTAGGGATTGCAGGGGGGTGCAGCATCCGGAGGTGCCAATATGGTTTGGCTACTGGATGGTGTCTGTACTTTATCTGTGGAGAGGGTCTGGGTTTGGGTCTGGTGTGGTTGATTGGAGATGGCGTTCTGTGTGTCTCTGGTTCTGGTGTCGGTTTTTGTGGCATCTGCCAGACATCTGGAAATTAGCCCTCCCCACAAAAACCGACACCAGAACCAGAGACACACAGAACGCCATCTCCAATCAACCACACCAGACCCAAACCCAGACCCTCTCCACAGATAAAGTACAGACACCATCCAGTAGCCAAACCATATTGGCACCTCCGGATGCTGCACCCCCCTGCAATCCCTACACAGATCTGGCTGGCACAGGGCACAAAACCACAGCTCGCCCCTATACACGAAGCCAAGCCAGAGCACAACTAAGTGCAGTACAGCCATCTTCTCAGAAAAACTTTTCACAAGCTCAAGAGGTCAAGACACGAAAGCTTTAGCAACTAATCCACACCTAATGACCCTCCTAAGTGGTACTCAGAATATCACTCAAGAAATCACTCAAGATATCCCTCAAGTAATTAAGGAACAAAAGAAGAAAAGGCACACTAATCTGGGAACTCCCTCTCTGCCCAGAACGTTGGAGGCCATACACCACACCCCCTCAACAGTATTTATAGGAACTCAAACACTGAGATCCTGCTCTGTTCTAGTAACAAGAAGCCGAAAGCACCAGCCTGAAGATGACGAGTGAGACCTCGTCGAAACGTCGCCTAGACACCCCAACTCTTACACGGGAAGACACCCGAAGACACCAAAACCTGCATATATATATATATATATATATATATATATATATATGACTCAGTTTTACCTAATTGAAAGCAAGTGTCCCTAATGTAGCACATTTTTGTACATTTTCATCAATATACACAGTTTTGTACATGCTTTACCCTAATAGAACAAGATTTTATTTATGTTACTTTGTGACTTATTTATTTATTATTTAAAGTGATTAACCAATATAATAATAAAAAAAAACAAATAAAGTAATACAACCATTTTGGACACATTTTTCTTTTCTGTTGGGAGTACTGCTTCACAAAATTACCCTCCTTATTTTTGTCTAATACCCCTTTAAAGCCATCTAAGCAAGTGGCCACTAGTTCTTTTATCAACCAGCTCCATAAGTTCATTATACATCACATGCAGGTCCCACTGTATGGACCTAATCCACTCTTGAAATATAGTTCACAAGCTGAGCATTTGTACATCAATCCGAACATCTCCATTATTTCTTCTGTGAAAAATTATTTCTTTTGTGAAAAATCTTCTTTTTCTTCATAGTTCTTTCCCTCTTTATCTCCTTTTTGTCCAGTAATTAATTTTGCAGTTATGCCTGGGGTAACTGACACTTGATCAAGAGCCTTTCCCAGAACAGGTTCACCTCAGAATGATTTTTTAAAAACCAACCCCCTGAACTAACTTCTCCCCCTCTTGCTCCCTACTATCTTTAGACATATG
The DNA here is from genome assembly GCF_964188305.1 of Podarcis bocagei. Taxonomy (NCBI): domain Eukaryota; kingdom Metazoa; phylum Chordata; class Lepidosauria; order Squamata; family Lacertidae; genus Podarcis; species Podarcis bocagei. The sequence continues at coordinate 41,095,528 of NC_138132.1, forward strand.
CTTCTTCAAGTCCTTTCCATCACTTTCTGTTGTTTGCTTCTTGTATCCACATAAGCACTGCTGTTTGCCTATCCATCGCATAGCTGGTCATCGCCTGGGTCTTTTAAAATTGTAGTGACTCCATATAAACATGCTTTATTCAAACAGCCTGAATCTCCTCTTGCCACATGGCCTGAATATGTCCATCTTAACATCACAGTCTATTCCACTACACCCGTGACTTTCAATCTTTGTTGTATCCAGTTATTAGTTTTGCTATCTTTTAATGATATTCCTGGCACTGTGCATTCCATGGCATGTTGTGTTATCCTTAAGCTGCTCATGTTTCTTTGTGTCATAGTCCAGCTCTCCGCCCCATAACACATCACAAGTAATATGAATAAAAATGAATATGCACATACTGCATGAACACTTTCGCTTTCAAATCTAGGGAAATGTTTTTATTTTTCATTATATAGCTGACTTTTCCAAAGGCTGCCTACAATTGTTTTAATCGCCTCTTTATTTCCACTGTTTAATTTTCCCTTCCCAGCATGATTTTTTTTTTTTTTGCCCTAAATAGTCATTCAATTTGCTCTGCTTCTTTATTTTCTAATTCTTTAAATATCACTTTAGTCTTGGCTGGAGTCATCTTCATCCCACTTTTTCCATTCTTTGTTTAGTTCTTCCGGAATTTCTTGTTATTCTTGTCTATCTTTGGTTATTATGACTATATCTTCTGAATATCATAGATTACTTAGATATATTCTATTGATGTTGAATCCTTTTTTAAAACCATTCCAGCATTTTAAACACATCTTCCAAGGCGGGAGTAAATAGCTTAGGTGATGAGCTATCTCCTTGTATTATGACTCTTTTCAAGGGTATTGGACTGGTCTTTATATGAAGATGATATGTTGCTGTTGTCTTGCCTGCAATCTCTTGCAGTAGTTGGTTATATCTCCTGTCAATCCTGGGCCAAGTTCTCCAATCTGGTAAGGTCATATTGAATCCTGATTCTGTCTTCTGCGGCATTCGCTCCCTCTCCCAGTTTGGTGTCATCTGCAAATTTGACGAGCGTCCCTTCAATACCTTCTTCCAAGTCATTACAGTGGTGCCCCACAAGACGAATGCCTCGCAAGACGGAAAACTCGCTAGACGAAAGAGTTTTCCGTTTTGGAGGTGCTTCGCAAAACAAATTTCCTATGGGCTTGCTTCGCAAGACGACAATGTCTTGCGAGTTCCTGCTGGTTTTTTCCCCTCCCCCCCTTTTCTAAGCCGTTAAGCCTCTTATCAGCTGATCCGATCAGCAGATAAGCCGCTAAAAGCCGCTAATAGCGCTAATCCGCTAATCCTTCAATGGGCTTGCTTCGCAAGACGAAAAAACCGCTAGACGAAGAGAATCACAGAACGGATTCTTTTCGTCTTGCGAGGCACCACTGTATAGATAATTTATTACGGTCGGAGACCAGCTTATAAAACACACTTGGGGGTACAATCCCAGAAAGAAAACAAATAGTTAAAACAATGTACAACAATAAATTTAAATTCCAAGTCATTTATAAAGATGTTAAACAACAACGGACCAGGACAGAACCCTGTGGCACCCCTCTTGACACTTTTTTCCATAATGGCGAGGAAGCATGCTTTGGGTTTGGTCAGTCAACCAGCTACAAACCCACCACATAGTTCCCATGTCCAGTCCACATTTTACCAGCTTCTCCACAATAGCATCATGGGGGACTTTGTAGAAAGCTTTGCTGAAATCAAGAAACACAACTTCTGAAGCATCACGGATAAAAAGCTATAGAGGCGACAGAAAAGGGGGGGGGAATTACAGATAAAATATAACAAATTAAAAGGAATAAGCAATGGTGTTAAAACAACCATAGAAGGAAAATTGGAAGTATTACAAATTTATGAAACCACTTTCTATAGAGCAAATTAGTGAAGAAGATTATTATAATGAACAAAATCACAAACATCATCGCCGTTACACTATGTACCTATATTTATTTTGCAGGTGTTGCTCTGTGGAATGTATTGCAAGGTTGACATCTTGAATAATTTGACACTGCTGCTTATTATGTGCCATTGTGTATTGTTATGTAATGCTCATTAGAATGAATTATATAAGAGTTTTAATTTTTTGTATTTTAGGGATATTACGTTAAGTATTACATTCCATTGTTTATTATGTTACTATGCTGTAAACCCCCTGTCACCTTTTGACTAAGGGCAGTAGATACGTTTCTTAAATAAATAAATAATATAATCATGTTTGACTAAGGCGTGTGCATGACACAATGCCATGGAAACATAAATAAGAGAGGGGGGGGGAGACCCAGTGCGTTTTTATGAAGTTTTTAACATTTCAATACTTAGAAGAAATTCAGGCTTTGGATATTTTGTGTTCTGACTTTTTGGATAGAGGGTATTTACAACTTTGGGAGGTGAGGGTGGGGGGTGGAAAACTAGATTTGCTCCAGCATAGCAAATGGTATAGCTTACAAGATGGTACATATTCAAATGGAAGGTCCACTATATAAAACTGGTGGTGAATTGGATCCAGGCTCATGCTTAATGTAGCCCAGTGAAATCAATAAGCGGTCAAGACTCAGTCAAGTCCCACTGACATCAATAGGTCTCAGCTGAGCATTAGTTACTCAAAAGCAAGTCCTATTGAATTCAATGCAGCTTACTCTCAGATAAATGAGGTTAGGATTACACCCTCAATCTGACCCAAGTCAGAAAGCAACAAGGCACATTCTGATGGCATTATGGGATTAGAGGTCTCTGAGGTGCCCAGGTGGTGGACCCTTTCTAATGCACCTGTTTGACCTGTCACAAATAAAAACAGCTCTGGCTGATTCAAAACAAGAGAAACTGACTCCCCCTCCTCCAGGCAATTAAAACATCCGCTTCATGCCATGGCCAGGCATGTTTTCAAATTGCTCTTGCGAATGTGATCATTCACATCGATTGAAAGAACAGGACACATCTCCTCTCTAATCCTACCAGAACGGGGATGCTCAACAGGCTGGCCAAACGTCCCTTGCCAGTGAATCAAGAGAGTGACTTAACGAGAACCCCACTGCCTAATGACTCACTTTCTCCACCATTAATCCACTGGAAAATAACATTGTCGAAGCATAAACATCTCTCTGATCATCGCAACTAGTAGCCCAGCTGCACATTGGCTTTTTATTTTCAATCTATCGGCAGGGGACCGCGGTCCTGCCACTTCAAGTCATCCTGCCCATTAACATTACCTCTTAATTACATGACATGCTTAACGCTTGGCGTCAAATGGGCTGTTAACCCTTCCCTGCATTAACGGCACGGCAGCCCAAAGTGTGTATGTTGCGAGGGAACTATACACACTACCATTTTTAAAACCCAGAGGCTGCTGGAAATAGAAAAGAATGTAAAGGACATAAGAAGCACCTGCTGGATCAGGCCAGTATCCCATCTAGTCCAGCAGCCTGTTCTCACAATGGTCCATCAAATGGCCAACTTGTTCTCATTCTGATCCCTGCTAATTCAAACAGATTAGCAAGATCAAGATAGGTGGGGTGGTAGAACCAGTCAACTACCGTATTTTTCGCTCTATAGGACGCAGTTTTTCCCCTTCAAAAATGAAGGGGAAATGTGTGTACGTCCTATGGAGCGAAGACGCCATAGCCCCGCGACCCTCTCCCGGCTGGAGAGGTGATGCGCGGCTATGGCAGGAACCTCTACAGCCCCGTGTCACCTCTCCAGCCGGGAGAGAGTGCGCGCGGGGCTAAAGCAGCCCCCCGCGACCCTCTCCCGGCTGGAGAGGTGACGCGCGGCTATGGCAGGAGCCTCTCCGCTGCGCCTTTCCGCTGCTCCCTGACCTGCTCTTTGGGACTGGTGGTGGGCTTCCCCCCCGCCAGCCCCAAAGAGCAGGTCGAAAGGAACCTGAAGCCTGGAGAGCGAGAGGGGTCAGTGCACACCGACCCCTCTCACTCTCCAGGCTTCCAAGGTAGCCACCTGAACGCACCTTAAACGGCACCTTGTTTTAGAGCGGGAAAACAAGAGGGGGAAAGTTCTCCCCCTCTCTGTGCAGCGCCTCCTGCCGCTTCACTGAAGGGGCACTGGGCAGAGAGGGGGAGAATTTTTTTTTCTTGTTCTCCCCCCTCTAAAACAAAGTGTGTCATATTGTCCGGTGCGTCCTATGGTGCGAAAAATACGGTACTACACTGCCAAAACTCTGTGCTAAGAAGCATCTCCCCTACGAGGTGCTCCTTGTGCTTGCCATCATGGGGTGACCACTGTCTAGCAAGCTATAGCTATTTCTAGTAAATGTTGTAAAAGGTAAAGGTACCCCTGACCGTTAGGTCCAGTCGCAGACGACTCTGGGGTTGCGCGCTCATCTCGCTCTATAGGCCGAGGGAGCCGGCGTTTGTCCACAGACAGCTTCCAGGTCATGTGGCCAGCATGACTAAGCTGCTTCTGGCAAAACCAGAGCAGCACACAGAAACGCCGTTTACCTTCCCGCCGGAGTGGTACCTATTTATTTACTTGCACGTGATGTGCTTTCGAACTGCTAGGTGGGCAGGAGCAGGGACCGAGCAACAGGAGCTCACCCTGTTGTGGGGATTCGAACTGCGGACCTTCTGATCAGCAAGTCCTAGGCTCTGTGGTTTAGACCATAGCGCCACCCATGTCCCTACTAAATGCTGTACTCCATCCTAGAATGCCACTTTTTCTTCTCTTGTGTTTAGATCCACTTGCAGCTATTTCTGGACCAATTTACTCCTGACATGGAATTCTTTCCATCACCATTTAACCATCTAAACTCAATGGAGATCACCGGGGTGAGGGTGGGGATTACGATGTAGCTCATATCAGCTCTTGAGCCAAAGAGGGGTCTTGTGACTTTTAATGGTACTGATGTCACAATTTTACAGGTATCGACAGAAGCACACCTTCCGCTACATGCATTAGCATCACAGAGCTAGGCTCCCGACAGTGCAGGCCTCTAACGTAACCCGTTTCAGTCCAGTTCAAGGATGGAAACCAGAACATCAATCAGGCTACCCCAAAGAAATTGGAGGACTGTGTCATGTCATATCAGATGAGCTCTGATTCATGAGATGGCAAACAAAACTTAGAGCTGCTGATCAATGTTTAGTGGGGCTGAGCTAGAAATGGAGCCCCCTCAGTGGGTTTAAAAGATAATGTACACAAGGCAGCCCAAGACCACTGCTAATCCGCCCCAGCCTCAAAGTCTGGAGTCATTTTCTGATGGCAGAACAAAGGTCAGTCATGGAAAGAAGCCGCTCATTGTTTCATTTAGCACTGCCCTGCCGAAGGAACCTTGAATGGTATCATTCTGCTGTAGGAGGCAGCAAGGCTTTTCCTTTGCATCTGCCTGCCTCACCACCACTAGGGCCACAAATTACCTGCATGTGGTAGCTCTGCAGCTTGACAGAACATCAGTCTGCTGACTGTAAATGCTTGTGGCAGAGCTTTGAACATGCTGACTTGAGAATATTCCTGAAGTAATTTATCCATTCTCCCCTCTTGTAATATTTATCATCTCCAGCCACCATTTGACCATCTAATTTACAAGCCATTACCTGAAAGGAAAAGCAGCTGTAAGGTAACGATGTGCATTTATCATCTCTCTGGTGCAGTCCACTCTTTTATGCAGAGTATTCTCCAGTGACACCCACCCCCATTGCCCCTTGTTTAGCTTGCATCACAGAATCCTTAAGAGCTCTCCCTGGGATTTCAATACCTATGAGCTCATGGCGAAGGGCTGCAGCTCCGTGGCAGGGTGTATCCTTTGAGTGCACAAGGCTCCATGTTCAGTACTCAGGCTCACCATTTACTCTTCTCGAGACCCTGAAGAGCAACTTCTGAGTTAGACGGTCTGACTCAGGAGATGGCAGCTTCATACAAGTGTGAGAAGGGATAATTCCTTTGTCAACTTGTAACTGCCAACCAGAATATTTGTAGTCCACCTTCTGGAGGGAAGGGGAAGTTGTTGGTTTGGGTGGAGTAAATTACTATGCCATAATTATTGTTGTTAGGCTCCCCCGCCACCAGAAATATGACAGGCAGGTGCCCAAGGCAGAGTGATTTCATTTCCTGTACCCAGGATTAAAGGTAGGCTCTGAACGGGGGAGCCCTTGGACTCACTCCTTGCTTTTGAATGGGAAGTGGAGACAGTCTGATTTCCGCTTTTACGGGGTTTTATTCTTAGTTTTTAGACTGCTTTAATTGATGTTATTTGATAGAGTCTTTCCTGTTTCATTATAGCCTGCGTACTTTCAACCCATCTGAAAGCTTTTGGATACTTTCTAGACAGGCAGGATGCAAATCTTTATAAAATGTAACAAAATAAAAAAGAGACCACAACACTTAGAACACACATACCTCTTTTGAATGTTCAGGGCACTTGGCAAGCATGGCATTGTTGCAACCATGCCAGGTAGGTTAGCATGAAATTGCTGGAAGAAGGCGGAAAGGCCACATGGCCACCCAGTGTGTTCATGGCAGAAGTGAGATTCAAAGCAGGGAAGTCTCAATTCATTGCTCAGTTTCTTGGCAACTTCAGTACACTAGCTCAATAGCATGAAGCTTATCAGATCAAATTTAAGTGCTCAGATTCCATACCAGATACAGAGAACTCCAATGATATAGAACATGCATCAAAGCATCCTATACTCCTTGATACTGTGTTGGTAACCTTTGATAAGCCACAAGCTTCACTTCAGAAAACATCCCATACCTTTCTAAGCCATTTGTTATTTATAATAATAATAATAATAATAATAATAATAATAATAATAATAATCTATTTCTATTTCCAAAAAATGATATGTATAAATTGCAAAAAGATCTGATAGGAGAGTCCAAAAGAGATAACTGTTTAGACCTGGTGTGAGGAACATTTGGCTCTGCAGATGCTGCATAAATAAACTCCCATCAGCCCCCAGCAAGCATGGTCAATGGTCAGAGGTGATGGGAATTATAGTTCAGCAACTTCTGAAGCGCCAAAGGTTCCCCACAGCTGATTTGCCTCCTGCCCAAACGGCAAGGCGGTGTTTTTATTTACTGATACTTTTGTGTGTCACACCCTTCTTCCAATGAGATATGGACAGCATCTATGGGACATATACCACCAATTCCATTTTATCCCAATACTAACCCTGTGAAACAGGGGACACCAAGAGGTAGTGACTAGTCCAAGGTCAATCACAGATGAGTTTGATGGTAAGTCCCTACTGTTCTATTTCTACCTCTATTTGTGAATTTTTTAAATTGAAAGAACATCTAATGCATTTTGCCCTAAAATACATATTTGGTACACTTTTAACTTAAAATGAACCAGATTTATACCTTTTGGCACTTTTTAAAACTCAGAACTTTATTACAACATTCAGAAAAATATGAAAAGCAACAAATACAATTACTAGGGGTACGCACAGACCAGAAGTAGTTCAAACTCCAATTTGGTGCTTTGGGAAGCAGCTCATCTCAGTTCAGAGCACTTTGGAGGCTGTCTAATACAGCCTGGAGTCTAAGGTAGAGTCTGCTTCAGAAAAAAAGCAAGGATCTCTCCCTGTCCCCTACATTTACTATTGAGAAATCAAAGAACAGCTGTAACTCCTTTCTTTTGACAGAAGTGGGTGAAGTTTGCAGGCATAATAGTCCCTCCAGAGTTGATGAAGTCTACCAAATTACAGGCAAAGAGGTCCTTGGCTTTTTGTGTTGGGCACCTTTAACACTTGGTTTTTAAAAACAGGGTGAAAGGCTCATATCCCCGACTAGGATCCTGATGTGGACCCTCCCCACCTCCCACTTCCTGCTATTTACTTTTAAAAACCATTCACACAGTCACTAACTGTGAGCACGACCTCACTCTAGTTTGGCTCTGAGGCAGCAGATAGCACACAGCCTGCCATTTCGTACGCATTGCAGCTGCTGAGATAAATTTTGCAGAATAATAGATTGCAGGACAATTGTGTTTGTCCTAGTATATCTTTCATCCAAAGAACAAGCCCTCTGCTTTCAAATCAAGGGAAGGCAGCCAGTTGTAAAGTAAATGAATACAGCAGATGGAAGGGAACCGCCAGCAAAGTATAATGGTGATGGGCTAGAGGTCCAGAGCCATGCAATCCTTGCTGGGAGGAAAAACAGGGTGTTAAAAGTGTGTATCTTGGCTAAAGTAGACCAGATGTTTGTCATGTAATGGCCTTGTGTGGCTGATTCCTTTTTAAAACAAACACCCAGTACAGAATTGGGTGTGGGCCTCGATTTGGATCAAGACTGTGGTTGGGGAAAGGAGATATTAATCCCTTAACCATGCATGCTACAGTCCCAGTTGGGATCTTGTCCTTGCCTGCTATTCACAATGGGAGGAAAGCTCTCAGTGGTGCCCACTGACTAGAAGATCCAGACTTGCAGGAAGCTCCCTGTCCACTAAAGTCCTCCTCATCATTGCTTCATCATGTGCTTTAGTGGGTTTACACAATCTGTCCTTGTGGCAAGCCTGCCTTTTTTTGGCTAGGAAATTTATATTGCTCCATAGTGTGTGGTGGGGGCGGGGGGCGGGGACAGCAAGCGGAAAACTCAAGGGTTTCAATGTGATCTCAGTACATGCCACAGGCTCACAAACCAGAAGACAACATTAAAATAACTTCAAAGAGATTGCTGCATTTACATCTTATGATTTCTCTGGCACTGCAGGGCTTGGATGAGCCACTCTGCAAAAAAAAAGGACCTCCTAAGACTACAGATCAAAGAGAACAGTTTACTGTTCCCCCAGGGGCACTTTCAAAACAAGTCAGGATCTCCCAGGCCCAGAGAGTCCGCTGACCTTGTAGGGCAGGGCTTTGTCAACCTAGTCTTCTTCATGTGTCTTGGACTACAGTACAAGTCTCATCGGCCACAGTCCTGAACTGAATCCACCAACCAGAGCCAGTTGCAAAAGACACACAGTGAAAATTAAAAAGCAGGATGTCTCTTAGGGTAGGAATTAATTTTCAGTACCAGAACTAATCTGAGCTCATGGCCCTTTCATAGAAACACCTACTCCTTCCTTGCAGCAGCTTAATTTAGGTGAAAAGTCATTTTGCTGTGACTGGTGTTGAAACAATTGGCACCCAGAAACCCTTGATTACTTACTGCAAATCAGCAAAAGATCTGAAGTAGATTCCGATCTATTTTCTACCCACCCTGTAGACCATCACAATGCAATGTCAGCATTGTGCAGTATTTATTTATTTATTGAATTTATATACTGCCCTATACCCGCAGGTCTCAGGGCGGTTCACAGAATAAAATCAAAATATAAAACCACAAAACACATAATCAAAATAAAAACAACAACCACCCAATAACCCCCCCACCCCCAAACCCCACATTTTAAAAGGGCATAGGATGTCAATTAAATCAACCAAAGGCCTGGTTAAAAGGAATGTTTTTGCTTGGCACCTAAAGGTGTACAGTGGTACCTCGGGTTAAGAACTTAATTCGTTCCAGAGGTCTGTTCTTAACCTGAAACTGTTCTTAACCTGAGGTACCACTTTAGCTAATGGGGCCTCCTGCTGCCGCCATACTGCCGCCGCATGATTTCTGTTCTCATCCTGAAGCAAAGTTCTTAACCCGAGATACTATTTCTGGGTTAGTGGTGTCTGTAACCTGAAACGTCTGTAACCCGATGTACCACTGTATAATGAAGGTGCCAGGCAAACGTCCCTGGAGAGAGGATTTCACAGACAGGGAGCCACTGCAGAGAAGGCCCGTTCTCGTGCTGCCACACTCTGGACCTCTCGAGGAGTATTTCCTGCTTTCCCAAATGCACCCATGCCCAGTGATGTAAAATCAGTGAATTAACTTGAAATAGATTTTACAGTGGTACCTCGGGTTAAGTACTTAATTCGTTCCGGAGGTCCATTCTTAACCTGAAACTGTTCTTAACCTGAAGCACCACTTTAGCTAATGGGGCCTCCTGCTGCTGCCACGCCACCGGAGCACGATTTCTGTTCTCATCCTGAAGCAAAGTTCTTAACCCGAGGTACTATTTCTGGGTTAGCGGAGTCTGTAACCTGAAGCATATGTAACCTGAAGCGTATGTAACACGAGGTATCACTGTATTTGTTTATTTATACTCCACTTTTTTGCCTGACAGGACTCAAGGCGACTTACAGATTTAAACACAACTCATGGTGTGGAGAAAATGGATGGGGAGCTTTTGGCATAATACTGGATTGCAGTGGGACCATCCACTGAAGCTGAAGATGGAAACAATTCAGGACAGACAACAGTTAACACAGCCCATGGTTGTGATGGCCGACAACTTGGGATGGCTTTAGAAAAGGATTAGATGAATTCATGGAGGATGAAGCTACCAATGGCTATTTGGCAGGATGTCTACATGTTACCTCCAGGGTCAGAGGCAGGAGGCCTCTCCAGGCCAATAGCTGGAAATCACAGTTGGGAAGAGTGCTGTTGTTGTCTGGTCTTGCTTGTGAGCTTCCCATGGGCATCTGGTTGGCCACTGTGAGAACAGGGTGTGGGACTAGGCGAGCCACTGGTCTGATCCAGCAGGACCCTCGTTATGTTCGTATGCTGCTGAAGAATGGGGTCTGAAAACTAGGTAAATACGCTCCTCCTAAATTACACTCTCTCTTGTCCTCAAATTTAGACAGAGGAGTGGGAAAGGGAGTAATGGTCACCCTTTGACTCTCCTCGTTTTAAAAGTAAAACAGTAAAATGTTAAAGAGCTCACCAGACTCATTCGACTCGGAAGAGGCAACAAGGGAAACAAAACATTCTTTATGAGGAGATCAATACAGAAACGCATCCTTCATTTATCTACCAACGCTGAAGGAGCTGATTCTTCTCCATCTGAAAAACAAACCGGGCACCACCCAAAAAAATAAAAATAAAACAGAGTGTGATCTTCCTTTTCTGCTGAGAGGCAGCACATGTCACATCGTCCTATCACATAGAGAAGCTCCGTGCCAGCCACAGTTGGGTACCAAGTCTGCTTCAGCACACAAAGGAGTCACTTGCTCATAGCTATCATACGGAACTGCAAAGTGGCATGGGTAATTTAAAACAAAATTAAATAAACCAGTGCTTTATTATCTAACTGAGATATATATCAATAACTGTCCTGCTTTGTCACTTTTTATCTATCAGCATCACTCCTCACTATCTTGTTTGAGTTGCCATCATCCCTGAGCTAGAGGTGAACTATATAGGATGGGCTCTCCCCCCAATCCAGTGAGGACTGAGCAGACACAGTTGCCATGGAATGTTAAGTGTCAGCTGAAAAAGAAATCTAGAAGGAGGGGTGGGGAGCAAATCTGTCTATTTCAGTTTTCCCTCAGTCTTAAGTTCAGTTCCCCACATTTGCATAGCAGTTTGCAGATTTTCTTCTTACAAGTCCTTATGAAAATTCATTTGGTACTGATGTGAATTTCTCCTAATATATGCATTTTTGTGTGCAATTTTGCCTAATCTGCCACATTTTTTGCAAAGCAATTTCCTGTAATGTAATGCATTTTGTATGTGTGGTTTGGTGTTTTTTTTGTTTTTTTTAATGAATATATGCATTTTTGTAAAGGCTACACAGCACCATAAATTTCAGAGGAATGTGAATGTCAAAGGATGGCTGTTTCAGTTTGACTATTTTCCTCCTCTTGAATGTCCAAATTAGGTAGGTTCACTTTTAAATGAGAACTAAATTGAATTTTTCCTCTACCCCTAAGTATGTGTTTGTAAAGTCCTGCTTCAGTCCCCTACAGTTTACAGTATCGTGGAGGAAGGCATGGCTGACTGGCTGAAAACCTGAAAAGGAGCACTCCTGTTTGGGATTATGGTGATGGAACATTTTACTGCATGCCTCAGTGGTTACAGTCCCACCATCGTTTGTGTGCGTTGATTTCCACTGCCTTCCTTTCTTTCCTTGTTTCCTCACTAGACTTGTGGCTGCTCTCCATTCTTTCCATAGTCACTGGTAGCCTTGGGCAGGGAGTCATTGCTGCCTTGGATTTTTCTGCGCCTTCTGTTTAATTGAATTCTCTTCCATATCTCCATAAGTGATTTTCCTCCCAGGCCTTTCCCTTCCTTCCTTCTCCGTTCATCCATGCATCATTCAGATGTTTCTAGCGAGCACCAGCTGCAGACATTAAGATTTCTTGAGCATCTTCTACATTTAGAAAACCACCAAGCAACTCAACCACACCAGCGATTGCTCCATGAGGCTTGAAGACTGATGCTTGGGAAGGTTTTTTCTTCCCTTTGTAACAAAAACCTTCCTTGCAACAAAATGTGGAGGACTAGTTACCTTCTACAGAAAAATGTGACTCTACTACAGACTAAGGATAGAGAAATTCAATTTGGTTCGCATTTCAAGGCAAATCTATCACACTTTTCAAAACCATGTAAAAACAGAAATACAGCCATGCTTTAAAATTTGCACTTACCTGAAATCTGCTACACAGTTTTCCAACCAAAGAATGTTTGCATAAATGCATATATTAGGGGAACGTCTGCATAAAAACGACTATATTAGCGAAAGTATACAGAAATCCATTATATCAGGAAAAAATGCTTGCACATTACATTATTCAAAACTGCACACTAAAATCTGTTTATTGAGCAAGGAGTACTAAAATGCTGAAGAATTGCAAAACACACAAAATCAAAATTCAGAAGGAAATAATTAACATTGAACAAAATTTTGCTTGAGAGAACAGTTTTGAATTAATTATGGTCCAGGGGAGATGTCCATTTGAGATCTCACTCATCAGATCTTCAGAGATCCCAATACCAACCTTAATAAGGACAATCATTTCAAGTTCCTGGGCCCACAGTGGACTTATCCAGCTTAGCCATACTCAAGAGCAGACCTACTGAACTTAATGGTGTTACGTTATTCAATGGCTGCTTTGAGTATGACTTAGTCAAATGCAACCCACAGTTGTTTTCAGGGTGAACATTTAAGAATTCACCTTTCCTATCTTGACTCTGTTACAATGTTCCTGATCCATTTCAGACAAGTCATCATAATAAAGAATGCTGTCAGCTCCTGCATCTGATAAAACCCAAGAGGCTGAGGAGTAGGGTATTTTTGTACTTGAATGAAAGACAGCCATGGTACCAGGCATTAATTATTCAGTGGGTCTTTCCTATCAGATTAATATCTTTTCCTTCCTGTCTTCTGAAACTGTGATAGTAACTCCTGGGGCCAGATTCACACATGCAAGCCATCAGCTTTATCCTGTCTGATTGCTACTGATTACCACAGGTAAGGGATCAAGATTTTTTTTTAAATGTAGTATGTGAACATGTTGCTGTGATTTCCACAATCATGGCAACACCATTTTGGAACAGCTGCAGACCACATGTGGCGGAGTATTCTGTGGATTGCCCTCCTGGCTGAGATCAGAGAGGGTTTTATCAAGCGCCTGTCATTCAACAGGGAGGGAGCCTATTTATGCCAGCAGGCATTTTAAGGATGTTTGCCATTTTTGCAATTCATTTTATCCACCATATGCCTTTTGCAATTTTTATAAACACCATTTGGAAAATTTTGGTGATTACGCCATATATAAATATAAACAGCTGAAATAAAATAACTAATGAATACAGTGGTAGCTTGGTTCTCAAATGCCCTGGTACTCAAACGCCTTGGATCTCAAACGCACTTGGAAGTAAGTGTTCCGGATTTCGAACCTTTTTCAGAAGCCAAACATCCGATGCGGTTGCTGGCTATTGTTTCCGGGGCACCTGCACCAATCAGAAGCTGTACCTTGGTTTTTGAACATTTCAGAAGTCAAACAGACTTCCAGAATAGATTAAGTTTGGTGCTTTTGGTTGTGCTATTTATTTTGCGTTTTTGTTTTTGAGGCTTTTTCGGTTAATTTGTTTTTGTGACTGTGTGGAACCCAGTTCAGCTACTGATTGATTGATTGTGTGACTGTGGAAATAGATAAAAGCCCCCCATCCAAACAATGACTTTCATCAGTGCAGATAAGAATTTTTTTAAATTTTTTTTTTTATCATCCACAATGCTGTCTTATTTATTTTATAGTACTGTGCATTGATTATTGCTTTCATTTTATGGATCAATGGTCTCGTTAGATAGTAAAATTCATTGCTGTTTTAGGGGTTGTTTTTAAAAGTCTGGAAGGGATTAATCCATTTTGCATTACTTTCTATGGGAAAGTGCACCTTGGTTTTGGAACGCTTTGGTTTTGGAAGTGACTTCTGGAACGGATGAACCAAGGTACCACTGTAATCATGAAAATAAATTTCTGAGATTTATAAAATCACAAATGGTATAAAGAAAACATACAATGGCAGGGGATACCCACTATTTCAAAGCACAAAATTGGGTATCCTCCCCAGAAATGGATGCACAGTCAATTTAATATAAACAATGTTTGTTTTCAAAAGGCATGACCTATGGAATGCTTTGTGGCAGCTAGCATAAGTTATTTGCCTTTTAAAGGAGGGGGGAATTACACAGGTGCAGAGAGAGCTGCATACAGAAAAAGACCCCACTGGTCCATGTATTGTCTTTACATTGACTGACAGCTGCTCTCTGGGACTTCCAGCAGGGTTCTCTCCCAGGCCTACCTGGGGATGCTTGGGATTGAATTTGGGACCTTCTGTTCACAAACCGGATGCCCTGACACTGAGCTGCAGGTAGAGCTCTTGCAACTGCTTGCGATGATGTGCCAATGGCGACCCTTCTGAGAGACTGAATTCCTTTCTTCACTAGAAATGAGGTGGTGCAGAAGAGGGCATTCTACAACCATCACACCCTGCTTGCAAATTTCCTGAAAGCTTCTGGTTCCCGGCTGCAGAGGAACTGGGTGCCATGCCGGATGGACCGATTCAGCACGGCAACTCTCCTATCCTTCGTGAAAACCTGGCCAATCGCCTCCCTTTTCAGTGGATCAAAAGCCATCCTGCCCCCCAAACAATAAACAATATGTCCATGGCTGCTTGGGTAAGGAATAAATGGATGTCTGGATCTTCCAGCTAATCCCTGTACAACAAGCCATTTGTTCTTGCATCTAATAAACTCTATCTGATAAATATCAATGAGTGGCTGACGTGCCTCTGGGGTAACTAAGGAAACACTTTGTGCTGTTCTCTTTCTCTCGCCTGCAAGCGCACACACGAGTAACTCTGCTGTCCTCACCTACAGAGGAAGTGAAGGAAGGTGTGGGTTTCCCCTTATCGCTCTTCACATCCAGGCACATGTCCCCCCTTGGCCTCTCCTTAGCCTCATTAAATGCTCCGTAATTCTGATTTGCTGCCTCTTCAACACTTGCTTTTCACAACTCTCAAAAGCAAGGTGTTCACTATGCCATGCATTCAGACCTGGGAAATATTGTTTTCATTTTCCTGTTTATAAGGCTAGTGTTTGTGTCCCACTTTCTAACGTTCCTTTCACACTGCAGTACAGTGGTACCTCGGGTTACATACGCTTCAGGTTACATACACTTAAGGTTACAGACTCCGCTAACCAGAAATAGTGCTTCAGGTTAAGAACTTTGCTTCAGGATGAGAACAGGAATCGTGCTCCGGCAGTGGGGCGGCAGCAGGAGGCCCCATTAGCTAAAGTGGTGCTTCAGGTTAAGAACAGTTTCAGGTTAAGAACGGACCTCCGGAACGAATTAAGTACTTAACCCGAGGTACCACTGTACCTATTTTGGTATGGAACTGTGGCTGTTTGAATACTATACCAACATGTTATGCTGAATTTCATTCAAACGGGCCTGTGGCAGGTTATGAGCACCACTGGACAACATCGCTCCTGCGTCACCCTAGCCACACGTGTGTGCTTTGCTTTCCCCATGATTTCCCCGTGAAAACAGCAGGAAAGAACCATATGCCAGTATATTGCCCCAAATTCTGTCACTTGACTCCTGTGATTTTCCAGACCGCACATACGCTATATTCTGCCAAATTTCCAGAAGCGGATGTTACACTGTGTAAAAGCTCAGATATCATTATTTAAAATTAGCAGCCAAGGGAATTTTGGCGAAATGAAATAAACTGCTTTGTGAATTCAGCCAAAGAGGTTCCCCCACAGCAGGTGAACTACAGTGGAAATGGTACCCCAAGGCAGAAAGTCCACCACCCTCTGGTTCAAAATGAAGGTGATGGGTGACATGCCCTCCTTTCTGAAACGTGCATTCCCCAGGCAGAAGACATTTTCAAGGATCATCAACTTGACTTCCCATTTCAATCCAAATACATTATAAATGCAGACACTTAGCAGAATCAGGATTCCCATTTAAAAACTGGCCATGCAGCAACTACCTTGAAAATCACCAAGTTGATACAGCACTTTGGGTTTTTCTGCTGAGCTGTAAAACAGGAGGCTATAAATTCACCCCCTAGCTAAATTACGGGGAAACAAGGATATGCACCCAGAAGACTTCTGCTTTGTTAAGTCAAAAGATTCTCATTAGAGAAGAAGGATTTCTCAAGTCAGGTCTAGTAATCAATCAGAACACGGCAGCAATAAAATGCAAGATGACTTTTTGGAATGATCACCTTCTACTGCTGCAGCTTCCTTTGCCCAGAAGTTTTGCACAGATCCTGATGCACAAACATTGCTCAACATATTTATCAGTGTTGATTCATATATCTTAACAGAGGGGTAAGTATAGTAACCTGTCCTCTGCCAATTACATGGGCTCATAGGAAGCTGTGTTACACCGAGTATGACCATTGATCTACCTAGCTCAAGGTGGCACTGTGGTCTAAACCACTGAGCCTAGGGCTTGCCGATCAGAAGGTCAGCAGTTCGAATCCCCACGGTGGAGTGAGCTCCCGTTGTTCAGTCCCAGCTCCTGCCAACCTAGCAGTTCGAAAGCACGTCAAAGTGCAAGTAGATAAATAGGTACCACTCTGGCGGGAAGGTAAACGGTGTTTCTGTGTGCTGCTCTAGTTTTGCCAGAAGCGGCTTAGACATGCTGGCCACATGACCTGGAAAAACTGTCTGCGGACAAACGTCAGCTCCCTCGGCCAGTAAAGTGAGATGAGTGCCGCAACCTCAGAGTGGTTTGCGACTGGACTTAACTGTCAGGGGTCCTTTACCTTTTTTTACTTATCAAACAAATTCACAGACCACTTCATGGGGTGTACATCAAAGTGGTGTGCAGGGTATTATCTATAAGAGAAGGAGCCTGTCTGGACTGCAGGCCATTTGGTTTGCAATTTCAGCCACTTGCCCCACACCTGATGTCATATTGGGCATCAGATGTCGGGCAGATAAGGATGTGGCTGACTCAAAATAGGTTTTTTTAGACCTGTGGATCAGCTAATCTCATGTACCAGGCATTGCAAACCCCACCAATCAGCTGATTCGCACACTAAGTCAGTTGCACTAAGCTTCAGAAGACCCAGAATTCTATGTGGTGGCAACTGGAACCTGTTAGGGCTGCCATTTTTAACTTTGCTGTTTTCATCACAATAATACTTATAAAGCATATATTGAGGAAAGTGTCCCATTGCACATGTACAGAGTGCCATTGCCTTCTCAGTAAAACAACAAAAGCAACATCCATTATTCTTTCCACCTCTATGGACAGAGAAAGCGCTTCCATGTAAGAGTGCCCAAGAATGATTTTCAGACAAGATCGAGCCCAAGCCTTTTGTGCAGAAATTCAGCCATACCTCATGACCTCAGTATTTGGATTTATGTGTTGTTTACACTTACACATGTTGCCCACAAACTAAAAACACAAACTAAAAATTCCAAAATGTGAGGAAAACTTGCTTCCGAGTGCATGCAGTTCTTTTTTGCAACCCAAATTTCTTAAAACAGTTTCAAACAGTTCTAAGGAATATATTGTATATTTAACAGTATACACTGCCTTTTCACTTAAAAAAGCCTCAGCACTGCTAACAAATACATTATGTTGTGCAATAAAATACATAATCAAATACCTCCATTAAAAACTACAAAAATAGAAGCAGCAAATTAATAGTGCAGCTGAAAGCAACTTGTTAAAAGAAAACACACTGACTTAAGATATCGTTAAAGGAATGAGAGGACAGGGCGGTCTTTGCCTAGCACCTAACTGGTATCAACAATGCACCAGGCAAATATGTCTAGGAGGAGCATTTGGTGGTTTCAGCACAACAGAAGAAGAACTTGCGGCTCTATGATTGCATAATAGTTTGCCAACTATTAATGTCTATTCAGAAGCAGCCGCAACTCAACACAAAGGGACTTAACCCCAGGGACATGTGTATAGGACTGCAGCATTCAGAGGAAAATGCTGTAAAGCTGGCTAGCCATGGTGTATGAAGTTGCAAGTGTGGCAAGCAAAAAATAAACACAATTGCACTCCAAATCTTCCTAAGGCACACAAGACCTGCCCAAGCCATGAATACATATTTAGAAAGAACTCTTATCTCAGATAAGTTTGCCTACAGTTGCAAACTGAATTAAAATTCTCCTCCATTTCTAGTTGCATCTCATGCTGGGTTGCAGCATCAGGATGATGACCTTGGATGGAGAGTGGGGTCCTTGCTGCAAACTCAAAGATATACCTGGACCTGGACCATCAAAATGCCCTTTTTCCCAGCATATGAACTCCCCTATCTTTATTTATTTGAGTTGTTGCCTTTCAAAACAAAATCTTCCAAGGACTGCTTACATTTCAAATGAATTAAAATTAATTAATCAATCTACAATACAGTATATCCTTCCAATAGCAAAGGTAAAAAGCATTACAAATCCTTCCACACTATCAAGCTGGACATTCCAATATGAGATTTAAGAACAGAGGTAACTACCCATCAACTCCCCCTCGCTACTTTTAAAAAAGAAACATTTTAGAGTCTCTTCTGTCCTATTTTCAGGTAACGCCAGTGCTTTTTTTCTGGGGCCACACAGGGGTACGCATACCCCTAAACATTTTGTGAACCTTTGTACTTGTCTCCATTTACTGTATTTATTTTTCCTGATTTGAACTATAAAACGGTGATTTTCTTGAGTCAAAAGCAGAGTACCCCTAAACATTTTTTTTTAGAAAAAAAAGCACTGAGTAATGCAATTCCTCTGTTTTGGAGAGGTATGAGTCTGTAGTATAGTATTCTTAAACAGTCAGTGATTCCATGGCATAGTACTCTTAAGTGGATTGATCTGCCCTCATCACCAAGCACTTGCAGCCTCTGCTGTCCACATATTGAGAAGAGCTACAGTTCCTTGCATCCCCCTCCCAAGACACATAGGCCACTTTCACACCATACATTAAAGCACATTTTAAACCAGGGTTTCCCAAACTTGGGTTTCCAGCTGTTCTGGACTACAAATCCCATCATCCCTAGCTTGCAGGACAGAGGTCAGGGATGATGGGAAGACTAGTCCAAAAACAGCTGGGAACCCAAGTTTGGGAAGCCCCATTATAAACTGTTGTGGCTGCCCCCCAAGAATTCTGGGAGCCTTAGTTTGCTAAAGGGGCAGGCTCTTGACCAGAGACCCCCTATTCCTCTCACAGAGCTACAAATCCCAAAGTTCCCCAAGAAGAGGGGTTGATTCTGAAACTATTGTAGCTATGGAAGGGGACTAGAAGTCTCCTAACAACTCTCAGCACCTTTAACAGACTGTTGTTCCCAGAATTCTTTAGGGTAGCTGTGACTGTTTAAAGCAGTATGATGTACGGCATGAACAAGGGCCTAGAAACAAGTTCCTTCTTCAGATGGCCTTAGATAGCATATTCAACAGAAGCAGTTCTTTTCCTTCCACCGGATTAATTATCATCAACAACAACAACTCCCAGCTTTTCTCCCTCACATACACTCTTCCCGTTCCAACAGCCCAATTTGCAATATCAAGACACTTCCTTTAGGAACAGCTTTCCAGCATAGTGGAAGAATGCACTTTGCACTGTCAATGTCCATTGGATGCAATTGATCAATACGTTGAAGGAGATGAGGAAAGTATTATCCTTGCCATTTATTTGTGCAAACTCCTGCTCCATTTCACTCCCGCAGCACCACCTCATTTCCCCTCAATCACACTGGGCTGGGAGCAGCGGTTGACACTTGTCAAGGCTTTGAAAAGCAACGTTCAAGTAGTGGGGGTGGGGGATTTGCTAGAGCATTAGAGAAAGGCCTTCCTATGTTAAATTTGTTTCAATTTGTTTTAATTAGCAACCAATTTGTAAAATATTGAAAATCATTTTAAAAAGATTTGGCAAAAGACAGAGAAAGAGAGGCCTTTCTTTGCAGTGACCCCTTGTCTCTGGAATGCCTTATCACCCAGGGTCTAGCAAGCCCTGGCGTTACCAGTCTTTTGAAAGGCTCTGAAGTCCCGTCTATTTTCCTCTTGAGATGTGCTTATTGGACTGATGGAATTAATGTTGTCTCTTACTATTGCATAAGAGCAGCCCTGCTGAACCAGGCCAAAGGTCTGTCTTGTCCACCATCCTGTTCTCAAAGTTCTCACTCATGGTCCCCAGAAACCTGCATTCCTGTGCATATTGTCCCTGACAATTTAGCCATTGTGATTGAACTCTTCTTTTAAGAAACTGGCTGTTGTTTTAATGGTTATTACTGGTTTTATCCAGCTGCCTTGAGAGGGGTTTTGCCCCCCCAAAGCATGTAAATATATATGTTTATTTACACCAGTTTCTTTGCCCACCTCAGTGTGAATGTAGAGCTATGTGATCAACAATTCGTTTTCAGCAGCATCATAAAGTAAAGGGCATTAAAGATTAAATGGCTTATATAAGGTTTTAGTAGACAATCCCCTGGCTCTGCCTTCTCCTGAGGTCAATTTTCATTATCAATCAATCAATCAATCAATCAATTGCCATCCAGACACTTGGGAAGTGGGGTGGGATATAAATTAAATGCATATATAAATGTACAAAATGCAGCAGAACACCTAAACCAGAAGTTTAGCTGCCATGTATGGCAAAATAAATGAATAAACGAGTCCCTTCTTTAAAAGTGATAGAGAATGGGGAAAAGAAAGGTGCCTTATATCCCAAGTTAGTTCATTAGTCTGTCTAACCTTTAACCAATCAGATACCCTCCAGATGTTTTGGACTATAATTCCCATCATCCC